>NC_057861.1:386444925-387102147 GCF_019393635.1 Dromiciops gliroides | reverse complement strand
AAAGATATAAAAACATTTGGAAAAGCCATTATAGTGAGTAAGATAATGAATTAATTAGGGAAGTATAAATGAATTAAGGGTGGCTACGTGGCACAGGAGTTAGAGTGCTGGGTCTGGAGTCAGGAAGACTCTGAGTTCAAAGTCAACATCAGACACATAGTAGATGCGTGACCATGGGTAAGTCACTTAATCCTGTTTGCCTCAGTTTCCTCATCTCTAAAATGATCTGGAGAAAAAAAAAGCAAACTGCTCCAGTATCTTTGCCAAGAAAACCCCAAATGGGGTCATAAAGAGTTGGACACAACTAAAAAATGACTGAACAACATAAACAGATTGCCTTATAGAACTGAAGGCCTAGTTCAGGTTATTTAGCATAAGTTTTTAGTGGATCCAGTCAGCACAGTTCAATGATTTTCTCCAGCTTTTGTTTAGCTGCATGTGCTAGACTCAGAGTCAGGAAAACTTGGACTCAAATCCCAACACTGATTCTGACCAAATCACTTAACCTTTATGAGTCTAATCTTTCTCATCTATAAAATGAAGAGAAAAGACTAGATATCTTCTAAGTTTCCTTTCAGCTAATCATCCAATGGTCCTATGATTTTACATGGAAGAATAAGAATTTAAGCCCAACACTGTCCACTACTCATTGCTATCTCTAATGCCATCTTATAGATATTTTGTTGTTGTTGTTTTGTGAGGCAATTGGGGTTAAGTGACTTGCCCAGGGTCACACAGCTAGTAAATGTTAAGTGTCTGAGGCCGGATTTGAACTCAGGTCCTCCTGAATCCAGGGCCAGTGCTCTATCCACTGTACCACCTAGCTGCCCCTCAGATATTTATTAAATACCTAGTGTGAGCAAGGTGCCGTGTGAGTCCCTACTCTGGCACTTACTTTCGAGTGTAAGAATGGGGAGAAGGGGACCTAATCATAGAAAACCAGCAATAATAAACATAAAGGAAAAGACAAGGCAAAGGTGATAAAAGAGATTTCAAAGAAGGGATCACTTTCATGTGGTCAGTTAATCAATCAACATTTATTAAGCACCTGTTATGTTGCAGGCACTGTACTAAGTATTGTGTTTTCCAAGGGATATAAAAAACAGTCTCAGCTCTCAAGGAGTTCACAGTCTAATAAGGGAGACAACATGCAAACAACTATGTACAGACAAGTTATATGCAGGATAGATTGGAAATAATCAGATCAGGAAAGGTTTCCTCTAGAAGATGGGATTTTAGCTGGGTCTTAATGGAATCCAGGGGAGCAGGAGGTGGAGATAAGGAGGGAAGAGTATTCCAGGTATGGGGGACAGCCAGTAAAAATCCCTACGGTCAAGAGATGGAATGATCTAGGGGAGATCTGAGGAAGCTTCATGGTGCTTGAGTTCTTGTGGGTGGAGGGTGGGAAGGGAGAGAGGAAGAAAAGTTGGAACACAAAGTTTAAAAAAAAAATTGATGTCAAAATTTTTTAAAAAGCTTCATGGAGGGGGCGGCTAGGTGGCACAGTGGATTAAGCACGGGCCCTGGATTCAGGAGTACCTGAGTTCAAATCCGGCCTCAGACACTTGACACTTACTAGCTGTGTGACCCTGGGCAAGTCACTTAACCCCCATTGCCCCGCAAAACAAAACAAAACAAAAAAAAGCTTCATGGAGGAAATGACATTTAAAGGAAGGAATTTTACCAGGCAAGAAGAGGATTGAGCCAGGAAGAGGAAAGGGGGAGGACTTATCTCCCCAACTAACTTATAAATTCCTTAGGACAATTATTTCTTTCTTTCTTTCTTTTTTTTTTTTTTTTTTTTTTGGTGAGGCAACACAGCTAGTAATGTGTCAAGTGTCTGAGGCCAAATTTGAACCAGGTCCTCCTGAATCCAGGGCTGGTGCTTTATCCACTGTGCCACCTAGCTGCCCCCAGCTTATTTTTCTAAGGGATCTTCCTGTCTCTAGAAGAACAAACTGAGCAGATGTTACTTTGGCCAGACCTAAAGTCTAGCTGCCTGATTGGCAAAGGGAGTTTCCAACATAAATGTCCAAACCAACAAGACTAAGATGATGGAGATCAGGTTAAATGAACTATCTCAGCAGCCACATAATGAGTTGCCAGGTATGTCTGTGACTCACAACTACATCACTCTGCCATCAATTTAAATGCCTCAGTGCTGCCTCTTACTATAGCTCTCAACTATAGTTGTCTTTTGGGTGGAGATAAAATCTATATGTGGCCAAAATAAATGAGACAGAAACTCTGTCTCTATCTCTGCCTCTAAAGTATTAGAGCCTGCTGACATGAATTTTCCTTAAGGTTGTTTTAAACTAACTCAGAAATAATTTTTCCTTTGGCAGAAGCTGCCTTTAAAAACTTAAGGATAGGGGGCAGCTGGGTGGCGCAGTGGATAAAGCACTGGCCTTGGATTCAGGAAGACCTGAGTTCAAATCCAGCCTCAGACACTTGACACTTACTAGCTGTGTGATCCTGGGCAAGTCACTTAACCCTCATTGCCCTACCAAAAAAAAAAAAAAGAAAGAAAGGAAGAAAGAAAGAAAGAAAGAAAAGAAAAAGAAAAGGAAAAGGAAAAGGAAAAAAAAAACTTAAGGATTCCCAGTCTTCAAAACTCCTAGTCTTTATTCACCAATTAGTCATTTAGGATGTTCTAAATTAAGATGAACTCATCAAGGTCAGCCTCTAGCAAACTACTGAGAAGGTGAAGTTTGTCCTCAGCTCCTTCTCCCCCTTCCTTCCTACATCCTACTAAGTTTCCAGCATCCTTGTGTTGCTTTTTCTAATGCAAGGCTCACCATTCTGGTACCCTCCCATATTCTCCGTCCTCTCTGTTCCTCTCCTCTTGCCTGAAAAAGTTTATGCCTCAGATCTTCCCCTTCATTCACATCAAAATTTATATGTGCTATGACCCATTTTCTCAGCACCCAGAATCAGTAGGCATCACCTAGTTCTGTGGACTATATGTGTTCAATAGAGCTAACTGGCTTCATTTTTTTCAACCTCAGAAATACTTTAATTCTATTTTAAGGCATCCTTGACACATAGAACACAGTTCCAAGGAGAGACTCTAATGGTGGTAATTTCAGGCTATAGAGCTGGTTAATGGAGGGGGGGGGGCGGGGATTGGGGACCAAGAGCAAGCTGGTAAATGATTAACATTAAAAAAAATGTCTTCAGGGTATACTTTAAATCTAATCTATACCATTAGCATTTTCCTCCATCACTTTCTTAAGTCTTAGACAATCAACAAAACAATAAATCAACCCTGCTTGGTAGAGCTTGCTTTTTCAGGGTATAAATGCTCACACTCAAAATTTGACAGTGGATTCTCAAACTGGTTTGAACTGCCTCCCACACACACACCTGTTTGGGCCCCTTAGAGCCCTTTTGGGAGTTACCGACTCTGCCTACACCCAGAGCCAGTCTTGGATGTGTTTATACGTCTTTCCCTGCTACAATGGAAAAATTTATGTGAGTTAGCTTAGACTCTTTAATCTCCATGGGAAGGCCCAGTAATTTCTGATCACCTCATTTTAAAAGTATTTGCTTTTAAATCAACTTGCTGTAGGCATCAAATTATTTATATAAATTTTTTTTGGGGGGGGCAGCACAATGAGGATTAAGTGACTTGCCCAGGGTCACACAGCTAGTGTCAAGTGTCTGAGGCCGGATTTGAACTCAGGTCCTCCTGAATCCAGGGCTGGAGCTTTATCCACTGTGCCACCTAGCTGCCTCCCAAATTAATTATATAAAAGGACTTTAGAGACTTCATAGATTTTACTCTTTTTTATGACTTTGGGCTCATTTATCTTTGACATTGGTCTAAGCTATTTCCCTAAAGAGGCACTGCGGTACAGTGGAAAGAGACGGGTGACCTTGTTTTAACTCTATGACTTGATATTCTGTGTCTTTGGGCAACTAAAAAAGAAACCTCTTCAAACCTCAAATTTCCTCATCTGCAAAATGGGAATAAGAATTCTGACAATTCCCAACTCACAGGGTTGTCATGAAGGTCAAATGAAGTAATGGATGTGGAAGTCCTTGGGACCACTATGAAATGATACATACAGCCGTGGTGTCCAAAGGGGTCACAGAAGCACATATAAAGATTCCTGCTGGCCACATCTTTTAAAATAATATTTTATGTTTTTCCCCAATTATATGTACAAACAATTTTAACATTCTTTTTTTAAAAAAAAGTTTTAAGTTCCAAATTCTATGGTTACCTCCCTCTCTTCCCCCTTCCCTGAGATAATAAGCAATCTGATGTGAGCAATCATGTAAAACGTTTCCATATTAGTCATTTTTATGAGAGAAAACTCAAACTAAGAAAAAGGAAAAAAGGAAGGAAGGGAGGGAGGGAAGGAGGGAGGGAAGAAAGGAGGGAAGGAACGAAAAATATCATTGCTTTGGCCTGTATTTAAGATGTCAGCAGTTCTTTCTCTGGAGTCAGATAACATTTTTCATCATGAGTCCTTGGAGATTGTCTTGGATCATTGTATTGCTGAGAATCTGTTGGCCACACATTGACTTAGAAAACCACATATTAACAATATCTGTGTTGTATTGTATTTTTATTAATTTTGTTAAATATTTCCCAATTACATTTTAATCTGGTTTGACTGGGCTTTGTAGTGCTGAGATCACATTCTTGACAGCTCTAACATATAGGAAAGGTATTACATATAGATTTATATGTTAGTCTTCTATCCAGTAAAGACATTCCATTTTAAAAAATACACCCAATTGTTCCTTCTATTAATCACTCCCTAGACCTCTTCCAAGCTGAATTTTGGGAACTGAGAGTCTGAAATATGAGGACAGGAACATACGTGGATTTCAAATCATGATGTAGTAGCTGTGGCTTACTTCTAGATAAAAGAAATGACAATATAGAGCCCTGGAGAAAAGAGGGTTAATACTTAGTCACCAATGCCCAAGGCCTATTACTGTTGTACACTGAATTAGTGGCTCCATATTTTCTTTTTCTTTTCCTTTTTTTGGGGGGCAAGGCAATGAGGGTTAAGTGACTTGCCCAAGGTCACACAGCTAGTAAGTGTCAAATGTCTGAGGTCAGATTTGAACTCAGGTCCTCCTGAATCCAGGGCCGGTGCTTTATCCACTGCGCCACCTAGCTGCCCGGGCTCCATATTTCTTAAGGCAGGCAGACTTAGCAAAAAAGTGATATGAGGAAACACACCAAATCAAAAGAAATTTGAAGCAAAGTAGTTAATTGACTCTTTAATTATAATCTCTCTACTTTGGAGATGGGCCTAGCCAGTCATGCTTCATTCCCCTTCAGACTCTGTTTCTGACTCTCCTTCACTGGTACTTTCCTCCATCCCCCTTTCTAGCTCCCTTTTGTACATTGTCTATAGTGGAATGTAAACTCATTAAGGTCAGAGACTTTTCCTTTTGTTTGTATTTATATACCCAATACCCAGTGCCTTAGCACAATAAATACTTAATAAATGTTTGTTGTCTTATCTTTATTAGTATCGAATCAAGACTCTTCACCTTTCTGGTCCCTCCCTTGATTTGTTTTTTCCTAAAATATGACACCTAGAACTAAAGTCAGTCTTTCAGCTATGGTCTTATAGTAGAGATCACAGTAGGACTATTCTTTCATTTGGAAACTGTACCTCTTTTCTATATAGTCTAAGGAGTTTTAGCTTTTATAGCACACCATTGACTCAGACTGTCTACAGTTCACTAAGACTCACAGATACTTTTCACATAAATATAATCCCATCCCAATTGATACTCAACAAGTTGATATTTTACCTAAAGGTAAGATATTCTTATTAAATTCCATCTTACTAGGCTTACTCAATGTTCTTTCCTGCCATGGTGTTTTGGGATATTGATTCTGTCATCTAAATATTCCTCCCAGCTATATTACACTAGAAATCTCTTTCCAAGTTGGAACTGACCCATAAATGATTGTTTTTTTTGTATTCAAGCATTAAGCCTATCATGAATCTATTTATTGACTAACCCATCTTTCTCCATCTCATCCCTAAGAACAGCATGAGAAACTATACCAAATGCTTTCCAGAAATCTAAATAAATTACATGTATAGAATTCCCCATTCAACTATTTTAGTAGCCCTATCAAAAGAAGAAATGAGTTTTTTTCTGGTATAACTGTTCTTGATGAAACCATACTGGCCCTGGGTGATCACCGCTCCCTTTCTAGATATTCATTAATCATCTCTTTGTAATATATTTTAGAATTTTGCCAGGAATTGAAACCAAGTTCACTGACTTATAATTCGTACAATCTACTTTCTTCCTTTTTCGAAAATAGGAATGGCATTTGTTCTCTGGTTTGGATAAACATTTCTTATTTTCCCCCAATCAGTGGCTCAGCAGTCATAGCCTCCATTTCTTCCATGCCCCTAGGGTAATATTAACCAGGAATATTTTCACCTAGGCCAAAAACATTTTTGGAGGGTATGGACTACATAAAGGACAGCTCAGCCTCAGGAGCAGTAATGCTTCAGAGATTGAGGAAGAAGGTAGGTTCTAACATAGGAATGTCACAGAGATAGGTCTCTAGAGTTGGGAATGGTCCTTGTCAGGTATGGTTACACTGCATAAAAACTAGGGCTAATCAAAAGTCAGGTTCACCATGAGGAATAAACATTCTATCCAAAGGAAGAAGTACAATCCACAGGGAAGAAGTAGCCCCCCCCTCAATTTGGTACCCTAGGTACCCATTCACACCCTGCTACTTATGTCTCTAGTTAATGATATAATTAGCATGGGCCTGCTGCTTTGAATTCATCAAGTACAAATAAGGACTTTCTTACCAAAGACTTACTATCTTGGGTTTAAATTCCCACTCACTAGTTTTGTTCTGTCCTTTGCAGGCTATTTTGTAAAATTATTCCCCTTGGCAGAGAACACCGAAAGCAAACTAATAATTGAATACTTCTTTCTCTCTGTTTTCTAATCATCTCATCCTTCCTCTAAACACTGGAACCATCCCTTCTTTGATCTTCCTATTTTCTCCAATATAATTTTTTTTTTACGGGGCAATGGGGATTAAGTGACTTGCCCAGGGTCACACAGCTAGCAAGTGTCAAGTGTCTGAGTCTGGATTTGAACTCAGGTACTCCTGAATCCAGGCCCGGTGCTTTATCCATTGTGCCACCTAGCTGCCCCCAATATAATTTTTTTAAAAGCATCATTTTGTGGTACATAAGTCCAACCTCAGCTATCCTGAGCTTTAATGCCCCTTGGTCTTAACTACAACACTGCCATCCTACTCCTCCCATGATATAGGGGATATGGACCTGAAAAAACTCAAGAAAGAGCCTGATACATAGAGGATTCATTTGGGGAATTAAGGGAGGGAATAAAACCTCACTCACTGGGACTTAGATTCCTCAGTGGGCCACTACCCTGAAAAATGCGTCAACCTTATTATCAAAGGTAAAATGCCATTGAAATTTCCAGGAAATTGGATCCAAGGAGTCTCACCTTCAACAGTCACCCCTCATGTGAAACCTCCTCCCTGAAGAGCAATGAAGTTTCACTGGATAGTTGCCATGGCCTCTGGAAGTTGTGATTCCAAGGGATGTTGTCACTCACTCTTGACTCATAGATTCCAAGCCTTCCTGTTCATGAAAGGCTTTGGTGTGAATGCTGTGAGGAAAATTATGGCCTGAGTAACAGGGGAATACTCTCTGGATATGCTAAAGATTGTTTGGGATCTCAATATTAGTACTGTTAGGAAAAAAAGCATGATATATGACTTTTAGGAAACTGAGGGCATTTAGAAAAGTCCAATTTTATAGCTAAGTATGTTTCTTCCACCTTTTCTATCAAAGCATTTAACCTAAAATTCTTGGGACAAATCTAGACTCAAGAAATAAAGTGTTGAATCCAGATACTTTTCTATATCAGTGATTTTCAAAGTTGTGGCCACAACCCCTTAGGAAGCTAAGGCCTGACCCTAAGTGGTTTATGATTATTTAATTGAGGGTGAAAAGGTAGGTCGGTCACATCCCACTGTCCACATGATAGGCTATACCATCATGGGATTATTTTCAGCCCAACTACACTATCCTCTTCACCCATTATAGCTCACCAGTCCCCCACAACCCACCCTGTCCCATTATGGCTGAGAAAATCAGCCCATCAGGGTAGTTGTAACCTAACTTCATCCCAGCACCAATAACATTCTAGCCCCCGCCCCCCACCACCAAGTTCTCAGATTCCTAATTATCCTTGATTCTTTACTTGTGTGAAACTGACCTCTCCTCTCAGAAACTACTGGTGATCTCTTCTTGCCAAATTTGTTGGCCTTTTCTCAATCCTAATTCTTCCTGACTTCTCTGTAGCACTTAATACTATTGACAACTCTTTTCCCTGAATATTGACTCCTCTCTGGATTGCTGTGAACAATGTGCATCAACTTTAAAAACAACAACAACAACATTCATTTCTGTATATTTTTAAAACAGGGATAGTGAAATTTCTAACCCGTTTAAAAGTCTTCCCAATGAAGAGTTTGGGTGGGCTTTGAACCTATTTGCTAAAAATGTTAAATAATGCATCATTTTATGATTGTTTATAAGAGCAACCGATTGCTATAAGGGAAGATAGAAATTTACTAGTTGATTTTTTAAAATTTGCATTATTGGTGGATGGGATTGAAAAGGATGTATTATGAATCATAAAGTTCAGTTAAAGATGCACTTCTTTTTGAATCTTTGGGTCTTTATATAGTATCTTTTTGAGTTATGATAGCCATTGAATCAAATATCAAAATAAATCAAATTTATAATCAAACCCTTGAATCACTGTATCACCAAATTGTAAACCAAGATTTTCCAAAATCAGGAATCATATTAATCACATTGTTGTTTGTATCACATTTTGTATCATAATAAAACATTTTCCAAATAATATTTCATCTTTATATCACCCTTTTGATTTTTGTGTAAGTTTTATAATGTATATGTACATATTAATTAATGTAGTACTATCAGAGTACTATATGTATATGATTTATTAAAAAGCAAAAATTCATTTACTGGAAGTACATGCTCAAAAAGTAAAAATTTGGACACAATTATTTAAAATAATTAAGGCTAAAAAGGAGGAGCCTGGATAAAGCCTGAACTTTAAGCAAGGTTTGCAATTGGTATGAAGAAAACATAAATATAATTTTATCTTTGAAAAAAAGGCAGGTATGATCATGTCTGTTGAAGACTTTAAGGCTTCACTGTAACACAGGAAGCTTTACTTACCACAAAATTAATGACTACATCCTAAAAAAGAATCTTCTGCCATTAAAAATATTTTCAGCAATGAAAAATAAAACCATTAAAATGTTCTTTTTGGGGTGCAGCTAGGTGGTGCAGTGGATAAAGCACCAGCCCTGGATTCAGGAGGACCCGAGTTCAAATCCGGCCTCAGACACTTAACACAAGCTGTGTGACCCTGGGCAAGTCACTTAACCCTCATTGCCCCAACAAAAACAAAACAAACAAACAAACAAATAAAATGTGCCTTTTTTCCAACTTGCACATTTTCTCCCCAGGCATCTATCAGTCTGCCTTCCCTACCCTTGGTCCTAAATGCCTGGCCAAAAAAAGAAAAAGGAGAAGAAGGTATCTATGTAAGAGAGGGTGCCGTCTTGAGACCTTGGCAAAAACTGAATGGCTAGAGGAACTAAAGGACAGAGAGAGTGAAAAAGAGTGTAAAGGAGAAGGCCTTCAGATGCAAAATGAACATTTTCCACTCTAGGAAGGCTTGAATAACTAATTTGTATATGAAAAGGTGATGAGAACATGGCTGCAATTATACCTTCCTGTCACCATCCAGTAGCTGATTAGAATAGTTGGTGCTGTGAGGCAATGCCTGTCCAGAGGCAACATGGTTGACTGGACACTATTTGGTAACAGTTGCCCAATAGCAAAGTACCCTGTCCATTACTGATCTCTGAGTGACAGAGTGACCTGCCCAACAGCATCCAGGAGCAACTAAACCTAGCGGAAGAGCCAGCAGAATTTCTCAACAACTCACTTAACCCAAGCCACAGCAGATTGGACCATCCAGTCAACATACTGAGTCCTATGAAGATCAATCCAGATGAACAGTGGAATGAGTCATCACTTAACAGTACCACACAGTGAATATCATGAGTAGCCTCTGGAGAAACTCTCTTGCAATTCCAGACTTATGAATTGACTTAATCATATGTGTTTCCTACAGATGTGTCTCAACACCACTATATCAGGGGAAATGCAGCTAAATGGCACAGTAGATAGAACATTAGGCCTGGAGTTAGGAAGACCCAAATTCAAATCCAAGCTCAGACACTTACTAGCTGTGTGAACCTGAGTAAGTAACTTGACTGTCTGCCTCAGTTTCTTCAACTGTAAAATGGGGATCAAAATAGGACTCAACTACCAGGGTTATTGCGTTTATCACAATGCCTGGTGCATGGTAGGTGCTATATAAGTGCTAGCAGTTTTTATTAATAATTATATTATTATTATTATTATGCTTTGTAACTACTGTTCTTGAATAAATGCCTTTACTAAAAAAAACAGTGCTGGCTGACTGTCAAGGGGAAAAACACTGGTGGGAGCTTGTGAGCTAGTGTTAGGAGGGTAGCCTTAGGTTACCCTTAGATCCCTGAAAATAATAGCAGCCATGCTCTGTGGATATATCCTGTTCAGTGAGTAAACCCAGAGGGGTCTACCTGATTATTAGAAGTGAAAGCACATTGTGGTCTGAATTATCTCAGTTTTCTAGTACATTTTGGCATAATCTTAAATCAATAGTAATTCTCTTTTCTTTTTGGGGTAGGGGTGGGGCAATGGGGGTTAAGTGACTTGCCCAAGGTCACATAGCTAGTGTCAAGTGTCTGAGGTCAGCTTTGAACTCAGGTCCTCCTGAATCTAGGGCCAGTGCTTTATCCACTGTGCCACCAATAGTAATTCTAATACTTTTTGTCCAAGTGATATCCAAAGGTTGAGGTAAAAGAAGTGGGCTGCCCATCCATTCTATCTACTTAGACTAAGGCTAAGGGAAAGAGAAGCTTCTCTTCTTAATTTGGTTGGGTTCTAATATCTTTTTTTTCTTCCTGCCCTTTCCTTTTTAGAAAATCTAAGCTTAAAAAACAAACAAATAGAATGTATATTTCCATGCATGCAGTAGAACAGAAAAAGAAGATTATACATGAAACTGTAGATCTCTATCATATAAAGCTTGCTTTAATTTTTAAATGTATAATAAATTCAACATATAACTTTCAAATCTGTCTTATCTGTGATTCTTTTTTACTTTTTTCTGTTCCATGTTTTTTTTAAATATCTGATTCAATGACCTTCTTTTCTTTATCTTTTTGGCAATCTTATCCGTACCCCTCTTTCCCTTTTTCCACATGTCTCCAAATTGGCAAAAGCAAAGAAAAAAGAAAAGAAAAGCAGCTTTGGCATCTTTTAGAAGCTTTTGTAGAGCTGACTGTTTCAGCTCTACTATTACCAAGGTAACAGCCATCCTTCCTTCAGGTACTGAAAATTCATAACTTGCTCTTTTCTTTATTCTTTCCAGGTGGGAGAAATACAAAGAAACCACTCAACTTCTCTCCTAAGCAATGATTTTCCTTCAATCGTTGCTATTTTTTTAGTTATCACAAGAAAACACACAAATTATAATTTTCAAAGTTGACTTTCATATTTAATTCTTCCAAGAATTAAAAGTTATCGAAGGAGTTAAGACTTAGATCATTCTTTTCTTAATAATCAGCATGGCATTTTGGAACCAAAACAATAATGTCCTCTTTACACATGAATAAAGGAGATTTCTAGAACTCAAACTCCCTGCTAGCTAGCATTGAAAGAAGAATGTGAGCTATTTCACCTTTGTAGCCACAACACCCAGCCTAATACCTGGAACATAGTAGGTACTTAATGAAGTTTTTTTCTGGAACAGGGTTAAGTTTTTGTGGTTCTTGGTAGGAGTGTGGTTTATGGTTATTTTGACTTATACAAAATCTAAAGATACCTAGCTGAGAAAAACTAACACTTTAAATTGTCCTTATTACTTTGACAACATCAGTACTGGAGGTTATCAAGTAAGGACCAGGAGAAGGGAAGAATGGGGAGAGGGAAGTAGCTATACAAATGCTGCTTTGTAATCTTGTGATTCTCTCCCCATATGGTAGAAGGATGTTAATAACCCATATGCCTTTTCATATATGTCTAACCCTCACTGACACTACCACCACCACCTTGTTTATGGAGAGGAGAACCTGCCACAGAAGAGAATTGTGTTGGTACTAATGTGCTTTATAAAGAAAAGAAAAGGGTGATCAGCAATGAACCTGACCCGAACGGGAAGCCTCTTTACAACAATCACATCCCCGGTTGCAGCAGATGCCTCTGTGCCCTTTTCATTAACATCTACAAAGGACTCATGTATAACTTTTGATAAATATAAGTCTCTACTTGGAGATAGTCCAGAAAGGTCGGCTTTTGAATGGTCAAAAATATCTCTTATCCCTAGTTTTTTTAACAGAGAATTTAGCTCATATTTAATTCCAAGTTTGAATCGGGGAATCTGAACGTCAACTTCTCTCTCTGTCATAAAAGAACTGGTCCACTGTTTAAACGTCTTCAAGTTGAGCTGTTTCTCAATCTAAAAGATAAAACACAGATTAAAAACTGACATGGGATTTGGCATTAACAATTAGATTTATTGTGTGAGGCCGGATGTGTACACTGGCCCCTTTTTATTTGCTTTCACATTATGGTCGTTTCACTGATCTTTAAAAAAAAAGCCTTCAACTGAGCATGCCCCCTCCATTGCTGTTAAAATCATAATTCTTGCTTGAATTTTCTAATGCAACTTCTCAACTGCATAGTTTATAACTTGTCACCTCCACTTCCTTACTCTGCCCCATTCCTTTGTACTCTTTTTGCATATTCATCATTATATAAAAGTAATTTCCTCTAAGAACACTAATGACTATTTTCATGGTCTCTTCTTAACTCATATCCTCCTCAGTCTCCTCTATTTAATGTTTGCTTTGCCTATAACAGGTTCCTGTGTGACTCTACTCTACACTATGTTAAAGTTCATATTTTCCTACAAAGACCTCCACATTATGTTCCTTAAACCTGAATTTTATTCTCTTTCTATAGGGGCATATGTCAGGTGTGGTGGCACATGCCAATAGTCCCTGCTATTGGACAGTCTGAGGCTGGCACATCTCAAGATCAAAAGTTCTGAGCTGAGGTAGGGTTGAAATCAACCAAGTGGGGGTTAGCTAGGTGGCACCGTGGATAAAGCACTGGCCCTGGATTCAGGAGTACCTGAGCTCACATCCAGCCTCAGACACTTGACACTTACTATATGCGTGACCCTGGAAAAGTCACTTAATCCTCATTGCCCCACAAAAAAAAATCAATCAAGTGCCCATAATAAGTCTGGCACCAAGATAATGAACCTTTGGAGGAAGGAGGCCATCAGGCTGACAAAGGAGGGGCAATCAGCCAGTGATCAAGAAAACAAAGCAGGTCAAAGCTTCTGTGCTAATTAGTGGTGGGATCAGGTCCATGAATGGGAATATAATGCCACACTAAAGATCATTTAGTCCAACTTAATTTTGTTCTATGTTCCCTTCTCTTCCCTCCTCCCCACAGTTGTATTGCTTTTATATCCTCAGAGATCAACTCAGTTTTGACTTTTTTTTGGGGGGGGGGAAGGGTTAAGTGACTTGCCCAGGGTCACACAGCTAGTAAGTGTCAAGTGTCTGAGGTGGGATTTGAACTCACATCCTCCTGAATTGGGAGCTTCTGCTTTATCCACTGTGCCACCTGGCTGCCCCTTGACTTTCACAAAGCTTCCCCTGACACAATCCACCCTCAGCCAGAGGACAGGATTTTTTCAAGCATTTTCCCAGGACCTCTCCATGGTACTTAACTCACTCATCTTGTGTCATGGTTGTTTATGTCACTTGTCTTCCTACCTCCATTGATTGTAAACTTCTTAAAAGAAAAGGTTGCATGTTGTCTAGTTATATATCCCCTAAACCTAGCAGAGTCCCTTATAAGTATTAGGAATGGAAATGCTTGCCACTGAATTGAATAAGGAAACTGAGGCCCAGAGGTCCAATGACTTGCCCAATATCACTTAGTAGCAGAGCTTGAACCTGATCTCCCAGTTTTTTATCCAGTATGCTTTACACTGGACCGTGTACCTTTACTTGCCTACATAGTACCTTCCGATTGTTCTTCAGGTGTTTCATTTAAGTATACTTTTTTCTCCCAAAATAGACTCTCTTCAAGGTCTGAGACTATATCTTCTAATTCCTTTGACTCCTCCACAGAGTCCAGGGGTATGCATGTAAAAGTGCCCAACAAATTGTTGCTGAATGAATAATACATGAATGAACCATATGTGTGTTTCATGCATACAATATATATGTTTGTGAATACATTTTGCAATAGCTTTACCTGTTCTACCTGCTCTGTGTCTTTTGGAAGTAGTAAAATCATACTTAGGTCTCCACCAGCATATGGAAGCTCAAGCACTTGCATCTGAGGTTCCTTTATGAGAGCCACTTTAAATGTTCCAGTTTGATGCATCATCTTCACAGGTACACTCTGACCCTGTTGGGGTCAGGGAAAAGAAAAATATCAAATATTCTGTGGTGTACAAAATATAGAATATGTGTATATATCGTCATGTTTGTATAGTATGTGGCTACCATATATATTGTCCAGATATTCAGTTACTCCATCAATCCACATCCAATATCTTGGATGGACAATATTTCAGATGAACAGAGAGCTGGGTTCAAAATTGATTATGAGGACTAGAGTTAATCTATATGCACTTAGGAAATTGCCCAGTGCTTTCAACAATTTTAAGCAGCTCTATGACACAAAAACATCTCTATTCTTCCAATGATGTTACATAACTACAAATCAAAACGGTAGTTGACCCAAGGAAAAATGGAAAGATTGCACAGCGGGAACAAAGAGATTATAATCCAGTGCTTAGCATAGGACCTGGCACATAGTAGATAGTAAATGTTTATAGGGTTGGTTTAATTGTCAGTGTATTTTGATTGATGACTTGTAAAAAAGAAATGGTATACTCTAAAAGACATCATCCAGAAAGTGTTTGATCACAAAAAAGGTGGACTGGCTACATATAAGGGATAACTTGTAACTTATAACATAACATATATATAACATATAATATATAATATAACATATAACAAGGGATAACATATCTTTGCATATGTCAATAGGTTAAAAGCTATTAAAGCTTAAAACTTCACTAAGACTTTGGCATCCTGAATGTGTGTCTGTGTGTGTGATTTTTTGTGTGTGTGAGGCAATTGGGGTTAAGTGACTTGCCCAGGGTCACACAGCTAGTAAGTGTTAAGTGTCTGAGACCGGATTTGAACTCAGATCCTCCTGGCTCCAGGGCCAGTGCTCCATCCACTACGCCACCTAGCTGCCCCTGTGTGTGTGATTATTGAAAACATGGGAGCTAATGAGAACACCAACTAAAATAATATAGTGGGGAAAAAGAAGAGAACCCATGAGAGCATCCTAGGGAACACTTATGGTTTGTGATCATGACCTGGACAAAGAGCCAGCAAGGGTGACTGAGAAGTAGCAGTTGGATCAACCAATTGATAATAATGAAAATCTAGAGAGAAGAGAGTATCAAGGAGAAGAGGGTGATAAGCCATGTCAAAAGTTGTAGAGAGGTCAAGAGGGATGAAGAAAGGTCACTAGATTTGACAAATAAGAGATTTTTAGTCATTTTCTATTGAATGAATGAGTTTGGAAGCCAGACTACAAAGCTAAGGAGAGAGAGGGATAGAGGAGAGGAAGTAGAGGCACCAGTTGTAAATGGCCTTTTTCAAATTTAGCCTCAAAAGAAAGGAGAGATATAGTATGATAACTAGTGGGAATGGATGGATCACAATGAGGATTTTTTTGATGGCAGAGACATGGGTACATTTATAGGCAGTAGACAGGGAGAGATTGAAATAAGTGAGAAATTGGGGGTAATAGAGGGTATAATCTCCTTGAGAAGAATGGAATGGGATCATTTGTGCACATAGAGGGGTTTGGCTTCTCAAGGAGGAGGACTACCTCTTCATATGAGATAAATGTTTAGGAGGAGATAGTGGCTAAAATCATCTGGGTGATGTGAGATAAGGAAGAGAAGAGCATGCTCTCAAATCATCCTCAGTGTTTTCGGGGGGGGGGCAGGGAATGAAAGTTTCACAACCCTCTGAAATAATTTAAGACATGTTAAGGAACCTGTATGAACATAAACCAAATTTTTCATGGACCTTTTCTAGATTGTACTCATAGGATAACTGTATTCTCCAAACAAATGTTGATGAATATGAAAATGAGTTACACGGGCAGCTAGATGGTGCAGTAGATAGAGCACCGGCCCTGGAGTCAGGAGTACCTGAGTTCAAATCCGGCCTCAGACACTTAACACTTACTAGCTGTGTGACCCTGGGCAAGTCACTTAACCACAATTGCCTCACTTAAAAAAACAAAGGAAAAGAAAGAAAATGAGTTACATACCTTTCTTAACTTAAAGGGCATTTTAGTCGTCTGTTCTTCCTGAAATTTATTCTGCCACTGTCCTTTAAAGTAGATAGCGTTCACCAGGACCATGACGGAAGAAGTGTCAATTGTTCCTTTACTAAACAAGTTCTTAATTTTTCCTTGTAAAATAAGGGGAAAGAAAACAAGGAAAACAGTGGTTTGCTTTTGGTGATTACACAAGGAGGTGTGAGGTAGTGGGCAATTCACAAGAGAATTGGATCTGTGATGTGGTTTTTCCCACCATGATAATCAGTCTGAACAGCCAAAGTTTTTTTTTCTTTTTTTTTTTTGTCTTTCACTTCACCTTAGGTTTTCCCATCAAATCAGAATCCATTCCAAAAATAAAAAGAGCCTCATTGTTCCTAGTCAGAATATGAGAGCTTCTGGGAGGTGCTGGTATCTTTCTGCTCCAGTGAAATAATTGCTATGGTTATTTATGGGCAATGACTTCTCATACAATAATGCCACTTGTTTGGAAATGTTTTCATTAGTGTTTTGTGGTATCCTTTTCATGTTTATTAGTTTGGAGTTCTATTTTTCACAGCTTGGCTAATAACAGCATCACAAATATGGATTGTGTGCACATTTTAAGAAACCAATACAGGAAAATCCAAATTAAAAGAAAAACCAAAAAGTAGTTCTATATGTGGCAAACAAATATCATAAGAAGATTCACCAGAATAGAAAGGGATTTTTTATACATTTAAAAATGGCTCAATTTACAAAAATTCTGTTTACATACAACTTGACAAACAGGGGCTCCATAAAGTAAGACACAGCTATATTTAGTATAGTGATTTTGTACTAAATGGTAACCTAAGTCCCAGTGAGAAGCATCTTCTTAAACACTTAAAGTGACAACAAGGGACAAACAGGAAAAAATCAATTTGGTAAAATCACCTGATCCTATAACTAGGTGGTACAGGGGAGAGAGTACTGGATCTAGAGTCAGGAAGACCCGAGTTCAAATCCTACCTGAGACTTACTAATTGTGAGATGATAGGCAAATCATCTTACCTGTCAGACTTACTTTCTTCACCTTTAAAATGATAGTAATAGAAGCATCTATATCACAGGGTTGTTTTGAAGATCAAATGAGATTTATTTATATATATACACATATATACATATATTCCTTTGAAGATGTCAAAGTTTTATATAAATGCTATCTGTTTAATAATAATATCTATCACCTCTAAGTGAGTATTTTTAATTTTTTTTTGGAACTTTTTTTTTTGGTGGGGCAATGAGGGTTAAGTGACTTGCCCAGGGTCACACAGCTAGTAAGTGTCAAGTGTCTGAGGCTGGATTTGAACTCAGGTCCTCCTGAATCCAGGGCCAGTGCTTTATCCACTGTGCCACCTAGCTGCCCTGTGAGTATTTTTTAAATCAATAAAAAAATCAATAAGAACTTATTATGTTTCTGATATGTACCCAGCAGTGTTCTAGGTGTTATTCAAAGACACAAACAAGGAGAAGACATAGTACCTGCTTCTATGAAAATTATTTATGCTATATATGTTATATCATTAGTATCTAAACATCCATTTGTCTTGATTTAAATAGGGGAGCAATCCCTTCACCTCCAACATCAACCACTGATCAACTGCCATCAATGGAAAAAGTTCCCCAAGAACAGCAATATCTACTTCTATACAAACAGCCTTGCTTTGAGTCCAGCCCCCACTGTCTTTAAGCAGGGAGCAACTTCTAAGGAAAAGGCACAAAACATCCCTACCACCAATACCAACCACTAACTGACCCCAATAGGCAAAGGGCCAGGAATAGCAATGCTCCCTCAACCACCGGCCCAGCTCCTGCAAAAATCATCCAGAGTAACGCCCCTTGTGGAGATGTGACCTGGCAACCTGACTCCATAGGTGCCCTCCACTGTAGCCACAGTTCTCAAAGACTCAAAAGTTCTCATCACACAAAATGATTCAACATCAAAAATCTAGATGTTTTTATTGATGGAAATGACATTAATGAAGATGCATTACCATTTGCTTTGTCATCACACCTTAAGAACCATGAGACCTTTCCATCTACCCTGTAGCTGAACTATCCCATATGTGTTCTCTTACCCCATTAGAATGTGTACTCTTACCCCAGGGAACAGGGACTGTTTTACTTTCCTATTTGTAACCTTAGCACTTAGCATAGTGCTACGTACATCTTAAACATTTAAATCCTTTTTCTTTCATTCATTCATTCACTTACATTCTGATGTTCAGTCATACTAATTTTAGCTTTTATGTTTAACTAGCTTGATTCTCTCCACTCTAGGGAGTTAGGGGAAAAGGAAACCAGCATTTATTAAATGTCTACTATGTGCCAGGCACTGTGCTAAACACTTCACAAATATCATTTCACTTGATCTTCACAATAACCTTGAAATGGAGATGCTATTGTGATCCTTATTTACAGTTGAGGAAACCAAGGCAGAGGTTAAGTGATTTGTCCAGGGTTATACTGCTAGTAAGTGTCTAAGGCTAGATTTGAACTTGAATCTTCCTTATTCCAGGTCCAGTACTCAATCCACTGTGTCACCTCCTTATAGGGTATGAAAAGGGGCTTGTCACATGCAAAATTTAACAAAAAGGTAAACTGAGGCAATTCATCCAGGATCAAGAATTAATTTTCAGAGGCTATTCCATGTGGCTTCTCTTTCTCCTTTAAATCACAAAGCCATAAACATTACAGCTGGAAGGGGTCTTAGAGGCCATTTGGTCTATCCCCCCCAAAATTTTTCATTCTTATTAACTAACTCCAAATGAATGAAAAGGAAATTTAGCTGTTATTGGCAGGCCCCTGTGGATTAAGTGCAATGCTCAGGAGGAGAGGCCTCCCAGCAGGCAGAGGAAACATTCATGAGGGTCTACAGACAATGGGTGACTTTAGAAAAATTGGAACCCAAAACTATAAATAAAAATATTTATTACATTTTTAAAAATTTAAGAAAATAATCAGCAGGTATGCTCTAAGGAACTATAAAGATTTAATATAACTCCTTAATTCTAAAGATGAGCAAACTAAGACCTAGAGGGAGGAAATGATGGATAGAAATTTTCAGGGTCTCAACTCAAAACCAGATTGTCTGATTCCGAATACATTGTTCCTAGCTATCCCATCACTATTACATCACCTTGAAGAGAATGGGTCTAGCCACTTGATAGTTAGATCTCATAGCCTCCCACCCTGACCGCTACAAAATAAAAAAAAAAGGGCAATATTTTGTTCTTCAGGGTTTAGAGCAGAATATCTTTTTAGCCATTTATCTTTAAGTTTTATAAAATTATGTAAATTCATGTATAATGTCATGCCATAATTCAAAACCAAATATTCAGTCCAATCCTCCAAAAGGAGAAGCGGAAGTGGTAGAGAAAGTTTAAGGTCAGGAAAAAAAAAATATATAGTATTGGGAAACAACAGAAGGAAGAGAATGTAAAGAGATACCTCCCTTTTGCATCTAGTATGGGTATATAGATGATGCCTTCTTGAGATTGAGGAAGGAAGAGCAAGGTGCAGTCAAGCTTCTTAATCATATTATTCCTTGCTTAATTAATTACCAAGCATGTTGTTAATATTGAAAACAAATTTGTATCATAATTTTTGTCATTTGTATCATATCAAAAATTGCAAAATTTGAGACCTTCAAGAGACCTTAGAGGCATGTGTATGTGTGGGTCTCTAGCTGTACAATCTAAGCAGGAGTTAATTAGAAGTTTGGATACTTTACATACTTATTGGGGGGTATATATGTACATACAAATATTGTAGTAATAATGTGAACAGGTAGTGTGGCTTAATGATCAGAGTACTGGATTTGGAATCAAAGACCTGGATTCAAATCCTGGCTCAATTTGTGACCCTGGGCAAGTCATTTAACCACCTAGGTCCTTCAAACTACTTCCTAGGATTTATCTACTAAATTATAGAGAAATCTTATTCTGTATTAATGAAGTGAGTTCCCATACCTAGAGTTCCATGCACTTAAAAAATCACAGATCTGTCCTGAGATTAAATAGAGTAATAGAGCTAGAAAAATATAATAATAATGCAAGACACTGAGCTGTATTTTGGTGATAGTGGTGGAACTATTCCCATTCCCAAGATCTTTGGGGTCAGACCTTATTTTCATTTAGGACCTGCTTATATCTATTGTAACAGATGTTAACAAAAAGTTCTCTGTCTATACTGTTGTTGTTGTTGTTTTTGTTGTTGTCTGTCCTTCATTTTTGAAGAGGACCATGACATTGGGAGGTGATGTCATGACTTGCCCTGAATAGAATTTAAGTGAGACAGGTCTATGTAAGGTCACCAACCTCATTCTCTCTTCCAGACCCAACTGAGTCCAGTGGCAAGATATACAGCTGGATGACCAGATATGGCCCTGGATGTTTGAGGCAATCGGGGTTAAGTGACTTGCCCAGGGCCACACAGCTAGTAAATGTCAAATGTCTGAAGCTAGATTGGAACTCAGGTCCTCCTGAATCCAGGGCTGGTGCTTTATCCACTGAACCACCTAGCTGCCCCTAACAAATACCATATCCATAGTTAAATGTTATAATCTCATCATATAACAATGACTTAGATGTTATACAATTTTAAATGTACCTCTAGATTGATGGTCCACAAAATTATTGGCTTATTGATTTAGAGTTAAGAGGGAACTATGAGAATATCTAATACAACTTTCTCAATTTACAGATGATGAGACCAAGGTCCTTCAGAGGATGCCAGAGGGCCTTCCAGATTCCATAAAGCTCCTTTTATAGTCATGGATCTGCTCCTGGAATGAGGTAACAATGTTTCCTTATGTATCACTCAGGTCTTAGAGTTTCATGTGTTCAGTATAAAAGAAAAGGGGTCAATATATTTAAGAACCTAGAATATTAGAACTGGGTGACATCATCTAACCCCTTCTTTTTACAGGTGGGGAAACAGAGGCCCACACAAGTTAAGTGACTTGCTCATCAAGATCACACAATTAGCAGAGCTGCAAACAGAAACCCATGCCAAATTCTAAGCTGCATGACCAGTACCCTAGGACTCTGTGAAGTGGATTCCTGTTCTGCCAGGAGTAGGACTAGGTGACCTATGAGATCCCCTGCAAATCCAAATTCTCTGTTAACTCCCGATCCAGCAGCCTTTCTGCCGTGTCATTCTGGCAAATTCAGAAAAGCAGCCATTTCAGATAAAAAGCAGAAGTCACAGGCAGAGAGATCTGTATCCTACAACTCTTGGTTCTGTGAAGCAGCCCTTTGGAAATATCCCTTCAGTGTCTAACATAGTTGTCTTTGGCCTGCACTTCCACAAGCACCCTGACCTCTCTCTGCTGTCCTCTTCAGCACCTGCTCAGAGAAGAAAATGTTCCCACGTTCTTGATAACGTACACAGAAACTTGGCAAGCAAAGAAGCAGTTGGAACATGACTTACCGTTTGTCTTACTTTCAACCCAAGCATTCATAGTTTTCCTGGTTTCCTCTGGGGCATGCTCAAAATCTACAGTCTGCAGCTTGGATTGGTACAGCTCTTCTGAACAACTTAAATATTGCTGCAATTTAAAAGACGAACACACAAAAATCATAAAGACAGAAGGAGAATAAAGCTGCTAGCGTAGTAATAATCAGCATAACTCATATTAAACCAACCTTTGAAGCGTAATATGTGAGTATTCCTTGAGGAAAGATGAGGGGAGAATCTAGAGATACCTTTTCTTGCCTCCTGGTGAACCATATCTAGACAGACCCGTGTAGACACATGTAATCCACATGGACAAAACACAAAACAGTATACCCGGGGCAGCTAGATGGTGCAGTGGATAGAGCACCGGCCCTGGAGTCAGGAGTTCCTGAGTTCAGGTCCGGCCTCAGACACTTAATACTTAACTAGCTGTGTGACCCTGGGCAAGTCACTTAACCCCAATTGCCTCACTAAAAAAACAAAAACAAAAACAAAAAACCAAAAACAAAACAAAAAAAAAAAACAGTATACCCACAAACTCCTCTACATAGGAGTCATGAGATGCTTTCCTACCCCACAGGGGTGGATATCATAAGTATTATAATTAACCCCATTTTGCAAATGGGGGGCTCTAGCCTGGGGCGGGGTGGGGGGAAAGGGGGGAGGGAAGAAGGGATGGAGATGACTGAGTGATTTGCCTGAACATACATCTTTAGTTGGTGGCCCCAGTGCCCAGATCTCCCCAAGTCCTGGGCCTGTTCACTCCCCACAAAACTATGCTGTCTCCCTGTTATTCAAGTTAGTCACAATTTGCAGAGGGTTAAAGCAGATGGTTTCTAAAGTCATACCCAACAGAAATCACTAGGTAGGCAAGCTTTGGGGATAGGCTTTGGGGCAGGTTCAAATAGAGTGGCAGGCCTGGAGTCAGGAAGATCTGAGTTAAAATCTGGCCTCATTTAGTAGCTGTGTGACCCTGGGAAAGTCACTTAACCCTGTTTGTGTCAGTTTGTCTATGTATAAAATGAGCTGAAGAAGGAAACAGCAAACTATTCCAGTATCTTTGCCAAGAAAACCCCAACAAAGAGTTAGACACATTTGAAAAATGACTAAACAACAACAATTAAGGGAAGGCACTGACTCACCAGTCTCTTGTCTCTTATAGTGTACCCTGTGTACACACAAATGGATTAACCTGGATGATACAGGGACTTCAAAAACAGTAATGAAGGCAGCTAGGTGGCACAGTGAATAGAACACTGGCCCTGGAGTCAGGAGGACCCGAGTTCAAATCTGGCCTCAGGCACTTGACACTTACTAGCTGTGTGACCTTGGGCAAGTCACTTAACTCCAATTGCCTCACCAAAAAAAATTTTAAATAAAAACAAAAAAATAGTAATGAGAGGGTTTGTGGAGGTAGCAACTTGCTGTTGGGGTTTGTCTAATATCCAGCCACATTGTTTTGCTCACTACCCTACAATGATCTCTGCTCCAGTGGAAATTAAATTTGAAGGCACAGATAGGGGAGACAGATAAGGTTATCCTTCTCTACTTTGGGGGAGCCAGACAGAGTTCATGCTAGTTCTTCCTTCCCTTACTAATTAACTTTTGTGGGGTAAGGATTTCATCAGCATAGGAGCTCTCAGTGAAGAGATCCCCTTTGTAAATGAAGATAGGCAACTGTTCTTCAATTTATAGTATTTGTTGCTTGTGGCATTGAGGGTATAAGTGACTTGCCCAGGGTCACACAGTCAGTATATGTCACAGGAAATTCATCCTCCTGATCCCATGGTCTCCTTTCTAGGCCCAATGCAATCTGCCTTTCAACTAATCAAGCTAAAGAGAATAACATACATAGTCTTTCTAGAAGTTAATTTTTCAGGTGATTTTCAATGCAGAACCAACTTTAAACTGGGAGAAATTATTAAACATTGTTTTGTTAATTTAGCCAACACAAATCGATGATGATAAAAATGACCAGTGCTTCCAGATCTCTTGGTAGGGGATTCCAAGAGTGCTCTCTTCCAATGAATTCAGGCATTCTTAATGTACTTACTGGATGGAATTCAATATTCTTTGTACCGTAGAGTTTGTTGGCAATGCTGAGTGTGTAATTACTATCCGACCGGCTGATCTGAGAGAATAGTGCTGGAAGCTCTAAATGTATTCCTCCAGTTAGACCACACTAAAATACCATTAAACAAAGAATAATGTGTTAAGTTTGTTTGACCCTTAGCCACTGGAGAGTACTTAGCAAAATGGAAACAAAGGTATAACCACACTGGTTTATATCAGATACTCAGGGTATTAAAGGATATGGGAAAAGAGAGTCTATATTTAAAGACAAAAAACAAGTCTTGCCCAGACTGAGGAACTTGGAGAACTCAGAATTATAGCTCAGGTTTTTATGTCTTTACTAATGGTGAATCATTTCACACTTGACTTTCCTGTCATAATTTCCTCGTTTTTCTCAGTTTTCTTAATAACCAATACTAGGTTTGTGTCAATTTAATCAATTATAAATTCCAAGTTGAACTGAACTTTTTTGAAAAATTGCTTTGTGAAACAATTTAAGGCTAACCATTATACTTATACCCTTTCTAGACCCTTGGTCCCATGTCCTCTCATTGTCTCTAGGAAGTTACTTCACTGAGCATTGACATTTTTCCCTTCATCTTCAATATCTTATCATCTTATCTACTGACTCCCTCTTCACTGCCTAGATTGTCTGGATTGTCCCTGACTGAAGCTTGCCCCAGACACCATTGGGAGCACCTGATGGAATCCTAGTAGAGTTGTTGCCAAGTATGATTGCCCTCCCTTTTGCAGACCACATCCTATCTTCCTGAAAATTCCCCCTTCCCCCTTTCTGCTCCTGGATGAACACTGACTCTTAGACCCACTTTTTCTTCCCCACTGGTGGAGGGCCCCAGGCAGATCCCCCCATACAAGTGTCCTAAGGACTCCTGGTCCTTGCAATCTGCCCTGAGCCTGAACCCTTAGGACCATAGATCTTGCCATCTACCTATAGTTGTCTCCTATATGTGTTGTCTTCCCAGCTTACTTGAGTATAAGCTCCTTGAAAGCAAGGATTGTATTTTTATTTTTTTTATTTGTGTCACCCACACTTATCACATAAGCTCTTAATAAGTGTTTTTTCATTCATTCATTCATTCATTCAAGCTTCCCCCATCTTAAAAAATACCTCCAGTCAAACTTGTCATTCCTTTAAGCTATTCTCCAATTCTCTATCCTTCCTTTTGCAGCTAAACTCCATTTACACTAAGTGCTATTCTACTTCCTCATTGCCCTTTTACTTCTTCGTCCTTTGCTATTTGGTTTCTGATTCCAACAATCACTGAAACTGCTCTCCCAAAGGATATTAGGGGTGACAGCTAGGGGGCAGCATCAGGCACTGGACTCAGTCAGACTTGACTTGGAACCACGCCTCAGACATTTATTAACTGAGTGACTATGAGTTAGTCTGTGATCCTCAGTTTTTTCATATGTAAAATGGGAAGAAATTATAGCATCTACACGAAAGGCTTAAGTGGGTACCAAATGAGATAATGTATGTAAAGTTCTCTGTATAACTTAAAACACTATGTAAGTATCTACATTAGTATGTTAGTATTAGTATCTCCTAACTGCTAAATCCAATTGCCCTTTTTCTGTTTACATCTTTTTTGACCTCTAGTTTTTTATATGTTCAGCTCCTTTTCCTGAATATGCTCATCTCATTTATGAGCCTGCTTCCTCCCATTTCCCTCCTCAGATTCCTTTACTGAATCACCATCTTTTTTCTTCCCTTTAGTATGGGTTCTACAGAACCAAGGTTCTATCCCAGAACCTCTTCTCCTCTCTCTCTCTCTCTCTCTCTCTCTCTCTCTCTCTCTCTCTCTCTCTCTCTCTCTCTTCAATGTCTCCCCCTCAATAATCTCCCTTATCAGCTCTCATTCTATGCCAATGACTCCCAAATCTGGATATCCAACCCTAGTGTTACTATTGAATACAAGTTCCTGCTCAGTGTTTTCACCTGGATGTCCCACTGATATTTCAACCTCAACACATCCAAGACAGAACTAAATACTGCCTAACCTCCAAACTTCCCTGTTTCTATGGAGGACACTGCCATGTTCCTAGTCACATGTATTTATAATCTTAATATCACCTTGGATTCTTCTCTCCTTGTTCTTCTCCATGTATAAGTTGCCCAAGTCCTATTGATTTTACCTCCACATCTTCCTCATCTATTCTCTTCTCTCTATTCACAAGGCCACCACTCCAGTTCAGATATGCATCACCTCTACCTAGACTACAGCAATACACTTCATTAAGCTGATTGAAGAGCAGAATGAATAAGGCTGTTGGTCCTAACTCTACTTGATTAATATTGTCTTATCCTGTTATTTTAGGATAGACTTGTCTTTTGGACAGTGGTTTTCATACCTTAGGGCAGGTAGGTGGAACAATGGATAGAGCTCTGAGTTTGGAATCAGATGCATTTTCCTAAATTCAAATCCAACCTCAGGCATTTACTGTGTGACCCTGGGCAAATCACTTAACTCTATTTGCCTCAGTTTCCTCATCTGTCAAATGAGCTGGAGAAGGAAATGACAAACCACTCCAGTTTCCTTACCAAGAAAACCCCAAACAGGGTCAAGAAGAGTCAGGCAGGACTGAACAACAACAACAATTTCATACCTTAGAAGAGTTCCCAAGCCCTGGATTTGATGATCTTTCCACATAATTAAAGTGAAACACCTAAGATGAGAAAGAGAGAGAGATCAACTTTAAAGGAAGGCCACATAGAGGTTATCCATTATAATGCAACTCTGCCACTGTTTTTTATGTTAATGTTTTAGATAGGAGTAGTTATTATGCCAGCCCTAGCCACAATCACATAGGATATTATGTGGTATCTTTTATCACAGAACCCCAAATTCATATAAGGAATAATCCAAAAGTACACAGTTATAGAGAGGAGAAGGATAAAGAATAAAGAAGTGTGTGCATCAGAACCTTGTAATGTATTAAAGGTCTAGGTTCTTATTAGATGTATTCTCTTCCCAGCATCTAGTCCATTGGGCAAGGTCATAACAAAGGGTATTCAGAAAAATTGAGACCAACTGCTACCCATCTGTTATTGAGACGGAGATGGTAGACCACTTTTATGAAACTATATTCATTGAGAGCAGGGACTATTTCATTTTTGTCTCTGTATTCCCAAAGCCCAGCAGTGTCTGGCATATAACATTAGTAAATCAGTGTTTGCTGATTGATTCTCTTTTTACTGGTGCTTCTCATCAATGCAGTGATTTGGTGAAGGAAGTGAGATATTTCTGTTAAAATATATATTTATACATAGGTATATATAGATTTATTAGATATAGATATAGATATGAAATAATCATAATGCAGGTACCCCAGTCAGGAATAATGCCCATGTTATTGACAACCCTTATTATGAAGACATTTGTATGTTGACTAATGAGCAGGAGTTTACTCCCTATATCCCTGTCTCATTTATAACCCTCACCCAGACACACAACATTGAGTGTCACATAAAGAACAATTAATTCTAGTAATAAGAAATACCTAGAAAATTCCAACAGAGCATCCCAAGAATTCTCTGCAATTATGTGATATTGCTCCTAGGGTAAACAACAGAGCTAGACTGAAGTTAGGCAGACACCTCCAGCTTAAAAGCTAAGCCAACCCTTTCTGATAGTAGCTACAAGAGCAGAACATTCCAAAGTCCTTCCATAGTGCAGTTCTATTAAGCTAAATTCCCCTTAAAGCTACCTCACCTTATTTAAGAGGCATGAGTTAGTTCTTAGTATTTAGTGCTCCACAGTGGAGCAATCCACGAAGCATGTTGGGTTTGGAGGGCTAAACTCAAGGAAAGAGCCCCTGAAGGCCCATAGATAAACACCCCAAACCATACATACCTTTCCCATTTGTGCTGCACTATTGCCTCGGGCACCCAGGAAAAGCATACTCAAGGCATAGAGCAAACTCACAGGGGAAAAGAAAACATTGTCCCCAACATGGTTGCTGCTCAGTTCTTTAAAAACATCCAAGCAGAATTCAACATTAGCTGTACTGAGAGAATCCATTTTAAACCCAGAGTTGTCTAAGAAGAAAAGAAAACAACTTTAGGATATATTTGGTTACTTAGACATTCATCAGAAGGTTAGTATTCCAGGTTTAATGACCCTGTACTGAACATTTCATTACAAATGACAAAGAGCCCACCATTTACATAGCTGTTTTAGGTCCTAAGACTAGATGATTCTAAATTCTCTTATATCAATCAATCAATCATCCAACCAAAAAAGGATTTATTAAGCTTTTACTACTAGTAAGCACAGTGAAAAGTAAAACATTTCCTACCCTCAAGCTGTTTTTATTCAAATGGAGAGAAAAAATATATGGAGATGTAAATGGCACACCTTCCTCTTTCCTCCTTCTCTCTCCCTCTCCTCTCCCTCCTCCTGTCCCCTGTTCGATCTTACTCTAAAGTTAAACCGGGACCAACTTGTTAAGTTGTTTGGATTATTTCCTCAAGAAAGTCAAATGTCAAATTTTCAGTGTAAGCATTTACAACTCAGAAATTGGTAAACTCTACAAATGTGTTTTTGTGGCTTGTTTAAACTTAATAAAAGGATGCAGAAAATGTTAATAATGCACATTAAACTTAAAAGTGTACCATGTATACATTCCCCATACACACATACACCCTCACATAGCTGGTTAAACATTTACCAGCACAGCAATGGCTCACATTCTCAATTTTCACTCACACTAGCATATTGGATCCAAAAGGGGAGCTATTACTATTATTACAATCCTAGAAGTAACTCTTTTGGTTGCTACTTATACTACTCTAGCTACTGAGACCCTACCAATAAACTTCGCATTAACTAATCAGCCAGATGACTCAGTTAATTCCTGGGGAAAAAACACTCAAAAGGTAAAACAAGAAAAATATTTACAAGATATCCACCTATAAACATGGGACTTACTCTCTCCCCAGTATACACGACATCTGTAAGAAGAGTAGGCATAGGAATACATGTGACCAAGAAAACTCACAACTCAAACAAATCTCATTGTCCTCTCTCTTTCTTGGGATTTGTCTTCACACAGTTCCCTGATGGACATAGAATCCGTGTTGGACAAGTGACTCTGCTCCCAAGCTGTGCCCCTGCACTGTTGGGCTGGGTCACTCCTCTCCTAAACTGAAGTTATTCCTGGACAGTGTGGAGTCTCATTCTTTCAGAGTATGAAGGCAATGACTCTTAGTTTGGAACTCGGAGAAGCTTCTCTAATTCTACTTTTTTGTCCTGGCTCTAAAGGCTTTTTGCCTCCCAAACAGCAAAAAGTTTTAAATTCTCTTTTTTTCTATAAGCTCTGAGGTCTTTCTGTTGACCAACCATCATAGTTGAGTGTTAGTCCCCCTCATTGAGAAATCTCACTCTAACTTATTGTCATCAACCATTCCATTAACCAGATATCCATCTCTGTCATTTAGACCATACCCAGCCAATGGATATTTGCCCCCAAAACAGTTTTGGGATTCAATGTTCCCCAGTTTTTAAATAAATTTGTCATATTTTATCTTTACATCACCTAAATTTCCTCCTCTCCCCCTCTTCTAACCTCTCTTTTCCTTTCAGCCATCCTGTATAACAATTTTTAAAAATAAAAAGACAATCAACAGGAAAAATCATCATAATCAAAATAAAAACTTGCAATGCTCCTTCCCCACCTTCCCCCTTCCCTGAAAAGTTGTCAGGGGAGGTATGTTCTCATATCTCTTCCTTGGGACCATGTTTGTTCTTTGTAATGGTGCAACATTCATTTTTAATTGTCTTATGATTGCTATTCTCATCATTTTCATTATTATAATCATTATCTATGTTGTTTTATTGGCTCTAATTCATTTTACATCAGTTCACGGAAGTTTTCATGCTCTTTTTATTTGTCATATTCATTTTTTCTTAAGACACAATAATATCCATTGCATTCATGCTCACAATTTGTATAGCCATTCCCTAATCAGTGAGCATCTACTTTGTTTCCAGTTATTTTTGCCACAAAAGAGTTGCTACAAATACTTTGACATATATAGAGACTTTCTTTGGGGGGCATATACCTATTAGCAGAATCCCTAAGTCAAATGCAATGGACATTTTAGCCACTTTTTTTTTACAATTCCAAATTGCTTTCCAGAATGGTTGCATTAATTCCCCACCAACAATGCACTGGTGTGCCTATTCCACGACCCCTCTGATACCACCTTTTGTCATCTTTGCCAATTTTCTGGGACTTGGGTAAAGCCTCAAAATTGCATTGTTTTGAATTGCATTTCTCTTATTACATATTTGAAGCATTCTTTCATGTAGTTGTTATTAATTTACCCTTTTTCTTCCTTGTTCATATCCTTTGAACAGTTCTCTTCTTCTCTTGTTTTGAAGCCTCAAATTCTTCTATTAGTTTTGTATAAATGAGCAACTGGGAAATAAGACACAGAGGCAGTCTTGGTCCTAGGTTAAGTGCATTGTCTCTTTGGGCTGATTTTTTGGGTGTTTTTCATATACATCTTACATTTGTCTTTGTAATCATCAAAACTTCCAGATCTGAAAGGGGTGTGTATGTGTGTACGCAAAACACAAACAAAACAGATATGATAACCTTAAGAAGAAGGCACTGACAGCTGAAAGAACCAACAAAGACCTTATCCAGAAAATAGTGTTTGAACCAAAGCTTTAAGGAAACCAAATTCCAAGGGGGAATTGAAGCTTCCAAAGTGACAGACACAAGAAATAGAATGTCATACAGGAGTAACAGAAAGAAAGCCAATCTGGCTAGCTATGAGCTAGGTACACGGATGGGTGCAATCTCTGAGAAGCACTTTCCTGTTCTTTGTGTTCCCTTTTTCCCTTGGTTTAACTTCAAGGCCCTGTACTGTGTTGGTACACTCTCCACCAATATGGCTCTCATCATTACTTAATATATAGCTTTCATGAATTCATGTGGCCACCCAAAAAAAGTATTTGCTAGTTATTTTTTTGATGAGTCTCTTCAAAATGACCTGATCTGTTTTTCAGAAGTCAGGCAATATGCCATGAAGCCCACACTTGAATCCATTCCCCTTGACAGAATTTACCAGGACATGCATTCAGGACCAGGAATCCAGGGACAGCGCAACCCCAAATGGGAGGATCCAGCACTGGAGTAAGCCATTAAGGAAGGCTCATTTTAAATTCCTACATAATCATCTTGGAAGGAAAGTTGGGGGGGGGGAATGTTATTTTCTACTCTAACTGTTTAAGTTAACAGGTATTGTCCATCAAGAAGCTGGCTATTAATTACTGTGCTACTACTAAACTGCCACAGGGCACAACCATTCTGGACACTGTTTGTATTTGTCACAATAGGAGGATACAAACAAAGCACCCCAGCAAAATTGAGACATAGATGAAATTTGTCTTTATTGCTCCCAGCTACATTTTTCTCCCTACTCCTACAAGTGGAAAGAAACCAGGCTGAGTAGTAAATGATCACAGCACACATTTTACAAAGGGCTTTGGAATATACAATCATGATAACAATAAGTTATGTAAATAGCCTTGAAGGTTTGCAAAGAACTTCATATCTATTATCTCAAATAATCTCACAACAGCCCCTTAAATTGGAATAAATACTATTAATAACCCCATTTAAGAGATGGGGAACTTGAGTCTGAGAGAGGTTAAGTGATCACAGAGCTTAGTGTCTGAGGGATATTTCCAACTCAAGTCTTCTGATTCAAATGTTCAGTACTCTATAAAGTATAACATAGTAATACCACCCATTGTTGGATGCCTAAGTGGCAGTTGAAGATGTGAAATTGTAGGTCAATAGAGAAGTTAGGGCTGGATAAGTAGATTTGAGAAACTTTAGCCTAGAGATGATAATTAAATCCAGGGGAGCCGATGAGATGAGCAAATGAAATAATACAAAAGGAGAAAAGAAAAGAGTTCATGAAAGAGCCCAGTGGACTATGATAAGAGGGAATGTTCTGGACGAGGATCCAGCAAAGGAGATTGAGAAAAAACAGTTAGATAGGTATGGGGAGAATAAGAAGAGAGTAATGTCCAAAAATCTAGGGAGAAGAAAGTATCAAGGAAAAGAGGGAGATCAACCGTCTCAAAGACAACAAAGAGGTCAAGAAGCATGAGGAATAAGAAAGGGTCATTGAATTTGGCAATTAAGAGATTATGGATAATTTTGGAGACAGCAGTTTTGGTTGGATGATGAGATTGGAAAGGAAATGGAGATGCCTATTGTAAATGGTCTTCTCAAGGAGTTTGACCCCAAAAGGCAGGAGAGATATGAGATGTATACTAAGGATAGATGACTTAGTGAGGGTTTGGAGGGAAGGAGGAACACTTGGGATTATATTTTAGGTAATAGGGAAATAGTCACAAAATCCAGGGCTCCTTCCACTATACCATGTGGCCTCATACCAGTAAGAAAGTGACTTTTTAGTTCTAAGTACTGTTGATCAGGTCATCATTGGGTGATAGCATAGTAGGGAGGAAAGGGGAACAAAAACCAGAATCCCAGAGGATAAGCTTGAAGTGTGTTGAGCATCTGGTGAGAAAGAGGCAGTGGTGTGTGTGTGTGTGTGTGTGTGTGTGTGTGTGTGTGTGTGTGTGTATACACCTGCTGCTGAGACAAGGAACAAAAATATATTTTGCTTTGTTTTGTTTCTTAAGGTTTGTTTTGGGGCAGCTAGGTGGCGCAGTGGATAGAGCACCGGCCCTGGAGTCAGGAGTACCTGAGTTCAAACCCGGCCTCAGACACTTAACACTTACTAGCTGTGTGACTCTGGGCAAGTCACTTAACCCCAATTGCCTCACTAAAAAAAAAAAAAAAAAAAAAAAGATTTGTTTCATTGGGAAATGAGGAGTTCCTTCAGAAAAATTGAAAAGTCATCAGCAGGGGTGATGTTGAACCTGGAGATGAGAATAAGGATCTAGATTGTTATAGGAAACATGTATGATAGCTGTTGTCAAATAATTGAAAAATTATCAAGGGGAAAAAGAAATAAGACAGAATTATTCTTCTCAAGAAGACAAAACCAGGAGTTGGTAGCTATTCCCAGCGGAAAGAATTTGCCTCAATATGAGAAAGAAAACCTTACAATTAGAGATACCGTTTAATTGTCTAGGGGGTACCCCAAAATGGAATGGACTAAGTGAGGGGTTAGTAAATCTCCTGTTACTGCAGGTATCTAAATAAAACTAGATAACAACTAGAATGGATTGTTTTAGATGGGATTTATGGATTGCTTTGAGGTTGGACTAGGTCAAGGCTTCTTAAACTTTTTCTGCTTGCAACCCCTTTTCACCTGCAAAATTTTTACCCTACCCCAAGTATATAGGTATACATAAGCTTTTACTGTTACCAAATGTTTCATGACCCCTACATTCAATTACATCACACCATATAGGGTTGAAACCCACAGTTTAAGAAGCTTTGGACTATGTAACATGGACATTGGCTCTGGAGTCAAAGTATTTGGATTCGAATCCTCCCTATAACACTCATTACCTGTATGATCTTGTGCCAGTCACTTCACTGTCCTGGGCCTCAGTTTTCTCATCTGTAAAATGAGATTGTTGGTCTAGATCAGTGGTTCTCAAAGTGTGGTCTGAACAATCAATAGGGCTAGGGTTCCTGAGACCTTTTCAAGAAGTCCAAGAGGTCAAAATCATTTTCATATTAATACTAAAATGTTGTTTGTCTATTAAATCACTATATGAATATATAAATAAGACCTAAATATATAAGGGATTGTGGGAAAACTGGGACACTAATCCACTGTTGGTGGAGTTGTGAAAAGATCCAACCATTCTGGAGAGCAATTTGAAATTATGCCCAAAGGGCTGTAGAATTGTGCATATCCTTTGATCCAGCAATACCATTACTTGGTATATATCCCAAAGACATCCCCAAAAGAGAAAAAGACCTATTTGTACAAAAATATTTATAGCAGCTCTTTTTGTGGTAGCTAAAAATTAGAAATCAAAGGTATTCCCATAAATTGGGAAATGGCTAAACAAACTGTGGTATATGATGGTGATGGAATATTACTGTGCAGTAAGAAATGACAAACAGGATGACTTCAAAAAGGTCTGGAAAGACATGTATGAAATGATGTATTGGGAAGTGAGCAGAACCAAGAGTACAATGCACACGGACAACAATATTGTTCAATGAAGAACTGTGAATGACTTGACTATTCTCAACAGTACATTAATCCAAGACAATCCCAAAAGAATATTGATGAAACATATTATCTACCTCCAAAGAAAGAACTGATATTGATGGAACAGACTGAAGCATGCTATTTTGCATGATCATATATATATATATATATATATATAAAATCCATATTGGATTGTTTGCCACCTTGGGGAGGGGGGAGGAAAGGGAAGGAAGGAGGAATAGAGATTGAAACAGAAAAATCTAAATAAAAATGTTTAATCTGAAAAAAAAATTAATGTGGGGGAGGGGTGTGCTAGGAAGGGTTCAGGAGGTATATATGTATGTATATACACATATAATATATATGTTGTGTATATATGAGTTATTTAGGTCTTGTTTATATAATAATTATGTTTAAACAAATCTGTCATATATATTATTTGTATAAATTGATATGTATACATTATTTATAAAATAGTTATTTAGATATTTAAAATACTAAGTTATATGTATTAGAACATATCTAGACATATCTAAATGTAATAATGTAGAAAATTTACATTATATATCATACATATGAACATATTATATCTATTTGATATATGTATAAAATATAATTATATATCACAAATTAAAATAAAATAAAAATTATATATCACACATAAAAAATAAATTAAAAAACAAACTCTAAATTGCAGAGAAGTTGCCAATCTATGCTGCCAGAAGAAGTGTCTGCTTCCAGGAATTCCCAACCCTGATAGTCATATAACTAATCTTTGTATTTGTATCCCCATTTTTGACATAGAAGACAATCAATGTTTATTTATTGATCTCTACATTGTGTATACATTTTTATATGTACATGTTTCCCTCTTCTAGATTGTAAATTCTATGAGTGAAGGAACTGTTTTTCAACTAAATCCAGCCTCAGACTCTTACTAGCTGTGTGACTTTGGGCAAGTCATTTAACCTCTGTCTGTCTCGGTTCCTCATCTGTAAAATGGAGTTACTAATAGTGCCTACTTCATAAGGTTGTTGTGAGGACACAACGTAATAATATTTGTAACAGACATCCTTTGTGACCTCTCTGGGCTACTTGACACTAACTGTTGACCACCCTCTCCTCTTGGATGCTCTCTCCTCTGGGTTTTTGTGACATTACTCTCTCCTAGTTTTCCTCTTACCTGTCCAAACACTCCTTTTCAATGTCCTTTGCTGACTCATCATCTAACATCATGTCCTATAACAGAGGGTATGCTCCAAGGTTCTTTTCTGGGCCTCCTTCTCTCCTCTCTTTCTTGGCAAACTTATTTACTCTCACGAGTTGAATCATCATCTTTATACAGATGACGCCTAGATCAATATATCTAGCCCCAGTCTGTTTCCTGAGCTTCTGTTCTGCATAACTTCTAGTGGAGATTGCAAAATTAGTATTCTGAAAACACCCCAATTTCATGTTGAAAACAGAACGCATTAACTCCCCCAATCATGAACCTATGTCCCCCCTCCCCCCAATCCATCTCTCTACTAGACTTCCCTCTTACTTTCAAAAGCACCGTTATCTTCTAGTCTACCTGATTTGGGGCGGGGGGGGGGGCGGCAATGAGGGTTAAGTTACTTGCCCAGGGTCACACAGCTAGTAAGTGTCAAATGTCTGCGGTTCAGATTTGAACTCAGGTCCTCCTGAATCCAGCACTGGTGCTTTATCCACTGTGCCACCTAGCTGCCGACCAAGTCTACCTGATTTTTAATACTGGTGTTTTCCTTGACTACTCATTCTCTTTAACCCTATATATCCAATTAGTTGTCAAATCAAGCTATTTCCAGCTTCACAACATTTCTTGATCAGAACTTCCTCTCTCTTCTCCTCACCTCTGCACCACAGATTCCTTCTCTTGCTTCAGAATATAAATCAAGAGGGGCAGCTAGGTGGCAGAGTAGATAAAGCACTAGCCCTGGATTCAGGAGGACCTGAGTTCAAATCCAGCCTCAGACACTTGACACTTACTAGCTGTGTGACCCTGGGCAAGTCACAACCCTCATTACCCTGCAAAAAAAAAAAAAAATATATATATATATATATATTTTTTTTTTTTTTTTAAAGAATATAGGGGCAGCTAGGTGGAGCAGTGGATAGAGCACCGGCCCTGGAGTCAGGAGTACCTGAGTTCAAATCCAGCCTCAGACACTTAACACTTACTAGCTGTGTGACCCTGGGCAAGTCACTTAACCCCAATTGCCTCACTTAAAAAAAAAAAAAAGAATGTAAATCAGAACTACCTTCCACCTGAAGTCTTTCCCAACTGCTAGAGCCCTCACCAACTATTGCATGCACTTGTTTTGCATTGATTCCATCTATACTTATATAGGCACATGTTGTTTCCCCCAAAAGATGTAAGTTTCTCAAGGACAGGAATTACCTCATTCTTTGTATTTGTATTTCCAACATCCAATATAGTATCTGCCATTAGCACAATGTGGTTTTTAAGAAATGCTTGTTGATTGGTGGGTTGCTACACATTACTGTCCATGTGATCTTGAATAACTCACTTTACTTCCCTAAGTCTCAGTTTCCTCCTCTGTAAAATGGACTCAATGACCCCTGAGATCCCTTCCACCTTGAAATTGGTCAGCCGATGAGCCTCTGAACCTAACTAGGATGGTCTTCCACTGACAGAATCACATTTCCCATTGCTCAGCCTATACTTGAGACTTTTTTAAAAGTTCTGTAGGATTTGCCAGAACTTTACATTGTCAAAGTCTTTGAGAAATTAGTCACCTCCTTGCCAAAATGGGCCATTGGAAGACTATTATATTATTATATAATATATATATATAGAAGGAATTCTGAGATTCTGCTATGATTCCATAAGATAACAGAACCAAAAGGGTTTATTTGACCTACCTAAAGTCCTATGGCTAATCAATAGTAGTTTTAGGAATAGAACCCAATCATCATGTCTATTGGTTCTTTTTCACTAGATGGCAATGCCATCCCTAGCATTATATTCTTTCTTTTTTGTTTGTTTTTGCAAAAAAAAGATTTTAATCCAGAGGATTGATGTTTCCAAAAATAATATCCAGACTTTTCTAGACAAACATTGGAACTGGGTTTGTTACACAGAAGGGGAAATTGTTAACAGAATCATTTTCTTAACAATAAAACAATGAACAAAAAGTAATTTTTGTACAGTATAGAAGCCATTCAAAATAACAGTCCTGGGCATGCAACATTACACTTTCTGTCAATCAGGTACCTCATACCAAAAAGATCACCATGGCAAAGTGACACAAAAAGTCTTTACATAGCACTATTTTGCCTATTGTTGGCTGCTTTCTTCTTTTTTCCCTAGCATTATATTCTTCTTCTTCTTTTTTTGGTGAGGCAATTGGGGTTAATGACTTGCCCAGGATCACACAGCTAGTAAGTATTAAGTGTCTGAGGTCGGTTTTGAACTCAGGTCCTCCTGACTCCAGGGCCTGTGCTCTATTCACTGCACCACCTAGCTGCCCCTCTAGCATTATATTCTAATGAAAGCTAGATGGCATAATAGAATGCTAGAAGAACTGAGTTCTGGGTAAACCACTTCACTTCTATTAGACTCAGTTTCCTTATCTATAAATTGAGGGTAATAATAGTTCCTACCTCATAGGGATGTTGTAAAGATCAAGTAAAATAATATATGCAAAATGCTTTCCAAATCTCAAAGTGCTAGAACCAAGAGAACAATTTATACAAAAGCATCATAATAAAAGCAAACAATTTTGAAAGACTTAAGAACTTTGATCAATGCAAGGCTCAACCATAATTTCAGTAGACCCCAAATGAAAAATGATGATCCCACTTCTGACAGGGTTGATTAAATATACAGAACAAGACATGTATTTTTGCACATGTTGCTTGATTATGCATATCTGTTACAAAGGTTTTGTTTTTCTTTTTCTTTTCTGTGTGTAGTGGAGAGAGATGAGAGGGAGAGGGAATGAAAACTTGTTAACTGAAAAAAATTAATTGCAAAAAGTTCTATATAAATATTAATTATTCTTATTAAACTTTATATGAGGTTCTCTAAATTTTTGTCAAAATTCCCTCTGTGTGTTTAAAAAAGATTGAGAATGCCAAACTCTCCTCTTGCTAAGAAAAAAAACCCTTTTGGGAAACATTCCTCCCTTTTTCTACATGATATCTTCACAGTTGCAGTCAGCTGACTTTTGCAAGATAAATCTTTCACAGAAGTAAAAATTTAACTAATCTGTCATCAACTAATCTGATGAACACAGATAAAACTTTGTTAACTTAAGCAGGGATCGGCAGTGTGCTTTCTTTCTCAAGCTCATAGGCATGTCAAATCATCCTGCCTGTCTTCCTTTTTTGGTTTCCTTTAAAGTATGTCTCACTAGCTAGCTGGACCAGTTTGATTACTATTCTCTGGCTCTGCCACATAGGATTAGAACCAGAGATTGAAAGCTGGAAGGGAACTTGGAGACCATCTGGTCCAATCCCCTTATTTACAGATAAGGAAACTGAAGCTCAGAGAAATGAAGTGACTTGCCCAAAGTTAGACAGGTAGCAAGTGGCAGAGTTTGCTTTTGAACCCAGGTCCACTGCCCACAGAGACACCACCTTCAGTTGAATTAAAGGATCTTTCCAGTTTATGTGCATGGATTTTCTTTCCTCTTTCCCCTCCTCTTCTCCCCTTCTCCTTCTCTCCCTCTCTTTGTCTCATATGTGTGTATATAAACATATGTGTGATATATACATAAATATATGTAATATATATGAATATCTACTTATATACAAACCTATATACATATTTCTAGTCAATAATATTAGAAAGTCATAAATCTATTCCCTTTAAAAATCATGGTTGGTTTGTGTTTATTTTTTTGTTTTGTTTTGTTTTGCAGGGCAATGAGGGTTAAGTGACTTGCCCAGGGTCACACAGCTAAAGTGTCAAGTGTGAGACCAGATTTGAACTGAGGTCCTCCTGAATCCTGGGCTGGTGTTTTATCCACTGTGCCACCTAGTTGCCCCCTTATAACTATTGGTTTTTGGGTTTTTTGGTGAGGCAATTGGGGTTAAGTGACTTGCCCAGGGTCACACAGCTAGTAAGTATCAAGTGCCTGAGGCCAGATTTGAACTCAAGTCCTCCTGAATTCAGGGCCAGTGCTCTATCCACTATGCCACCTAGCTGCCCTGGTTTGTGTTTATTTTTAAGTCTTTGATGTATGTCAGATTGGAAAGTTCTATAGTTTACACTATTCATTCTGAAAGACAGCATGATATAGTTGATATAGCTGATATACGACTAGCCTTGGGGTCAGGAAAAATTCTACCTCTCTAACTCAAAAAGGAGGACATTTAGTCCCAGGAAGTGGGGGACTTGGGAAGCAGACTTCAGAGTACAGAGAAAAGGGAAATTGTAAACTGAGTTTGGGAAACACCAAATAATACAATTTGACTTAACCTAGCATACAGGAAGGGAATTAACAACATAAAGCAGGAAAGGTGGATTGAATCCAGATTGTGGAACCCTTAAATGCCAGGCTAGATTCAAGGCAATAGGGAACCAATGAAGATTTTAGAAAGGTGTGAGGGTAGTGACATGGTCAGTCCTAGGCTTTATTTGAAATGATTCATTTGACAGCTATGGAAATAAAGGAATGGAGATATGGGAAGACTAGAATCAGGAAGACCAGTTAGGATAGAGGAGAGGTGATGAGGGCCTGGAGGAAAGGCAGTGGCCACATAAATGGAAAGCCTGGATGAATACCAAAAAAAAAAAAAGTAGTGGAGATAGAATTAACTGAACTTGGAAAAGTCTTATCAACAAAATCTGAGTGACTTTCATTCAGGGGCCATTCCAAACCATCTCTTCACTTCAAGCCTTCAATTTTGCTCCTTCCCCATTCCCTCTCAGCAGAAGACTTTGCCTCCTCCTTTTTTTTTTTTTTTTTTTTTTGCAGGCAATGGAAGTAAAGTGACTTGCCCAGGGTCACACAGCTAGTAAGTGTTAAGTGTCTGAGGCCGGATTTGAACTCAGGTACTCCTGAATCCAGGGCCGGTGCTTAACCACTGCGCCATCTAGCTGCCCCCTTGCCTCCTCCTATTTTAATGAAACAATAAAAGCCAACTGTCATGAGCTTTCTCTTTTCCCATATTGTGTACCTTCAAACCCTTCTACACTGGGCACCCATTTTCTCCCCCTTGGCTGAAAAATCTGAAAAAGAGATGGCCCTTCACCTTTCAAATGCCATCCCATCTACTTATTCCCTTAATCGTATTACCTTTTCATCCCCTCTGGGGATCTTTACACCCTTCCTGGATTCCTTTCTCTTTCCTCTTCAAATATCTCCTTATTTATTGGCTCTTTCCCTGTCACCTACAAATATGCCTTAAATTGTTGTGGTTTTTTTTAACCTTCATCTTACACTGGTATCATCTCAAGCTATTGCCCTACATCCACTTCCTTACCATTCACTTCTCACCTTCTACTAATTTGGCTTCTGACCCCATCACTCCATTGAAACTGCTCTTCCCAAGGATACTGATGATCTCTTGACTGCTGAGACCTATGGCCTTCTTTCTGTCCTTACCCTCTTGACCTCTCATCAGCTTTTAATGCCATCAACTAACCTTTCTCTCTACGTCTTTGCTTTGCCTTTTTTTTTGTCCCTCAAGCCTAGAAAATCCCTTCTATTCCTTTCTTCTGAAACCAAAGGGAATGGAGAGTTATAATAAGCACCTTCAAATAATGTCCCCTTTCACACTTCTCTCCTACCATTCCTTGATATCCTCAAATGCATATATCTTATTAATTTACAATATTCCTATAGCCCTTCTTATCTATTCTGTTCCTTAGCATAGTGCTTGCTTACCCCCATCTTCTTGTCATTGGAAACCTGGGAAGGTACACAGGCCTCCCTGTGAGCTGGATTCTCTATTCTTGGTATATAAACCGACTTCCTACTTAGAAAGTCAGCTTTACAAGAGTAAGAATAGAGCCCAGATTAGTTGTTTGAAGCACACATCAGCTTTACAGAGAGGTATTTTTATTTCACCCAAGCATGAGTGTATCAGAGTAGGGCCATTGGTCCCAAGGATCATTGTATTTAGAGATGGACAGAACCTAAAAGACCATCCATTCCAACTCCATCTTACAGATGGGGAAATTTAGGCAAGGAAAACTAAATGACTAACCCATGTGTATACAAGCAGTCAGCCTCAGAAATGAAACATAATTTGTAATTAGAATTGATTCTCTTCAGTTCTTTTAGCAATTGTTAGGGTTTGGGAGTTGGGGGATTTGGGGGGGGGGTTGGTCTTACTGCTGACCTTTCTTGACTCCCTTAGATTTGGGGACCTCATGCTCAAATTGAAGAGATATGGATTAAGTAATAATAGTATGGCTAGATTTTGAAGGATTCCTCCAAAGAATAGCCATTAATATCTTGATATACAGGCAGAACAAGGTCTCTAGATGATTTCCATCTAAGGTGTCAGTGTTACTGACATAGATGAAGGAAGGTGACAGATACATAAAGCCAAAAGGGAGAGTTAAAGTATTTAGAGGTAGAGCCAAGATCCAAGGAGATCTTGATAAGCTAAAATGATGGGCTTAACCTAATAAGACAAAACTGAAAAGCTTTAACTTTAAAGTCTTATACTTAGGTTAAATTTTTTTCCCATAAATACAAAACAGATGAGGCATGACAAGATAACAGTTTCTATGGAAAATATTTGGAGGTTTTAGTGAACTGCAAGATCAGCATGAGTCAACAATATGATATGGAAACATTCAATATTAGTATGGTCTTAGAACACTATGAGAGGGGCAGCTAGATGGCGCAGTGGATAGAGCACCAGCCCTGGAGTCAGGAGTACCTGAGTTCAAATCCGGCCTCAGACACTTAACTAGCTGTGTGACCCTGGGCAAATCACTTAACCCCAATTGCCTCACTAAAAAAAACCAAAAAACAAAAAACAAAACACTGCGAGAGAGGCATGATGATAACCCAAGTGGGTGCAGTGATAATCCTGCTGTCTTCATTTCACTTTTCACTGATATTTATATAACACTTTAATGTTTGCAAAGCACCGTACAAACCATATCTCACTGGATCCCTACTTGATCTTTGTAAGGTAGACACTAATCATGTTATCAGGTAAAAGAGACTGAGGTACAGAAGGCTAAAGTCACTTGGCCAGAGCCACAGTTAGGAACCCCACACCACCTATCTGTTTAGGCCCAAGGACCACATTTTAGGAATGATGGTGACAAGCTGGGGTGTCCCCAGAGATGAGTGATCATATATCAAGGGATGGTCATAGCATATGGATTCATTTGAAGAAAAATGAGGCAGAGAAGATTTAGGAATAACTTGATAAGGCATCTTCTGTCGCTTGAGAAGCTACGTGAAAGAGCATTTTGATTTGTTCTATGTGGCCAAAAGAGGGTGGGACTGGGATTGGTACCTTGCAGAGAAGTGAATTTCACCTCCAAGTAAGAAAAAGCTTAAAGCTACCCTAAAAATGGAATGCGCTACTTTGAAAGGTGATGGGGTCCCTCTTCCCTAGAAGACTTTAAGTGGAAGCTGGATGGCCAGTTACTTTGGATATATTAGAAATGATTCTGGGGCAGCTAGTTGGCACAGTGGATAAAGCACCGGCCCTGGATTCAGGAGGACCTGAGTTCAAATCTGGACTCAGACAACTTGACACTTACTAGCTGTGTGACCCTGGGTAAGTCACTCAACCCTCATTGCCAAGAAAGAAAGAAAGAAAGAAAGAAAGAAAGAAAGAAAGAAAGAAAGAAAGAAAGAAAGAAAGAAAGAAAGAAAGAAAGAAAGAAAGAAAGAAAGAAGTGATTCTTAGTCAAATGAGTGTTGAATCATATGAACTCTGCAGAGGAAGTGCAAGACCAACTCCATCTTGGAGCAACCTTGACATTTAGAAGTGATATGGCAAGCACGTTATTATGAAATTACAAAGATGATTAAGAGACCAAATGTCTCAGAATTCAAAGCATAGCTAAAGCGTTCAAGAATGCTAAATATAAACCACAAAATGTTATCAAATCCTTGACATTTTTTCATTATTTTTTCATCCACTCTTCCCTTAAATCTAGAAAAATGTAAAGCTTTGGCACGAAGCATCACAACAGTGCTCACAGCAATCTGATTCTGTCTCACTGTTTGACATCTATGACTGTGCCTTGGTCTGATTGTTGACAACTCTGAAGGATCATCCAACTCTGAGATTCTGCAGTTCTGTGAAAGCTGGACCCTTTTCTATCCCAAAATTAACATCTAGTAAGTCGAAGTTCAGGCAGTGAGGCAAATGGGGCTTTGAGACAAGAACCTTTCCCTGAGCACTACAGAGAAGGTAAGAGCCTGGCTACCTTTCCTTGGTTTGCCCTTGGGAGTCTTCAAAGGGGTCTCTTAATTTTTGGATTAAATTTAATTCTCCTCCCCAGCCAATTGAGAGAGAATAACTTTGCTGTTCTGAACTCATATTTCCTCTCCAGGGCTGGATCATATCATTTCTTTGTTCTTCTAGGGAATGGGCTACAATCTCCTTGGGTGGCCTTAATTCCCATCTCTGCCTCCCCAGTCTACTAGACAGGCTGTTCTCTCCCTTAGGGCCTAACCTTGGCAAAGACAACTCTGACGTCAGTCCTTTACCAAGGATGCCCCACCTGACTGAGGGGTTATCACTAAGGATTCGGGTGGGGAAAGACAGAGGAAATAGTCTTTCATTGTAATTAACCCCTCCTCAAAGCCACTAATTAGAGCCCATTCGCACAGCGTAGAAGCTGGTAAGGACTTTAAACATGCTGTGTATTCTGTTTTCATAGTTTAACACTTTCATTGTATGTTCCAGGATCAGAGATTTGGAGATGGAAGCAACCTAGGAAACCATCTAGTCCAACTTCCTCTTCTTACAGGTGAGAAAACAGAGACCAAAACGTTAAATAACTTTAACCAAGTTCTCACAAGTAGGAAAGCCTTGCAGGTGAAATATATTGTTGTTGTTTTGAATAGTGGAACCAGTTCTCTGAACATTCTAGAGCAGATGCAAGGGAGGTTAGGGAGAAGCTTTCACAGAAAGAACTGCTGAGAGCCAAAACGCTTGAAGGGTCACAAAGGAATCTCCTGCTGGTTAGGATAGATGCAATGGCTTTCCTGAAGGCTATGGTGAGAAGGAAGGACCCATTTTGCAAAGCTCCACTTGACTGCCTTAAATTTGAACTCACACAATTACTAGCAAACCCTAGTTTCATGCAATCAATAAGTAGAACTCAGCTTCGAGTCCTGACTCTGATGATTCCTGCGTGCCCTTGGACAAGTCACCCTCTGGACTTCAGCCATTTCCAGCGTAAAATGAGAGAGCTCTGTTAGACAACCTCTAAGATCTCCTCTATCTCTCAATCCTATGACCCCATGCTCTATTAAATAATATCATAGAAATATAGCAAGCTTAAGGCATAATTTATACTTTAAATTAATCAAACATTATAATTCAAGTTTATTTAGTCTTATCACCTTGTGTCAAGGTGGTTGAGGGCAGATACTGAGTCACCATTTGGTCCAGATAGAACAGAATCTATCAGACCATCAATATGTATGGCCCGGAGAGGGGCAGGCTGCCTCTGTGTCTTCCAGTGTCTTACATTTGCTAAGTGTACAGCCTGGGCTCTTGCTTGAATTCTCCCATTAGCCCATCCTCCTGGAAATCCTTAAACCTCCCTTCTTCATTGTGAGAACTGAGCAGTTCTCGGAAGCAGTGTTCTCTGGGGTGTAACCTGTTTGTTTACCAATGTGGGCATTTACATCATTCCTCACTAAAACTCGGTGTTCCAGGGAGCTCAAAGCCCAACCATGAAAGACTAAGGATACAGAGCCTCAGAGGTAGCCCAAAATGAGAAGCACATAGAATGAAATGGAGAATCTGTGATTTTGGAGATGATGTCTATAATCTCCTCCTAATAAGAACTGTTTGTACTAAATCATTTAGGGAGTAGAACAACTATTCATTCCAGCTAGAAGACCAATTAAGCCACTGACATATTCTAACACAAACCTGGGGGAGCTGAATGGCACAGTGGATGAAGTGCTAGGCCTGGAGTCAGAAAGATGTTTCCTCCTGAGTTCAAATCTGGCCTCAGACACTTACTAGCTGTGTGACCCTTGGCAAGTCACTTAACCCTGTTTGCTTCAGTTTCTTCATTTATAAAAATGAATTAGAGAAGGAAATGGCAAAACACATCAGTATTTTTGCCAAGAAAACCACAAATGGAGTCATAGAATTGAATGACTAAAAGCAACAGAACAACAACAAAAACATAGACCTGAAGCAAACTGCAAAAGGAACCAATGTTTTTACTTTACTCTTAAAAGGACTGTTAAATACAGAACAGTGATGGGGTAGAGGAGAAATTACAACTAAATGTGCTTCATTAAAATATTTTTAAAGGTCATTAACAGAGCTACTCTATAGTTTAACTTCATCTTTACCCACTGGAGGGCTTCTAGGTGGCACAGTTGATAGAGCACTGGGCTTAGAACCAGGAAGACTCATCTTCATGAGTTCAAATACAGCCTCAGATACTTTACTAGTTGTGTGAGCCTTGGAAAGTTATTTAACCCTGTTTGCCTCAGTTCTTCATCTGTAAAATGAGCTGGAGAAGGAAATGACAAACCAATCCAGTATTTTTTCCAAGAAAATCCTAAAATGGGGTCACAAAGAGTTGGATGTGACTGAAATGACTCAACAACAACAAAATTACTTATTGGAATCTATCAATATTCTGGGGTCCATTTGTCAGGGAGAGTTTATAAGGTCATTCAGGTGCATAAGAAACATGAATCCATTTCAAGGTGTTCCAAATGGGACATGACATACTAAATTCTACTCTCACATAACTCTAAGCATAAGTCCCATGTTTCTATTTATTTTTACCTTAGAATACATTTTATTAGTATTAACAAAGTTAACCATTGGATTACAAAACTAATTTTAGTCTTGTACCTAGCAGAGAGAGGGAGACAGGAGAGAATAGTCTCTATTTAAAAAAAATCTAAAGCTTTGGTTTACAATATTTATATTTTATTTCATTTAAAATCTCTTTATGCTTTTGAATATGATATAATTTGCATTAATTTGGAGTTTCTAATGTGTTGATCATCTAGCCACTTAAATTTCAGCGACTCGGAAGATCTAATCTATAGTAAATCACAATAAATTCATACTGTGCGTGCATACACACACACACACACACATATACACACAAACTTATACACAGAGAGCTGTGGGAGAAAGCCTGTATTTATACTTGCATACTTGTTGGCATGACTGTTTTCAATCTTATCAGCACTAGAATCCATAGCTTTGTTTCTTCATTCATGATCCAGAGTTCTGTCAGTCTTTCTAGCAGTTGACCATGATCCTTCCACAATTCCCTGAGCAACTGGTTGATCCTTAATCAATAGATTCAGTGACCTTCACTGAAAATTTCCTCTGTCTACCAGAAATAACAGGACCTCATATTTTTATAGTCATTATTTGGGATGAATTATAAATCTTTTATTTTCTTCTAATTATAATCTCAATTCAAGAAAGAAAAAAAACAAATATGAAAAAGATGAAACAGTTGGAATCTCAGGCAATGATATTCAGTCACAGGAAAGGTTCCAAGAAAACTGTACAATTGGAAAAATCTTTTTTTTCCTCTTAACTATGTGATGTATCTAAAGAGAAAAAAGGAAGTTTCCTTTGTATGGAGATGGTATGTTCTTGTTCTAAAGGCAGGGTAGCTTTGGGGGTGTGGAGAGGGGGCAATGAACAGGAAGAGGGAAGGAGGATCTGGAAGGAAATAAGGTGGGTAATAAGAGACATACCAAGGTATAAGCTGTTCTAGCTTAGGAAATGAGAACTGTCCACTTCAGAATTGGGCAGTGGTGGGGGGAGGGGAGGAGGGGGGCACCAAGGGAAAAGGGGATGGTTCTGAGATAAGAAAAATGTTCTTCATATGACTTAAAGGATAAAATGGCATATAAAGAAAGAAGTTTGCCTTAAAGAAGGAAATAAATCCCCAGGATCAGACAACATTCCTGTTCTTGAGGAGAATCCTTCCTCAGACACTTTCTGTATGACCCTGGACAACTCTTCATAGTCTCAGTTTCCTCTTCTATAAAATGGGGCTAATTATATTCCTTATCTCATGTAGCTTTTGTAAGGACCCAAACAAATAATAGATGTAAGATGCTTTGCAAACCTTAAAGCACTACATAGGTGCTTGTTATTATTATTATTATTATTATTATGAAATATGCCAATTCTGGTTTGACCTTGGACAAGCCACTTCTCCTTGAAGGGTCTTGGTTTCCTCATTCATAAAAAGAAGGACTAGTTAATAATTACTGACTTTTTCTTCAGTAGTAAATGCATCACCTCATTTGATCCTCCCAACAACACTGTGACATGGGTACCACAGGTATTATTTTCCTTATTTTATAGCTGAGGAAGCGAAGACCCACAGAGGTCAGCATTCCATGTGGGATTTGAAATCAAGGTTCTTTGGGCTCCAAATTCAGTTCTCTTCTCCACTAGCCTGGCTGCCCTTCTGGCTAACTGCTAAGGTCCCTTACAGCTCTCATATTTTTTTACCCTGTTCCTCTAAGGCAGATTCCTACAATGGGATACTCAGCCCATCAATTACTGGCCCATTTCCCACATCCCTTTCTTCTCACTATACAATATGCCCTTCTCTCTCTGAACTCAGAGCCCTTCTCTCTGTCTCAACCTCACCCCACCTGCCTTAAAAAGTAGGAAATTTGCAAATGATTCATTTCCTCACAATAATAAGAGCTTTTGAAATGTGCATATGCTTGATGCTTCAGATTGTGGCCCCATAAGTTGTTCATATCAGAAGCAAATCCTCATAATTTCCTCCTGAAGTAACAAATACAATTCTCCCTGTTTCTAAAGAGTGGGGAGCTGACACACAGGGAAATTAAAAGAATTGCCCTAGGACATAAATCAAGTCACTTACAGAACCGGTCGGATGGACCTAATGCCTCCATCTTTCACCCCATCAGCTATGCTACATCTCTTTAAAATCTCATGACACCATACTCATTGGGAAGAGGACTATGACAAAGAGAGCCGTGGAGTAAAATTGAAAGGTTTTCACTTCCCCAACCAAATGGTTTTGATCCATATCAACTTGTCCTTCCCCTCAAAATAACATTTTCTTCAATGTAGAGGAATACCAAAGCCATCTAGTCTAACCCTCTCATCTTACAGATGAGGGAACTGAGGCACAGAGAGAACAAATGACTTACCCAAAATAGCACAGGTGGGAAGTATGTTAGAGAGGCAGGATCCAAACTTTGGTCTTCTGATTCCAAATCCAGGACCCTTTCCACTAGTTACTTAAGAAGTAAGGGCTCATTTTTACATGGCTTCAAAAAAAATCACATAAAATCTACAACATTCAGACATATGAACATAATCACCAAAGACCACCCTAAGAGCAGTTTCCCCACTAATTAAAAAGCATACAGCCCTACGCTATCAGAATGCAACCTTCCACTGCCTTCATTGGTTGCTCATTTGTAACAGCTTTTACCAGCATAACAACAGCTATTATAATATCAAAATAATTGGGCTTTACTGGGTTTTCTTTCCTGTTCTCTCCCTCTCCCTCTCTCCCTCCCTCCCTCTCTCTCTTTTCTTCTCTCCTCTCATTCTTTCCCTCCTCTCTTTCTCTGTTTTTTACCTTTTTGCTTTTTCCAGGTGAAGTTTACAGCTTGGTCAGTGAGGCTGGTGTTGCATCCATCATGAGGAAATATAAATCCTTTGCCTTTTTGCCCCTCCTCCTTGGAGGCTTTCCATTTCTGTCCTAGTGATTCAGCCTCTTCAGTCACCTGGAGGAGAGGTACAAGACTTATAAGGAAATCCCTTTGAAAGCTGGCTCTGGGTTGCTTCCCATCCTGTAAAAACTCTTGTAGGACAGAGATTGATTCCCAGAGATGCAGCTAATTCTCATCTCTCTTTTCAGTGGCAAATGTGGGAAGATTCCTCAGCCTCAAGTCTGCCCCCCTGAAGATTTAAAGAAAGATCTCCTGTTTTCAAAAAAGGCAGCTCCCCCTTCCAAATGTCAGTGTGTTTGACTGGGCTCTTCTAAGTGGCTCTTGATCAGAGGGGGGAAAAGGGTATTGAGCAGGGCACATCCCACCCTCAGGTTTTCTTGTTCATCCAACGCTGAGCAATCCATTTTATGCGATGCTTGGGTAAATAATCCCTGAGCACGTCTCCTTAAAAGAACAGGAGAGTGAGTTCAAGGAAGGAGTTTAATTTGTGGTTACAATTTAAAAGCTTGGTGGGGAAAAGCTGCAGATCGCCCTCACCCCTGGCAAACCTTGAGCCGAGAGCTGATTCAGGTGGGTGGAGGGAGGGATGTGACTACACTGGGGTAAAGACAACAGAAAGCAAGGAAAAGCCCTAACCTCCTGAAGCAGAGAATGGAAAACTCAGCTTACTGGGACCAATAGCCCAGGTCTTCCAAAGGAACCAGAGGATTACTTGTAGACTATATTTTTGATTCTTATATTTCAAAGAAAGGTCTTTTGACCTTTAGTGGTAAGCCTCTAAATAGATAATCTCCTTAAGAAGGCTCTCAGGGGCAGCTAGGTGGTGCAGTGGATAAAGCACCAGCCCTGGTTTCAGGAGGACCTGAGTTCAAATCTGGCCTTAGACACTTGACACTAACTGTGTGACCCTGGGCAAGTCACTTAACCCTCATTGACTTACCAAAAAAAAAAAAAATGCTCTCCCCATCTCCTAGACTAAAGAATCAGGAAGAAACATTTTAAGAGCCTCCTATGTGCCAGGAACTGGCAAAAACAAGCTTAAAATGACAACTGCCACCAAACAGTTGTTGCCCTGAAAAATGAGTGACAGGCATTCACACCCACCCGCAGAATGAAAAAGAGCCAGTCATCTGTCAAGTCTTTCTCTGGTCAGACCAAGTGAATTTTCTAAAGCTGATTCAACCACACCTGCAGCTTCACTCACTTAGAAACCTGATACCCATTCATTAAAACAGCTCAGCTGCCTCTTGGGTGACTCCTAGTTTCATCTCCCATAAGTCCAAAGGAAGAAAGGATGGGACCTAGAGACTCTGGTTCAGCATTTGGTTCAGTGGCTGGCTGTTTGGGGGATAAAGCTGACAGAAGAAAGCCTTGTACAGAATCGGGGCAACACCCTTTTATATCTCCAAACACAGCCCAGGTAAAGGGAATGTAGGTCCTAAGATCTAAAGGTAGAACAGTTCTCAGAGGCAATCTAGTCTAACCTTCTCATTTTATAGATGAAGAAACTAAGAAGTTATTTGTCAAAGATCATTCAGGCAGCAAATAGCAGAACTTTCCCAAACCCAGGTTTCCTAAGTCCAAAATGACTGTTTTCCCTTCCCACATGTCTCTTCCTTTCCCATAGGGACACACTGCTCCTTGCTGACAGTCTTCAGATACTGCTTGAAAGGCCTTTGTCCACCCCCACCCAAACCCACCCCCAAAGTCATTAAAACTCCCAAAGGAAGACAATGACAGTCATTCCAAAGTGCAAGGGAGGGCTGACAATTTGAATGATCCTGGGGAAAGGGAGACAAAAAAACAAATTATAATCAAGTTGTAAATATCTGGTATTAAAACCTTCTGCCAGAAATTTTGATTGAGGGAGTGAAAGGGAAAGAATTTTAGCAGTTGTTGTGGTAAAGAAGAGGAAAGACACCAAGGAAAGGAGTGTTTCTGTATCTATGCCTATCATTTATCACAGTGTTCTGAACACTATACATATGCCATAAGAAATTCTTTAAGATGTAGTCAATTCTATAGCAGTGCTCCTGACAACAAACAGGCTGGTTTCTACACAAAGGTCAGCAACACACACACACACACACACACACACACATTCTAAGGGTATAAAGATACAATGTAATCATCTGAAGACCATTGCTACCTACGTGGCACAGAGGATAGAGTGCCGGATCTAGAGTGGGGAAGATGGGTTCAAATCCAGCCTCAGACACTTACTAGCTGTGTGACCCTGGTCATGTCACTTTGCTTCAGTTTCTTCACCTATAAAATGGGGATAATAACAGCACCTACCTGGGAGGTTCAAATGAGATAGGAATTGTAAAAAGTACTTAGCACTGCACCTAGCACATTATAAACACTATAGAAATGTTCCTTTCAAGACTCTCATGGTTGCCATCTTCTGATGCTCCCTCTCAAGACCTTTTGTGAAATGTGGTGCCCACAACTGAACAGAAAACTCCAGGGGTTGAAAACCAAAGCAGAGCGCAGTGGGAATGACCGCCCTAGTCCTAAACACTTTCACCGAGGCCAGATCATACTGCTGACTCATATTGAACTTGTGGTCTTCTACGAGCACATTCTTGCAGCCTATACCTGTCACACACAAATCCTAGAAAAACAAGAGAATGCCTTTTTGTAAATTGTCAAATGCTGTGGAAACTGGAACTACCACCATCATCAACGTCATATTCATATGGGAGACTGTTTCCTGGAGAATCATGATGAAGTGGATGGAAGTGCCTGGGAGAGAGTGATCTTTGAAACATGCATAGACATTCTATCACTGGGTCTGGTGAACTAACCACCTGATTAGAATGCTCTTTTGACTGGATACATGACCAAAACTGGGGGGATCTTCAAAAGGCCTTAGATGAACTTTACCAGTTTTTTATTTGGCTCCTTGATCTTGGTTTGACTTCTTCACTATTGATGCACATTGAAACACAATGATGTTAAGGGGAGAGGACTTGGGCCTTCTCCCCAGTGTCACTGTGACCTTAGTCCTGTTTTCTTGTTTATTCTTTTCTGTTTTAGGTAAAGCGATTAGAGACTCCAACCTTGTGACTTTTAAAAAGGAGAAAGAGAATGACCCTCCAGGGGACTCTCAGCATCCCAGGGTCCCAGGGTCCCTGAGAGACTTTGGAGGTCAGTTCACCATTGATGCCTCAAGAACAAGAGATGACCTTTATGAGTAACCTTTAGGACCCATCCCCGGCTGAGATATGGACTCATATAACAATCATACTGCATCTAGATGTGAATTTGCTGGAACAGATGTTATACAGAAATTATGCTAACAGTGTGACCCCTCTACTCAGAGACCAAGGTTGTTTAGGGGAGAACGTGACATTGAGGTGTTAGGGGAATATGTATGTTTGTTCTTGTTATATTCTTTAAGTAAATAGCCCTTTTTAAAAGCTAATTCATGTTACATGGTTAAATAGACCTGGGACACTAATTAATCACTGCCAGCTGTCAGGATCTCCTTGCCAAGACCAACCCTCTCTTTTTATACCTTTCTTTTTACTATTCGAAGACACCCTGTTTTCCAGAGCTAAGGCCCAGCAAGCAAGCTGTGCCCTGAGCTTGGCATAACAACAAACATTAACCCTCTGGATGAAATCTGCCACAGGAAAATCACAGAATTGTTTCATACCAGCCTCAGGTGGTCCCTGAGCTCAGACAAGCACCTGCAGGAACCACTTTTCTGGCCACGAAACCCAGCTATGAATCAAACTTGCCTTGTTCTTTCTATTATCCCTCATTGTGAGGGCTACAACTCACTAGCCACTGCTATATGTATTACGATTCAGCCTCACTAAAGGGAGGGAGGGGGTCTCCTTCTAGAGGAGGCCTGGAATGTGTGTCTGGTTTCCCATTTCCAAAGGAATAAAGAAAGCTTTTGGCTTATGACCACTGTTGGCCCTATTTTTGTTTTATTTTATTTCTTAGAGTTAATAGTGGTCATGATAACCTGTGTGCGCTCTCAGGTTTTGTTTTGGTTTTTTTGAGTTGGCAGAAGTTGCATAACCTCTGTGACTCTTTGGTCATTTATTTTCAGACTTGACACAGTTAAGAGTAGGAGGGTCTTGAGTTGCTGGCAGAAGAGATACTCACCACCTCCGGACTCTGGAAAAATAAGACTTCTGTCACTATATGCAGACGAATGAAATGTACATAGTCTGGTCCCCAGACAAATTTATGTCAAAATAGGTGATTGTTTTGCTTGAATTTTTAACATATTTTTAAATTACTAAACAGCTTAAATAGGAATGAAAATAAATGTAACACCTTCTCTTGGCTCACTCCCCTAACCCACATTAAAACTAGCACACTGGGGGACTAGCAGTCTCCAGAGAGTTGATTGCTACTATTTTCATGGTACTAAGGGTAACGCATTAGGTGCCTAGCTTCCTAATCAATCTCAGAAGCCCCCATTGATATGTTTCCCCTTAACAGTCAGCCAGTAAACTCACTTAGTTCTTTAGCAGTGTCCAGGCACTTGCCCTCACATCCCCACACAGTCAGTGAGAGGGCAAAGCATAAGTGTGGACTTTAAAATACAGTTACAGTAAAGTGCTCACAGAATATATTCTCCTGACCAAAGCAACTCACAACTCCAGAAATCCAGGGCCTCAATGAGATTTCTTTCTCCAGAGGATCCTCTCAAAATTCATTAAGGAGTTGGCTCCTTGAAAAATAGGACTACATGCGATCTTGTGGGGGGGGGGAAAGGGAGGGAGGGAGAAAAATTTGGAACTCTAAATCTTATGAAAATGAATGTTGAAAACTACCCTTACATGTAAACGGAAAATAAAATAGATGTTTGTTGCTAAAAAAAAAGAAAAAGAAAAGCAAAATAGGACTATATCTCCACAAGATGGATAGCTCAGATGAGTAAGTGTATTCTTCATAGGGAGCAGTGTCTTACTCGGATGGGTCAAACACTTAATGGGATCGATGAGACCAGTAACTAGGTGACTGGATTGCTACAAACTTAGTCTTTCTAGGTTACCAAGCAGCTGGTGCCAGATTAAGAGGGACAAACCACTATGCCCCCTGGATATATGCCATTTGGGGCCTTGCCATTGAATTCTTCTCAGGGCATTAATCTCTAGTGTACACACGTTGATCTGCTATATTCTTTGGAATCATTCTTCCATCTGCAGGTGTAGTCCATCACTAGTTCAACTGTAAGGTATTTATTGTTCACCTCGACTTGTGGTGTTACAATATTTTCAGCTGGAACTTTCCGTCCTCTTTCAGCTATGCCAATGACTCTTAGGATAGTATCAACAGAAGTCTTTTTTTTTACTCCCTCAGAGCCTCAGCTTTGAGATTTGGCACCTCCAGGCAGCAGATGGAAGAGATATAGTCTCTCCTGTTGAATAACCCTTCCTGGTTCAAAGCCAGTTCCCATAGTAAGATACTCCACCTTGGCTTATGATAATTGGTCTCAATCCAGTCAGTTACATTTTCCAGAGTTCTTTTGGAATCTTATGCAGATGAGTGGCTAAGGTCAAAGGTCAGAATACAGCCTGTGCTTTAGAGGCACAGGCATCTTTTTTTCTGATCTCTTCATGTGAAAACTGAACTATTTAAGCCTCAGAGGCTTCTTAAGATAAAGAATGCTTCTTTTGAATCACTGTCTCTATCTTCTTACCCTCCTTTCCAGGACACCCTATTACATTAATAAATATGACCATCTGGTTAGCATGATCCTTATCATCATCATATCTTAAGCACAGAATCTCAGAGTTAAAAGGGAGCTCAGAGCCCATCATCCCCCACCAGTTCAATTGGTACCTGAACAAGAATACCCTCTACAGTAAGTGATCATCCAACCTTGGCATAAATACCTCCAGTGAGGAGGATTTCAACAGCACTAACGTTTAGGAAGCTTTTACTTATATTACTTATATAATAAGCATTGAATAAATGCTTGTTGGTTGATTGATTAATTTGTTATTACATCTTCCCATTGATCTTATTCATTGAATTATACTTTCTCAACTCTATCAATTTATAAGTCCATAAAGCATCTGGTGGAAGAAGTACAGGATTAAGAGTCAGGGCACCTAAACCCTAACATTGGCTCTGACAGTAGTGCTCTATGCAACCCTGGACAAATCATTTTACTTCATGGAACTTGATTTCTTCTTACAAAAAGATGAGTAAGTTGGGATAGATTCATAAGGTCTCTTCCAGCCTAATACTCTATTTAAAAGAAGATTGATTGGTCCAAATGCCTTCTACAAACCTTCAAAGATGATAATTACCACCCCCAATATCTCAAAATGTTATCCTTTTGGAACTGGAAATCAAAGGAATGCCCATCAATTGGGGAATGACTAAACAAACTGTGGTATATGATGGTGGTGGAATATTATTGTGCTATAAGAAATGACAAGCAGGATGACTTCAGAAAGACCTGGAAAGACATGCATGAAATGATGTATAGTGAAGTGAGCAGAACCAAGAGAACATTGTACATAGAGACAGTAATGTTGTTTGATGAAGAACTTGACTATTCTCAACAATACTATTATTCAAGACAATCCCAAAGAACTATTAATGAAACATACTATCTATCTCCAAAGAAAGAACTGATATTGATGGAACAGACTGAAGCATGCTATTTTTCACTCTTTCATTTTTTTTCCTTTTAATCAAGTTTGCTTGTACAAAATGACAAATATGGTAAAGTTTTACATAATCATACATATATAACCCATATCTGATTGTTTGATGCCTCATGGAGGGGGAAAGGGAAGGGAGAGAAAGAGGGATAGAAATTGGAACCCAAAAATATAAATTAAAAAGTTTATTATTAAAAAAAATAAAAATATTTTTTTAAAAAGTTACCCTTTTGGATGAAAGCAACCACATCCTCTTTCACCTTCAAGTTTACAATCTATTTAACTAATCCCATCTGTACACATGATTAATCCATTAGCAGCTCCAACTTTTCTGAGGGAAAATTCTGCCAAAGGAAAAAATAAATGAAAGATAAGAATTGTCCTGATTGCTCACATACTTATAAACTATTGCCACTGATTATACTAAACTGGTTTTGAAGTCCCTAAAATAATATAAGATATATGAGGGCAGCTAGATGGCGCAGTGGATAGAGCACCGGCCCTGGAGTCAGGAGTACCTGAGTTCAAATCCGGCCTTGGACACTAAACACTCACTAGTTGTGTGACCTTGGGCAAGTCACTTAACCCCAATTGCCTCACTAAAAAAAAAAAAAAAAAGATATATGGACCCTGGATAAACCCATAGTAAAGAAAACTAAATGAGTAAGGGAACATATATTTCACTAGTAGATATGTTTTATGGTTTTTCTTTTATCTCTCTGTCCCATAGTCCTACCTTTCTTTTTTTTAAATTGTTTTTTTGGGGGGTGGGGCAATGAGGGTTAAGTGACTTGCCCAGGGTCACACAGCTAGTAAGTGTCAAGTGTCTGAGGCCAGATTTGAACTCAGGTCCTCCTGAATCCAGGGCTGGTGCTTTATCCACTGCGCCACCTAGCTGCCCCCTAACTTTCTTGATAACCTATTTGCTTCCAGATTATCAAACTCTTAAGTAGTGAACCTTAGAGGCTATCCAGTCTCATTTTACAAATAAGGAAAATGACGCTTAGAGTTGAGTGACTTGTCCAAAGGAACACAGCTAAGTAGTGGCAGAAAATCAAATCCAGGTCTTCTGATTTTCAGTCCAATTCTCTTTCTATTATGCAACACTTTGGCAGAATAATACCCAAGCACCTATTCAATTCACCTAGGTATGGGTGGTAAAATCACAGTGGATAGAGCACTGGGCCTGAAGTCAGGACCACCTTAGTTCAATTCTAGCCTCATATACTTTCTAGCTGTATGACCCTGGACAAGTTATTTAAACTCTGTATTGGTTTCCTCAGTTACAAAATGGGGATAACAATAGCACCTACCTCAAAGGGATGTTGGGATTAAATGAAGTAATATTAGTAAAGTGCCTGGCATATAGTGGGTCCTTACTATATGCCTGTTCCATTTCATCTTTCATACCTAGTTCTCTGATGGAGATGTTCCAAAACCACTACTGATGACACATCCAAGTTCTAGATCTCCACTTATTTAAGACATTTTCAAATGAATAGTTATCATTGTGATTCATGTGACACTTTCTTTTCATTCTCCTGTAACATGTTTAGGTGTGGAGACACTTGGATTCAATGCAAAAGTCAAGAATACTTCCCAAGAATAAAGAGTCTCCACTGGGATAGAGCCTCAACACTACAGTGTGAGCCCCTGAAAACATCTGATGTGGCTCTTCTGAGATACACACTGACAAAGCTCTAGAGGGTTCAGGGGCTCCTGAGGAGTTCAGTATTCCTTTTTCTTACATGGTATGTTTCCCTGAGGAGCTTAGTCTAGTAGTTAGAGGGTCAAATTTAGAGCCAAGAAAACTTCAGTTTGGGGCAGCTAGGTGGCATAAAGCACCAACCCTGGATTCAGGAGGACCTGAATTCAAATCTGGTCTCAGACACTTGACACTTACTCACTGTATGACCCTGAGCAAGTCATTTAACCCTCATTGCCCCATAAAAAAAAAAAGAAAGAAAAAGAAAACCTCAGTTCAAGTCCTGTCTCTGACTATAGGCAAGCCTCAGTACTTCCAAGTAAGTTTTTAAGACTCTAAGTTACAGACAAAGGACTAACCTGCCTCTGTGGAGGGAGTTTCCACACCAGGAGTTCTCTATAATTTCACTTCAGCACCAATACCTTGTTTGCCTAGAGTAAGTGGCTGTGAAATTCTGTCAGCGAATATGATTATTTGTGTTTGTATTTCTTTTCCTGATTATTCTAATTCATATTGTGGAAATATTTTTGATGACTAGGCCTATAATTTGGGGGGACTAATCTGTGGATGACTAATCTGGAGACTTTTGACTGTTTGGCTTTCTGACCGTCTATCTGACTGCTATTAATTTAATGTGGGCCGTTTATAAAGTTCCACCACACTGCTCCACTCCCAAAATTGATAAGCAAAATATTAAGAAGCCTCTTAACTAAATAATCAAAGCAGAGTTTATTTATGAGATACTATTTAAAATTAAGAATACAGGGAAATAAAATGTACAACCTGACTGAGTTGTGGTGTGTCTCTTTCCACTGCATCTCTTTCCCACATAGAAGCTTTCAAAAAATTAAATTAAGGGAAGCAGTGGAAAAAATTTTCTTTTAAAAAAAAATTCCTAGTGGCCCTTTAATTTTTTTTAATTATTATTTTTAAAAAAGATTTACCAGGGTAGTAGGTTAGTAACTCCTGCCTGGCTCGCCATTAAATATTGTAAAAAAAATTATTATTAGCTAACTAATCTAATCTTGAAAAATTTTATAATTGGACTTACATGAAAAATTATGATTATATGAAAAATGATAAGTTTAGAAAAATTATAATTGGGCCATAAATCCTGCCGCAGTTGCCATTCAAATGTGAAAATATTTTGAAATGACTAACTGGGCCTAATTTGGGGGTCTAATCTGACTAGAGGACTAATCTGGGGACTTTTGACTATTTGGCTATCTGACTGCTATTAATTTAATGTGGGCCATTTATAAAGTTCCACCACACTGCTCCACTCCCAAATTGACAAGCAAAGGATTAAGAAGCCTCTTAACTAAATAATCAAAGCAGAATTTATTTATGAGATACTATTTAAAATTATGAATACAGGGAAATAAAACGTACAACCTGTTGGCCTCTCTTTTCTCTGTTCCTGTTCCTTCTCATCTGCCGGCCTCTACTCCTCTTGTCCGCCCCGTCTCCTTGTTCCATCCCCTGAGTCTAACCCCCAGGTCTATATATATCTTTCTTTTCTCCACTCAAATCTCAGGGCTTTTTGCACCCACACACCAAGCTAATCTGCCAGCCAGGGCTGCGGCTGGTGGGGGGGAGGGGTGCACTTGAGCCTCACATGCCTCAGCACAGGCTATGCCAGAGCCCGGCCTGGACGAGCCCAGGATCTCTCAGATACCTCTGCTCAGGTCGGAGGGAGCTGGCTTTTTTCCCCCAACTGTCTGACCTGGCGTCTTGTACAGCCCATGGGGCTTTTTGGCTCAGCTAAAGCAGAGGGGGAGGGGCACCAGCACCTCCCACACAGAAGAGACCCTGAGGGCCTGAGGCTTTCTAATCTCAGCCTAAAGGCAGGGTCCCCAAATCAAAATAAATTTCCACAATATACATTAGTTTCCTCTGAACTCCTCTAGTGACTTACCTTTTATATGTATATGTAACCCATGGTTCAGTTTCTCAAGCACTGAATTTACATAGTCCATATTCAGTCATGGAAGAGATCCATAAATAATCTCTTTGGTTCATTTTGCCCTTACCCAGAATTTCCACTAGGAAATTTAGCATATACTGTTGTCCATGTCTAAGTCTTCACAGATATAGAAAGAAGGTATACCAGCTCCCATTCAAGCACACACTGTAGAAATATGTATCAGATATAGGACAACTTTTATTTCATCCCATAGAAAGAATGTAAAATGCTATAAAGGACTCATGTAAGTCTATAATCATCAAGAAAATGTCCTTCTCTCTGGTGAGTTCCCATTTCTATTCCAGGAATCTATAAAGGGCTCAAGTTTTTAGTGCCATCCTAAGTTTTTAGACCCCGGCTTAAAAAGGTAAAAACTTGGGATTGTTTAGCCAGGCACCTCCACATTCTCACCTTCTACCTGAGCAACTTGCATAGGCTGACAGCCTTATAGAATGACCCTAAGAGTTTGGTCTCCCTTAGGAAGGAAAATGAACTCGAGGTTTTTAGAGAGGCAAACCTTGTACCACCTGAAGGACTTTAAGCATTAATGTAGGGCAATGTCAAGATCTTTCCTTCCTTTGCTAAACTGCTTACTGCTCTTCCAAATCCGGGATCATCTGCTGAACCCTTGGCTGTTAACTCTTTTATTTTATTTTATTTTGACTGTTAACCTTTTTTTTTCAGGGCAATGAGGGTTAAGCGACTTGCCCAGGGTCACACAGCTAGTGTCAAGTGTCTGAGGCCACATTTGAACTCAGGTCCTCCTGAATCCAGGGCCGGCGCCCTATCCACTGCACCACCTAGCTGCCCCCTTGGCTGTTAACTCTTAACACCCTTCCAGAAGGGCGGCCATTTTAGTAACTCTTGATCCTTTCCCAAGAGGCTAGTATTCAGTAATTCCCACCCCCAGCTATTTGGCTCCTCTTTGCACAACTGTCATCACTGAATGTTAATGATTCCACCACTGCCACTCCATAACAAAACTCAGCAACTTAGGGTCCAGGGATTCTTCCTACTTCACCACTGATTTCTACTCCTGCCATTTCTTGAGATGAGAAAGAGGTTCAGCCACTTCCTCTCCATGATTACCATCTCTAGTGCGGGAACAAAATGTCACTTGGTCCCTAGGAGTCTGTACCAATCTTTGGTTCCAGCTCTCTCTGCATCTTTCAAAAACTGCCTATTTCCCTCCATCCTATTTTTCAACTGTTTATCCTTCTCTGTGTCTCTGTCTCTGTCTGTCCCTCTCCTTCCCTCATCCCTCTATCTGTTTCTGTCTCTTTCTTTCTCCCTATCTCTCTGTCTTTGTCTCTCTCTCTGCCTTGATGTGTCTCTCTGTGTCTCTGTCTCTGTCTCTCTCCCTCCTCCCTTCTCTTTCACCCTGTTTCTCCTCACCAATATTTTGCTTCTCACCACTGCTTCCCTCAATCCACTTTCCCTTCTATCAGTCTCCCACCCCCCATCCTCTTATCCCCCTCCCCTCCTAATCCCCTATAGGGTAGTATTTCTATACCTAAATTCTCTCTTTGAGCCAATTCTAATGAGAGTAAGATTCAAACAATACCCACCCACCCCCATCTTTCTATCTGCTGTAATACCTTTTATGCCTCTTCATGTAAGATGATTTACTCCATTCTACCTCTCCCCTCCCACTTCTCCCAGTGAAATCCTCTTTCTCACCCCTTAATTTTGTTTTGTTTTCTTTTGGATATCATTCCATCAAAGTCAACTTATACCCACACCCTCTATGTGTATACCTTCTAACTGCCTTAATAGTGATAAAGTTCTTAAGAATAACAAGTATCATCTTCCTGTGTAAGAATGTAAACAATTTAACCTTATTGAATCCTTTGTGTTTTCTCTTTCCTGTTTATCTTTTTATGTTCCTCTTGGGTCTTGTATTTGAAAATCAAATTTTCCATTCAGCTCTGTCTTTTAATCAGAAATACTTAAAATTCTCTATTTCACTGAAAATCCATTTCCCCCTGAAGGATTATATTCAGTTTCACTGGATAGGTGTTTTGGGTTATAATCCTAGCTCCTTTGTCTTCCAGAATATCATATTTCAAGCCTTCTGATCCTTTAATGTAGAAGCTGCTGAATCCTATGTAATCCTGACTGTTTCTCCACAGTATGTGAATTGTTTCTTTCTGGCTGCTTACAGTATTATCTCCTTGATGTGGGAATTCTGGAATTCAGCTATAATATACCTGGGAATTTTTATTTTGAGATCTCCTTCAGAAGGTGATTGGTATATTCTTTCAATGACTTTTTTATCCTCTGGTTCTAGGATATCAAGGCAGTTCTCCTTGATAATTTACTAAAATATGCTGTCCAGGCTCTTTTTTTGATTGTGGCTTCCAGGTAATCCAATAACTCTTAAATTATCTCTCCTCAATCTGTTTTCCAGGTCAGTTGTTTTTCCAATGAGGTAGTTTACATTTTCTTCTATTTTTCATTCTTTGATTCTGTTTGTCCTCAAAGCTGAGACTTAATGAGATATGAATGAACTAATAACCTGCCTTTCTAAGTTCACTGAACATTATACCCTCTTCATACACTCCCTTGCCAGTCAAACTAGCCTAATTCCTGTTTCCCAAATTTGCCATCATATCTCCCACCTTGGTGCCTTTGCCCAAGATATTGTGCACCCCTGAAATATACTCCTTCTATACCCTCATCTTTTTTTTTCCCATCTACACGTAAGGGTAATTTTCAGCATTCATTTTCATAAGATTTAGAGTTTATACCTTCATCTTTTAACACTAGGTTTCATCCTGCTCGTGGGTCACTTCTGATGGCACAGAAATATGAATATGTTAAGCAAGCCATTTCTGATCCCTGACCCTATGCCTGGTCTTACCCTCTTCCTCAAATTGTCATGAACCGCATATACTTATATGTCTCTCTATTCTATCTGCCTGATAGAAAATAAGCTCCTTGAACTGAACCTGAAGTCAAGGAAACCTGTGTTCAAATTCCTTCTAATGTACTGACTAGATTGTGATCCTGGACAGGTCTCTGAACCTCTCTGTTGCCCAAGTTTCCTCATATGTAAAAGGAAATGGCTGGAATCAATTTCCTGACAGCTCTTAAAATCCATGATTATATGACTGTTTATTATTTTGTCTTTGTCACCCAATGGCTAGCACATCATAAGCATTTGATAAATGTTGGGTTGAATTGGATTTAGTTTTTTAAATGTTCTGTCTTACCATTGAGAGAAATTGCTGGCAATTAAGAAAGTACCTGTCACTAGCTGTCACCAGGGCATTATTAAACACCTCTGAAAACTCAGCACATTCCAATTCACCAAGTCATTTATAAACTTTTATATATATATATAGTCATTTTAGAGTTCCTATGTACAAAGTAAGCTATAAAGGTACCCATTAATCCAATGAGGAATTCTCATCAGGGTATTTACCAGTACCAGGTCTTTGATAAAGTAACTTGAAGCTTTGTGAGCATGTTGGTTTGAGATAAAGATCAGGCTTCTTAGGGAACTATCAACAGAAAGACAGAAAGCCTAATCACGCATGTCAAAGGCTTTCTACTAGGCAAAAGAACCTGCTCAGCTACAAGGAGTCATCATCAACCTTCCTCATCCTGAAAATGACCTGAGCCTTGAAGACCACTTACCTCCCTCTAAAATCAAAATTATAATCCTGGCACACCCTGCTTCACAAGGCTTATATGAAAAAATATCTATAGAAACAGGAACTATTTATATTTGAATGTTTTCTTCAGGGAGTCCAAAGAAATCTACTATTTAAAGTGTATCTGAAGAAGGAAGATAGTCATTTGTTAATGTAATGGGGGCCAGACCAATGGAGCAGGGAGTTCTATTCCCAGAGCAGGCACCATCTTCCAGCCTATGAGGAAGGATCTAGAGAGCCTCCTTCTAGAAAAGCACAGCAACATGCGATGAAAGTGTCATGCTCTCAAATTTGGAATATGGACAGATATTCTGTAACTTGTTCTAGTTTTCTAACCATGTGGTAAAGAGCCAGATTGTTGATTGACTGCTGAGCCAGAACTGGGGTTCATTCAGAAGGCACTAACTGGCAAAAGCAAGTAACTCTTTTCCTCTTTCCTGTCTGGCTGCTGTTTGGATGAGAGAAACATATTGTAATCCTCCATATGGGCCTTGGGTCTCAAACCCTTCCCAATTGGGGTGGGCATGTGGTCTACACATATGGGCTTCTGTTCTTACTTGCTTCAATAGAAGGAATATTGGAGATGTCTACAACCTTGCAGCTTCAAAAGGTCAAATAGTGAGTATCATGTGTCCAAGGAATTGAAGTCTATGCCAGGATTTGCTAAAGTTAGATAATGACAAGCAAAGTCCAGAACTACCTATTTGATCAGCATAGATGAAAGGTAGCCAATTGCTAAGTGGTCACAGGACATGCATGAATAAGTAGTTTTTAGAAGATAAAATCAAAGCTATCAATGGCTCAGTGGTCATATGAAAAAACGTTCTAAATCATTAATAATTAGAGAAATGCAAATTTAAATAACTCTGAGGTACTGGCTCACACCTAACAGTTTGGCTAACATGACAAAAAGGGGAAATGAGAAATTCTAGGCGGAATGTGGAAAAATGGAGACACTAATGCACTATCGGTGGAGTTGTGAATTGATCCAACCATTTTGGAGAACAATTTGTAACTATGCCCAAAGGTCATAGAATTGTGCATACCCTTTGATCCAGCAATACCACTATTAGGTCTGCTTCCCAAAGAGATCAAAGAAAAGGAAAAAGGACCTAAAAATACAAAAATATTTGTAGCAGCTTTTACTATGATGTCAAAGAATTAGAAATTGGGGGAGTCACTCATTAATTGGGGAATGGCTGAACAAGTTGTGGTATATGAATGTGATGGAATACTATTGTGCTATAAGACATAACAAAGGAGATGGTTTCAGAAAAACCTGGGAAAACTTAAATGAAGTGAGCAGAACCAGAAGAACATTATACACAATAACAACAATATTGTAACAATGATCAACTGTGAAAGCCTTAGCTACTCTGATCCAAGCCATTTCCAAAGGAGTCATGATGAAAAATGTTCTCCATCTCTGGAGAGAGAACTGATGAACTTAGTTGCATCTTCATTCAGATTGAAGCGAGATTTTTTTTCACTTTGTTTTTCTTGCTTTTCATTTTCACAACATGGCTAATATGGAAATATGTTTTACACATTCTTACATGTATAAAATGTATCACATTGATTGCCTTCTAAATAGGTGGGGGAGGGGCTGTAGGGATAGAATTTGGAACTGAAAATAAACAAAAGAAGGTTTAAAATCAATTATTTAACTAAAGAAAAACATGAATTCAAAAGGCTCCTGTAGTTTTCAAAGGCAATTCATAAGTAAAAGACTTTTTCAACTAGATACTGACCCCTCACAAAAAGAAACTAGAAGGGGCAGCTAGGTGGTTCAGTAGATAAAGTCCTGGATTCAGGAGGACCTGAGTTCAAATGTGGCCTCAGACACTTGACACTTAACTAGCTGTGTGACTGTGGGCAAGTCACTTAGCCCTCATTGCCCCAGAAAAAAAAGCTGGATTTTTTTACCACTCTACTGCCCTATATAATGACCCTTGACCTGCCTGGGTCTTTCTGAAACTCTCATATTCCCTCAGCAAAATCATTGCTTCCAATGACTTTCTCTCTATTCCCATCTCCACCTCCACAAACAAGGATACTGTTCTGTAACCTACTTGTGTGAAATCACACCGTGCGGTTGGTTTCCTCAGTTTCTCAGTGTTTGTTTTATTGGGAGGGGTAGAAAACCTACAACTTTTCAAAAAGACTTGCCTGGCTGAATAAACAAGCTTGTAACCAAGCATTACACTAATTTGGGTTTTGGTTTGGGGTATAGTTTTTTTGGACGGGGGCAGGAGCTAGGGAGGAGGGTGGTTTGTTGTTATGGGGTTTGTTTGGGGTTGTTGGGTTTTTGTTTGTTTTTTGGTGGGGAGGAAGGAGATTCCAGTCAGTTTAACTTGTCAAACTGCTGTTCTGTGTTAAGTTATTCACTTTTAAAGAGGACTGATGACATCACAGGGTGATTTCTTGACTTGTGTGTGAATTGGATTTAAGTGCGGTAGGGTTGCACAAAGTCATCAGCCTCACTCTCTTTTCCAAAGTCATCAAAATCCAGTGGCAACACAAAATTGGGATGACTAATGATGGCTCAAGATGCAGTGGATGAACTTGGTATCTTCAATGTCTGACCAATCTCTAAGCACTCCATAGCACCTACTTCAGCCACCTTCATGGCCATTGAAACAAATTGTTCACATCCACCCATTCCACTAGAAAGAGTCTTCATATGCTGGGGGTGAACATTCCCCTAACTCACCAACAGTTTTGAAGTATGTCAGTTACCATCTAGTTGGTTTAGCCCTTCTGCTGAGATGGTATACCAATCTGTGCTTGCTTCACATGCTATAACTTCTTGGAACCACAGGTAAGAATTAGGTGAATCAGGTACACACCAAAGGTGAATGAGCAGCCCTTACACCAGAGGTGCTAGTACTCCTGAATGCCCCATAAAACCCTCCATGAAAGTATTCTAACAATGACCTAGAAAGGGTGCCAGACTAAATCATGATTGGGAATCTAAGGATTAATCACAATGAGTCATTTTTTTTAGTGAGGCAATTGGGCTTAAATGACTTGCCCAGGGTCACACAGCTAGTAAGTGTTAAGTGTCCGAGGCCAGATTTGAACTCAGGTACTCCTGACTCCAGGGCCGGTGCTCTATCCACTGCGCCACCTAGCTGCCCCAATGAGTCATTTTTCTATCCCAGGTCAGCATAGGAAGACAGACACTGGTCTAGTCAAGAGAGTACCACATAGAATCTTCCAGTAGACAGAATGAACTGAGGACCTTGGGCTGCAGCAAAAGATGGTGGTCCTAGAGCCCATAAACAGGTAGAGGCCAGTGGGCAGCAGCCTGACAGGGAGAAGGAGAAGGAGCTACCTGGCAACTCTGTCACTAGCATCACAGAGCTAGGTTGCAAATTAAGTTTACACTGAGATGGAGATCTATATGTAGCGTTGGTGGACCAAGAGAAGGAACATTCATAGCCTGATAGTGTACTGGGCACAGAACATGCAGAGGGATGAATAATAGCTATTAATAATAAGGCTTTGAATCCAGAGCAGGACCACATATTCAGCTCCCAAGCTGGTCTTAGTCTTATAGCTGACTAATCAGAGAAAGAAGCTCAGACCAAGGGGATGCCTACAAGCCTAAAACTCTAAATCTGAAGAGCCTTCCAGTTAGCTAAGGATGTGAGGTCTATAGCAATCTGATGGAAGCAAGCCTACAATTGTGTTTTCCAGATACCGAATGGGGTCAGGTGCTTACAAAGCTCGATGCAGAAGGGCAATAATCAGACTTTGTTCTGTGTCAGACCATTTTAGGTTCACTGAAAGATTACACATCCCCAACCAGAGCCATCCCTGAAAAACTTGAACAGTACTATACTTGATATTCAGAGAAAGTAGACATTGAAATATTTCAGGAGCCTAGATGGTGGAGGATAGGCGTTGTCTCCTCAGAGCTCTCCCTGAAATCCCTCCAAATCCTTTCAAATAATGCCATAAGACAATGCCTAGAGCAGCAGAACTCACAAAAGGATGGGGTGAAATCATTTTCCAGCCAAAGATGGCTTAGAAGGTCAGCAGGAAAGGTCTGTTGTAGCGGGGTGAGAGTGGAGTGCAGATCTGGGCTGCACCACACAGACCTAGCCCCAGCCCCAGCCCTAGAGAATCAGCTGAGGCAATGGCTACTTCTGGAATTCAGCTCACGGAATGGTGAGGGGCTCGAGAGGTTGGCCTGAGTGAGATTGCAGGGGTCTCTGTTGGTACTGAGGTGGAACTCTGTTGCGTTTCCCGGGCTTGGAACCAGGAAGCAGTCTCAAGTGGTGGCCCAGGTTGGGGTGGGGTGCAGGCACACTGGAACTTGCAACTACAGTGAAACAGAATTCTGTTCCTGGGTTAAAGCTGGCCTGTGGTAGGGCAGCTAGGTGGTGCAGTGGATAGAGCACCAGCCCTGGAGTCAGGAGTACCTGACTTCAAATCTGGCCTCAAACACTTGACACTTACTAGCTGTGTGACCCTGGACAAGTCACTTAACCCTGATCGCCTCACCAAAAATTAAAAAATAAAAGCTGGCCTGTGGTTACTTACAGACCAGAACACAGGCCAGGGGAGTGTAGAATGTGCCTCTCCTTAAATCATACCACCTGGGACCCCCTGAAGCTTGGGACAATGTGCCCTGGAAGCAGTGCCCCACTTTAAGAAGGAGTTAAAAGTCAAGAAATAGGCTGGCAAAATGAGCAGAAAGAAAAAAATGTGGACACTTTCTTTGGTGACAAGGAAGATCAAAATACACCCTCAGAAGAAGATAACAAAGTCAAAGCTCCTACATCCAAAGCTTCCAAGAAAAAGATGAATTGGCATCAGGTCATGGAAGTGATCAAAAAGAACTCTGAAGATAAGGTAAGTGAGGTAGAGGAAAGGGAAAGAGAAATGAGAGTGATACAGGAGGGTCATGAAAAAAAGTCAACAGCTTGAAAAGCCATATGGAAAAGGAGATACAGAAGCTCTCTGAAGAAAATAATTGTGTAAGAATTAGGATTGAGCAAATGGAAGCTAATGACTTTATGAGAAATCAAGAAACAATGAAGCAAAACCAAAAGAATGAAAAAATAGAGGACAATGTGAAATATTTCCTTGGAAAAACAGCTGACCTGGAAAATAGATTCAGGAGAGATAATCTGAAAATTATTGGACTACCTGAAAGCCATGATTAAAAAAAGAGCTTAGACATCATCTTCCAAGAAATTGTTGGGGAAAATTTCCCTGATATTCTAGAAGCAGAAGGTAAAATAGAAATGGAAAGAATCCATCAATCACCTCCTGAAAGAGATCCCAAAATGAAAACCTCCAGGAATATTATAGCCAAATTCCAGTAGAAAATATTGCAAGCAGCCAGAAAGAAATAATTCAAGTACAGTGAAGCCACAGTTAGGATAACACAAGATCTACCAGTTTCTACATTAAAGGACTGAAGGGCTTGGAATATGATATTCTGGAGGGCAAAGGAATTGGGATTACAACCAAGAATCATGTACCCAGCAATACCAAGTATAATCTTTCAGGGGGGGAAATGGGAATTCAATGAAAGAGAGGACTTTCAGGCATTTGTGATGAAAAGACCTGAGCTGAATAAAAACCTTGACTTTCAAATACAAAACCCTAGAGAAGCATAAAAAGATAAACAGGAAAAAGAAATCATAAGGGATATTAAGTGGTTAAACTCTTTATATTCCTACATGAGAAGATGATAACTATAACCCATAAGAACTTTCTCATTATTGGGGCAAGTGACGAAGTATATTTAGACAGAGGGTACAGGTGTGAGTTGAATATGAAGAAATGATATCTTTAAAAAATTAACATTAAGGAGAGAGAAATGCACTGGGGAAAAAGGGAAAGGGAGAGGTGGAATAGGGTAAAGTAAATCACATAAAAGAAGCAAGAAAAAACTTATGGAGTGGAGGGGAAGATGGGGGATGTTGCAGGGGAGTGAGTAAGCCTTACTCTCATCAGAATTGACTGAAAGAGGGAATATATACACACTCGATTTGGTAGAGTAATCTATTTAACCCTGCAGGAAAATAGGAGGGGAAGGAGATAAGAGGAGAGGGGTGAAAGAAAGGAGGGCAGATTGGGGGAAGGGGCAGTCAGAAGCAAAACATTTTGGAGGAGGGATAGGGTGAAAGAAGATAGAAAATAGAGTAAATATCATGGGGAGGGAACAGGATGGAGGGAAACAGTTAACAATAGTAACTGAAAAAAATTTTGAAGCAGAGTAAGAGCAATGTAAAATGATGATGATGACTGTTAGATTGGTGATAATTGGATGAAGATGAGGATTGATTGATGATGATGATAAAACATATGATACTTACTTTGCTTGGCTATTGTAAAGAAAATTCTTTTTCAGGTATAAGGTACTATATAACATCTATTACTGTTGTTGAAATAATCAACCTCATGGATTTATTGTAGGGAAATCTCTCTTTAAAGTACTATATAAATGTGGTTTACTATTTAAAAAAAAAAAAACGATGAGCAGGATGCTATCAGAAAAACCTGGAAATACCTACATGAGCTGATACAAAGTGAAATGTACTGTATACAAAATAACAGCAATATTGTAAGACGATCTGCTGTGAATGACTTGGTTATTTTCAGCAATGCAATGATCCAAGACAACTCTGAAGGACTTATGAAAAATGTAATCCATCTACAGAGAAAGAACTGATGGCATCTGAATACACATCGAAGCATATTTTTTGTAAGAAAAAAATATTTCAGAAAATATGATTTCGAGAAATCACGAATGAAAACTACCAAGATCTATTAGAACCAGACAGCTAAGTGAAAATAGAAAGAATCCACCAGTAACTTCCTAGAAGAAATTATATGGCTTCGTGGAAGGGGTAAGGTCAGTATTTAACTTGAAGAAAGTAAAGGATGTCAACAGTAAAGATTATAGTGAGTCATTATGGAAATGGGAGACAGTGTAAGCCAAGACACAGAGACAGGAAAGGGCAAGACAAGAACAGAGAGGGAGAAAAACACAGATTGGCCGGAACATGAAGAATGCAGGAGGTAAGTTCAAAAAGACCTTACATGCCAGAATCAGATGTTATTCTTTATGAAGTAGAAAATGGAGAGATACTAAAAGTGTTTTAGTAAATAATAGCTAGCATTGAGATAGCACTTTAAAGTTTGCAAAGCCCTATATATCCCTGACTTTAAGGTTTAAATTGTAGGCATTTAAAGTGTACCAATAAATAGGGGAGTGGCTGAATAAAGTATGCTAAATAATTTTGTAATGGAATATCAATAAAAATGGTGAAGGGGTGATTTCATAGTAAGAAGATCAAAATTAATATTACCTTGAGTTTCTACTGTATTGATTTTTACTGTACTGATTTTACAATATAACTGATCTTATGTTGTATTCTTTTTTTTTTTTTTTTTTGTAATTGACTGCATCTGTCCAAAGTCACCTATTATCCTTGAGTTGAGCTCAGGGATTCAGCTTTCCCTCTGAGTTAGTTTAAAGTTATCATTAATGAGAAAAACTGTTATCTACCTTCAGCTCCTGGGAAAATACCAAGACATCTGGTATTATCCTTGAGTCCTAAAGCTAGCTCTAAAAGATACATTGTCTGTGAGCTGTCCCTGCATCATTAAAGAAAGCCATTATCTCCCTAACAAACCTTTCTAGGTGCCAGGCCGTCTGCTAACAAGGTCAGCAACATGCAGATGGATGCCATAAAACAATCAGCACTCCTTAATGACAAAGGGAAGTAGTTACTAGTTCCATGTGAGTACAAGCCTGCTTTCCTTAATATAACTAATCACATTGTCTCCTCCATCTACCCAGATCTGTTCTTTGTAAGCTCTACCTTGGGTTCTTTAGTTATTGAGAGAGTATAGACCCAATTTATTGGGTACTACTAGCCTAACTAATAAATTGATCTTACTCAGAATCTTGTCTCTCAGTTTACCTTAATTTTCAAACCTAACAGTAACATATTGAGTGGTCATCACTCTATAACATTAAGTGGGTGTGCAATCTTTTTTGAAAGACTTCAAGTAAAGGAGTGGGAGAATTCAATACTTTCCCCCTCCACCAGCTCACCTTTCCTAACCCATCACAATTATGGGCAATTCCAATTGTTAGGAAACTTTTCCTTTCATCAAAGTAAAATCTGTCTTACTTTAAGTTCTGTTTTCTAGGTCCTGGCTGAACTAGTCTCATTCAACATGATAGTCAAATATTTGAAGGCAGCTAGCATCCCCCTAGAGGCAGCTGGTGGCACAGTAGATAGAGCCCTGGGCCTGGAGTCAGAAAGACCTGAGTTAAAATGTGGCCTCAGACACTTACTAGATCTGTGACTTTGGGTGAGTCACTTAACCACACGTGTCCTTTTTGTCTTCATCTGTCCCTGAACAAATAAAAGTTGTGACCATGGAAAGGTCCTTTTTGTCAGTCCAGTATTCTCTGCATTTTTCTAAAGTTTGGTTTTTTTCAATAGAAAACTGGAAGAATGATAGTATTGTAAAGAAAGGAAAGGTCAGAGTTTTCATTTTTTTCCCCAAGCAATAATTGTTCTTATTTGTTGATTAGGCTTGTCCAATTCTTTTCTAACTGCATATTTATTACAAGGTTTTTGTTTCTAGTGGGGAGAGTACAAAGGAGAGAAAATAAATTATTGTTAATTTAAAAATTAATTTTAAAAATAGGATATGTGAGAGGAAAATTTGTAAAGTTTAGATTTTACATGTCTAGACTCCTTTTTTTGTTCCCTTCTATTTCTGGTGACACATTACACACACACCCACACACACACACACACACACACAATCTCTTCAGATATCCAATCTCTTCCTACTTTCTAATTCATTCTTCCTGTCCAATGTAGAAGTCACCTATATGTTAACTTTACTAGCATATGAAATCACAAAATTTGGAGTTGATAGGGACCTTAGCAATCACTGAGTCAAATTCCTTTATTTCAAAGATGAAAAAACTGAACCAGAGAAAGACTGTGGCCATGTCCAAAGCCACAGAGACAAGAAGTAGCAGACCTTGAATCCAAACCCGGGTCCTTTCACTCCAGATCACTGTCATATCCTCTAGATTAAGTCTTTTGCAAATCAAAAATTCTATTCTAACTTTTTCCTCAAAATTCAATTCAACTAGGGCCAGCTAGGTGGCACAGTGGATAAAATACTGGCCCTGGATTCAGGAGGACCTGAGTTCAAATCCAGTCCTTACTAGCTATGTGACCCTGAGCAAGTCACTTAACCCTCATTTCCCCACAAAAAAAAAAAAAGAAAAAAAAAAAGAAATTCAATTCAACCCACATCCATTAAGCACTACCCACTAATGTACCTCCTGGGTACAGAGCACTGTTTTAAGTATGGGACAGAGGGTAGGGAACAGAAAGAAGTTTAGATAAGACACATTCCCTGACCCAATGGAGATATAGATATATAGATATATATGCACATATGTATATACATACAGACATACATTATATATAATATGAAATACTATTTGATAAATAAGTACATGGAAGATGGAAGAAAAGTGCCATTTGAGATTTGAGAGGCTCCCACTGGGGGCATCAAGGAGGTCTTCCTGGAAGAGGTAATATTTGAGTTGCACTATAAATGATGGATAAGAATTTAACAGTCAGAGAGGTAGAAGGCATTCCAGATATAAGAATTAATTGATCACTTACTGTGTGCAAGTTACTCTCCCAGAAACTGGGGAGAATAAAAAGTAGTCAAAGATGTTTTGTCTGTTGAAAAGGAATTATTCACCTTCACTGAAGCTGCCTCCTTGAAATAACTATAGGCCCTCTCTTCCCTGGGACTGATTGCTCCTACCTTAGGCACTCTAGTTGAATCGGTTTAAAAATGGATACTTCTTGCTCACTTTAGAAAAGGGAAGTTTTGTTTCCACATACACAATTCATTTGAATAATTATTGCATCATTTTGATGTACCCTATAAATGGTATACAGTGTGGTTTAAAGGCAGGATATTTCTTAGAGTCCTACGATCTGCAGAAATATAAGAAATGAGAATAGCACAGTTAAGAAATTGTGAAATTCTAATTATGTCAGAGAAGCACATTGCACTGGCTTAAACCATTTAGATGTACACTGTAAAGCCAGCCCCATTTGCCTTCTCTGCTTACGAGGTTAGCAAGACTCTGGACTAATTCTTCCAGAATGAGGATGTCTACAATTCTCCTCAGAATTCTAGTGGTACACCTGAGAGTTTGTGTCTGTTTTTCTCTAATGCTCAAGACCTAAGCTCTAAGGCTCGAGACCCAATTCACACACACACACACACACAGACACACACACACAGAGTTAACTGCCAGTGATTAGTACCTCAATTCTATTTAACATCAATTACCTTTTTCTTTTTCTTCTTTTCTTTTCTTTCTTTCTTTCTTTTTTTTTTTTGTGGGGCAATGAGGATTAAGTTACTTGCCCAGGATCACACAGCTAGTAAGTGTCAAGTGTCTGAGGTTGGACTTGAACTCAGGTCCTCCTGAATACAGGGCCAGTGCTTTATCCACTGCGCCACCTAGCTGCCCTCCTGAATTAACTTTTATAAAGGGATTTTCTATAGGGCTATAACAAGAACACAAGTACAAACATTTCCCCCAAAATTTGAGGTGACAATCTCCCCTGTACTACTTTAGTCCCTGGGGAGTATGAGCTCAAACTTAAAAAAGCAATTTCTTCATAGCACTGGGCCCACCAAATTCACCTCCAAATGTAGCATAGCCTATGAATGGATATATTCCCATCTCTAGTGCTGGACAGGTTGCTCAGGACTTCACTTCTCAACCGCTTCTAGCAAGTCCTGCCATGGACTCCAGTTCCTGGACCTCTCCTGACATTATGAAGCTCAAAAGATCATAGCCAGCTCCACTATCTTTTGCCTAAAAGCAGGAAGGAGGGGCAGCTAGGTGGCGCAATGGATAGAGCACTGGCCCTGGAGTCAGGAGGACTTGAGTTCAAATCCGGACTCAGACACTTAACACTTACTAGCTGTGTGACCCTGGGCAAGTCGCTTGATCCCAATTGCCTCACCAAAAAAAAAACAAATAAAAATAAAAAATAAACGTACTAAAAGCAGGAAGGAATAGACAAGAGACAGAGAGACAGAGAGACAGAAAGAAGAGAATGAGAGAGAGGGAAAGAGAGAATCACAGGGTCATGCATTCTCAACTTTAAACTGGCTCTAGTTGAAAGAGGACCAGAGGCTCTTTCCCTACCCAGAGACTCAGCAGTTTGTCCTTCTTCTTAAATGCCAGTCAGATGGAAGGAGATCAGCATATATGCTTAGGCTAATTAGTGTTGTTTTTTAATGCCTCCCAGAGTGGGTTGCACAATTAAAATAGCTCCTCTTCACTATGTAGTGAGCATATTTGAACCAGTAACACAATGTCTGATCCAAAGTCCATATGTCAAAAACTTCAGCAAAGCACACTGACCATATTCACCAACCCTTGTTACATCTGGATATAAGGAGATCAGAACCAGATCATAAAAATGGAAGGATCACAAGCCTGGAAGGGACCTGGAAAAAAAATCATCCAAAACATATCCCAGTTTTGGGGGGTGTGAGGTGGAGGGGTGGAGGCATTATCTAAATTACTCCCTTTTATAATAGGTAACCACAAAGACGATTTACTTGACAACTGAAATGTCAAAACGAACAACTTTCCAAAGCTGATGCACCTTTGCCCTCTACTGGATAAAACTGACTGCAATGTTATTGAGCATCTGTGAAGGTTTCACCCTAAGTAATGATTCTCTCCCCCTACAGGACAGTGCCTAAACCACCACTATATGTAATTGTGAAGAGATCTAATTCATGGGGATGGTGAGGAAATTTTCTTTGCCTTTTCTTTTCCTTAGAAGTTAATTGTCATGTGTAGATACAAAGGAAGGAAGGAAGGGAGGGAGGGAGGGAGGGAGGAAGGAAAATATGTTTCAATTGGCCCTATGATTCCATCTTTTATTCAAGATGCAAGAGCTAGGATCCCCTGGGCTGGCCTGAGCCTCTGTTACTCTGGATTAACAATTTTTATTATTAATGTGAACAAAAAGATGTTACATGTATACACATAAAGGCTTTCATCTGAAAAAAAAAGAGGACCCCTATTTCAAAAGCTTTTAATCCTTCAGAATAGCAGCATGGAATACTAGAAATAACACTGGACTAAAGACACTATTTTAAAATTATATATATATATATATATATAATTACATGTATAAATAAATTTACCTGCATTTTAAAAAATGTTGAGTTTCAAATTCTCTCCTACCTCCACGTTCTCCCCCTTTCACTGAGATGACAAGCATTAGATATAGATTATACATGTTTAGGCATGCAAAACATATTTCCATATCATCCATACTGCAAAAGGAAACAGAAACCAAAAAAAATCTCTAGAAAAATAAAGTTTTAAAAGTATGCTTCTGGGCAGCTAGGTGGTGCAGTGGATAGAGCACTGGCCCTGGAGTCAGGAGGACCTGAGTTCAAATCCGGATCAGACACTTGATATTTACTAGCTGTGTGACCCTGGGCAAATCACTTAACCTCAATTGCCTCAAAAAAATATATCATGAAAAGTATGCTTCAATCTGCATTCAGACTCCATCAGTTCTTTCTCTGGCAACAGGTAGTATTTTTCATCATAAATTCTTTGGATTGTCTTCAATTATTATATTACTGAGAATAGCTAAGTCATTCACAGTTAATTTTTGGAATGTAGTAATATTAAGTTTTAGAGAATATTTCAATTTTTGTTTTTATTATATGTTTCATATGTAACAACTAGACAATAATTGTAAAATCTCTAAAAGATTCTGAATTTCCTTAGACATGTTTTTGAGAAGTCTCATTGTTTGATTTGGTTATTGACAAAGCTATTTAAAGTTGTGTTAAGATCAGTTTTGTAGGAAACTTTCCATCTGATTACCAGTATCTGAAACACCTGAGAGACTTTAGAATCACACCTGAAACTCTACAGCTGAGGCTTGTTAGTTGATCATCAGCATCCACACCTGAAAGACTTTCACTCCACAACTACACCCAGAGGACATCCCAAGAATCATCTGAGAAAAGACTTCCAAAGACTTAAATGGACATTTTCCTGTTTTCCTTTTCCCCATTGCATATGCTGTTTATAATGTCCATTTACTAAAGGGGAGTGCCCCCTTTAGTTTTTCTCTATTTGTAATGTCCACCTGCTAAAGGGGAGTGCCCCCTTTAGCTTCTGTTAATGTGTCGCTCAATTTCTTTTCTCCCTTTTCATTCCCTTTACTTTGTTAGTCATAAGTATTTGTAATGTTATTGCTTCATGTAAGGAAACAATGTTTCTTCATGAAGCATGGGGAGGAGTGTGAGAATCAGGGTGCCACCCCCTGCTGAGAAAGACATTGTGAGAACCAGGGTGATGCCCCCCTGAAAAGAAAGCATGTGACTAGTGTCTGGAAGTTGCCTGGCATTGAGAAGTTATGTCTATTCATAGACCGCCTGTAAGTCATGTCAATCAATGGACCAACCAATTAGCTTGGAGCTGTGTGTAGGGACTGCTCCTCTTCCAGTCCCACAGGAAGTTTCCCTGGAACAGACTGAGGGTCGCTCTTTTTGTTTGAGAACAAGTGTGTGGTGGCAGAAGCAAGCAGGGTAAACAGATCTCCTAACTTTCAGAACTTCACATGTTCTCTGTGGAAGCATGGATGGATAGCTAGGTGAAAGTGGCTTTCTCTCTCTCTCTCTCTCTCTCTCTCTCTCTCTCTCTCTCTCTCTGCTAACCCCTAATATACATAATAAATATGTACAAATACATAAAAGCCTAAATTGTTGCTGAATTTATCAGTAAAATTAGCTAGTTCTACCCACACACACACTGGGGTGGGGGGCAGATAAGGTGATCACACATTAGATTTTAAACTTCACAGGACATAGTTCCAAATTGCTCTCCTGAATCAATAGATCAGTTCAAAACTCCACCAACAGTGCATTAATGTCCCAATTTTCCCACATCCCCTCCAACATTTATCATTTTCCTTTTCTGTCATATTAGCCAATCTTCTAGATATGAGGTTGTACCTCAGAGCTGTTTTAATTTTAATTTCTTTAGTCAATAGTAATTTAGAGCATTTTATTGATAGCTTTGGTTTCTTCTAAAAACTGCCTGCTCTTATCCTTTGACTATTAATTGTGGAATAACTTTTATTCTCAAAATTTGAATGTTATCTATATATTTGAGAAATAAAGCCTTCATAAGAGAAATTTGCTGGAAATCCCCCGACCAGTTTTCTGCTTTTCTTCTAATCTTGGCTGCATTGGTTGTATTTGTGCAAAAAGTTCTTAACTTAGTGTAATCAAATTATCCATTTTATATCCACTAATCATTTCTTTGACCATAAATTCTTCCCTTATCCATAGATCTGATGGATAAACTCTTCCATGCTCCCCTAATTTGCCAGCAGTATCATCTTTTTATGGTTAACTTGTACCCATTTTGACCTTATCTTTGTATAGTGTCAGATGTTGGTTTATACCTAGTTTCTCTCAAACTGTTTTCCAGTTTTTCTGCTAGTTTTTGTCTAAAAGTGAGTTCTTATCCCAAAAGCTTGAATCTTTGCATCTATCGAACACTAGATTACTATATGGTCATTTACTACTGTTTCTTGTATACCTACCCTATTCCACTGAACCACCACTCTATTTCTCAGGCAGTACCAGTTTGTTTTGATGATGACCACTTTGTAATAGTTTAAGATGTAGTTCTGTTAGGCAGTCTTCCTTCACACTTTTTTGATATTCTTGAGCTTTTATTCTTCAGGATGAATTGTTATGATTTTTAGCTCTATAAAATATTTTTGGTAGTTTAGTATGGAACTGAATTAGCAAATTAATTTAGGTAGATTTGTCCCAGCTGGTGAAAAGTGACCATGTCCAGCAGCAGTCTACTATTGCTTTGACCTAAACCAGAGAGACAAATCAGACTTTGCTCTGGATCAGACCACTTTGGGAGCATAGAAAGTTTTCAGGTCCCCAGCTTTTGCGGTCTCTGAGATCCTGGAATAATACAACACTATAAGAAAATAATTATTAATAATTAATTTCTAGGAGAAACCCAGATGTGTTAGTGTTAGCTGCTCTCTTCCTCTCCCAGGAAACCAACCAGGGATGAGCCTTCAGCTTAATAAAAGGAATGCAGATTGATCCTTCTGATTAGCAAGGGGAAGAAGCACACCTAGATGGTTGAAATTTGATCTCTAGACCACCCCCCAAATCATGTCAATCAATGGAGCTGAATGATGGTAACTAATTATCTTAGATCCATACCTGCCTCTACCAAAAACAGGATAAAAGTCCCAGGGGACATGAGGGTCACTCTTGCTCTCTCAGGCCTCCTTCCTGGGAATCTTACTCTCTATGATAGGTATGTAATGCTTAGGCCTGTAAACCTGTGACTAATGGAGAAGTCAGGGAGATACGTGGTCAATACTTTATTAATATGTAATCTTAATTAATAATAAATGCTTACTGTCAAAACTGGTGCAATAGCCATTAATTTATAAGCAGCAATATTTTAGAAACCCCTAGTCCCACAATATTTTAAATAGCACAACACTCAATATACCAAGAAAGCAGGAGCAGGAGCAGGCCAGACCTTTCCTCCAGAACTACTCAGAGTTTGGCCATAATACATATTCTGAAGTCAGAAAGAAAAGGAGGAGGAGGAGGAGGAGGAAGAGAGAGAGAGAGAGAGAGAGAAGGAAAGAAAGATAGGTAGATTAGATAGATAGATAGATAGATAGATAGATAGATAGATACATAGATAGATACATAGATAGATACATAGATAGATACATAGATACATAGATACATAGATACATAGATAGATACATAGATACATAGATACATAGATGAAAGATAGATACATAGATAGAAACCCCACCATAAAAAGCAATTGCAGTGACAGGGAATGCTCAAGACAAACACAGGTGGAGAGAATAATTTCAAAAGATCTGCAAGCAAATACTCAGAGAAAAGAACAGCTCAAGCATAAATTCAACTAGAATTCCTAAAAGTGATGAAACAAGCATTTTTAAAGATTTTTTTAAAAAGATTTTTATAAATAAAATGAAACCACTAAAAAGAAAGGAAAAGAAATAAGAGTGATGCAAGAAAGAATTGAAAAGAAAACTAGAGGTACAAAAACAAGAGGTACAAAAGCTTGCACAAGTAACAAACTCTCCCCCAAACTAGAATGGACCAAATAGAAGTCAATTACCCCAAGAAACAAAAAAGAAATATTAAAAGTCAAGAGACTAACAAACAGAATAAAACATAAAGTATCTTTTAGGAAAAACAACTGACTTGGAAGAATATTGAGGAGGAAAAAATGTAATAATTATTAAATTACCTGAATGCCATGATCAAAAAAACCTTAGATATATATTTTAGTCTGTAAATATTTATTAATAATTTTGAAGAAATCTTAGAAGAAAAATGCCCACATCTTAGTACCAAAGGCCAAAAAGTGTAAACAAGAAAGAATCCACCAGCCACCTCCTGAAAGAAATCTCCAAATGAAAACTCCCAGAAATATCATAGCCAAAATCCAGAGCTTCCTGGTCAAAGAACATATATGGCAAACAGTCCAAAAGAAAGGATTCAAGTACCAAGAAGACACAGTCAGGATCACACAGACAAAATTATAAAGTAGGGTAGTGCCTTTTAAAAGCACAGCTAATGGGCAGCTAGATGGCGCAGTGGATAGAGCACTGGCCCTGGAGTCAGGAGTACCTGAGTTCAAATCCGGCCTCAGACACTTAACACTTACTAGCTGTGTGACCCTGGGCAAGTCACTTAACCCCAATTGCCTCACTAAAAAATAAATAAATAAATAAATAAATCCAAAAGCACAGCTAAAAGGACAACAGTGATTACCATTAATAAGGAATGGAGTCAAGTCCTTGTGTTCAAGTCTAAACTAAATTCCACTAAAGCCAAGACCTGCAGAGCAGAAGCTAAAGCTATTACTTTCCCTTCTAGGTATCATTTTGCCATTTCTGTGAGAACTGGGATTAACTTGGTCCACATCCCTCATGAAATTTCAGCTTGAAAAAACAGTTGCTATATTTCTGTAGTATGACCCAGATGGAATGGTGAGAAAAATGTTTAGCATTATAATTCCAGAGATGTTTATTGTGAAGTAAAGGTAATGTGAAAGAGGTAAGAAATTGGTATTTTTCATCAATAATTTCAACATAATAATCCTATGGATTTTTGTCGAAAGAGAAGATCGTATAAACCAATTGATCTGAACATCAATGAAGTGCTTAATCCATGCCATGCACTATACCAGGAGGCAGGGATATAAAGATAAAAGTCAAATGGTTCCTGTCCTCAAGAAGCTTACTTTTCTCAATCCCCAACTGCTCTTTATTAAGGTGCAGCAACTCTACCATAGAAAAGAATGCTCTTGCTTTTGTTGTGTTGAATGAAAAAGAGGAATGGGTGGTCACAAATAAATTCTTCCCTATGAGGAGCACTGTATGCAATTAAAGAACCAGTGGCAGCTGCTGCTTCAGTGCCTTCTTCATTTACCTCCACATAGGATTTATGGATGATTTTGGACACAGCCATGCCCCTGTGGGTTGTCATTCCTGAAAAGTCAGCTCTTTGTGCATTAAATATATCTGTCATCCCCATATTTTCCAATGTGGACCTCAGAGAGTAAGTTTCTTCTACTTTAAACCGAGGGAGACTCAAAACAACTTCTTTAGAGGTCATGTTATTGGGTTTCATCAGTTCCATTAATTTCTCAAAGGTGAGTCCATCTTCCAACTATAGGGGAAGAATGGATAAATGACATGACTTTAGTGGATGTTTTTAATCAGTAGAACATTAAACTGTTTGTGGAAAAAAACTTATTCTAAGTAAAGGGGAGTTATGGAAAAATGGTATGATTGTAAGAAGGGCTTTGAATTGATTGGTAGAGCTATGAACTATAGTCATGAATAAACCTGGTTTCCCTTCACATTTTCTAGTCACTAAGTATTTATTAAGTGCCATCTATGTTTCAGACACTCTGCTAAGCACTGGGGCTACAAAGAAAGGCAAAAGACAGTCCCCGCCCTTGAGATATTCACAATCTAATGTAGGACATAAACTATATATAAAGGATAGCTAAGAAATAATCAACAGAGGGAAAGCGCTACAATTAAGAAGGGTTGGGAACAGCTTCCTATAGAAGGTGAGATTTTAGCTGAAATTGAAGGAAGACAGAGAAGCTAGCAGGCAGAGATGAGGAGGGGAAGCATTCCAGGCATGAGGGTCAGACACACACAAAAGTGGCCAGATCCAGGATGGAATGTTTTGTTTGAGAAAGAACAAGGAGGCCAGTGTCACTGGATCAAATAGTACATGCAATAGCAGGGAGGAAGTATGGAGACTTAAAGTATAGAAAGACTGGAAAGGTAGAAGGGTTATGAAGAGCTTTGAATGCCACACAGAGGTTTTTTTGTTTGTTTTCTTGGTGAGGCAATTGGGGTTAAATGACTTGCCCAGGGTCACACAGCTAGTAAGTGTCAAGTATCTGAGGTCACATTTGAACTCAGGTCCTCCTGACTCCAGGGCCAGTGCTCTATCCACTGCACCCCCCACCTCCCCACCCCCACCCCCACACACAGAGTTTATTGGAGTTTATTGAATAGGGGAAGGGGGTGACATGGGCGCACATATACTTTAGGAAAATCACTTTACTGGGTGAGTGGAGGATGGATTAAAGTGGAAAGAGATTTGATGCAGGCACACCCACTAGCCACTTAATACAATAGGACATCCAATTTGAGATCTCTAATAGGCATTTGGAGAGGCAAGACAGGAGATCAACAGATAGTTTAGGGCTGCATAAGTAGATTTGAGAATCATTAACATAGAAATGATCCTTGAATCCATGGAAGCTGTTGAGATCAATAAGAAGTTTAGCAAGAGAAGAGAGAACTAAGGAACACCCACAGTTGGGGGTGTGACCTGGATGAAGATCCAGCAAAAGGGACTAAGAAGTGGTCAAATAGGTAGGAGACCCAGGAGAGAGCAGTGTTCTGAAAAACTAGAGAGAACAGAACATCAAAGAAAAGAGGATGATTGACAGTATCAAATGCTGCAGAGAGGTCAAAAAGAATGAGGATTGAGAAAAGACCATTGCATTTAACCATTAAGAGATCACTGGTAGTTTTGAAGACAGCAGTTTTGGTTGAATGGTAAAGTCACAAGCTAGACTATCAAGAACTAAGAAGAGACAAAGGAGATGAAGTAGAAGCACCTATTAGAGACAGCCTTTTCAAGAAGTTTAGCTACAAGAAAAAGGAAAGAAAAAAAGGAAGGAAGGAGGGAAGGAAGGAAGGAAGGAAGGAAGGAAGGAAGGAAGGAAGGAAGGAAGGAAGGAAGGAAGGAAGGAAGGAAGGAAGGAAGGAAGGAAGGAAGGAAGAAGGAAGAAAAACAGAAAAGATGTGGGATCATAATTGTTGGGGATGGAAGAATCAAGTGAGGTTTTTTTTAATAAGGAAGATATTGACAAGTTTGTAGGCAATAGGGAAGTAGTCAGTAGACAGAGATTTGATATAAGTAGAAGTTGTGATAATAAAAGGGGAAAATCGCTAGAAGAGACAGGAAGGAATGAGATTACTTGTGCAGGTTGGCCTTGGCAAGGAGCAGGATCACCTCTTCATGTGAGACAGGGATGAAGGAAGAGATAGTGGCGGGAGTCATCTGAGTGAAATGAGATAAAGAGAGAATAGGGAGTTCTCAGAAAAACTACCTCATTTTTTTTTTAGTAAAATATAAGACAAGGTCTTCATCTGAAAGCATAGGAGTTGGGGGAACCATGGGAAGTTTGAGGAGGGATGGAAAAGTTTGGAATAATCTCTGTAGTGAGTAAGATGGTAAGTAAATTAGAGCTGTAGGACTGCTTAGCAACAATGAGGGTCCAGTTGAGTTTATGTAAAGTAAATTTATGGTGTATTCAGTCAGAATAGCTACATAATTTTCTTCATCTTTGTTCCACAGCACATGTGTTGGAGTGAAGGTGGCAGATGGGAACAATTGGAAATATGATAAGGAGAAAGGACTCAATAGAAGAAGATATAGTTGAAATTGTTCACCATGGGCTCAAGATGGAAAAAGTGGGACAGTATGGCTAGTGCAAGGGGTCATGGCCTGGAACAGAACTGAAGGGTTAAGGGATTAGAGGTCACAGCATGGGTGAATAGCAGGATTTGTTATTGGAAGGCTCAAGGAGAGATGCAAAGTCAATAGATTTTAACCGAAGAAGGGAATTTCAATTTATGAACATGGAGATAGCACAGTTGTAGGTGATGACAAAATCTAGATGACCTTCTTTGTGTGTGGCTGAGGTGTTGTGAAGGAGTAGATCATGAGAAATGAGTAGGGTAAGGAACTAGGAGGGAAGAATATTTGAGAAATGTATATTGAAAATATTCAAATGTATTCAATATTTAAAATGTATATTGAAATCCCCTTGCAGAAGGGCAGGAGTTGGGAAAGAGAGAAAGATTATGAGCTAAGTATACTGAACTCATTGAGAAGGACAGAGGAGTATTCTGGAGATCTGATTGACTGGAAGATGTGAGTTGTGGTAGAGGGAGAACCTGGATAAGGCAATGAGGAGCAATTAATGTTCCAAATACCACCCCATAACCCATCTCAAAGCCAAGGGGAAAGAGTGAAAGTACAGCTAATTATGGAAAGGGTTGCCAGTGGGTCTGTGTAATCAGGAAGGAGCCAGGTCTTAGTGAGAGACAGAAGATAGAAGGAGTGGGAACAGAAAAGATTTAAGATGAAATCCAACTTATTGCATATGGAACAGGCATTCAGAGGGCACAGTAGAAGGGGTGGGTAGCATTTGTTTGGGACTTTGGGGTGAGCGAGTTGAAAGGAATTATAATAAAGAATTGGGTAGTGGAAGTGGGGTATGGAATGACATTTGCATGATCACCAGATAGGTTCAGAATCACTGAAATATGGAGAATATGACCATGTGGGAATGTTTGCTCATGATTAAGTGAAAAATTTGGAGAGATTTTCAAAATCCATAGAAACATTATGTCCTAAGGATGAATTTCTATTTTGCTTAAAAAAACCCAATATTTTCATTAACCATGTCTTTTTATACTTTAAAATTGTTACTTCATATGTTTAACCTACATTTCCATATTGATTTTGATTACTGTAATCATAAGGAAAGTAATTTGCCTATTTTTGTTTTCAAGAACTTCAAAGCAAATTGCCAAGAAAATCTTTGAATATAGGTTGAAAAATGAAGAGTTACCATTTCTTTACCTTCTCTAAGCCACCAGTGTCAGTAGGTAGCAGCACAAACATACTTAGATGTTTGTTGGTATATGGTAGCTCAATAATCTTCCCCTGAGATTCCCCAAAGTATCCCATATTGAAGAAGCCTGTCTGTTTCATCATCTGCACAGGTCTGCTTGTGTCCTACAATAAATGGAAATAGCCCATAATTATCCAATAAGTACTTTATTTCTCTTAGAAGTTAGCCTTTTAAAAATTCAATAATATAAAAATATCAGTATACTTTTTAAAACAATAACAACAACTAATGTCCCCAGTGAACTGTTCAGTTTTCACCATGACTATATGAAATTAATTCATTGACCATTTTAGAGTCAACTTAAGTGTGTGGACCATCTTAACAAAAGATTTTCTGTCAGATTAGCAATCCAGATAGAGGGTTTTTAAATAATCTATTCTTGTCAGGTTTATAGACATAACTATTAAACCAGGAGATGTAAGTGTTGAAGATATAGGTGAATTGTAGCTGCTAAAAAGAGGTGATAGGGATTAGGACCAAAATGTGGCAGGTTGTTATTTCTGCCTTTCCACATATGTAGCTTTGAAGAATCCTTGCAAATAGTTGGGAGGAGGGGGGTGGCTGAAAGCTAAGTTTTATCTGGTTAATTTCAGCAAATTAATTCACAGTCTTCTTTTAGCTTTAATCTGAAAATAAATCTTGCTATTTTTTCATAACTAAAATGTTATCATCGCATACAAAAGAGGAATCTTTCTACCTTATCCTCAAAGTTCTTCATAAGCCAACATTAATAGGAAAAAATAGTTATAACATCCTTATAATTACAAGGATTGAAACAACATATGATTGTGATAACATAATTTAATGGATTAAATTATTTCAAAGAGCATGGTTTCTCTCCTAATTCCACATTATTCATTACTAATAAATTATTTTTGCAATGTTCTAACTAGTAACCCAGTTGACTGAGAGATTTACTACTATTGGATTTAATTCCATATATTAGGCAGAATGGCACTAGAATTTTTGAAGAGTAACTGGCCTATCTCAGGTCATATCTAGATTTGTGAGTTTCCCCAACTGCATGTTCCTTATACATGTGCCTTACTACCCCAGTACTTTAAGTTTACACATGTGCCTTACTACCCCAGTACTTTAAGTTTACACATGTGCCTTACTACCCCAGTACTTTAAGTTTCTTACCTCTCTCTTCACAGACATTATGTGCACTGGTGGAAAAATAACTATAGGTTTATTTGTGTAAGGATGTATTATTACTGTTCTTACTTTATATTTTAAATATGTATTCTTGTCAAAAATTAATTGTCACCTGGATGTTGTGTTAATGGGACCCAGGCAGAGAGGGGCTTAAATGCTACAGTGTTAGTAGGAATTATTCCCACCCCCACAAGAGTTACTCATAATACTTTTCCCAAGAATAGAGTCATCCATAAATAGAATTAATGGACTACCTCAAGATGCAGGGCTTATTCTTTCACTAGAGCATCTTCAAGCAAAGATTTGGGTAACTATTTGGATCTTGTAAATTCTATGTTGTAAAATTTATGATAAGATCTTAGGATCATAGCTCAAGAACTAGAAGGAAACTCTGAAGCTATCTGGTCCAACACTCTCATTTTATAGTTGGAGAAATTGAGACCTAGAAAAGACAAGTGACTTGCCCAAGGTAATAAGAATAATAAACATCAGAGATCTTTTAACTGAAGACCAGTACTCTCTTGGCTTTGCCACAAATCATCATCATCACCATCTTGGATCAGGTTTAATAAATATGAATAGATGGCATCTGAGGGACCTTCCAACTCTGAAATTCTGTGATCCTGTGCTCCTTCTGCTATGGATATAAAATTAAAACAAATTGCTTTTTCCTCTTTCTTTTTAAATCTTTGTTAAGGGCTATGGCTTGTTGAATAGGTGAGGGAGAGATATATTTAGAAATAAAAATGATATAAAAAGAGAAGAACTCAATGAAAGTAAGATTAACAAAAGAAAAGAAAAAGCTTAGTCAGAAAATAATCTTTTTCAGTACCGTGTTTGTCCTGAAATTTGTTTTTTCAGTATTTTCTCTCTTAAATTGCACTGCCCACCTTCCTTTGAAATAAATGGCATTCACCAGCACTAGGATGGTAGTTGCATCAACACTTCCTGGAGAAAATAGATCTTTGATTTTTCCTTTTAAGTAAATAAAGAGACAAAAGAGTAAGTGTTACATTTAGCATTATTTTTCTTAATTTATAAAACCTGTACTAAAAACTTTTCCAGCAGAGATTACAACATATTTCAGCAAAACCCATTCATTACTGGTAAATGTTTCTCCCCACAGCATCCAAATAATGACAAACTCTCTATAGTAAAGGTGGGAGAAAAGATTCCTCTACAATCTCTGACCAATCCAATTTCAGAACCCAGCTCTTAGAAGGACATCACAACCAAGAAGCATCTACAAGGAGTACTAAAGGCCACACCTATTCAATTTCATTTAACTAACATTTATTCCGAATAATTAACATGTATTTATTTAGAAAAGCAGGGTAATGGTGTCAGAGCTATTTAGAGGGCTCATCCAGCATGATGCCACATTGAGATGTGAACTTGATGGTGCTAATGCTATAAAGAAACTGTATCAAGTCTGTACCCATTATCCCCAGAGAGAGGTGGCATAGGGGAAACTGTGCCCTAAGGTGTTGGGAGGAGATGTTTGTACTTTTGTTGATGCTACACCTTAGAAGAAAATATCCCTATGTAGAACCTACTTGATATTAATTGGTTGAATGGAAATGGGTTGCTAGATATTGGTAAATAACAGTGGAAGAAACACTCAGAATAAGAGTTAAAACTGATAGTTTTCCATTACATTCATATACCACAACTTGCTCAGCCATTCCCCAATTAATGGACATCCCCTCAATTTCTAATTCCTTGCCACCACATGTAATTCTATTGTGCTGTAAGAAACGATAAGCAGGTGGAGTTCAGAGAAACCTGGAAGGACTTGCATGAACTGATGATGAGTGAGATGAGCAGAACTAGAAGAACATTATACACAGTATCATCAACACTATGTGTGGACCAACTGTGATAGATTAGATTCTTCTCACCAATCCAATGGAGCAAGAATGTTCCAAAGGACTCAAGATGGAAAAGGCTCTCCCAATCCTGGGGGGGGGGGGGGAAGGAACTGTGGGATATGGTTGCTGATTGGACCATACTATTTCTTTTGTTTTTAATGCTGTTGGTTTTCCGATTTCAGGTTTTTCCTTTGTGCTCTGATCCTTCTCATATAACATGACTAATGCCGAAATATGTTTAATGTTATTATGTATATTTAACCTATATCAGATTGCCTGCTGTCTAGGGGAGGGGGGGAGGGAAGGGAGTGAGGGAGAAAAATTTGAAATTTGAAATCTTATATAAACAAATCTTGAAAACTATTTCTACATGTAACTGGAAAATAATAAAATACTTTTATTTTTTTAAAAAAACTGATAGTTTTCCATAAAAGACACCCTAACTACTCAGGGTACCACTAAAACCCTGATGGAGAAATGTAGGTAGTTTTACCATAAGAGAGTAAGACCAGGGAGTACTTAGAAATTTACTTCATCAATAAGAGCTCTCTGACCCATCTGGGGAGCCCCTATTTATATTCTGTGGGGAAAGTAACTAAGACAACCCAAAGAAATAGATCCTGGAGTTGAGGGTTAAGGTCACATTTCCATGGACTACACTGTCAAGTGGTGGCCATGCCCACGCTATATACCTCTCCCTTAATAGTCAATCTACTTTGTTAATATCCATAGAGTTCCTTTGAGAACATCTTTCCCTATCTTGTGTCAAGTTCAAAATATGAATTGGGACCTAATTTATACCTAGGAATTTTGATACCTTGAGCAAATTCAGTCAAATTGTTACCTGTGTCATTAATCCCCCTCTACTACAGATGATCCTGTATGGATCAAGGAATACCACTTGGGTATAGTCCCCAGGCCAAGATGTTTGTTTAACTCTGACTTCCCTTCAAAGTGCAGCTGCTACTCAGTGCCCAGAAGTGGGATCAGGTCAGGGACAGAGGCAAAAGTTTATGAAATCCCAGAGAGGCTGATGCATCCCCTATATTCAAAAGCTATAATAAGTTGTGTTCCAGAAAAGACTATAAATGTAAGTATCTTTGACTTTGACTAAGCTACACTTATCTTGCTTGCCAGATGACCAATCCTTCTGAGTAGATTACTAAAAGATATTTAAAGTTGGAAGGGACTTTAGATACTGTCTTCTTAAACCCTCTCATTTCCAAATTCAGAAACTACAGCCCCCCAAAAGTTAAGTAATTTGCCCAAGATTATTCATTTATCATAAAGGAAGAATTCAGACTGCTAGCACTTTATCTTCCTAAAAATTCCCAATTTATTACTCTTTCTAGTAGATTACTGACTAGTAGATTTAATGCCTACCTAGATATTATCCTTCAGAAATACTGGTAAAACTAATGCTTCTGTGCTCTTACCATTTGTTTGATGTTCAACCCAAGAGTTAATCTTCTTTCGACTATCTTCTGAAGCATGTAAAAAATCCATTGATTCCAGGCTTGCCTGATAAAGATTCTCTATAGAATCTAAGTATGGCTTTGAAGCAATAGAGGAAAATGAATGGATACATCTACAGATTTTTCCAGAAGCAAAGAATTCAAATAGCTTATAGCATAGGGGAAACACTACAGCATTCTAAATCTAGATCTACATGTCTACCTGCATCACTGTGCAGCTCAACTATCCTAAAACATGGTTCCAATGAGCATAGATTTAGAGCTGGTAGGTACCTTATAGATTATATAGTTCAAACATTTACAGATGAGGAAACTGAGGCACAGAGAAGTTAAGTGATTTGCTTTGGGTCAAACAAAGCTAGGAGCTGACAGAGGTCCTCTAGACTCCAAATCTAATATTCTGATCTGTGAAAGCCAAATTAGATATATGGAGCATTAATCTCCCCCTTTTACTTTCCTTAAGAAAAAGGAGCCACTGAGCTTTAATCTATGATAGATCAGTTTTTTTATTTTATTGCTTGGGAATTAATTAGACAATAAGAGTTGAAACCAATTAGGGAAACAAGGAAGGAGAAATACAAATGAATAATTTTAGATCTAAGCTTAGTCTATTCCTTTATAAAATTCACCAAATCCCAAACTTCCCGCCAGACCATGAATCTCTGAAAAGACCAAACTCCAAACCACATGCACTCCTTTCAATCCTGCTCTGTGGCCAGACAGAGAGAAAACTTCTGTTCCTGCCCTCACTTTTAAGTCTGTGTACCAGAAGTTCCTCGCATTCTCCTCCCCAAAAAAGGAGGTCCTTCAAAAGTCGCTTTAGTAGCATACGCAATCTCTCAAATGATTCAGCTAAAACTTCCGATATATATCTTTACCAAAAATAATTTTTAACACAGATCCATGACCTTAAGCATTTGGAACATCCACCTTAGGAGCTCTGTGAGTTCAGGGAGAGCTGCAAGCAACTTAAAGGACTCTGAGACTGTGAGTACTTCAGAACAACCTGAGTCAAATACCTTGAACAGGTCAGGAAGAAGTGTGCATAGATCCAGACCCAGAAATTGAGTTTTTAAACCTTAAAACCTGAGTCAGACCCTCAACCTATGGTGAACCCAATAAAATGAAGCTGTCCTGTGATGGGGATGTTTAAGTTGAGGTCCATGAACTTGGTTTTTAAAATATTTTGACAACTTTATTTCAATATAATTGATTTTCTATGTAATCATATGTATGTCATCTGCATTTACAAACATTAATCTTAAAAAGGATATGTAGGGGGGCAGCTAGGTGGCGCAGTGGATAGAGTACTGGCCCTGGATTCAGGAGGACCTGAGTTCAAATCCAGCCTCAGACACTTAACACTTACTAGCTGTGTGACCCTGGGCAAGTCAGTTAACCCCAATCACCTCACCAAAAAAAAAAAAAAAAAAAAGGATATGTAGGGGCAGCTAGGTGGCACAGTGGATAGAGCACCGGCCCTGGATTCAGGAGGACCTGAGTTCAAATCCAGCCTCAGACACTTAACACTTACTAGCTGTGTGACCCTAGGCAAGTCACTTAACCCTAATTGCCTCACCAAAAAATAAATAAATAAATAAATAAGAAGGATATGTAGAACTTGTCAGTCAAAGGGGTCCATAGTGTGCGTACACACACACACACACACACCAGTCTGAAAATACCAGCCAGCTGTTATATTTCAACTACTACCCCTTATGACCTCTGTTCACCAAACTTTATTCAGATCACATAAAATTATGTGTTCTTGAGCACTAATATATTCAGCAATTAAAATTAAATTATCAGTGATAGAGCCAAAACAACTTACCTGCAGGAACTGAAATGTCTGGCTTCCATATAGTCTGTTCGCAATGGCCAGTGAATAGGCATCATTGGGCTTGTTCATTTCTGCCAGAAGATGGTGGAACTGGGAATGGAACTCTCTATGTGTGTCCCAGACAGCCTTCAAATAAAGGGAAGACTCTTGGGTTAATATTAGCCTAGGAATGCATAGGATAGCCCAAAGGAAGGCTAGGAAAATATGTTGTTCAGTTGTTTCAGTTGTATCTGACTCTTCGTGACTCCATTTTGGGGTTTTCTTGCCAAAGATTCTGGAGTAGTTTGCCATTTCCTTCTCCAGCTCATTTCACAGATAAGGAAACTGAGGACAACAGGGTTAAGTGACTTGCCCAGGGTCACACAGCTCATAAGTGGCTGAAGCTGGATTTGAACCCAGGAAGATGAGTTTTCCTGACTTCAAGCCAGGCACTTTATCCACTGCACTACCTAGCTGGCCCTAGGAGAGTATACATGACACCAAATTATCTTCAACTATAAGGAATTAAACATATAGAGGAAAGGGACTGGACAAGGAGTAGGAAAATCTGGAATTTAATCCTGGCTCTATCATTTGCTTTCTACATTGTGATTTCACTTTTTTAGGACTTTCTGTAATATAAGGAGGAGGGGTAAAATAATTGATCTCCAGGGCCCCTTTTCCACATGCTAGGCAATGTACAGTTGCACAGTGATTCTTGCAGTGATTCTATAGAATCATAAGTCTAGAGTTTGAAGGGACTTCAAAAACCATCTAGTCTAACCTGCTCATTTTACAGATGAGAAAACCACGGATCAGGAGGGTTAAGTGATTTCACCAATGTCACACAAGTAGTAAGCATCAGAGATGGGAGATGAGCCCAGGTCCTCTGATTCCAAAACTAATTCTCTTTGTACTGAATGCTGACAATGAACAGAACTTGTTGTCATTGGCTTATCAGAGAGGTCAGTTTTTCTCACTACAGTCTGAGATAACATTCAAATAATTTGCATTCACATTAATTTGGAACAGCTCAATCATTCATTTTACAGACAAAGAAATACTATCCTTGGGGAGGGGCAGGGCAATGAGGCAATGAGGGTTAAGTGACTTGCCCACGTTCACACAGCTAGTAAGTATCAAATGTCTGAGGCCAGATTTGAATTCAGATCCTCCTGAATCCAGGGCCAGTGCTTTATCCACTGCACCACCTAGCTGCCCAGAAAAAGGTTAAGGGAGAATTGCCCATGATCGACCAACTGCTACTTGTCAGAGGCAAAATTCAATCCCAGGTTTTTTGAGTCCCGTGCTTTTTCTTTCCATTAAACCATGATGCCTCTTTAAGTCTAGGTTTTGCATTTTTCAGTGGCAATCAGACTATCCTAATCTACCCAAAAGTCAAAACTTACTCCTTCTTGGAGTTCAAACTACAGTTATCCTTCCACATTGAGATTTCCCCCATTGTAGTTTTGGTATACCAAAGCTCAGCATAAGAAAATAAATAAGAATCTTGGAGGAGTTTTGCAGAAGCTATAGACAATACACAGAGTCCAGTAGAAACTCAGAAATGCATAAAATATATGTATAGAATGTATGTATATATGTATAAAATATATATTTGTGTATAAATACATATGTATATATGTATAAATGAATAAAATATATGTATAGAATATATTTTATCTTTTAATGCCATAATAATTCAGACTTCTTTGGTACAAAGGGAGAGCCAAAAAATTGTACATTGATTTTCCAGATCACTGGGGCATCATGCTCCTAACCTCAATGTGAAAGGAATAACTCTTTAGTCCAACCTTTAACTTCAGGCCAGGACAAATCAGGGAGGAGTTCAAATGTTTGTTGTAAGTACCTAAAAGTTTTATCCTTCTATAAAGACCCCGAATGACCAGTATTTGAGTTTAATTAGATAATGTCCAAGTCCTAACCTGCATAAATTTTAAGCCATATCATTCCTTGCAAGTTGAAAAGATCCTCTCTCCTCCCGCCCTCATATCCCTAATTCTTTGATGTAGTGTTGGCATTAAATGCTTGCCTGTGATCTCTGATAACTCAGTATCTTATTTTTTCCACACCTAAAGCCTGTCGCCACAGGAGAGTTTGGCATTTTCCACATTTCGAATATAGCAAAACCAACTCTGGACTGGAAGTGAATGTCATTAGTCCTCTTGGAGAACTAAGGAAGAACAACACAAGGAAGAGGGACAGCGTCTTCCCTCAGGCTCCTCCTCTGAGTTAGCATGAGAGTCCCAGACCCAGGATGATTTCTTTATCTGATGCAATCCTGGTTGAGAAAATCATTTGGTTTGGGGATCCAGTTTTCTTGGCACTCTAATTTGAGCAATTTGGAAAACCAGTTTAAGATGACACACGGTCACAGAGTGACTGCCCTCTCCCCCACTGACATGCAACTCACCTCTGGTGATGTGCTGAGTCTCTCTCCAACACCTGGTGTGTTAATTTTTGCAACTTCATTATAGTGACCTGCCTGAAGAGATTTGAAACACCGTTATGGGGGCCAGAGGGAAAGAAAAAAGCATATACTCAGTTATCCACATGTCTATTGTCAATACATGAATCATAGATTTAGAGCCTGAGAGGATCATAGGGACCATTAACTCCACCCTTCTCATTTTACTGATGAGAAAACTAAAGCCCAGAGATATGAGGTGACTTACCCAAGGACACACAGATAGGAAAAGAAGAAGAAAAAAAGAAAACCCAGAGCTGCAGTAAACCCAGGTCTCCAAATCTAGAACTTTAAATGCAGTTAGATTTTACTTTCAGTCTGATTTCCCTCTGATCTGGTATTGGATCACAAAATGCACATAAATCTCAATATTTGTTCAAGTCCAATTCAATCAAGAAAGAATTGATACAGACAAGCTTCAGTCAGATCTGACTTGAAAGTTTAATTTGTGGAGGAGTGAGAACAATTCAGGGAGCTGAGGTAGAATACCTTTTCCACCTTGTTAATGTTAATAAGGATGGGGAGGGCTGGCCTAAGGAAAGTATATAGAAACCCAGCCCTAGGATGGTCTGAGACTATTCCTGTTCTGAGCTAACTTCTCCTGCTAACCAGAGTTCCTGGAAGGAAGCAGACAACTGGACTATCAAAGAAAGGATTATGGCTACTAAAGAGATGACTGAAAGTCTCAGAATATGCTCACCTGCCATGTTTGTCAGGCCTATCTCATGGACCCAGTGGATGCCAATTGTGGACACAGTGTTTGCCAATCTTGTCTCAGTGCCTCCAGCGAAGCTGCTATGCCTACCTCCTGCCGTAGGTGCCGGGAAATCTCCCAACCAAGAGGTTTTACTGCCACTTTAAGGAGAAGGGGAAAACTCCCTTTTGTTTTTGGAAAAGAAGACCTTTTACCCCCAAAAGACATCAGCAGAGGACTAAGGGACCCAGCAAGTGTGACAGACACCAAGAGGATAAGAAATTGTTCTGTACTGATGATCAGACCCTAGTCTGTGTGTCCTGTTCACAGTCTCAGGAACACAAGGCTCACAAAGTCCGACCCATAGAAGAGGCTGCTGAGGGCTATAGGGAAAAGCTCCAGGAGAATCTGAAACTTCTATATGGAGATTTAAAAGATGGTCACAAGCTAATTCTTGAGGAGAAGAAGATACCTTGGATGTGGGCTGTTGTGTTGACAGAACAAGTAGAAATGACAAGAAAAACATTTGAGAAAAAAATTCAAGAAAGAAGTGAATTTCTGAGTGATGAAGAAGAAGAGGTCCACGGTCTTCTGGAGCTGAATGGATGAGGAGGAAAATGAAATGTCTGAGCAGCTGAAGGAGCATGAGGCCCAGCGAGAAATCCAAAGCAGAGAGAAAAAGAGAAGGAGAAAGCTCCAATTGTTAGAATACAGGAATGACCAGAGGGAGATGGACATAACACAGGAAGAAAAGGCTCAGATGACAGATATGGACCTTCTGCAGGATTCAGAAGACACATAGAGCAAGAGTGAGGCACTGTTGCTTCAAAAGCCAGAACCTTTCACACCAAAACTGAGCGATTCTTATTGCAGAATTTCCGAGGAAATTTCAAGAATCGCGACTCTTGCAAAGAGGACTTTCACATTTGCAGATATATTCTCTGGTCAGTTGTATGCTATTTGTACCTCCGGAAGTCTCTACTACATGAATGGGAGAGATATATCTATTACCCAACTGAGTATGGATGGTATTTCTGTTACTGTTTGCCAATTGAAAGGGAGCGCTCTCATAGTGACTTCTCTCCTAACCCTTCAATAGAATTGTACTAGGTCAGGGGCCCAGGCAAACCAAGTAGAGATATTTCAGGATGATCTTGGAACTATATCCCACTCTTTAATCTTATGTATAAAAGGGAGCCTAGTTGGAGAATCAGAAGCTGAGTGCTAAGCTACTCTTACCAGGGCAAATGTCAATTTTGGGTTTTTTTGTTAATTAAGAAACTGTAAATACACTGGAATCTTTCATTGTCTATTCCTGTAATTGACAAATGTGATCTGCTACAGAAAATCTGTAAAAGCTTGCCTGTTTCCCCCTCTGACATTTCCACACCATGATAGCATCTGTGGGAGATGAGTATTGGACTTGGAATGAAAGACTTGGAATCCCACCCTTTGGTAGCTAAATGTGGCCATAGACAAACACAGAGGTTGTGCTACAGGTTGAGTCTTAAGAGTGACCCAGAATATATGTTAATAAATGTTTTTCTTTTTTCCACCTGTAAAAAAAAAAAAAAGAAAGTTTAAATCGTTTCATAATAGAAAATACAAAAAATAACCCTGAGTTAAGATTTGGAATATAGCCTTTTTAAAAACACCTTCTTGGGGCAGCTAGGTGGTGCAGTGGATAAAGCACTGGCCCTGGGTTCAAGAGTACCTGAGTTCAGGGCAGCTAGATGACGCAGTGGTTAAAGCACCGGCCCTGGATTCAGGAGTACCTGAGTTCAAATCCAGCCTCAGACACTTGACACTTACTAGCTGTGTGACCCTGGGCAAATCACTTAACCCCCATTGCCTAAAAAAAAAAAAAAAAAAAAAAGAGTACCTGAATTCAAATCCAGCTTAAGACAATAATAGCTGTGTGACCCTGGGCAAGTCACTTAACCCTCATTGCCCCCCAAAAAACAAAACAAACAAACAAACAAACAAAAAAGACCTTCTTGTACCAACAATTGAGAAAGGCCATTAGAGGAAATGAAATCAGACACTGTTAGTACTTACATTCTCTATCTGAAGTGCAGTATTACCTCTGGCTCCCAGTAATAGTATGCTTGCTGCTGCTGAGATGCTGAAAGATGAAAAGACAATATTTCCATCTTCATTCTTCAATTCTCTAGAAATATCAAAGCAAAGTTTGGTATTTGCTGCACTGAGGGAATCCATTGTCAAGTTGATGAAGCCTAAAAAAAGAAAACAACAAATTACAAAACCTGAATATCAAGATGAGCAATTACTCTTCTGAAAAGGAGCATGGTCTAGTAGATGGAGTGCTAGGCTGGAAACCAGGAAGACCTAGGTTTGAATCTCTCCTCTGAGACTTCCTAGCTCCCGGACCATTCTTTTTCCCAACTGAGCCTCATTTATAAAATGGATATGATAATACCTATAGTATCCATTTACAAGGCTTCTGTGAAGATCAAACTAGTCAGACTATACTATGGCCTGAGTTTTGAAAAAAAGCAGTTCTTGACCTCAGTGCAGGGAGGAAGTTCAGGGTATGGCCCTGGGGAAGGGGATGAGACCCAGACATCTCCTACACTGTTTAGGAGGAGCAACCAGAGAGTAAACTTGGAAGCTTGCAGGATGAGGAGTAGCTTTTTCACAAGACCATCATTCAACCTTCTTTCTCATTCTGCCACAGTGCAAAACTATCTAGGAACCCCAGCAGTTGTATTCTTCCCTTGTAGTCCCTGGCTACCACCACCCCTGCTTCCACCCTTGCTTGTCCCTTTAAACCTCAGGCCTTTTATGAGCCCAATATCTTGCTTTGGGCATCCCTGGACACTCTAACTCTTCTGAGAGTGCCACTAAGGCACCAAAACAGAATGGGATAGAATACAAAGTGTTGGGGCAGCTAGGTGGCGCAGTGAATAGAGCACTGGCCCTGGATTCAGGAGGACCTGAGTTCAAATCCAGCCTCAGACACTTAACACTTACTAGCTGTGTGACCCTGGGCAAGTCACTTAACCCCAATTGCCTCACACCAAAAAAAAAAAAAAAAAGAATACAAAGAGTTTTGTAAACCATCCAGCATTATACAAATATTTACTGTTGCTATTATTATGTGTAAAGTCAAGTCTCACATTACTGTAGCATTTAAAAATTTACAAAAGGTACATCTCAACCCTGTGAGATAATTAGTGCTAGGGTCATGAGATCATAGATTTAGAGCCAAAAAGGATGTTAGAGGTCTTCTAGTTCCTAGTTTCTTAAACTGTGGGTTGTAACCCCATATGGGGTCATGTAACTGAATGTGGGAGTCATGAAAAATTTGGCAACGGTAAAAGATTATGTAAACTTATTTTATATACTTATATACATAGGGTCACATAAACATTTCTCAGGCAAAAAGGGATCATTATTGGGAAAAGTTTACAAAGTCCTGATCTAGTCCAACCCCCTGATTTGATAGATGAGCAACCTAAGGACCAAGATCACCTAGGAAGGATGTGAGGGAGCTGGGGCTGGAGTCCACATATGGTGACTCCACTTCCATTGGTTATCAGTCTCATTTTACAATTGAAAAAAGCAATAATTTGCTGTTTGTTACAAAATTGATAGATAAGTATCAAGAGCAGCATTTAATCCCAATCTCCTGAGCTGTTACTTTAAGCACACTAATCATTGAGGTTTCCTCCATCATTTCCAGTTATCTAAATTGACATTAAAGTTTTGTTTCTTATAACTATAATATGAAATCCACAAGGGTCTCCCTGACTTGCCTTGTCTTTAATCAACACCAAATAATGTATATCCCAAATGCATATGAGTAACTTACTTTTTAAAAATCCCACAAAGAGCTAAACTTAACCTTTGAATTTGAAAAATGAGTACATTTTGCCTTATTCAGTACTTCTTTGTACAAGCTCTGAACCTACCTACATTCAGGTAACCATACCACAAGCACCTAAACAAATGTAACCTTACAAGGACCTAAAAATGAACGTTTTGATGTTAAAACAAAGAGGATGTAATAGAAAAGCAAATTAAGAGCATGGCTATCCTAAAATTTTGTTCCGATTAGATTGGACAGAAGGAAAAAAATATATGATAAGCTTTTACTCAATAGTAATTTAGACTCCTGAATTTGAAAATGGTCATAGGAATCTTCTGGTACAATCTATCCATTTTACAAAGGAGGAAATTGAAGTTCAGAGATAGGTTATATGATACTTTCAAAATCATATAGATAATGGAGGTAGAGATAGAAATAGAACCCAAGTCCTCTGTTTCACTGTTCAAGACTAATTCCACAACACCAAGCTGATTCATTTATGTCTTAGTATACCAAGAGCCTAGCACAGAGTAGGAGCTAAATAAATGCATATTGATTGTTCTTTACTGATGAATAGTCACTATTTCAGAAGTGGCAAATTTCCTAGACCAAAAGTGATTTCATAGAGTCAAAATACATTTTACCTGTACCAGTCCTTATTATTATCACATAATAAGTGTTTCCAATGACATTCCAATAGTAGGTCCCATGACATCAACCTTTGTATAATTTGGGTTTAGTTTTGGGTTTTTTTAAGCTAATCAACTTTTAAATTTAAAATTCATTGCTGTGGGAATCATTATGTGTCAAGAAAACATCCTAAAAAACCTGAAAACAGTTGAAGAAAAGAAAGAAATAGAAGTATTTACCTTCTTTTCTTCAGCCACAAAGTTATCAGTAACTTGGTAGCATATGAAGCCATACTCTGATAAGAGATAACAATTGATATATTAAACACTAGGCTCCACCCAGGCTGTTGTTTGCTGTCCCAGTGATTCAGCTGTGAGTTTGTTGAAGGTCCAAAAAACATTTACATAAAATGCAAATCATGTTGAAATGGAAGGAGCCCTAGATTTGAAGTCATAACACCAGGGTCTGAACCCTGGACCTTATAATTAGTCACCTTACCTCACTAGGGCTCAATTTTCTTCATTTATAAGGTGGAGGGGCAGCTAGGTGACACAGTGGATAGGGCACCAGCCCTGGAGTCAGGAGGACCTGGGTTCAAATTCAGCCTCAGACACTTAACACTTACTAGCTGTGTGACCATGGGCAAGTCACTTAACCCCAATTGCCTCACCAAAAAACAAAACAACAACAACAACAACAATTTGTAAGGTGGAGAACTTGATCTTGATGCTAGGTAAGATACCTTCTAGTTTTAAATCAAGTAATCCTCAATTTGATTTAAAACAGTGTGACTGGAGGAAAGTGGACAAAGGACCAATTTTCTGATGTATTTCATAAACTGACTCTGAAGACAATGCTTGCTTGAATATGAGTTCTGTTGCGTTTGCTTTACAGTCACATACTATATAATGTCAAAATAGAATTTTAGAGATGAAGAGGGCCCTAAAAGTTATCAAATGCCTTCTTGGTTGATCTCACAGAGCTAATAAATGGCCAAGTTTGAACTTGAAGCTAGGTCTGATTCCTAGGACAGAGCTTTTCATATACCTGTTGCCTCCACATACTGTATGGAATCTGGGTGTTAGCACTGAAAGGACCTTAGCAAATGTTAGGACAGTGGCCTCCAAACTTTTTCGATTATATGGTTCATCAGTTTAAAAAAAATTGATGATACGTGACCAATATAGGTCATTTTTCTTATTTATATTTAATAAGAATAAGGGAGGAAGTCTCCTACATGTAATATGAATTATGGGGAAGATTAGAATGTTTAGGCTTGCCCCTTGTTTCCCAAATATGTTTTTCATGGACTAGTCTCTTTGGGAAATACTTATAATTCCATGAGAGGTTTTGTTGTTGTTCAGTCATTTACTTGTGTTTGACCCTTCATTCCATGGGGTTTTCTTGGGAAAGATAATGGAGTAGTTTGCCATTTCTTGCTTCAGTAAATTTAAGTAAGCAGAGGTTAAGTGACTAGCCCAGGGACAAACAGTTAGTAAATGTCTGAGGCCATATTTGAATTCAGATCTTCCTAACTCCAGGCCCAGCACTCTATCAACTGAGTCATCTAGCTATACTTCCATGAGAGGTACTTTCTACCTATAATGTGAAATACTGGTGATGGGTATATAGGGACACTTAAACACAAAATGTCTACATAAAAAAAGCCCATAACACCTCATTTTCTTTCTTTCAAGCCCTCCCCTCTTCCTACCTTTCTTATTATTGTTGAAGGTATGTGTTTTCTGAAATTAATTTGCTATAAAGTGAAATGTACTATATACAAAATAACAGCAATATTGTAAGATGATCTGCTGTGAATGAGTTAGTCATTCTCAGCAATGCAATGATCTAAGACAACTCTGTAGGACTTATGAAAAATGCAATCCATCTACAGAGAAAGAATTGATGGTATCTGAATACAGATGGAAGTATCTTTTGTTGTTGTTCCTTTTTCTAAAGTTTTTTGTCTGCTGTTTTGCACAACTGCACATGTATAACTTATATTGAATTGCTTTAATTCTTTTTTTTTTTTGGTAGGGCAATGGGGGGTTAAGTGACTTGCCCAGGGTCACACAGCTAGTAAGTGTCAAGTGTCTGAGGCTGGATTTGAACTCAGGTACTCCTGAATCCAGGGCCAGTGCTTTATCCACTGCGCCACCTAGCCATCCCCGAATTGCTTTAATTCTTAAGGGGGAAATAGGGAGGAAGGATGAAAATTTGGAACACAAAGTTTTAAAAATCGCTGTTACAATTTGTTTTTACATCTAAGTTGGGGAAAAGTCTAAATAAATAAATGTTTTTTAAAATTAATTTGCTATAGGTATTGTAATATATACAAGTTTGGGATAAGCATGTATTAATAAATTAATATTAATATTATTAATATTAATATTTATTATACCAGTAAAGGATTGACTACATGTCTCCCTAACTTCTCATGGTCCCAGACTGCATGATAGAGACTACAGGGAGAAAGCTTTCACCATGCCAATTAGCCAGTTGGAGAAAAGTCCCAGAAGACCTATGCTGTCCTAAAAGAGAGTGAGAGTGTCTGTGGTGTCTTAAAGGGTTTTTATCCTCTTTTGATAGAGGCAGGTCATTTCTTTCTTTCTTTCTTTCTTTCTTTTATTTATTTATATTGGGGGGGGGGTAAGGCAATTGGGTACAAATTTATGTGGGTAAGAGAACTTAGCATCCTGACTTATAAGTTATCCATTAACTGGGGTCTGAATCTCTCTTAGAGCTCATATCTGAATTAGAGCTTGGGTCTTAGGTTTTTCTGTTAAGTCCTTTTTTGCTTCCTACATCAGTACCACTGCTAGATCTATATCCCAAAGAGATTATAGAAGAGGGAAAAGGACCCACATGTACAAAAATATTTATAGCAGCTCTCTTCATAGTGGCAAAGAATTGGAAATCGAGGGAATGCCCATCAATTGGGGAATGGCTAAACAAGTTGTGGTATATGAATGTAATGGAATACTATTGTGCTGTAAGAAACAATGAGCAGGAGGAATTCAGAGAAACCTGGAAGGACTTACATGAACTGATGCTGACTGAGAGGAGCAGAACCAGGAGAACATTGTACACAGTAACAGCAACATTGTGTGATGAACAATGGTGATAGACTTGGCTCCTCTCAGCAGTGCAACGATCCAAGACAATATCAAAGAACTCATGATAGAGAGTATTCTCAACATCAAGAAAAAAGAACTGTGGATTATGAATGCAGATTGAACCAAACTGTTTCTACTTTGGGGCTGGGTTTTTTTTTTCCCTTCTTTTTTAAGGTTTTTCCCTTGTGCTCTGATTCTTCTTTCACAAGATGACTAATACTGAAATATGCTCAATGTTATTGCACATATATAACCTATATCAAATTGCTTTCCATCTTGGGGAGGGGGGAGGGAAGGGAGGGTGAAAGAAAAATTTGGAACTAAAAATCCTATGAAAACAAATGTTGAAAACTATCCTTATATGTAACTGGAAAATAATAAAATCCTTAAAAGAAAAAAAATCAATACTACGGATGACATCAGGGAAAAGAATGCAAAAGACCATCACTGAAGCTGCACAAGAGAAAGTTCATTATCTACCTGTGGTTTAATCCCATCAGTCCTTCACTGATCTAGGCAAAAGAATCTATCTCCATTCCTTTTGTTCCCTTGGATTTGTCCCAGATGAGATTTGATGAAGTTTCTCAAGAAGAACTGGACCTTCTGGGAGGTGAAGGGGGCAGGGGGGAGAAGCACAGAGAAACTGATCTCTGGTTCCAAGAAATCCATTATTAATCATTATTTTCTCACAGGTACCACACACCATCTCCAAAACCTAGGAGCAGGGGGCAGCTAGGTGGTGCAGTGGATAAAGCGCTGGTCCAGGATTCAGGAGGACCTGAGTTCAAATCTGGCCTCAGACACTTGACACTTACTAGCTGTGTGACCCTGGACAAGTCACTTAACCCTCATTGCCCCCGCAAAACAAAACAAAACCAAACACCTAGGAGTGATCTTGAACTCCTCACTCTCTCACTTCACCACAGCCTCATACCCAAACTGTTACCAAGTCTTGTCATTTCTACCTTCATAACATTTCTCTCCTCTGACACTGCCCCCACCCTGGTCCAGGTCTTCCTTACCTGATGCCTGGACTATTATAATGGCTTTCTTGTTGGTCTCCTTACCTGGAGCCTCTCCCTACTCCAGTCCATCCTCCACTCAACTGCCAAACTGATCTTCCTAAAGCACAGGTGTGAACATGGAACCCCCTTATCCAATAAAATCCAATGGATCCTTGTCACCTCTAGAATCCAATACAAATCCTCTGCTTGACATTCAAAGCCTTCATCACCCAAGTCCCCTTATCCATTTCCAGTCTTCTTACCCCTTAATCTCTACACACACACACACACACACACACACACACACACACACACACAGAGTATTCTGTCCTCCTTACTGTTCCCCATTGTACTCTATCTCCTGTCTCTAAGCATTTTCATCAACCGTCCCCAAGCCTAGAACTTTCTCTCCTCAGCTTTATCTTCTGACCTCTCTGGCTTCTTATAAGTCTCAACCAAAATGTCCCTTGCTACAAGAAGTTTTCCTGAACCCCCTTAATGCTAGTGTACCTTTCTATGGATTATCTCCAATGTATCATTTATGTATCTTGTACATATTTGTTTGCATGTTGTCTGCCCCCATTAGATTGTAAGCTCCTTGAGCTCAGACACTTATGTGAGGGAAAAAACCATCCTCTTCTCAATAATTCTCAGGAACTCAACAGGGATGTGTCAAAGGCTCTTTATTTTCTTCTCATGAGAAGGAGGCACCCTAGTGTGCAGCTAGTGGGTGCCCAGAAAGGGGGCTCAAAGGCCCTGTTTTATACCCTAGTCCCTAAAGCGAATGGGCCCTCCTCTTTTTCATCACTGGTCTGATTACTCAAGGGTTACAATCTAGGGGCAAAAACTAGCTAATTGGAACACAGTATTCCCACCCCTCTTCCTTGTATGGGCATAACTCAGGAGTGGACCTTATACTCCCTTATATGGACACATCTCTGGAGTGGACCTTATTGAGACCAGGGCTCCTTGAACCATATGACCTTGCTAGCCTGAGGGGAAGGAGGGGACCTGAGACTTTTGTCCTACAAACAGGTCAGGAGGAGTATGACTGACCATCATATCCACATTGAGAGGAGACAACTACCCATTTTCTCACACTTACTAGCTGTGTGACACCAGCAAAGTCACTTAACTGCTGTATGCCTTGGTTTCCTCAACTGTAAAATGCATGTAATAATAGCCCCTACCTCCTAGAGTTGTTATGAGGATCAAATGAGATAAGATTTGCAAAGTACTTGGCATACTGTCTGGTACATAGAGGCACTTAATAAATGCTTATTCCCTCCCTACTTCCCCTTCTTGAGAGTAAGGACTATCTTTGTAGCCATAGCTCTTAACATAATACCTGACACCTTATAGACACTGAATAAATGCTTGTTGGTTGACTATGGTAAAAGTCTGAGCGAAAAATCCTTACTCTATAGTTATCTTCATCTGCTGGTGAGCTGCTACTAAAAGAAATAAAGGGGAACCAAGATATGCACTGGTGAAGGATTCCAAAAATGTATTCATTTCGGGGCAGCTAGGTGGCACAGTGGATAGAGCACTGGCCCTGGAGTCAGGAGGACCTGAGTTAAAATCTGGCCTCATACACTTGACACTGCATAGCTGTGTGACCCTGGGCAAGTCACTTAACCCCAATTGCCTCTCAAAAAAAAAACCCCAAAAAACAAAAAAAAAATGTATTCATTTCTCCCCCATAGTCCCAGGCTTACTATTTCTAAGTCTATGGGATTTTATTTGCTTTAGATAAAAAAACCCTTTCTGCTTGCTACTCCTCCTGTTTCTTCCCTTGAGATGGCTAAGGAATGCTATGGCAACATTTCACTACTAGCTTTGTGATTTCCTGAGGAAATTATTATTTTTTGAATTGTCTTCCACTTTTATCCAGACTACTCTTCCCCCAACTTCTATCACCATGACTACCACCAAACAGGAAGCATTGACTAATTTCTTTATTTAATAATTGTAATAAATAGAAGTGAGAAAAGAACAGAGTGGGGGGAATAGCCTGTGAGTAGTCACGGGCAGCTTGACACACTGCAGATTGCAGTAGAGTTAGTTGCTCTAACTTCTTCCATCCCTGGAGAGAGGTTGAGACACATGCTTCCTTCTCTAACTTGGGGATCCTGGAAGGGATTTTTGTCTCTAAAGAGCAGTTGGGAGAATCTCACCAAACTTGGTCTCGTCAGCATCAAATCGCTGGTCTTTCTTGGTCTAGAATCAACTGCCTTGTTAAGGGAAGCCTTCATTACAACCACCTCTTGACATCTTTCTAGGGAAGCCTTGAAGTACACAAATCAGTGGCCAACTAAGTGCTCAACTCTGGAAAAAGTACACATGATGAGAAAATGGAGGATAAAACTCTGAACCCTCTGCCTCTTAATCTGGCTCCTTCTTCTTTTTCACAAGATACTCCACAAAAATCCCAGATACCTCAGTCTCATGTTGACAGCAGCTGGTGGAATTTAACATTCCAAATCCAAGCATTTCTGCCTTAGAGAGAAAAATATTCAAATTGTCATAGTCTCCCCTATCACCACCCCCTGTATCCTCAGACATCTCTCTACCCCTGAGCAATTTGAGTTGAATTGATAGGAATCTTGAACAAGGAAAATGTCACATGTGGTTAAACTACAGGTTTGAGTTAACATTCTGGGACAAAATTTATTTATTTTTAGCCAGAACTGCCACATTCCTTCCCTGACCACTCCCCCAAAGGAATGAAAGGACCTGCAGCCTGTGATCAATATCTTATTCCTTTCTGAATGAAAGCATTTCCATTAGGCAAATCACAAGCCAATTAGGCCAGGAGACTGTACTAGAGGTAGCTTTCATTCAAGGTTTGGTTCCATCCAGTCTCCATAGGAAGGTAGGTGGAGAATAAAAATCCTAATTAAGAGACCTAACTAAGGGAACAAGTCTGAAAAGGGTTTTGGACTAAAACAGTGGTTCTCAAACTTGTCTGCAGTAGCAGAATCCTTTTGTTTAAACAAAACTCTGGCAGAACTATTGTGGTAAGATCCTGTAAAATTATTGTTTTTAATGCTTGTTAATAAGCATATGGTTGATATTTTTTTAATTGGGGTACTTCATGATTCTTGGTAGTATAGTTTGAGAAACACTGGACTAGAAAAATATATATTTCTCAATATCTCTAAAGGAAAAAAAAAAAGGTTTTTAACATGCTTCCAACCTAGAAATATGAGTTACCATTATTGTTATTATCCATTCAGATTACAACCAATATCACACAACTTAGGGTTGATTTGTTTTCTCATTTCATATCTGTAGATTTTGCCTCCCCAACAAGGTTAAGAGCTCTCTGAGAGCAAGGACCATATAATATCATGGGATCTCATCAGCCATCATCAAATTTGACTCAGTGTAGATAAAATCTAAAATTTAGAATGGCATGCTCTGGTATGTTGCCTTATCACACTCCTTCCTTGGCATTTGTTTCTGATATACTAATGCTAGAACAAGTTAAGCTATGATATTTATACCTTGGTTACAAGAACAGAGAGTATCACAGGATGGTTTAGCAAGACACTCCAGTAAAACTGGTTTGTTTACTATTGCCTGAACACTCTTCATTCTTTCTAGCATTCCTAACTTTGCTTGCATTGTTCCCATAAAATGTCCTTCTTGTAAACTGAGGCAAACACTCTCTTGAGGGAATTTAGTTCTCTCTTTCCCCAAAAGGGAAAGATGAATGGAGAACACAAAGGCCAGTTCTCAAGATCTAAATTCCCCTTTTCTCTAAAGGGAAGGAAACCAGAGGAAGATGGTGCCCGTGATATTAAAGAAAGATTTTATTAAGCAGGGAAGAAAAAAAGTATCATGCACATGGGTACTATTCAGCTTACACTGAATAGGATGCCAAGTAATGGATGGGGAAAATTTATATACCTTTTAAACAAAGGAAGGTAAGGAATTTGGGGCGGGGGAAAGGTGGACTTAGAAAGAAATGAGTCAGTGGGCCCCATTTCCAAGGGGAGAAGGAGTGAGGAATTCCAGGTACCAAGGATGTGGCCTTTGATACACAAATCAGAAGACATCCTTGGTGATAAGTAGTTCATCATTCAAGGCCTGATAAGGTAATGTCTTTTTTTAAATTTATTTATTTATTTTTTTAGTAAGGCAATTGGGGTTAAGTGACTTGCCCAGGGTCACACAGCTAGTAAGTGTCAAGTGTCTGAGGCTGGATTTGAACTCAGGTCCTCCTGACTCCAGGGCCGGTGCTCTATCCATTGTGCCACCTAGCTGCCCCAGGTAATGTCTTAATAAGGTGATGTTTCCAAAAACAGTATAATTCTGAGAGCCCCATAACCAAAGTTAGGGGAGTTGCTGGAGATAAGGTAATCTCCAAAAAGACCATAAATAGGATACATCCATAGTCTCATAACCTGCAATCAGGTAAGTCTTTGAAGATAGGGATGTCTCTTGAAGGTCCATAAACCATCAAATGGCTCAGGGTCTGCTTCAAAGCTGGCATGAGCTCGTTTTCTGCATGTTTAGCAAGGTTTACTCTAGGTCACTGCAAAATATTATTGGTATGTCAGCCAATGCAGCCAGTCTTCATATAGTTCTTCTGGTTACCTGGAAAATTAGGGAGCTCAAGCAATTCAAGGTATCCACTTTCACATTTCTTCTCGGTTTTGCCCATCCAATTACTACTCATGCTTTGTATGGCTTTCAAATGGTTTCTAGCTTTCCAATGAGACTCTAAGTTCCTTAGGGTAAGAACTAGTGACCTTTATTTCCACATAGAAAATGTTCAATACATACTTGTTGAATGAAGAAACCAGAAAATTATAGTTCTGTTGTTGAAGTAAATTCTAGTCTGGATATTTCCCTACTCCATAACTAATGCAAATAATTTCCTTTGGGTATACTTTCTTGCTTACTCAAACCTATGATGAATTTGGACCAAGACACAAGAATGTGGTTTTATGAGTTAACAGAACCCATTATCTTTCTCTCCTAACCTACTCCTCACCAGAGCTTCCCTATTCCAGGAATACTACCCTCTTTCCTGTCATCTTGGCTTCCTAACCTCTCTGTCATCCTTCAGGTCTCACTCTCATTCACTAAACTATAGATACGGATCCCTGTGGGCCATATGTTGAATTAGAAAACCACATAACATCTGTGTTTGATTATATTTTAATTTATTTCTTTAAACATTTCCCACTTACATTTTGGGCAGCTAGGTGACACAGTAGATAGCCCAGGCATGAAGTCAGGAAGACTCATCTTCCTGAGTTCAAATGTGGCCTCAGACATTTACTAGCTTTGTGACCCTGGGCAAATCATTTAACCCTGTTTGCCTCAGTTTCCTCATCTATAAAATTTGCTGGAGAAGGAGATGCCAAACCATTCCAGTATCTTTGCCAAGAAAACCCCAAATAGGGTCACGAAAAGTCAGGCATGACTGAAAACGTCTGAATAACAACAAAAGAAACATTTTAATCAGGTTCCTGACTCATTGGGGAGTGTTGGGGTCTGCATGCAGCCTGTGTTCTGAGTCACTAATGTCTCTACTCTAGACTACTGTCATAGTGTCTGATTTGGTTTCCCTACCTCAAGCCTCTCCTCACTCCAATCTGTCATTCACATAGTCACCTGAAGTGCAGGTCAGACCATGTCACTCCCCTACACCTGATATGCAATAAACTTCAGTGGTTCCCTATTACCCCCAGTATAAAAAATAAACTCCTACATTAAACAGTTATATCTGTTCACAACTGGGCCCTTTCCTCCCTTTCCAGTCTTCTTATACATTACTCCACTCCACACACCCAGCGACCCATCCTATCCATACTTGTCATTCCACACACATGAAGTATCCCACCTGGCCTATCTCTGTGCCTTTGTAGAGGCTCTCCTCCATGTCTGGAATTCATTCCTTCCTCATCTCTACCTTTTGAAATCCCTGGTTTCTTTTTTTTTTTTTTTTTTTGGTGAGGCAATTGGGGTTAAGTGACTTGCCCAGGGTCACACAGCTAGTAAGTGTCAAGTGTCTGAGGCTGGATTTGAACTCAGGTACTCCTGACTCCAGGGCCGGTGCTCTATCCACTGCGCCACCTAGCTGCCCCGAAATCCCTGGTTTCTTAAAAAAAACAAAAAAACAAAAAAACAGAAACAAAAACCTCAGATTAAAAAGCTACCACCATAGGGGCAGCTAGGTGGCACAGTGGATAGAGCACCGTCCCTGGATTCAGGAGGACCTGAGTTCAAATCTGACCTCAGACACTTAACAATTACTAGCTGTATGACCCTGGGCAAGTCACTTAACCCCAATTGTCTCACAAAAAAACAAAAAGCCACCACCTCTATGAAATTTTGCCTTGTCCTGACCAGCTGCTAGTGCCCTCCCTCCCCAAACTATCTTGTATTCACTTTGTATATATTTTGTATGTTTATATAGAATTGTGTGGTCTTCCTCATTGAAATGTCAGCTTCTTGAGGAGAGAAACCATTTCATTTGGGTTTCATATCCAAAGATCTTAGCACAGGGTCCTGATACATAGGAGCCACTTAATAAATGCTCATTGACTGAGCAATTGAGGGCATAGAGTCATGAGATTCAAGCCAGAAAGAAACTCAAGACAACCACCCAAGGCCTTAATTTTGTAGATGAGAAAACCTAGACCAGGATCATACAAAATTGGAAGCAGCAGATTCAAAATTTGAACCCAGAGCTTTTGACCCCAACACCAGAGGAGTTTATACTGCACCAGCCTTTGATGTATATGTTGCTACCACATTTCTGCAGTGCCCCATTGCTAATTAATGCTTTCTGGTTTTTCAATTAGGTGGCAAGATCCTCAAGGGGGCAGTATTTTATGCTTTCTCAATCAATCTACAGTCATTTATTCGGCACCTACAGTATGCTAAGCACTGTGCTAGGCACTATGGATGCAAATATACAGAACAAAATAATTCCTACTCACAAGGAGCTTACATGCTATTGTGGGAGACAATTATGATTCCAAGTACAAATATAAGTACATATGTAATAAATATAAAGTAAATAAAGACAAAGGAGTTCAATGCAAAGTAGTCTGGAGGAGCACTAGCTAGTGAGAAGATCAGGAAAGTCTTCATATGGAGCTTAATCTTCAAGTGAAGAAAGAGAAGGCCTCTATGAAATAGACAATCCCAGGAATGAAGGGTGGCCAGTGGAAAAGCATGAGGGTGAAAGATTGGTGTCAGATATGAGAAACAAAGAAGACAATCTGAGTGTTACAGTGGAATCTAAGAAATGTTCAAAGAACTCAATAAAGACATCTAATACACTGGATCAATCTTTCATGAAAAATTTATAAGAGTATATGGATAAGGGGGGCAGCTAGATGGCATAGTGGATAAAGCACTGGCCCTGGAGTCAGGAGAACATGAGTTCAAATCCGGCCTCAGACACTTGACACTAGCTGTGTGATCCTGGGCAAGTCACTTAACCCCCATTGCCCCACCAAAAAAAAAAAAAAAAAGTATATGGATAAGAATCATAAGGATAATAGGGCATGGATGCATTGAAATATTGTACCTATGTACATACTAAAGCTAGTACCACAATGACCAAGGCAGAATGCTCCCTATGCTTGGTAGCATGTGGTTCTGAAGAATCTAATTCCCCTGAGTAGCTTCTCCATCGTCGAAGCCACTTCTAACTGAGGGAGCTCAAGAAAATTGCTTAACCTTTCCAAGCTTTCTTTTCTTCATTTGTAAAATGGGGATAATTATACTTGTATTATCTCCCTCACAGGGCTGCTGAGAGGAATGTTATGAAAGGAAAGTATAAAGGTACATACTAATGACAGCTATTACTGTAATAGAGAGAAGAGATCCCAATAGACCAATTTTTATGCCACTGCTATTATGGAGGTAGCCTTTCAGGGGTCAGAAAACTATGTCTATTTTGGGCATGGGACAGATGAGAATGATGTCACTTACTTTTTTGGGTAATTTGGTGGTATGATAACCAGGGATCTACAGAGAAGATAAAGATAATAGAGTACAGGACAAAGCAATCAGGGATTAGTTCAAACCACCTTCAGGATAATTCTTCATCTGTTGTCCAGTTATATTTCATTGGTATCTGACTCTTCATGACCTAATTTGGGGTTTTCTTGGCAAAGACACTGGAGTAGTTTGCCATTTCCTTCTTCAGCTCATTTTACAGATGAGGAAATTGAGGCAAACAGGGTTAAGTGACTTGCCTATGGTTACACAGCTAGTTAGTATCTGAGGCTGGACTTGAACTCAGGAAGATGAATCTTCCTGACTCCAAGCTAGGCACTCTATCCACTGCAACACCTAGGTGTCCCATTTCTTCATAACAACTATAATAATTCTGATGTCCTCTAGCACAAAACTTCTTAAACTGTGGGTTGTGACCCCACATGGGGTTATATAACTGAATGTGGGGGTCATGAAAAATTTGGCAACAGTAAAAGATTATGTATACCTATTTTATATACCTATATACCTGGGGATATGTAAAAAATTTTCAGGTGAAAAGGGGTGACAAGTGCAATAAGTTTAAGAATCCATGTTCTAACAGAAAAAAAGTATCTTGATCGCTGAGACAGGTATAAAATTTCTGAATGCTTTGTTCAAGAAGTGATGTTTTAGAATGGAAAAATAAAACCACCTTGGCATTTAAAAAATTATCATTGAGTCATTTTGGTCTGGAGGTAAACTCACTAAAACTCAGGGGTTTCTTGTCTAGTACTATCTCTTGAATGAATGATTCTGTATAATCTCCAATGATCTAAATCCTACCTTTCCTTCAAAGACCTGCTCATCTCACCTCCTAATGAAGGTCTTCCTTAATTTCCACAACCCACAGTAATCTCTTCCAGTGGTGCTTCCTACCTCTCTTCCTTAACAGTGTCAAACACAATTGTGTGATATTTTTCATATGTTGCCTTGCACTGTCACTTACCTTTCACATGATGTATATAATTTATCATGTATTGCCTTGCCTCAAATGTGGAAACAAGGAAGATTCCTTCTTCACGAGTTTGGAGCTCAGAAAAAAACAGAATGAACCTCTTACAGAACTTAAAAGTAAATTCATTCTTCCATTCAACAAACATTTATTAGTCACTCACTCTAAGGTCTGGGGGAGAGTCTCCCATTGTTGCCTTTGCACATGCTGTACCATATTCATTATCTCCTCAAGTCATCTTAGAATCTCTTGTTTCTTTCAACTCAGCTCAAATACAGGTTCCTACATGAGGCCTTTGCTTGTTGCCCCTAGCTGCTCCCTGCCAAAAAATAACCTATTACTTATTTATTTGGATCAAATTTGTAGAGAGACATGTTGTCTTCCCAAAACAGGCTCTTTGAGGCAGATGCTCTTTCACATTTGTCTTCATCTCTCCAGTCGGCATGTAGTAGGTATTTAGCAAAATGCTTGATTGAGATATACAGCTTGTATAAGACAGGGTTCCAACTTGTGTGAAACTTCCTAATTTACAAACTTAGTATAATCAATCAGGGGGCAGTTGAGCTGCACAGTGGATAGAGTGCTAAGCTTGGAGTCAGGAAGATTCATCTTCTTGAGTTAAAATCTGTACTCAGCCACTTACTAGCTGTGTGGCCCTGGGTAAGTCACTTAAGCTTGTTTGGCTCAGTTTCCTCATCTGTAAAATGAGCTGGAGAAGGAAATGGCAAACCATTCCAGTATCTTTGCAAGAAAACCACAAATGGGGTCATGATGAGTCAGACACAACTGAAACGACTGAACAACAACATGATCAATCAATCAACAAACCCATTATGTAATTTTACAAGTATATTAGATACAAGTCTAAACACAGCCTGGATTTGAAGATCTTACTCAATCTGGTGCTGTTGAACTAACCTCATTTCATGCTCCTTCCCAATTCTCTCATCAGGCCACACCCTAATTTGTCATTTACAAGTTGTGCTCTATGCCTTGGCTCGCACTGTTACTATGTCCTACCCCAAAGCCCCCTCCCTTCCTTTCATTTAGTTCAAAGGCCCAACCCTTATCCTGCTACTTCCATGAAATATTCCCAACTATACCAACCCATGGTGATCTCTTCCTTCTCTGAATTCTTGCATCATATATCAAACTGTCCCATACAAAACAACTCTTAATCATATACTATATTCTACTGGCCACTGATTGTTTAAGGTATTTCATTTTCTTTTTTTTTTTTTTTTGCAGGGCAATGGGGTTAAGTGACTTGCCCAGGGTCACACAGCTAGTAAGTGTCTGAGGCCGGATTTGAACTCAGGTCCTCCTGAATCCAGGGCCAGTGCTTTATCCACTGTGCCACCTAGCTGCCCCCGGTATTTCATTTTCAATTTAAATCAACAAGCATTTATTAAACGGCAACCAAGTGAAGGCAAAAAACTAGGCTTTGTGGATACAAAGACAAAAATGTTAAGCTGTCCCTGATCTCAAGGAATTTATATTCTGTTGGGGTACAAATTCAACATGTAATCAGAAAAATAAATACTGGTTAATTAGAGGAGAATGTAGCCAGAGTTGAGGCAAGGTTTTCTATAGAAGGTGACAGCTGAATTGAGGATTCTTGAAGGGAAAAGTGAGGAAGAAGCACAATAATTTTAAAACCTGTGAGGCAGCCCAATTCTCTAAGCTGTCTCCTAAATCCTAGCCTGCCCTCACACTGTCAGGTCTGGGGTTTCAAGAGAATGACCCCCACCTATGTCCCATGTATCTCAGTGTCCTATGGCAAACCCTACTCAGACTCCCTCACTCATAAATATACCTCTTAAGCCCCCACCAGTGTGATTTGTATTCATACAAAATCATCTATTCACAATTGATAACACATTAGATTTTTGGTGAGGCAATTGGGGTTAAGTGACTTGTCCAGGCACACAGCTAGTAAGTGTCAAGTATCTGAGGTCGGATTTGAACTCAGGTCCTTTTGACTCCAGAGCTGATGCTCTATCCACTGTGCTACATAGCTGCCCCGATAACACATTAGATTTTAATTGTGACCACTTACTTAATGATAAAGTGAAAGTAATGAGAATCATAGCATCAGAGATACTAATATAAGATGAATGAAGGAATAACAACTACATTCCAATCCACACCTAAACCTGGGTCACATTACTTCGGTTTGAGGCATCTGCTCAGCATGAAGATAGAAACAATGGATCCTACATTTTCTGTTGAGGTGTAAATTCAACTGGAAGCAAAGAATCAGAGAAATCACCCAGTAGGTCAAATAATTTGGCAGAAATATCCTACCTAGTGAGATGTTAGTTAAGTACAGTGTGTAATCTATTCAGCTTAATAGTGGAAGGATCTGTTTAACACTGAACCTATTTCCAACAAGGAACTTTTATGGGTAGCTCTTGAGAAAAAACGGGGACACCAGAATCTTCACTTCCAGATCTATGTTACCCTGAGCATGTGGATTGTCTCTACTAGTGCCTCTCTACTACATTACTATAAGTATGTGTTCACTCTTCTCCACAGTGTAGATGAGGGAGCTGTCTAAGACGTCATCAAGTAATACTATATATTCTTTTGGGAAAAATATTTTATCCTAAAAATTTTACTCTAAAGTTGGCAAAAGTTGACTTGATTCTAATAATTTGCAAGATTCTTCTTTTTTCACCTCCCAACAACAACAGTACCCATGCAGCTAAGTATTTTCTGGTCTCTCTTCTCTTTTTCTTTTCAGCAGAAAATCATTATAGAAAGCTAAATAAATTCTCTTATTAGTATTTTTTTTTCCTCAGCTGCAGGTAAAAGGCACTGGCACTCCAGGCCCTCAGTGGGCGACAAGTGATGGTCTCAGAGCTTGGAGTCAGATTTAACTTCAATAATTTCTTCTTCTAAAACTTTCACCATACCCTGTTAAAGGTCACTCCTTTACTCAAACAGACAACAGTCTTTACAAAGGAACAGAAATAGGAGGTAGAATTATAATTTTGGACATTGCAAGTGGGCTGGTTTGTCTGGAACATAGAATGTGAGATGAAAGGTTCTATGAAATAAATTTGGAAAAGTCAGGTAGAACTACATTGTGCAGGGCTTTAAATATCAAGATAAGGGGGCAGCTAGGTGGTGCAGTAGATAAAGCACCGGCCCTGGATTCAGGAGGACCTGAGTTCAAATCTGGCTGCAGACACTTGACACTAGCTGCGTGGTCCTAGGCAAGTCACTTAACCCTCATTACCCCACCAAAAAATAAAAAATAAAAAAGATGAACTATAAATTCAAATCAAAACTATTCTTTTCACTCACTTTATTTGTGTGTGTGTGTTTTTCCTTTTGATCTGTTTCTTCTTTCACAACTGTGACTGATAATGGAAATATATTTTACATGATAACATCCCTGTAACCTATATCAAATTGCCTATCATTTTTGGAAGGCAGGGAGGGAGAAAAATTTGAAACTCAAAATCTCATAAAAATTAATGCTAGGGGCAGCTAGGTGGCACAGTGGATAGAGTACTGGCCCTGGATTCAGGAGGACCTGAGTTCAAATCCAGCCTCAGACAATTAACACTTACTAGCTGTGTGACCCTGGGCAAGTCACTTAACTCCAATTACCTCACCAAAAAAAACACAAAACAAAACAAAACAAAATTAATGCTAAAATTAGGGCAACCAGGGAGAATGGCAGAAATGGGTCAGGTCCACTGACTGGGTCCCTGCATGGAATTGGGACCCAAAGTCAGTAAAGTCTGGTTAGTTTTTATTGGTTTCTTTTCTGCACTGAGCAATATCAGACCTTGGAAACAGGGAACAAAGACTCTGGACCTAGAGACTGGTGCTGATTCATACAAGTTGGGGCCGGGGTCAGGGGGGGGGGATTCCTAAGGGACTGTAATGATAGTTGATAGCCAAACTCTCTAGAAAAGTGGCTTTCAATCATTCCTATCGGTCTTATTCTGACAGATTAATTCAAGGGATTTGAGCTTTCCCAAGGCATCTTCAGTTTAATGGCGTGAGGAGGCTACTCAAGTCCTTAGGGATTTTTTATTTGACCCTGGAGATAAAAGGAAGCTTATTGAGTAGGGGAAGGGGAGAGGTGATATTATCAGACCTATGCTTCAAGAGCATCTGAGTATGGAATGAACAAGATTGAGGAGAGATACTTGAGGCAGAGAGACCAACCTAAAGGCTAATGCAATTATCTAGATGTGAGGTGATAAGTGCCTGCACCAGGAAGGCAGTAGTGTGAGGGGAGAGAATGGGGTGAAAACAAGAGACTTGATAGGACTTGATAATAGATTGTATATGGGAGATGAATGAGAGTTAGGAGTAGAGAATGATACCTAGGCTGTGCACCTGGGTAACTAGGAGGATAGTGCTGTCCTCAACAATAATAAGGCATTTCAGAAAAGGGAAAGGGAAATCATCCCAGACTCCTAGATTTCAGCCATACCCCCTCAAGTGGTGCAGTGCATAAAGCACCAGCACTACATTCAGGAGTACCTGAATTCAAATCTGGCCTCAGACACTTGACACTTAACTAGCTGTGTGACCCTGGGCAAGTCACTTAACCCTCATTGCCCTGCAAGAAAGAAAGAAAGAAATGACAAGCAGGATGGTTTCAGAAAAACCTGAGAAATCTTATATAAACTGATGATGCAAAATGAAGTGAGCAGAACCAGAATGATGTACACAGTAATAGCAATATTGTAAAAATAATCAACAGTAAGATACTTAATAACTCTAATCATTACAATGATTGACCATAGCTTCAAAGAACTTATGATGAGAACTGCTGTCCATATATAAAACTGATGCACTCAGAATGCAGATTGAAGCATATTTTTTCCACTTTATTTTTCTTGTTTTTCTTTTTTCTGAAATGGCTAATGTAGAAATATGTTTTGCATAACTTCATGCATATGATGGGTATAGTTTTTCTTGTCCTCTCCATCGGAGGGGAAAAATATAGAGAGGGAAGATTTGGAACTCAAAATAAGAATGGAATTTAAAAGAAAAAGATGCCAGTTATTTCAACCAGTACTCATTTGGCATGATTAAATTCAACAAATATTTATTTGTTAAGTGCCTTTTATATGACAGGATCTATGGGGATACAAAGACCAAAGTGAAACAGTTCCTGCCCTCAGAGAGTTTATATTTTTTCTCAGTCCCCAACAGCCCTTTATTAAGGGGCAGCAACTCTTCCATAGAAGAGAATACTATTGCTTTTGTTGTGTCGAATGAGGAAGAGAAATGGGTGGTCACAATTAAATTCTTCCTTTCTAGAAGAGTTATATCCAATCACTATACCAGTGGCAGCTGCTGCTTCAGTGCCCTCCTCATTCACCTCCACATAGGCTTTATGGATGATTTTGGACACAGCCAAGCCCCTATGGGTTGTCATTCCTGAAAAGTCAGCACTTTGTGTATCAAATATATCTGTCATCCCCATAGCTTCCAATGTGGGCCTCAGAGAGTAAGTCTCTTCTACTCGAAACCGTGGAAAACACACATTAACTTCTTTTAGGGCCATATTCTCAGGATTCATCAACTCTAATAATTTCTCAAAGGTGAGATCTTGTTCCAACTACAAATGAAAAAGAGGACAAATGCTAGAATTATAAGGGAGGTTTTAAGTCATCAGAATTGTAAATGGTGTATGTGTCTATGGAGAAAACTGGTTTCCATTCACATTGTGCATGAAAAAACTGTGACATGGATTAATGATGTATTTTTATGCTTTAAAAGCATTCTTATCCCTGTTCCCCAGAGTCAAGAGAGGGGTCTGCCAGCAGCTGTCTGTCTTCCCCTCACCTTCTCCTCTTCCCTTCCCCTCCCAAACCATTCTCCTGCATTCTCTCTCCCCCTCTCCTACCCCACTCCTCTCATCCATCCCTTACCACCTTCCCCTACCTTTCTGGTCCTTTACCCCGCTCTCATCACCTCACAGATCCCTATGGATCCTGTGTGTACATGCATGTGCAGGAGGGTGGGGGGAAGTCAGCCCAACTGACCTATGCATTCAGAAAACATGTGCAATGTGTAACACCTTGGGGACCTCTCAACTCCAGGAAGGAGCAGGAAAAACAAATGTCAGCTCAACTATATAACACTTAAAGGACAAGATATTGGTGTCTAGAGACAATATCCCAGAGAATGCAAAGGTTACCACAAGTTTGCTCTCTGTGGAAACGCATCTAGTCTCAAAACCCTAAGAGGATAAGATACTTGTGCCAGGAGACACTGTCTCTGAGATCATTCCCTATTGTAGAGCCTTGCTCTGTGTGGAAACACATCTAATCTCAGAACAATGAAAAGACAAGATGCTTGAAGCATGATCCACAATATGAGATAACATTTCAGTTGCCTTAGGCTTGGTCTTTGTAAAAGCTAATATTGTTTGAGAAAACTCAGACCTCTCATCTTGGTCATGTTCCCTGAGAAATAAAAGTAGCCTGAGGCACCAAAAAATAAAAGTGTTCTTTTCAAGTGTTCTTTTACTGTAATCAGTCATAAGGAAGGTGATTGTGTCTATTTGTGGTTTCATAAACTTAAAAGCAAATTGCAAGAAAATGTTTGAATATACTCTGAGCAAAGGGCTCCATTTCTTTACCTTCTCTAAGCCATCGGCATCAGTAGGCAGCAGCACGAACATACTCAGATGTTTGTTTGTATATGGTAATTCAAGAATCTTCCCCTGAGATTCCTCCATGTATCCCATATTAAAGAAGCCCGTCTGTTTCATCATCTGCACAGGCCTGTTTGTGTCCTACAATAAAAGAAAACAGCACATAATTATGCAATAATATTTCCCTCAGAATTTAGCCTTTTAAAAATTAATTAATATAAAAAATGTCAGTATATTTTTAAAAAAATAAGCTAAGAACCCCGGCAAACTGCTCAGCTATGGCTATGGCTGCATGGGATTAACTAATGGATCATTTTAGAACCAGATTTAGAATGCAGGCCACTTTAACAACAGATTTCTCCAGAAAGAGTCAGATTAACAATCCTGTTCTACCTTGAAAGTATTTTTTAATCCACTCTTGGAAGGCATATAAGCATAACCATCAAACCAGGAGATTTGATACATATAGTTCTACATTAAAAAGTCTTGAAAATATATATTAAATACAGTGATTAAGGAGTAATAGCATGCATTTGGACCCTCAGAAAAGTGGCTGGTTGTTATTTCTGCCTTCCCACAAATGAAATTTTGGAGAAGCCTTGCAAATAGGGTAAACAAAGTGGCTAAAGGCTAAATTTGAGCCAGTTAATTAAAGCAGATTCATTAAAAATCATCTATTCATTTCAATCTGGGGGGGGGGCAATGAGGGTTAAGTGACTTACCCAGGGTCACACAGCTAGTCAGTATCAAGTATCTGAGTCCAGATTTGAAATCAGGTCCTCCTGAATCAAGAGCTGGTGCTTTATCCACTGTGCCTCCTAGCTTTCCCCTATTCATTTCAACCTTAAAATAACTCTTGATAGCCTTTCATGACTAAAATGTTGTCATAGAATACAAAACAGGAATTTTTTTCTAATCTTGTCATCAAAGTTCTCACAGTTGTTCATTCATGTCCAACTCTTTGTGACCCTATTTTGGGGTTTGCTTGGCAAAGATACTGGAGTGGTTTCCTTCTCCAGCTCATTTTACAGATGAGAAACTGAGGCAGATAGGGTTAAGTGACTGGCCCAGGGTCACACAGCTGCTAAGTGTCTAAGGTCAGATTTGAATTCATGAAGATGTCATCCTAATTCTAAGCCTGATGCTCTATCCACTGCGCCATCTAGCTGCCAACATTAACAAACCAACTAATAGAAAAAAAATTATCATCGCTTAAAATAACATTAGATTATGCTAACATACTGACCATTTTTCATCTCTAACATTGTTGAAATGTGTCAAGAGGAATGGCATTAACAGGGGGTGATTTTTTTTCTTTTAATGGATGGTGGTTAAATTATTTCAAAATCAAGGAATTATCTCAATGCTAGAGTCAAAGCACTCACTCTTCCTTCCCTTCCCCTTTTCCATCTCCCCTTTATGTGTTGTTTCCCTCCCATTAGAATGTAAACTCCTTGAGGTTAGGACACATATACCATATGCCTGCATGTATACATGTGTGTATATATATACATACACACGCATATATACATGTGTATATGTATATATACATGCACACACATACATACACAGAGGTATGTGTATATATAAATGTATATATTTATAAACACACATAGACATATAGTCACTCTTTAACTTTCACAGGGATAACATTCCTAGAAAACAGCAGTCAAAAACATGAATGCTGATACACTGAACCTATAAGGGGGTCAGGTTTCTGTGATCACCAAAAACTGTAATCTTTCATTAGGGATAGCTGAAAATACACTTTTCTCAATGTAATTCTCTATAAGAAAACATTGATTCTGATAATATGCACTTTCCTAACCCAGTAACCATGAAATAACCCTTAAAATGCAGTACACAAAATAAAATTGTAACATGCAAAACAATTTTCTTGCTAGTAATTCCCTAGAATTCTGTGACCTTTTGTGCTAATATTTTTTAATTTTAAAAAATTGTATTCCCACAAGAAAATTTATTTCAGACAATATTCACTTTTCATAACATGAAATCTCCAGTACGATAAATGCTGCATAGCAAATAAAATTCTTAAAAATAACTTTTTTTTTTAACCTGAATCTTACCTTCCATTGTGTCAGATGGTGGTATGAGGGTGTGTTACTACTTACTCTATTACCATAAACCTCTCTACGTTAGCTGCCCTCTGAAAACCAAGGGAGGTGTTGCTAGGACTTTAATTATTATTGTACATGTGTGTGTTCATATGTGTGTGTGTCTATATATATGCAAATGTGTGCATGTATAAGTGTAAATATGTATTATCTTCGAGATATTATTATAATTTATAATATATATCTTAGAAAGATGTATTTATCTCTTTCTACATCTCTATCTCCAACACCAATCTCTCTTCTGAGCACTAGTTCTACATCACCTATTTCACATTAAACTTTTCAAAGTTGATGTGCCAAAGACATCTCTACTCAAAATGTCCAAAACTAAACTTAATATCTTTACCTACATCCATGCCCTCTTTCAAACTTCCCCGTTTCTGTTAATGCCACCACCATCTTTCTGATTTTCCAGGTTTGTAACCTCAAAAATTATCCTCAACTTCTTTGTCTCCCTTTTACCATATATACAACCAGTTGCCAAATATTGCCACTCTTTCCTCCACGAGATCTCTTGCATCCCTTCTCTCCGTTCATGTAACTACTTTATTTCAAGTCCTCATCCCCTCTTGTCTAGATTATTAGAAAAGACTTATCATGGTCTCCCTAACTCAAGTCTCTCACCACTCTAATCCACTGTACATACTAGTTGGTGCCAAACCAATTTTTCTTCAACAAAGATTTGACCATGCAACTCCCCTAGTCTATCAACTCCAATGGCCTCCTATTGCCTCCAGGATATAAATTAAAATGATTGTTTAATTTTTATAACTTCACAACTGACCCCTATCTTTCCAAGCCCCAAATCATCTTTCCAGGTACACTGGGGATTATTTCTCTTCCTGCACTGTATAATCCAGCCAGCCTGTCTTGTCTTTCTCTCTCTTCCATATATATAAAATCTCCCACCTCCATGTCTTTGCACTGCACATTCCATGTGTATGAAATGCACTCCCTCCTTATAGATGCCTCATGGAGTTCTCTTCCTTTAAGACAGATCTAGAGCTGGAAGTTACCTCTGATGGCATCAATTTCTAACTCCTTCATTTTACAGCTGAGAAAACAGAATAAAGCAGGTTCCCTGACTGAGAACCAAGAGCCACTTTTCTTTCCACTGTACCAAGACTCATCATAATCACTGTCATCAGAGATGTTTGATCAGGCATGGGGATCTAACTCTAAGAACCTCTGACTGTGTACTAGGTGTCAGGCATATAGACCTGAAATAAATCTGACTCCTAGGGTTAGGTCCACTTGCTTCTTCATGCAGGAAATAGTAATGCCATTTGTGTTTGCATGGAATTTCTAAAATTACAACCTTTAGCTTGTCATCATCCTTTCCAAGTAAAACTTCCTTTGACCATATTCTGTTTTCCATTTGTCTAGGACACCCTCCTTCATCTGCTCTGACTTCTGAAAGCCTACCTGTCTTGAGCATCCACCTCAAATCCTTCCACCACCAAACATCCCAGTCTAACCCACAGTGATCTCTCCCCACTGTAAACCACAGCATTTTTATCTGTAACCATCATTCAGTAATGAAACTGTCTTGAGAAATCTCTTCCATTGCTTCCAAGACACTTATTGGTGTCTTAATTGTAAACTACTTGAGGACAATAGCTGTCTTTCATGCTTCCTTGTGTGGCACTTCCTATACCATCTGGCACGGAATTGATCACTAGTAACTACTTGTTGGTTTGCTCCTTGGTTAATAGTCTTTGTGAATGGATGTAGTCTTATGATATAAAATTACATTTTTTTGAGCCAAGTGATATAAAAATCTCTATTTTTCTAACTTTCTGCAGGTAAAACAGCAAATATCATTGAAAAGTTTAACCACATTGCTGTGTTGGTCGGTTTTTCTGAAATGCATTTTTTTCCTTCATTTTTTATTCTTTTTTAAGAAGTAGGGCTTGTTGATTAAAGGAGGAGGGAAATAAAGGTAGTGTAAAAACAAAACCTAGGGGCAGCTAGGTGGCGCAGTGGATAGAGCACCAGCCCTGGAGTCAGGAGGACCTCAGTTCAAATCCAGCCTCAGACACTTAACACTTACTAGCTGTGTGACTCTGGGCAAGTCACTTAACCCCAATTGCCTCACCAAAAAAGAAAACAAAACAATAAAAGATATCAATTAAAATAAAATTCATAAAAAGAAACAGAAAAGCTTAAACAGAAGATGTCTTTTCAGTACCTTGTTTGTCCTGAAATTTGTTTCTTGAGTGTTTTCTTCCTTAAACTTCATGGCCCACTGTCCTTTGAAATAAATGGCATTTGCCAGTACCAGGACAGTAGCTGGGTCAATAGTACCTGCTGAAAACAGCTCCTTGATTTTTCCTTAGATATAAATTAAGAGACAAAAGAATAAATATCACATTTTATATCAATTTTTTTTTCATTTACAAAAACCGAGCCAAGAAGTTTGCCAACAAAAGCTACAGCTTGGTATGTCAACAGAAGCCATTCTCATGACTGGTAAATGGTTCTCTCCCTGGGGTGGAACTAGTGTATAGTCTCTGTAGGGTAGAGATGGGGTCAGAGAAAAGATTTTTCCACATTTTGAAACTGCTCACATTTCTAAGACCAGCTCTTAGAAGGAGGTCACAATGCATCAGTATCCTCCCCATGCCCCCACCCTGAGTACCAAAGGCTCACCTATTCTATTCAATTCAACCTTCATCTGCCTTCTATAAGCAAAGTACTACACTAAGCCCAATTAGAGGAAGAGGCACTTGGTCCCCAAGGAGCCATATATGTCTAACCAAACATAATAGCCTTCAATGTGGAACCATTTCCTTCTAAAAGATTTGACTACAATCATTAATTGATTAGACAACAAAAACAAGCACTGTCTCATAAAAAGCTTCAGTTAATATTTCTTTCTTTCTTTCTTTCTTTCTTTTTGCAGGGCAATGAGGGTTAAGTGATTTGTCTAGGGTCACACAGCTAGTGTCACGTGTCTGAGGTAGGATTTGAGCTCAGGTCCTCCTGAATCCAGGGCCAATGCTTTATCCACTGCACCACAGTTAATATTTCTTGGGAGCAGGTCCTCTAGCTCTATCCCATTAGCAAATTACCACAGGAACTAGTTTCTTACTTTAACTGGTTAACCTTTTGAGCCAGAGGAAATTAGTTTCAGTAGAGACAGAGTTTAGAGCAAAGCAAACACAAGAAGTTAGACTATGAGGAGAAAAGCATACACCATAAAGTTTCTAGGGCGTGTAGGTGGCAGAGTGAATAAAGCACAGCCCTGGTGTCAGGAAGACCTGAGTTCAAATCTATCCTCAGACATTCACTAGCTGTATGATCCTGGGCAAGCCCTTTAACCCTGTTTGCTTCAGTTTCATCATCTGTAAAATGAGTTGGAGAAGGAAGTGCCAAACCATTCCAGTCTCTGTGCCAAGAAAACTCCAAATTGTATTTTCTAAAACAGCAACAAATAAAGGTTCTAAACCAGAGAGAGCATGTGAGAGAGCCCCTACTATGGGAGAAAAAACATTTTCTGAAAAGGTAAAAAGCACTAATAATGGAAGGAAGTAGGATAGAACCAAAAACTAATATCTACTTTACATTGTTGCCTAAGGACATCCCTGAATTTAGACACCACTTAAAGGATTCCAAGGTTGAGAAGATATCTCGACTTTGTTGATATCCATCTTTTCCCCTGAGATTATTTGTCCCTTATCACATCCTGAGTCAAATTCACATTGTAAACCTGTGTCATTAGGAGCTAAGTCACATTTAGGAATTTGGGTTTCTAGGGCAAATTCAGTTAAAATGTATCCCGATCCCCTAATTCCACCCTACCCCCAGCTGATCCTACATAGATGGGGCATGCCATGTACTACCAGGTCACCAACTCCATGCCAAGCTGATCCTTTAGGGCTGGAGAGGGGCAAGGAGAGCAGTTAGTTCCATCCTGGCAGATCAATGCTATAGGACCCTAAGGAGTCCTGGACCAGGCAAGGGAGTGGGCAAGGAGCTGGTTGGCCTAAAGGTGGGAAGGGGGAAGGAGAAGGGATTTCCCCATCCTTTCAGGATCCAAGGCCCAGCCTTGTTGCCCTACGTTCATTCCTGCTTTGAACTGGGACCGTTCAAAATTCTTCATTCTATAAGCCCTGCTGATACACTGTGGATACTTCACATTTAGAGATTACATCCTTGCCAGAGGACAGACCATTAATGGAAGGTCATGGTTCCAGGTCATCCCAGAGGAGGATCAGACTGTGTATAAGCTAATACTGTACTTCAAAGATCCTTTCTTTTAGGAGAATATGGAGCTGTCTTTCCACTGCAGGAGACCCCTATTGGTCAAGTTGCACAAGCCAATAAACACTGATCATTATGTGACTGGAGGAGAGCATCAGTAACTATCACCCATGCATCTTCCTCTAGAAGTGCCTCTGCTATAGTGTCCAGCAGTGAGAATAGCTGAGGGACAGAGACAGCAGTCTTTGAAATCACAGACAGTCTGGGGTGGGGGGCATATTCAAGAGCAATCATAAGTGAACTGCTGAAGAGGGATATAAATAGAGCTAGCTTTGATGCTAGATTCATCTTAGGTACTAGAAGTTTGACAAGCCATTGACCAATTCCTCTCATCAACAGCCTTGTCTAGAGCATTGGAGAAGACTTAGAGGTTGTCTACTTGACACCCTCATTTCCAGATTTAGAAATTAAGTGAGTTACCTAGATTGTTACTAATTACTTAATTGGCAGAAATCGGACAGAACCCAGACCTCCCGGCAATTCCTAGACCACTCTTTTTTCTACTAGTCCACTGTGCCTCATTTAATGTCCACCTAAATATTACCCTTTAAAAATATCAGGAAAAGTAAAGCTCTTATTCCTTACTTACCATTTGTTTGATTCTCAACCCATGAATTAATCTTCCCTCGACTTTCTTCTGAAGCATGCAAGAAGTCCATTGCTTCCAGCCCTGCTTGGTAAATATTCTTTACAGCATCTAAGTAGGGCTTTGAAACAACAGAGAAATATGAAAACCATACATCCATGGATTGGCCAAGTAAAGAGAATAGAGAATACAAATAGCTAATGCCATGGGGGAAAGTGACTTACCTTAAACACTATGGAATTCAAAATCTAGACACATAGTCTCTCTGGAGCTACTGTGCTACTTGACCCTCCTAAAACATGGCCCCAGTGGTTACAGACTTAGAGCTGGAAGGAATTTACAGATTATCTAATCCAACTCCATCATTTTGCAGATGAGGAAACATCTGTAAGGAGGGGTGAAACTTGCCCCAGCTCACAGAGGTAATGATTGACAGAGAGAGGATTCAAGGCTAGGATTTTGGGCTCCAAATGCAGGCCTCTTTACATAGCCCCATGCTGCCTCAATGGTAATTGGTCATGAGTTTCTATGGTTAGTCATAAGGAAAACAATGATCAGTCTATCTGGCAAGTTCAGGTGGAAACAAAACTGAAAGCATATTAATAATCCATGCAATGTTTACAAGTACTTTTTAAATTATAAAAGCTGTAGTTATAAATATAGGTGATTCAGCTACTGACAGATTAATGAAATGAGAAAAGTGCCATCTAGATAAATAATTACAAAAAGCACATGAAGGCATCTCATAGACTACTCCTACAATGGGACAGGAAAAAATAATTGAGTATGGATGGGTGTGGAACTGAATAGAGTCAGAGTTATGTTCTTGAGTCATCACTGATGATGGCTTGGGAACCCCACATGGCTGAGGGGTTGGAGGGGTCTTCTTTAGAATTAAATGGTTTCTTCTAATAATTTCCCCATTGTCAGATATGGCTTTAAGAATTGCCATGTTGGGGGCAGGTAGGTGGCGCAGTGGATAAGGCCCTGGATTCAAGAGGACCTGAGTTCAAATCTGATCTCAGACACTTGACACTTGCTGTGTGACCCTGGGCAAGTCACTTAACCCTCATTGCTATACACACACACACACACACACACACACACAAATTGGCATGCCGACACTTCAAAAAGTTACACAGATAGTAAGTGGCAGAGATAGGATATGACTCCATATTTCCTGACTTTCTAATCCAACCCACTTTCTACTGTTCCAGGCTGACTTCTAACCTTAGACATCTGGGCCATTTTCCTCAGGTTCTCTGTAGGTACAGATCAGACCCATTCTTCAGAAGCCTCGAGAAACTCTAAGCTTGCCAATTGGAGCAACTCGAGGCAAATGCTTTAGAGAGGTCAGCAAAAAGCCTTTCGAGATCCAGTTCCACAGCTACAGGGAAGAGGCCTCAGAAAATGGATGAGATACTATGGAAACAACCCACCATGATATAGTGACTACATTCTTTTTGGTCTGGACATATGACAGATTTCATAGTATCATTATAGGAAAAATCCCTCTTACAATGCAGAGCAGCAAGCATGCTTGGAGGCATTGAGAGGTTAAATAACTTGCCCAGGGTCATGTAGCTAATATGTCCCACAAAGATGGAACTTGCACTCAGGTCTCCCTAATGCCAAGGCCAGCTCTCTAAGATTCCTTAAAATCTCATCAGAAGATCCTACTCTAAAAGGTAACCAATGTAAGATAAAGCTGGAATCTTCAATACTGCAGCATGCCCATGATAAAATAAATATTGATGTGATGGTAATGTCAGTGCTTTGGACATGTCAACAACTTAGGCAACAAAGAGTACCACAGATCAGCTGGCAACATCAAAAGTGGCATCCTACCCATGATGTAACCACTGATAAGCAAAGCCACAATCATAGCTATTATGCCTACCAAATGAACATGTTGATCCTGGCATTAGAAAAGTCATGGTAGCAGACTCTTTTTTTTTTTTTTTTTGCGGGGCAATGGGGGTTAAGTGACTTGCCCAGGGTCACACAGCTAGTAAGTGTCAAGTGTCTGAGGCCGGATTTGAACTCAGGTACTCCTGAATCCAGGGCCGGTGCTTTATCCACTGCGCCACCTAGCCGCCCAGCAGACTCTTTAAGAACTAGTAAGGGGGCAGCTGGATGGCGCAGTGGATAGAGCACCAGCCCTGGAGTCAGGAGCACCTGAGTTCAAATCCGGCCTCAGACACTTGACACTTACTAGCTGTGTGACCCTGGGCAAGTCACTTAACCCCAATTGCCTCACTAAAAAACAACAACAACAACAACAAAGAACTAGTAAGGACCAAAAAAACCCCACAAAGAACTAGTAAGGAGGGGGCATCTAGGTGGCACAATGGATAAAACACCGGCCCTGGATTCAGGAGGACCTGAGTTCAAATCCGGCCTCAGACACTTGACACTTACTAGCTGTGTGACCCTGGGCAAGTCACTTAACCCCCATTGCCCTGAAGGAAAAAAAAAAGAACTAGTAAGGAAAATTCTTCCTTGTTGACAACTATCTCTACCTTTATGGACAGTACCCCACCCCAGTTTTCTGGGTTATTTCTTGTGTAAATGCACGAAACTGGATAGCCTATACAGGAACAATATTCTAAGAGTACCTCTGGACATCTTTGTAAATAGTGTTTTAGCCTTTGCTTTGCTCAGAATCAAGGATTTTGGTCAGATATCCAGGGCAGGGTTTTCCCGTCTTTGTTTCTCAGGGAATGGTGTTTGTTTTGAAGAGGCCTGCTGATCTGTGTGCACTACCAAAAGGGGTAAATCCATTTAGGAAAGTGTATAACTAATGCCAGTCCCTGGTCAGTGAGGAAGTTTGACTCGCAGATTATAACTGAGATGGAGCTAATTAGAGACCACACTTTGCTCAGGAAAAAGGTCAAATGGTAGAGGAAGTTTGTATATAACTGAAAAAGACACTTTTGGTGACCAAGAGGCAGCTGGGGGTGCAGTGCATATGGTGCTGGATTTGGAATCAGAAAGAGCTAATTTAAATCCTGCCTCATCCACTTACTAGTTATATGACCCTAGACAAGTCACATAACCTCTTCAACCTCAGTTTCCTCATCTATAAAACAGGGATAATAATTGTACCTACATCACAGGGTTGTTGAAAGGATCAATATGTAAAGTGCTTTGCAAACCTTAACACTCTATGTGTTATTAATCATCATTCTTATTATCAATAAGGAATATTGAGAAAAAAATCTGATTGCATAGTAAAAAATCCATTGGTCTATCTACAAAGTGCATATGTATAACCTATATCTGATTGCTTACTGTCTCAGGGAAGGGAAACAGGAGGGAGGGAGGGAGGGAAAAACAGAATGTGGAGCTCAAAACTTTAAATTAAAATATTAAAATATTGAAAAAGTTAAAAAACTGGTATTCTGGTTTATAAACCAGCCTCTAGTATGCTCAGTGCTAACCATTACTTCTGGGCTAATCTGCACAACTGAGTTTCTGAACCTAAAAACTGAAGTACTCTGACCCCTGAATACACAGTGACCCCAAAAAGGTAAAAACATTCTCTGAAAACCAGTGAGAAAATGCCAATCACCTGCTGTACATTTTCACCTAACACCTCTCATGACCTCTATTAATTGGACATTGTTTAGGTAAGAGAAAATGATGTGTTCTTGAGCAGCAATGTATTCAGCATCTAAATTTAAATTATCTGTGATAGAGGGGCAGCTAGGTAGCACAGTAGATAAAGCACTGGCCCTGGATTCAGGAGGACCTAAGTTCAAATCCAGCCTCAGACACTTGACACTAGCTGTGTGACCCTGGGCAAGTCACTTAACCCTCATTGCCCTGCCAAAAAAAAAAAAAATTATCTGTGATAGAGCCAGAACACCTACCTGCAGGAACTGAAATGTCTGGCTTCCATAGAGTCTGTTAGCAATGGACAGTGAATAGTCATCATTAGGTCTGTTGATTTCTTCCAAGAGGGCATGAAACTGGGAATGGATCTCTCCGGGTTTGCCACACACAGCCTTCAGATAAAGAGAAGATTCTCGCGTTGATCCTAGGTCAGGAAAAGCTTCCTTCTGCTCTCTTCTGTATATTTTTAACGTGTCATACATGTTCTTTTTTTTTTTACTTCACTATCAATATCCCTCATAATTCTTCCTACTACCTCCCCCCAAAAAAACAAAAGCTCCCTTACAACAAATAAACAGGTGGCACAGGTCTGTTGTCAGGAAGACTCACCATCCTGAGTTCAAATCTGTCCTCAGACACTTACTAACTGTATAACCCTGGGCAAGTCACTTAACCCTGTTTGCCTCAGTTTCCTCATCTATAAAATGAGCTGGAGAAGGAAATGCCAAACCACTCCAGTGTCTTCCCCAAGAAAACCCCATATAGGGTCACAAAGAGTTGGACACGACTGAAAATGACTGCACAATGACAACTGTATCTTTTTCTTTCCTCCACACCCAGGGTGTATTATTACCACATCTTCCCACATGGAGCGAACATTAGAGAAAGAGAGCTTCTTCTTTGAACATTAGAGAAGAGCTTCTTCCCTTATGAGTCAACAGAAGGATCCCAGACCCCAGACCTTTCCTTATCATATGCTAGTCTGCATCTCTTTTTGGGGAAATGGGTATGCTGGAAGAGCTAGTTTTTCTGACACTCCCATTTGTGTAATGGGGGGCCCAGTTTGGAGCATGCATTGGTCATGGATGGGCCATCCAGTCCCTTCTGTCACGTAGCTCACCTCTGATGATTTACCACGACTGTCTCCAACACTTGGCTTGCTACCTTCTGTAACTTCATCTAAGTGAAGCACCTGAAAAATATATTAAATATTGTTATGAGGAAAGAAAATATATGCATCTCTCAGTTATATGTTTAGGATATAATAGTCAATGGATCACAGATGTATAGTTGGAAGGGACTGTAAAGATCACATCCAGCTCTCTCATTTTACAGCTCAGAAAATCAAGGTCCAGAAACTAAGACCTACAGCGAGATGAAAATGACCTTCCCATGGTCACACAGAGAGTAAAAAAACAGAGCTGGGATTTTGATCCAGTACTCTAAATCCAGAATTATACATACATCTGGGTTTTATTTTCAGTCTCTCAGTTTCAGTTAACACCCTTTTCCAGAGATGTTAACACTTCCTAAATAAAAAAAAAAATCTTCACTTGTGATATGAGATCAGACTGATATTTCCAGATTTCTAGCAAGCAGTCTTGTGCCGGTTTATAGTTAATAATAGGTATGCTCTGTATACTTTTCAGATTAAGAAAATAAAGTTGCATAAAAAATGTTTTAACTTCCCTCTGATTTGGTGTATGCTAAGAAAATTTAAACATATCTTACTTGTAATCTAAGCCAAGTGCAATTCAGAACACACTTCAACTGTGTGATTGAAATAAGCTTTAGGCAAATCTGACATGAAAGTCTGTTTTGTATGCCTGAACAGGCTATGCAAAAATTACCCTGACTTAGGACATATTATAAAACTCCCTAAGTCTGTATTTGGAACATAGCCTAAAAAACAAAAACAAAAAACCCCTCTTTCTGTAACAAAACCACATAAAGGCCATTTGAGGAAATGAAACCAAACAGTTTGCACTTACTTACCTTCTGCATCTGAAATGCAGTTTTCTCTCTGGCTCCATATAAGACCATGGCCATTACTGCAGAGACGCTCAGAGGGGACATGATCAGGTTATCCTCTGCATTTTGCTTCAATTCTCTGAAGAGCCTAAAGCCAAATTTGGAGTTTGCTTCACTGAGAGAAGTCATCGTCAAGCTGCTGAGGCCTAAGAAAATAAGAGACCCCAAACCCCGAATGTCAATCAATCAGGCCAAGTGCTGAACTAGATACTAGGGATAAAAATAAAGCAGAAAGTTGAGAGAGGAGAGGAGAGGAGAGGAGAGGAGAGGAGAGGAGAGGAGAGGAGAGGAGAGGAGAGGAGAGGAGAGGAGAGGAGAGGAGAGGAGAGGAGAGGAGAGGAGAGGAGAGGAGAGGAGAGGAGAGGAGAGGAGAGGAGAGGAGAGGAGAGGAGAGGAGAGGAGAGGAGAGGAGAGGAGAGGAGAGGAGAGGAGAGGAGAGGAGAGGAGAGAGGAGAGGAGAGAGGAAGAAAAAAATCCCTACCCTCAATGATTTTTCCATATGTGATTAAGTCCTAGAATTGAATTCCACTTTTGATACTTGCTAGTTGTGTGACCATAGGCAGGTCACTTTACCTGTCTAAGCTTCAGCTCATCCTTCTTTAAAACGAGGATGATAGTAACTGATCTCAGGGCTGATGTGGAGGGTAAATGAGCTGCTGTATGTTGTGACCTTCATTTGGAAACATCACCTCCTCACCGGGGTGATGAGTGAAGGAGCTGCTTTGGTGGAGGGGTTGAGATCCCAGCCACCTTCCACACTGATGAGAAGGTGTGACCAGAGAGAGAGTGAACCTAGATACTTCAAGGATGAGGAGCCGCTTCTCCACAAGACCCTCATTGAACCCTCTTTTTTCAGTCTGCCATCATGCAAAACTATCTGGGGACATTTCTGGTTGTATCCTTCCCTTGTGGTCCCTGCCTACCACCCAGCCCCTGTGCTTCAACTCTTGCCTGTCCCTTTAAGCTTCAGATCTTTTGTAAATTAATAGAAACACAATTTAAAAATCTCTTATTTTTAGCTTCACCAGATGGCTTTTATAAATGATGCTAAGCCCCTTACACAGAATGGGATAGAGTAGGAAACACTTTGTAAACCTTCCATCACCATACAAATGTCCATTATTATTATTCTTCTATGTAAACAACCCCAGCTCACATTACTATAGCACTTTAGAACTTACAAAGGCTGCCCCAGAACCATCCAGTAAGGTAGAGTGCAATGATCACAAATTTAAAGCTGGAAGAGACCTTGGAGGTCATCCAGTCCAGCGCCTGTATTTTAAGGATGAACAGTGAATTGGGAATAAGTGGTTGAGCCAGTGCTCAAACCTCTCAGTCCAGTGACTGTTAGCCTCATTTTATAGTTCAGAGCAGTTAAGTAGATTGTTGATAGCCACAAAGTTGTTAAGTGTCAGGAACAGAATTCAATCCATCTCCTGAGTCCAGTGGTCGCTACATCCCATTGCATGGTCTCTGAGCAGACCGGTCATTGGCTTTGTTTTACAATTTAGTTATTGTTGTTTGTCCTTCATTCTCAAAGAAGACCATGAAATCCAGGAGGTGATGTCATGACTTGTAATGAATTGGATTTAAGTGAGGAAGGAAGGGCTATGCCTCACTCTCTCCTCCAAAGTCATTTGGGTCCAGTGGCAAGATACATTATCAGGCTGACTGGAGATGGCCCCACATGTTTAAGGCAATTGGGGTTAAGTGAATTGCCTAGGGTCACACAGCTAAGTATCTGAGGTCATATTTGAACTCAGTGCTCCATCCACTGCACCACCTGGCTGCCCCACACTCTTAGTCTATCTACAAGAATGTAATCATACAGGGACCTAATAAGCACATTTAAATATTGTCAGTGACCAATAAGAAAAAGAAAAGCAAATGTTCTCAATTTAGAACATGGAAAAGTCAGTTATTCCAAAATTTTGTACGATTTATATTAGGTTGGCTAACAAGCAAGAAACACAAAACTAAAAGGATAAAATTACTTAGATTCATAGATTTGAGAGAGATCTTAGAAATATGTAGCCCAATTGTCCCTTTTTATGAAGAAGAAAACTGAGGTTCTTAGAGGTTAAAGGACTTTCTGAAGATGTAACTTAATGAATTAACAGAGATGGAACTACAACCCAGGTCCTTTGATTCATGGTCAAGGGCTCATTCCACTTTACCACACTTGCAACAACCCATTCTTTATTATCTTTGTTATTCCCAGAACTTAGCCTGGAACATGATAGGCCGTTAATAATGTCTCCTGATTGATAAATAGCAGCATCTATTTCAGGAAGGAAAAATGTCCCAGGTCAAAACTGATTTAGTCAACAGAGTTAAAATGTATTTTACATGACCCATCATAACCAATGCATTCAATATACAGGATGTGGTAGGCCCACCGACATTAACCTTTGCTTCTGTTTTGCTTTTTTTTTTGTTTACTGAGAAGCTAGTCAACCTTAAAATTTTACATGCTTCCCAAGGCTTCTTCTTCCTGAGAAACTATTTACAGTGTTTACTTCTGACAGAACTGCATGGCAAGACAACACCCTAAGGAACCTAGGAATAACAAAGAATAGAAAGGAATAGATTCATTTTACCTTCTTATTTTCAGCTGCAAAGTTATCAGTCAGTCTGGTGAGTTTGAAGCCTCTTTCTGACCAGAGAAGAATGAAAGTATAAAAATCCCAGAGTGGCCCCACCCACTCTGCTAGCTAGCCTGACCAGTGATTCATCTCTGTGGGGTGTGTGAGTGTGTGTGTGTGTGTGTGTGTGTGTGTGTGTGTGTGTGTGTGTGTGTGTGTGTGTGTGTTGAAGTGCCTCCGGGACAACTTTGTATTAAATGTGAAGTGTGCAGTAGGGAAAAGGGCATTAGATTTAAAGCTAGAAGACCCAAGTCTGAAACCTGGACCTGTTAATTACTGTTTGTCTGTTGCCCTCAGTTTCCTCATCTGTAAAACAAGTGGGACATTCTAGTTCTAAAATAGATAATACTTTAAAGCAGCTAATTTCTCCCTAATTGATCTTTTTGACGATTAGAAATTTCCACATAGGATTTGCCTACAGTGAGTTAAAACTTATAGAAAAAAAATTTTTGATTAGTTACAACAGGGTGTCTGTAAATAGGAAGTTGTCTTAATTTCTTAGAAATTTGATTCCATTTGCCATAAAAATAAATTGTCATGGAACTATTCAAGAATACATCTATTTCATGTAGTAAGGTATGCCTTTACTGCTTCGAGACAAGAAAAAAAACCAGATGCTTCTTTTGGGAAGAATGATCAGCAAGACAATCGAGAAGCAGCTACACAGGTCTTCAGAGGGTCCCACAATCCTACTTCTAGCACAGTGTGTAACACAGAATAGATTCTCAATACATACTGGCTGAAGTGGAAGCTGTAACTTAAAATCTGCCATCCTAAAATGCCAACCCATCTGCAGATAAGACACTTTCCCTGATGTTCACTTGACTTAACTTAAACACTTCAGCAATTGGTGATTTCATAGGCTATCTCCTCTATTGCTACTGACTATAGTCTGTCCCTCTAAGCCTTAGTAGCTGGTCTTTGATAGTTGTTCATCTCCCTTCTGCCCTCATGGGGGAAAAACAAAATTAAAAGTGTACACCCTGAATCCAACCTTCTGCTGATGAACTTTTCTTAACTGGAGGAACAGCTAGGTGGCACAGTGTATAAAGCATTGGCACTGGATTCAGGGGTACCTGAGTTCAAATCTGGCCTCAGACACTTGACACTTACTAGCTGTGTGACCCTGGGCAAGTCACTTAACCCCCACTGCCTGCCAAAAAAAAAAAAAGTCCTTCTTAATTTAGCTGGACAGCTCCTGGGACAGCACAGATGCAATTTGTTGCCAGACCCCTATTCAAAATAGAGTCTTCCAAAGCTTGGGCTTGGCTACCATAGGCTAGGGAAACTCAGTTGTAAATGTGAGATGATAATAATAGCACCTATGTCCCAGGCTTGTTATGTGGATCAATCAAATGAGAATATATGTAAAACATATATATGTATGTCTACACACATATATATTAATATATGTAAAACATTTGCAAGCTTTAAATCACCATATAAAAATTAACCACTAAAGTTCATAACCAGTCCCCACAAAGTCCTGCTCCATTGCTTCATTGTAGCACAGAAGTGAGTACAGGTTCTTGAAGGCTATGTCAGTAAAGCATCCCAGAGACAGTCAGTTTTCTAGAAGCAGCCTAGAAAAGTAAGGAGAATCTCACTCTTTGCAGAATGGCCACCAAGGGATAAATTCTTTGGCCATGGCAATCTATGAAATAAAGGAAAATATGAAATGACTCTCTGCAGCCTCCACAGTGACAGTGGCCAAGTAGTACAAAAAGGCACAGGGAACACTAAGAATTACATGGTTTTTAAACAAGTAACATTAACTGTTATAATGTAATGTCCCAGGGAGCCCTCTCCATCCACCCTCTCAGTCAACAATTTTGCCTCATTTGCTGAAATATTTAAGACCATTTGCTGAGAACTCCCTTTTTCCCTCTCCTCCTCATTTCACACCATTCATTTCTCATCCTCCAGGATCTCTTCCTTCTCCCTTATCTCACATGAAGAGGTGGCCCTTCTTTTTCCCAAGGCCAACTCCACTATATGTACCATTGATCCCATTCCATCTCACCTTCTCCAGCAGATTGTTCCCTCCATTCCCACTCTATCACCTATCTTCAATCTTGCCCTGTCTATGGCTACTTCCTTTCTCCGTACAAGCACACTCATATCTACTCCCCTCCTTAAAAACAAAACCCTCTCATTTGATCCAACCAACCCTGACAGCTATCATTCTACATCTCTCCTTCCTTTCATAACTATATTCTTTGAGAAAGCCATCTACAATGGGGGCCTTCGTTTCCTCTCCTGTCACTCTCCTCTAAATTCTCTGCAGTCTGACCTTCAACCTCATCATTCAACATAAAAAAAACTACTCTCTCCAAAGTACCAATGATCTCTTAATTGACAAATATAATGACCTTTTCTTGGTCCTCATCTTTCTTGACTTTTCTGTAGCTTCTGACACTATCACCCTCTTCTCCTTGATCCTGTCTTCTCTCTGTGGGTTTTCATGAAATTGTTATGGTTCTCCTTTAACCTGTTTGACCACTCATTCTCAGTCTCCTTTGCTGGATCATCATTCAGGTTTTCCCTGCTAATTATGGGTGGCTCCCAAAGCTCCGTTCTGGGCCCTTTTCTCTTTATTCTATTTTGCATGGTGATCTCATTCATTCCAGTGGATTCAATTAATGTTCTGCTGATGATTCTCAGGTATATTTACCCAACCTTAATATCTCTCCTGACCTCCAATCTTGCATCTCCAACTGCTTATTGAAGATCTTGAATTCAATATCCCTAGAACATCTTAAATTCAACACGTCCAAAACTGAACTCATCCTCAACTTGTCACTCTCATTCCATATATCAGATCTGTTGCCAGTTCCAGTCTATTCGACCTTTATAACACCTCTTTTAGAGTACTGTCCTCTCCTTTGACAAAAGCCATCATCCTGATGTAGTCAGTCCTTCATCACTTCAAACCTGAATTACTGCAATAGCCCTTTGTTTCATCTCCATGCCTCAAATCTCTCCCCACTCCAGTTCTCAGTTGCCAAAGTGATCTTAAAATCCTCTTTACTTAATAAACTCCAGTGACTCCCTATTATCCCCAGGACCAAATATAAACCTGTTTATTTGGCTTTTAAATCCCTTGATACATTTCCCGTCTTCTTGCACCTTACTCTTCTCTACATACTCAACTATCTAAGGACACTGGCTTCCTAGCCATTTCTTAAAAATGATACTCCATCTCCTGACTCCATACATTTCTTTTTTGTTGTTGTTTTGGGGGTTTTTGTTTTTTTGTTTGTGTCTTTTGTGGGGCAATGAGGGTTAAGTGACTTGTCCAGGGTCACACAGCTAGTGTCAAATGTCTGAGGCCAGATTTGAACTCAGGTCCTCCTGAATCCAGGGCCAGTGCTTTATCCACTGGGCCACCTTGCTGCCCCTGACTCCATACATTTTCATCGGTTGTCCCCTATGTCTAGCATAATCTATGTCCTCATCTTCACCTCCTGGCTTCCCTGGCTTTCTTTAAGCTTCAATTCAAATTTCACCTTTTATAAGAAGCCTTTCCTGGGTTCCCTTTATCCTTCTGCCTTCCCTCTAACATAATCTCCAATTTATCTTATTTATATCAAGTATATACATAGTTGTTTTCATGTGGTCTTCCCCATTGGGATGTGAGTTTCTTGAAAGGAGGGGCTACTTTTGCCTTTCTTTCTTCTCTAGCACTTAACACAATGCCTGGTGAATGGTAAGCACTAAAGGAATACTTGTGAACTTGACTTGACTTGAGATTCTTGTCCAGTGGCCCAACAAGTCATAATAATGCTCAAGGAACTGAATTATCTCAATATTGACATTCTTACAATAAATAAAATCAGAAAACAAAAGGCAGTTAACAGCTAAATGGAAGCATAGATCAAAGATTCCTTAAAGAGGTAAATAAATGACTTGACAGGATTGGTTTTCTCTTGCTTCCATAGGCAAGAATAAGCATCATTTCATAGGATACTCTGGGCTTTTACCACTGTAGTACCACCATAAGAAGGATATTGATAAAACAACCAACCAGAAGTTAATTATAGGCTATGTACCAACATTAGGAGGCAAAGAAATATGAAGAATTTGGTAAGACCCTCCAAATCAAATCCACATATACTTTAATGACTTCAGTACAGAGCAGTCATACAAGGGAAAACTTTATCTCTTTCTCCTATACAGTGACAAAGACTATACCTAACAATAGAGTCTTATTTATGCAAAATCTACAATCAGACTAAGAGTAGCTGGGAAGGAACCAAACTATCCTTGATTCAAAGTGACTAAGATTTCATTTTTCTGGGGGCCAGAAGTATCTGTTTAATTTCTAAGAATTGTGTGGTGAGTTCTTTGTTATTCTTTGCTATATCAATAAAACATTCCTTCTTTTATTTGTGATTCTTTACAAGTGGAAATTAAGGCTCACCATTTTGTGAGATACCAGGCACACATTTTCACACATTTTAATCCCATAAAATCTACCAAGGCCTTTTGTGTCAGGAAAGAGTCCCAAAGCTGGAGTAACACAAATGCTTTTTTTAAAAGTGTTTTTAAGTTTTACTCATGCATTTTGGTCATTTTGGAAATACTCCTCAACTACAACCATTCATTGTGTTTTCCTTGTAACAAAGAAAAGCAGTTAAAATCAACAGAGAGACAAACATTCCACACCCAACATTCCACATAGTCTAACTCTCCATGGAAAGGAGTAAAGTTTAGTTCCTCATCTTTTAGTTCCCAGGACCAAGATTAGTCTTTAGGATTATGCCCTTGGCACACAGCAATCACTTAATAAATGTTTGTTGGTTGATTAATTACCTAGAATTCATTTTATACATCATTTTTGATTAATTTTTTTCAATTAACAATTTTTTCTTTTCTCTCTCACCCATACTAAAAAAAAAAATCCTTGTAGCAAACATGTATGGTCAAGCAAAATAAATTTCCCCATTTGCTATTTCCAAAAATGTGTCTCATTCTGCATAGTTAATCCATTACTACTTTGTCAGGATTTAGGTAGCATGGTTCAACATGAGCCATAATCATGGCAGGAAACTGCCTTGATCTGTGTTGTCTTTCAAAGTTATTTGTTTTTTGGTTTGGTTTGGTTTGGTTTGGTTTTGTAGGGCAATGAGGGTTAAGTGACTTGCCCAAGGTCACACAGCTAGTAAGTGTCAAGTGTCTAAGGCTGGATTTGAATTATGTACTCCTGAATCCAAGGCTTTATCCACTGTGCCACCTAGCTGCGCCCCCCCCCAAAGTAATTTGTTTTTACAAAATTTTTGTTACAGTATAAAGTGTTCTCTTGGTCCTGCTCACTTCATTTTGCAGGAGTTCACACAAGTATTCCCAGGATTCTCTGAAACTGTGCCTTTCATCATTCCTTATGGAATAATAGTATTCCATTACATCCATAAACCACAATTTGTTTAACCATTCCCCAACTGATGGGCACCCCCTTAGTTTCTAGTTATTTGCCATCATGAAAAGTGCTTCTCAAATATTTTTATAGGTATAGGACATTTTCATCTTGTATCTCTTCAGGACATAGACCTAATAGGCAGTATAATTTGCACATATCTTTTAAAAATTAAATTAGTGGGGCGGCTAGGTGGCACAGTGGATAAAGCACTGGCCCTGGATTCAGGAGTTCCTGAGTTCAAATCCAGCCTCAGACACTTGACACTTACTAGCTGTGTGACCTTGGGCAAGTCACTTAACCCCCATTGCCCCACCAAAAAAAAACAAAAACAAAAACAAAAACAAAAACAAAAAATTTAATTAGTAAGTTACCTATGTATCTGCATCAATCTCTTTAGATCAGTAGAATCAGTAATACCTGAGTTCAAATCCAGCCTCAGACACTGTATGTGTAACCCTGAGCAAGTCACTTAACCCTGTTTGTCTCTGTTTCCGCATCTCTAAAATGATCAGGAGAAGGAAATGGCAAACTACTCCATATATCTTTGCTGAGAAAACCCCAAATGGGGTCCTAAAGAGTAGGATGCTACTGAAAATGACTAAACAAAACATCAAACTGTACATTGACTTAGAAAACCACAAAATAACATTATGTTTGTATTGTATTTTTATTTATTTTGTTAAACATTTCACAATGACATTCTAATCCATATTGGCCACACTAGTTATGTCAGTAGAATTTCATCCTTAATTTTATCCCATAGCTCAGTAAAATGAGGAAGTTAGAATAAATAACATCTAAGTTTCCTTCCAGTTCCTGATCCATGATCCAGGGTCAACTTCCACTAAAGAAGTTTAAAGAACATACCTGTTCTTCTTCTGAATTGCATAGTTAAGTGACTTCATAAAGCTAGAAAAAGCCAAGTCAGGATTTGAACACTGATCCTTCTACTACAGAGTGTATGTATGTCCTTTGCTCCCTTTCTTCTAGGATCCTCAGCATTTCATTGCCTATGCAGATTTCTTATAGGTAAGGAATGCTAGTCAAGAATTTTAGTAGAAAAATAATACTGCTTTTGTTGTTATTAAGTCATTTTCCAGTCATGTCTGACTCTCTGTGACCCATTTTGGGGTTTTCTTGGCAAAGATGCTGGAATGGTTTTCCATTTTCTTCTCCAGTTCATTTTATGGGTGGTGAAACTGAGGTAAACAGGGTTAAGCGACTTGCCCATGGTCACACAACTAATAAGAGTCTAAAGCCAGATCTGAATTCAGATCTTTCCAGCACTAGGTCTGACACTCTATACACTGTGCCACCTAGCTGCCCATGCCTTACCATAGTAGATATTAGATAGATGTTGGATGAATAGAGGGATTCAATTAGCTAAGAGTCAGAAGACCTGGTCTCTAGTTCAGATGCCTCTAACTATAAGGGTAACATTAGGTAAGTCACTCAATGACCCTGGGTTCCAGTCACATCACTTGTGAAATGGGAGTTATGATACCTGTCTTGTCAACCTCACAGACTTGTCTTGAGGATTAAATAAAATAATTATAGAGCCTTATGAGATACCTTGAACACACCAAGTACCTCATAAATTTATCTTTTGAATAAACAAATAGCATCAGTGAAGAGTCTGTGCTTATTTGTAACAGAGCAACATCACTTTCTTTATCGTGTTTATCAAAGCCATATCCCACCACTTTTCCCACTGGCAAGTAATATTGTTGTTATTGTTGTTCATCCTTCATTTTCGAAGATGAACAATGACATAGAGTAAGGCGTATGAAGCAGAGAAAGTGGGCAAAGAAGAGAATTACCCAGGAGCCTCAGACCAGAGTCCTCTTCATACCCTTGTCAAAGACCCAGTTTCTTCCACAAGAGGGCAGCAAGAATCCATCTTTGCTCATCTACAGGTCATGTCCCAGTGATTCCCCAGGTCAGTTACAGCTTCCTCTTACCCAGTCTCCCTCAGAAATCTAGGCTGTTCTCTTTTATTCACTAGTTTTTCTTAATGTTTAAATAACTTAAATCCACAGTTGTTTTTTTATTTGACCTAGTATTTTTTATAAGATACTTCTCTCCTGTAACTTCCTTGATAGAAATGCAAGGCCTGATTGCCCAGGCTACAGCTTTCTACAACTTGTCCTTCAAAGATCTGAGAAAATCTTAATGAGCTGTTTTCTTATCAAGGATGCTGAACTCTCTTCTCTCATTCTTGTGTAAACTGGACAAGACTTACAATGAGGATCAGTAATAATGGGGGGGGAGGGGCCAATGAGGGTTAAGTGAATTGCCCAGGGTCACAAAGCTAGTAAGTGTCAAGTGTCTGAGGCCAAATTTGAACCCAGGGCCTCCTGACTCCAGAGTCGATGCTTTGTCCACTGTGCCACTTAGCTGCCCCCTCAATAATAATTTTTTAGGTTCCCTGTGTAACCCTGATCAAGTTACTTCATCTTTCTTGACTTCAGTTTCGTCTTGTTTAAAACTGAGGATGTTGTACTAGATCAGAGTTCTTAACTATGCTTTTTTCCAGGTCCTCCTCCATTCCACTCACTCCCTTTCTGTTTCTAGCTTCCTCTTAAGTGCTGTCTTCCCCATTAGAATGCAAATTCCATGAGGGCTGGAACTGTCTTCTTTTCTACTTGGATTTGCATTCCCAGAATTTAGCACAGGGCCAGGCACAAAGTGAGTTCTTTTTTCCTTTTTTTTTTTTTTTTTTGCAGGGGCAATGAGGGTTAAGTGACTCACAGCTAGTGAGTGTGAGTCTCACAAAGTGAGTTCTTAATAAATATTTGTTGACTGACTTACTAACAAGACAATAGGATCAATGATGGATTTAAGGGGGTCCAAGAATTTGGAAGAAGAAAATGCATTTTTTAAATTTTCATTTACCCTTTTACTAAAACTTAACATTTCCTTCAATTATGAATTATTCCAGGAAGTCCATGGACTTTATTAGACTTCCAAAGAATTTCAGATAATTAAGTGTTAAAGTTAGATAGATTGTCATTAAGAGTTATTTCTGGGGGGCGGGGGGGGGGGGGGGGGGGGGGGGGGAGAGGGGCAGCTAGGTAGGAGGACCCGAATTAAAATCTGACCTCAGATACTTGATACTTACTAGCTGTGTGACCCTGAGCAAGTCACTTACCCCTCATTGCCCCACCAAAAAAAAAGAGTTGTTTCTATGACTACATGATTATGTGATTTCAAGGCTTTCGCCCAGTTCTAACTCAGTGTGGTGTAATAGAAATCGCACCGTACTTGTTAATAGATGACTTGAATTTGAATCCCCAGCCCTGCTGCTTGCAATGGTGTGCTAGAGCTGGCTCAGAGAGCTCTGAGAGCTAACAGTTAAATTATCCATCTGAGCATTTACAATTCAGAAATCTGCAAAACCTACACATCTGAACCTGATTTGCTGTTTTATTGATTGTCTAGACTTAACAAAGTGATGGAGAAAATATTAGTAATGCATATTAAACTAATAAGTGCTTTATAGACATTCCCATCCCCTCCCCCAGCCTGCTGTTAAACATTTATCAGTCCTACATAGGCATATCAGCAAATCACTTCACCTTAAAGGGCTTCCTCTGCCATAAAGCAAGGGGTTTAGCAAGAGGACACCTAAACTCCCTTCTAGCTCCAAAATCTAAGATTTTGATAGCAGCTTCTACCATTGATCACTTATTTAAATATGGAACTGTGGACTTTGGATAAGAGGAAGGATTCTTTGCCAAAGGTAATAAGTAAGTGCTGAGTCATCCACACCAACCCCTGGCCCTGCTCCTTCAATGTATCATCATCATATGGCATGGACTCAAGGCCTTTCACCATTCTGGTTGCTCTCCTCTCAATACTCTCCAGCTTTTCAATGTCCTTCCTAAATAACTATGGTGCCCAAAGCCAAACACAGTATTTCCAGTGTGGAGTAATCAGGACAGAGTACAGCAGGACCATTCCCCACAATGCATTCCAAGATCCAATCCAACTTTGGACAATTATTTTACATGATTGACTCATGTTGAACTTGGAACCTATCAAAATGCACTCTTTTTAGACAGACTGCTGTCTGAGCATACATTCCTGTGTCAGAACCAAAAGAACTTTAACTAGGGGCAGCTAGGTGGCTCAGTGGATAGAGCACTGGTCCTGGAGTCAGGAGTACCTGAGTTCAAATCCTGCCTCAGACACTTAACACTTACTAGCTGTGTGACCCCGGGCAAGTCATTTAACCCCAATTGCCTCACTAAAAAAAAAAAAAAGAACTTTAACTGTGGCAATGCTTTTCTTAATGTCTGGTCTTTGTAGCTTAATAACCTAATTAATAATGAAAATAAGGAGGAATTTGCTGTTTAAGATTTGCATCATTGCAAATGTCAGTCTTTCTCAATGAATTTAAATGAATTAAATTGCATGCTAGAGATTGTATATATGCCAGTATAGGTAGTTATATTGTTCAGTTGAGGCCTTTTTCTACTGAACCTCAAAATCCTTGTGAAGTCCCCCACCTCTCATCCCAGTGTAGACCAACATTCATATGCAGAATCCAAGGGGAAGGCCATAACTTTCTTGTAGCAATGGTTTTTGATTTGGGTTGGTTAAATATTTCAACCAAAAATATTTTAGTAACTTATATGGACATAATGTGTTTCCTTTGTAATCCTACTATTTTAGCTTATGCATTTAAAAACATTATTCTGAGAAGGGGTCCATAGGCTTCATCAGATGGCAAAGGGGCCCATGACACAAAAAAGACTAAGAATCTCCACCTTAAAGTGAAGGGCCCTTTTTCTCTCTCGAAGACCAAGACTTAAGGCCATTCCCCTTGGCTTTGGTCATGCCAGTCGAAGACAAACAAATAAATATACAAAGTTCTTAGGATACTTTGATCATTTGTCTTCTGACTTATGCAATTTTGCTATTTTGTCTTATATCCCTAAACTACTGGGAAGGATTTGCCCTGTTTTGCAAAACTGTGTTCAGTCCAAGTAAAGTGGTATTTTGTGGCCCCCTGCTAATATAATATATTACTGCAGAGAGAAGACTAGACCTTCTGATTCTATTCTCACCATCCCATTCAGCCAATCACTGCCCTAGAAGCCCAGGGAACAAGCAAACTAAATATCTCTAACACGCATCAGAGATGGGATAGCTTGGAGAACTGCTTCCCTTCCTCTACATCTTTTCCCTATTGCCTGATCTAAAACTACAAGCCTCCATGGTCTGGGCTTTAATGATTTGTGGAGACCCGACTCAAGACAAAGACCTAAGGAACATTTCTTTGTATTTCTACTGGGCCTGAAACCTCTACTGGCTGGGAAGAATATTCTTAAATAAACCTCTTATTCTTTAGTTTTATGTGTGAGATGTGCTTTTTCTCTTCTCTCAGTGTGATAGTTTATCATAAATAACTTAAGAGGGGAGTTGCTGATAAATTTAGGAAATGATATAAATAGGAGTTGATCAATCGTCTCAAATTATTTTCTATCACCCTCAAGAGTCTGAATCCAAATGGAAAATCTAGAATCCAAATGGGGGAAAAGGACACTAAATCACTCCTCATTTTGTATTTATGAAGTTAATTTATTGAACCTGAATGTAAGAATTGTATCCCTATTAGATTTCATCTTATATTCAGTTCAGCTTTCTGGCCTTTCAAAATCTTTTTAGATTCTCACTCTATGATTCTGTCTGTTCAATCTTCCTTCCAGCTTCCTATCCTCTGTAAGTCTGATGAGGTGGCCACCTTTGCCTTCATTCAAATCACCAATAAAACATTAACCAACACAAAGACAAGCACAGGTGCACGATGTCTGCCACTAGAGAACTTCTTTCAAAATGATGTGAAACTGTTAATGACTACTCTCTGGGTTCAGCCATTCACCATTTTCAAATCCATCTGATTGCATTAATAGACATCTCTTCATCTTTTTTTTACAAGAAAAGCATGAAGGGGGCAGCTAGGTGGTGCAGTGGATAAAGAAAGCACTGGCCATGGATTCAGGAGGGCCTGAGCTCAAATCCGGCCTCAGACACTTGACACTTACTAGCTGTGTGACCCTGGGCAAGTCACTTAACCCTCATTGTCCTGCCCCCCCCCCAAAAAAAAATAAAAACAAGAAAAGCACTAGACATTTTAACCAAATAAAAGTAAACTATATCTACAGCTTTCCTCTCATCTGTCAGGTTAATAATCTTGTCAATAAAGGAAATAAGGTCAGTTTGACATGACTTGCCCTTAATAAAATCATGTTGGCTCTCTGTGATTAATGAAAGCTAACTTTTCTTTCACTGGAAACTACAGAATACTTTATGCCACTTTTATGTTGATAGCATATTTTATATTTGTTGTAAGTGTATGTAGCACACAGAAGACTAGAATAGACAATTATTTCTATCTCCTCAGAGGGAGCTTTCAAGTAGCAAAGAGAAAACTCAATGTATAATCTCACAGAGGAAACCTTGAGAATTATGACTGGAGGACACAGAACTTTAGTTATTAATTAATAGTGTGGCCCCAAAGAAATTATGTAAACACACACTATTGTTGTTGTTTTGTCTTTCGTTCTTGAAGAGGACCATGACATTAGGAGGTGATGTCATGACTTGTAGTGAATTGGATTTAAATGGGGGAGAGCTGTGCAAAGTCACTAGCCTCACTCTCTCCTCCAGAGCCATCTAGGTCCAGTGGCAAGATATACATCAGGGTGTGGTGGATGAAGTGAGCAGAACCAAGAGAATGTTGTATACAGTAGCAACAACACTGTGTGATGATCAACTGTGATAGACTTAGCTCTTCTCAGCAATACAATGATCCAAGACAATTCTAAAAGACTCATGATGGAAAATGCCCACCACATCCAGAAAAAGAACTATGGAATCTGAATGCAGATCAAAACATACTATTTTTACTTCTGTTGTTGTTGTTTTTTGTTTGTTTCTCCTTTCTTGTGGTTTTTTCCTTTTGTTCTGATTCTTCTCTCATAACATGCCTAATGTGGAAATATGTTTAACATGATTGTAAGATATATCAGATTTCTTGCTGCCTTCAGGAGGGGGTAGGGGAGGGAGGGAACTCAAAATCTTACAAAAATGAATGTTGAAAACTATCTTTACATGTAACTGGAAGAAATTTTAAATGAAAGTATAAAAAAAAAAAAGATATACATCAGGAAGACTGGAGATGGCCCTGGATTTTTGAGGCAATCAGGGTTTAGTGACTTGCCCAGGGTCACACAGCTAGTAAGTGTCAAGTGTCTGAAGCTGAATTTGAACTCAAGTCCTCCTGACTCCAGAGCCAGTGCTCTATCCACAGTGTCACCTAGCTGCCCTTAGACACATACTAGAAGCTTTGCAAAAAGCTTTTGTATAAATCTTTTTTTTAACAGGATGTCCTTCAGGCCCTACCTTCTTCAAGAATTTTTCTTTGTCTATACCAGCCCATCTGCCTCTCTCTTACGAATTCCTCAGAAAGGCAGTTTGACAGAAAAGAAAAGCATAGGATATAAAGTCAAGTTCTGGCACAGACATTTATTAGGTTTGTAGCTATGGACAAGTCACTAAATCTATCCCCACTTCCCCCAATAGAGTGTAAGTTTCGTGAGGACAGGAACTCTTTCTTTTCCTTCTTGGTTTATTTACTTTTTAGGGTTGAAGGGGTGCAGTCATTGTATGCCCAATGCTTTGCACATTGTAAGGTCATGGAGAGTCAGACATCACTGAAACATGAGTGAACTGAACTAGATCTCAGTTTCCTCATCTCTTAAATAAGGGCACTAGACCAGATGATATCCAAGGTTCTTTCCATCTCTGACTTCCTTATGATTTTACATTTCTTTGTATCCCTGTGACTCCTAACATAATACTGGATACAGAGTAAATGCTCATTAAATGCTTATGAATAGATTTATCCAACAGTAGACACCAACCAATATGAGACGTCTCAGATCATGAGAAAGATCTGAGGTCCGCTTCATTAGAAGGAGCCATGGACCAGTTAATAAAATGCTATCGGCTTGGAGTTCTGCCTCAGTGGTTTTTCTTGCAGTTTGGATAATCTTGGACCCCACAGAATCTAACTCTTGGTTTTAGTGAGAGTTCATCCTACTGGGAAGGATTAAAAGTATTTTCCTTGTCCAGTTAAGAAAAATGCCTATTAGCCCCCTTGATTAGACCCTTATTTTATTCCACTCAGTATTTATAAGTTTGATATGATTCCATAGGGGCAGTGATGAAACGTTCTGTATATTAAGCCCCAGAGATGTGAACTACTAGTTATAAAGTTCCTAACCACAGAATGTTGATGACCAAACCCAGCATGGATGGGATGCCCTGGCATGATGTGGAAAGTCCTCCAACTTACTTCTGTACCTCCACTCCAGAACATCCTCATGTTACCCAACATGAGCAGGTGACCATCATTAGTGGTCACTAGACCACTTAGTGAAGATGTCCCTTATCTTCCCCATAAAAGCAGAGATGACCCTTGCCATGCCCACCCTATGACCACCCATGCTGATGCATCATTTCTGGCCTTCCTGGAGGGTCAAAATCAAGGTCTATCAACCAATGAGACCATGTACTTTACTATGCCTCTTCTGAGTGTCTGTGTATCTATCAAGTCCTATAAAAGTAAGGTCCTGGGGAAATGAGGCATCTCAGATCATGAGGAAGATCTGAGGTCCACTTCTTTAGAGGGAGCCATAGATCAGTTAATAACATGATATGGGCTTGGTGCTCTGCCTCTGTGGTTTTTCCTGCAGTTTGGATAATTCCCAACACCACAGAATCTAACTTTTGGTTCTAGTGAGAGTTCATCCTACCGGAAAGGATTAAAAGTATCTCCCTAGTCCATTCAAGAAAAATGCTTATTAGCCTCCTGGAAAAGAAGAGCTAATGGGGCAGGTATATACTAAACTAGGTGAAAACCACATGAGCTTTCACTGTTGATTCTCAGCCTCAGCTACAATGATGTCTCCCTACTTTGGTTCTGCAGATTTGAATTTGGGTTAAGAGCTCTAAAATATTTCTAGAGCTGGAAAGGAACTTTGGCAATGATTTAGTCTACTCTTAAAGAGGAGAAGTAAAGGGGGCATCTAAGTGATAAAACACTGACCCTGGATTCAGGAGGACTTGAGTTCAAATCCAGCCTCAGACACATGACACTTACTAGCTGTGTGACCCTGGGCAAGTCACTTAACCCTCACTGCCCGCCCCCCCCTCCCCCAAAAAAGCGGGGAAGTGAAACCATTGAAGGCAGGGAGAGCTTATCTAATATTAAAATGGATTAAAATGAAACCTCAAACAAACACAACAGTAAAGATAGAATTTAGGGTTAGTATAGTTGGGAATTAGTTAGGAGACACAACTTCTTACTGACATTTTTTAGTCTCTAATGGCACTAACCAAAATCATCTTGGTGGTGCAGGGGATAGTGTCAGAATGTCAGACCTAGAGTTAGGAAAATCTGAGTTCAAATCCAGTCTCAGGCAATTACTAGCACTGTGACCCTGGGAAAGTCATTTAACTTCTGCCTCAATCTTATTTGCAACATCTAGATGAGTCCCTAATCATCCAGCGACCTAATAGTAGAAAATCTCCAAGGAGAAATAAAATATGACAAACTATGTATGGATATAGTAAAGTGAATGGTCTTAAACACTTATAATAACTACTTGCTCTCCTTGAACAAGACACTGCAGTTTAGTGTAAAAGGACTGTTTTCACAGTGATAAAAGTATTTGGTCACTTCCCCTTGTTTTCTGCCCTTTAATAGGAAATGTTTTCTTGTTCTCTAATAAATCCTATCAGTTGCCTTCCGAATACTCCCCTTTTCTCCCCCGATTGGTCCTCCTCTTTCTCAATGCCTCCCTCTCCTCTGTTTGTTTCGATTTGTAGCTTGAAAAGAAATCTCCTCTGGTTTTGGATGACCATTTATTAAACACTTACTATGTTCCAGGCACTGTGTGCTAAGTACTAAGCATGTAAATAAGACAGTGCTTCAGTTTTTAATCTGTAGTATCACAGCATATCCAGGCTGTTTAAAATAGGCATGGACTGTCCTTGTCCTTTTCCAAAGCATTTGTTTCTTATTGCACCTTTCTTTCCACTGTCCTTTATTCCTCCAGGTTACATGGGAAAAGCAGCATCAAGAGGTGTGGGCCACAAGCTCTAATGGCCTTGCACAAGATTCATGAATTACACATTGGCTCACCTGCATTACACTATGGCAACTACTATGTCCTAGATAATTAAAGTATACTATATAATCCCTGAAATTAAAAATTAATAAGAAGGGGCAGCAAGGTGGCGAAGTAGATAGAGCACTGGCCCTGGAGTCAAGAGGACCTGAGTTCAAATCTGGCCTCAGACACTTGACACTTACTAGTTATGTGACCCTGGGCAAGTCACTTGACCCCAATTGCCTCACCGTCCCCCCCCCAAAAATAAATAAGTAAATGTTGAGTGACCCAACCAAAACCTTTGGAGTAGCCAAATGGTTTTAGATGTCAACCTTAGGCAAAATTAAGGCTCTTAGGGGCAGCTGGGTGGCGCAGTGGATAGAGCACCGGCCCTGGAGTCAGGAGTGCCTGAGTTCGGGTCCGGCCTCAGACACTTAACACACACTTGCTAGCTGTGTGACCCTGGGCAGGTCGCTTAACCCCAATTGCCTCACTAAAAAAAAAAAAAATTAAGGCTCTTCCTGGATATTCTCTTCCTTTGGCTACTGTGACATTTCTTTTTCTTGGCCCTCATTCTACTTAATTATTCCATCTCAATCTCCTTTGCTGGACCATCATCCCCCTTCACGTACTTTCTGTGGCACCTTCCAATTTTCTCCAGGAAGATCATCAGGACCTATCTTTTAGTTGTTAGCTACCTACCTTCTATCAGCTCCCTTATCCTACAAAGACCTTCTTTTAAGAAAAACTAAACATCATTCCTCAATAGATAACTGAACCAATGATATAAACAAAGAATTCTCCAAAGAAGTATACATTTTACAACAATATGAAAGAATGTCTCAAACTACAAATAATAATAAAATACAAATCAAAATAACTCTAGGATTTCACCTCACACCCAGCAAACTGACAAAAAGACACAATGTGAGACTAGTTTAATGTTGGAGGAGTTGTGGGAAAACGGACATACTAATACACTATCAGTGGAGCTGTAAAGTGATCTAAACATTCTGGAAAGCTATTTGGAATTATGTTAAGAAAGTGATTAAAATATGTCCATATCCACTGACTCAGAAATCCCACTGCTAAGCATATGCCTCACAAAGGTCAATGATAAATATTTATATCATCACCTTTTGTAGTAGCAAAGTACTGGAAACAAAGTACATCCCTATGAGTGGGGAATGACTAAATGAATTGTTAGACATGAACATAATAAAATATTGTATATTATATAAATGTATAAATAGAATATATATAAAATATTTGTACTCTAAAAAAGAGTGAATATTATTTATAGAAACTTGGTTAGATATATGAACTGACATATGAAGAAAAATCAGGAAAATATTAATGTAAAGAACACCCCCAAAATACTCTGTTATGAAATGGCTCTCTAGGAGGGAGAAGGAGAAGGATAACAGGGGAAATTATGATGTTAAAAAATCAATAAAAATTAATTTTATAAAAAGAAATTTAATGACAATCACCAAGCTTGGCCCCAAAGATATCCTTCACCCCATTTTTACAAAGGTGGGGAGTCTCAGCTATAAAATACTATATGTAATGTCAAATATTTTCAGTGTATTAGTTGGTTTTATTGGGGGGGGTTCCTCTTTTCAATTCTATAATATACAGAACAGTCATCTGTGAGGAGGGGAAGGGATATATCAGGCAACATAAGGGACGAGAAAACAATAATGACAACAACAACAAATTGAGTTCTTTCATCATTTCTCCTCAGGTACATTTGCTCATTGAACTTCTTCATTCCTTTCTCAATTGGTGGCCCATATACATGGACTATATTCATCAGCCCACACGACCTCAGATTTTTCTTCTCTTTCACGAAAAGTTATATACAAATATCTTTACTTAAGCTACCCCCATCGCTCCTTCCATAAGAACATAGCCAAAGTGGATAGAAGTAGCAACTACAGCCAAATCTCATCCTTCCTCCATTCTTTCTACTAAGCACTGAATTCATCTGTCTAATATTGTGACTCCCATTCCTTGTACAACCACTATCTTGTGGTGAACTTCTGAAAATCCTCAGTTTCCCCTGGTTTTGGACCTACGTACATATAAATCCCTTAGTTCTCCAAATGGATTACATTGTTTCAAAGGGAAATTTATTAGGTAAGAGAAAAAATAAAACAAAATCCAAAAGTGTGAGGATTTACAAGTGTACAGAACTTGAAAATCTTTCCCTACAAAAACTATAATCTAGCTACAAATTTGCTGGCAGAGTTGACCCATCCCTATTCTTTTTTTTTTTTTTATGTCTATTTGAAGAACCTGATTGAGAATGGACCCTTATCTGGATTCTAAGGGAGCCTGGGATTTCTACATAAGTTGTTTCAGGCAGCTAGGTAGTGCAGTGCATAAAGCACCAGCCCTGGATTCAGGAGGACCTGAGCTCAAATCCAACCTCAGACACTTGACACTTACTGTGTGACCCTGGACAAGTCACTCTACATAAGTTGTTTCACCTTTCAGGGTAGCAATATACTCATCTGTAAAATGAGAAAGCTGTAGTAGATGATCACTGAGGTCTCTTCCAGCTCTAAATCTAATATTTTATGACCCTATTACTTTCTTGCCCTTCTCCTAGAGATCTGTATTGCTGTTGTCCCTAGAAAGTCTGTTCTCAGACATTTTTATATCCAGGCCAACAGTGCAAAATATCCTGTTTAGCCATAAGGCTGATGACATTGCCCCCTTTCCATTTAACAAACTCCAGTGGCTCTGTATCACCTCCGGGATCAAATATAAAATTCTCTACTTGGCTTCTCAAGCCCTTCAAAATCTAGCCTCTTCCTAACTTTCCAGTCTACTTATAGCTTCCACATACTGAGATCCAGCAACACTGGCCTCCCTTGCTGTTACACAAGACACTTCATCTCTGGAATCTATGCATTTTCCCCAGCTGCCCTCCATGCTCGGAGGCCCTCCTCTCCTCCATCTCCTGGTTTCCCTTAGCTTCTTTCAAGTCTTAGCCAAAATCCCATCTGCTGCAAGAAGCTGTTCCTAGTTCCTCTTAATGATAGTGGCCCTGAGGTTATCTCCAGTGCATCCTGTATACACACATACATATATAGTCACCATGCTTCCCTGAGCACTTAGAAGTCAACTAACTTTTTCTTCCTCTCTTAAAAGTTTTGCTTCCTGTTGGCTCTCCGTGCCTGTTTCTCTTTCCAGACATCTGGGATAATTAGAGTTGTCCATTCCCAGAAAAGAAACGAGGGTCACACCCTGGGCTTAATGATCTTACCTTTCCCAGGACTGATTATCAACTTCAACTGTTTTCTCACTGTAAGTCATAATTTAGGTGCCTTTTCCTTCCCAGGTGAGTGACTCTCCATGATCCCACAAATGATTTAAATATATAGTAATAATAATAAAGATAATATCCTCCTATGAAAAGTGTCCTCCCACCTGGAAGGACTGAAATTCACCTCCCAGATACACATTAACATTGCTAAGTTAATCATCTAGCCTAATATTATCCTTTTCTTCATAATATATTTCCAAACCCACATTTAAATTTTATTACATCTACACGTCCATCCCAACCTGTCTTGGGTCACCCTTCAATCCATCACATATTTGGGGAGGGGAGAGGGAACAGTAAAGGAATTCCCTTCACTATAGCCTTTCATGGTCCCTTTAGTAGTCGGGAAGATTTCGTTCTGATCTGCTCATTTGTAACTTTCTTCATAAGAGTTCATTGTTTCTTTCTAGCTATCTCGACAATGTGCCAAAGACTTTGGGAATTCAAAACTCATCCTGAAATGAGCTAGCTCTCCTGTTGTTGGCGTTGTTGTTGTTTTGTTGTTTGTCCTTCTGGTAATGCTTGACTTACATGTGAATTGGATTTAAGTGAGATAGAGTTGCACACAGTTGTCAGCCTCACTCTTTCTTCCAGAGTCATGGAAGTCCAGTGATAAGAAAAAAAAAAAATCAGGATGACTGGCAATGCCCTCCAATGCAGCATATATAGACCTTGGTGTCTTTGATGTCTGACCAAACTCTGAGTGTACCCCAGCACCTCCTTTAGCAGCTTTCGTGGCTGTTGAAACAAATGGTTCTTATCTTCCCATTTCACTGAGGGGAAGTCTTCACATGCTTGGGGTAGACACACCCTAACTCACTGACAGGTTTTGAGGCCTGTCAGTTAACCTTAACCTGGTTTAGTCTGTGTGGCAAAACAGTATGGCCACTGTGCATGCTACAGCTTTTGGGAGCCACAGGTGAGAGTTGGGTGAAAGGTGGACACCAAAAATGGATGAGCAAGGGCAGCTAGGTGGCACAGTGGATAGAGCACCGGCCCTGGGGTCAGGAGTACCTGAGTCCAAATCCGGCCTCAGACACTTAACATTTACTAGCTGTGTGACCCTGGGCAAGTCACTTAACCCCAACTGCCTCACTAAAAAAAAAAAAAGTGGATGAGCAGCCTTGAGAAAAGCTTAGTAAGCCATCATACCAGAGGTACTAGATCTCTCTGAATACTCCATATGACCCAGCTTCCTTATTACCCCCAATATGGCATCCTTTAAACTTGGTCAGCATAATTTTTATTATATAAAAATAAGTTCCCAGGATAAATATCTTTAGAAGAACAATGTAAACTATGTACTTTTCTATAATGGACATTCATATTCTTCCACAAAAGTTTTGCTATATAAACATGTACATTTATAAGCATAGCTCCAAATTACTTTCCAGAAATCTTGTACAAATATATAGCTTTGGGGCAACTAGGTGGCGCAGTGGATAAAGCACCAACTTTGGATTCAGAGGACCTGAGTTCAAATCTGATCTCAGACACTTGACATTTAATAGCTGTGTGACCCTGGGAAAATCACATAACCCTCACTGCCCTGCAAAAACAAAACAAATATATAACTACACCAATAGTACATTACATATGTAGATAAATATATTGAGTAATAGAGTTTATAAAAAGAGAAAGATTACTAGTTATACAATATACAAATAGTAACAAAATTAAGATACTAAACTGTTAAAATATATGAATCATATATATGTATATAGAACTACTCATAATAAATTAGCAAAACGATTCAGATACCAGTACTATGCCTAAACACCAAAGAAGGGACCTGGAGCTACAAAAATGTTTATACAAGTTCTTTTTTGTAGTGGCAAAAAACTGCAAACTAAGTAAGTACTCTTCAATTGGGGAATATCTGAACAAATTATGGTAAGTTAATTTAATGGAATAAACTTGTCCTATAAGAAATGATGCAAGGATGGTTTTAGAGAAACCGAGGAAGAATTTTAGGAACTGATGCAGAATAGAGAGAATGAAAGGAACTAGGAGAATAATATAATACTAACTCTTACAAACATGACTAACAATGATTCCAAACATGCTACTTACCTCCTAATAGACAGGTAATGGACTCAAAGTGCAGAATAAAATACATATTTTTGGACATGGCCTATGTAGGAATTTGTTTTGCTTGACCACATATATTTATTATAAACATTTTGAAAGAAAAATTGGGAGGGGGAAGGGAGAGAAAATAGCCTTTTGTTGAATAAAGAAAAATAAAACCAAAATTCTAAAATCCTCAGATATTAATCAGTAATTAAGCTAGAATGGGTGAAAGTAGTTGACTTGCTTTAATCAAGAAAGTGAGCTGTTAGACACTAAGTCTGTGTGTCTATAGAATGTTTACATCCTAAATATATACTTCCTGCCTCTAAGTATTAGTTTACATTTCCAATGATTCAACTTTTAGTTAATGTAAAATATTTCCTACAGGAAAAATTACATGAAATTTATCACATAACAAAAATTATGTACTTTTTTTTTTCAAAAGTATATAGGGAAAGGTAAGATTCTGAAAGAATTGTGCATGGAGGGTTGAAACTTTTATTGCACCAGTAAAATGAACTTCCAGTGTGGGGAATTCTTGGTGTGGAAATGTCTTCCTCTGATGTAGATCAGTAACATATCTGTCATTTCTAGTCTTAGAGAGTTGGCTGGAAAACAAAGAGGTTAAGTGATTGACCCATAATCACACAGTGTGTCAGAAGGATTATTTGAACCCAGATCTTCCTGACTTCAAGGCTACCTTACTGTGCTCTGAGATTATTTATCTAGATTAACTATTTTATTAGGTTAACCACAAGATAGTGGTCATAGCAGGAATGGGAGTTACTATACTAGACAGATGAAGAATATATATAGATATATACACGCATATACACACACACACACACACACACACATGTCCTTAACTATGAGAATAGGAGTTGTAGAGCCCAGGTACTTAACTACTTGAGAAAGGAAGAAAAATGACCTGGGAACTGATCAATATATATGTCATTGTCTACTGAAATACCCTCGCCTCCCAGGCCATCAAATTCAATTTCCAGGAAAAAAGCAGCCTAGCAGTACCAGATCTTAAACTATACTACAAAATGGTAATCAAACATTAAAAAAACAAAACTCTCATAACCTACATCTTCATTCTACCTCCACCAAACAAAGATGATCACAACTTAGATTTCACCATCACCCATAATTCTGCTATGACGAAGAACTCTGAAATTCCACTCTCTGATCATAACTTTCTTTCTATATTTCCATCTTTCCTCTTGACTGATTCTCCCTAAACTTATTAATCTCTACTGGGAACCCAGTCCCTCTACTTCACCCCTCAGTGTTCTCCCCGTTCATTATTACCTTGTACTCTGGCCTCATTTTCCTCTCTTCAGCATTAATCCTAGGGTTGACTAGTTCAGTTACACACTAATATATGCTTTTCAATCTCTTTCCCCTTTGTCCTGTCTCCAGTCACTACCAATCAAATCCCAAATCTGTTACCTCCACAAAATGACTTCCTTACCGCTTCTGTACTCCTCAAAAAATTACACAACCTTACAAATTACATAACCTTATCAAATAGTTTTATATAATTTTAACTGAGTCTTTGCTGCTTCATTGCAATTCTTCTATTCTCCCCATGGACTATATGTGATGTGCTCAATGATGATTATTTCAAACATCCTCTTCTCTCAAGCCCCTTACATTATCTCCTCCTACTCTATACCTTTTCAGTGAAGAACTTCTCTTCCTACTTTACCAAAAAGAATCAAGACTACCCATTGTGAGTGCTGCCTTTTCCCTCCTCCATGCCTCAAAATTCCTTTATTTTGTTCTCCATTTTCTTTTCCCTTCCACCATTCACTTTTTTTTTTTTTTTTTGAGAGCAATGAGGGTTAAGTGACTTACTTGCCCAGGGTCACACAGCTAGTAAGTGTCAAGTGTCTGAAGCCGGATTTGAACTCAGGCCCTCCTGAATCCAGGGCTAGTGCTTTATCCACTGTGCCACCTAACTGCCCCTCCCAGCATTCACTTTTACCCTTGATCAGATTCTCTCTTGTCTCATCTAATTTATCCCCTATATCATTCCTTCTCTTTATCCCATCTTAACTTTCTATTTATTTTCTCATTTGCTGCCCATAATTTTGACCAGATTTCCCCCATTAAAATTTTTTTTCATTTGACCTTTATCTTCCCAAGCTATGATGTTGTTTCACTTTTCCCTTTCACACCCAATCCCTTGAAAAACTTGTGTACATTTATTAACTATTTCCTCATTTTCTACTCCTCAACCTCTTACGAGAATGTTTCCAACCCCACTCCTTAAGTAAAATTGTTTTATATAGGGTACCAATGATCACTGAACTTAAATTCAACAGCCTTTTCTCAGGTTTCATTGTATCTTACCTGTTGATTTTGGCATTGTAGACTATCCACTCCTGGATATTCTCTTCCCTTGGCTTCTGGAACATTTCTCTTTCTTCGCCCTCATCCTGCTTGAATATTTCCTCTCAGTCTCCTTTGCTGGATTATCATCCATCTCCAGTAAACATTTTTGTACCTATGAGTCACTTTCTTCTTTCTTTAATCTCTTTGCTATTTAGACCTAGTGCAGGTAGCTCTGAGGGTCAAAACGAAAGTGAATGGGTATGTCCTAAGGCACTGTCTGATCTTCTGCTGCATTCTCCCTTAGTAATCAGCTCCCACAGGCTCAGTTATCTTTATGAAGATGGCTACCAGACCCTAATACCTCCATTACTAATCACTCTCATACTCCAGTCCCATAACAACAACCAACCTGGAGGTTTCATTGGTAACTCAAACTCACTGTCCAAAACTGGAATCAGTATCCTATCCCCTAAATCCACCCCTCCTCCAAATTTACCCATTTCTACAGAGGCACCACCATTACCTTCTGATCACCTAAATCCAATCAAAGAATCTCAGCATTGGAAAGAACTCTAGAGGTCATCTATTCCTACCCATGTGAACATAAATCCGATAAATCTACAAGCCTGACAAGTGGTCACTCAGACATTGCTTGAAGACCTCTCTTTAATTCTCAACCTCAGAGTCAGCCTTAACCCTTCAACACTCTTCCTTGCCCCAGCTTCCATATCCAGATATGATACTACCTGCTCAACATCTCTTATTTCTGTCCCCTTTTCTCCACTTACAGACTTGCTACCCTAACCTAGGCATTTTTTGCCTCTCATTTGGACTATTGTGATAGCCTCCTAATTGGACTTCCCAGTTTCTAGTCCCTTCTAGTCTTCTGTCCATTTTTCACAAAGCTTCCAAATTAAAATTCCAAAAGTTTAGCCGTCACTTTTTTGAATGCTTCCCTGTTACCCCTAAAATACTCAGCCTAGCATTACTCTACAAACTACCTCATTTATCTCTCCAGACTTAATTCACATTATTCTGCTTTCTATTCATTATGTTCCAGCTCAACTAGCCTACTAGCTGGTCCCCAAATTCAGTATCTCCATGCCTTTACAAACCCTGCCCTCCCCCACCAAAAACATCACAGAAAGAGGAAAAGGACCCATATGTACAAATATATTAATATAGCAGCTCTTTTTTTTTTTTTAAGTGAGGCAATTGGGGTTAAGTGACTTGCCCAGGGTCACACAGCTAGTAAGTGTTAAGTGTCTGAGGCCGGATTTGAACTCAGGTACTCCTGACTCCAGGGCTGGTGCTCTATCCACTGCGCCACCTAGCTGCCCCTATAGCAGCTCTTTTGTGGTAGCAAAGAACTGGAAACTGAGGGGATACCAACCAACTGGGGAATAGCTGAGCAAGTTATATGGATATGACTGAATAGTATTGTGCTACAGGAAATTATGATGGGGATAGTTTCAGAAAAACCTGGAGGAACCAATGGAAAATGAAGTGAGCAGAACCAAAACAATTTCTGCAATAGAAATGATGCAGGAGGCAAAAAAGGGGTTAACAGAAAAAACCTAAGGCTCAAGCTCTGATTTAGATCTGAGCTCTAAGAGGGATTCAGACCTCAGTTAATGGATAACCTAAAATCTTGGGCCCTCATCAAAGACAGAGCCTAGATTCTTGTTAACTGGTACCTTGAGGTCTGGCTCCTATTAATTACTCCCATTAATCACCATCCACAATAAAGAAAGAGATCATAGAGACCCTAACTACAACAAAAATGCAAAGAGACAGATCACAGAGACCCTAGCTGAATACCCAAAAATTAGGCCTAAGAATAAGAAAGAGATCAAAAACACCAAGACACTCTGGCCTTGCCAAGTTGAGATATGCCTTTTAGGAACATGCACAGAAAAGCTCAGATTTATCCCCAGATTCACCTTATGACACGTAAACCCCCAAAACACACCTCCACAAAAAACGGTACCCACCTTGGCGTTGGCTTAGGACCCCAGGAAGTCCAAATTAGGATAAACCCTCCCCTGTACCTCCCTAAGGTGGAGATTATTATAATGAGACTGATAATCAGTTTACCCATACTATAAATATAACTGTCTTTCCTTATTGGAGAGATACCTTTCCACTTTTCTGGTTCTCTCTCTGTGTTCACTCACAGTATTGGAATAAAACTTGGGAAACTGAGTCACTGACTCTTGTAATTCTTTTGGGACAACTCACGATCAATGTGACCCTAAATCCATCCCCCATCAGAAACAATATCATGATTAATTTTGAAAGACTTAGGAACTCTGATACACACAATGACCAACCACAGTACCAAAGGACTCATAATAAAACATGCTATCTACCTCCACATAAAGAGCTGAATGCAGATTAAAGCATATTTTCTTTTTCTTTTTTGGACACTGCTGATACAGAAATTTGTTATAAATGACTATACATATTTGTAATGGATTTTGTTTTTCTTGCCATCTCAATGGATAGGGGAGAGGGAAGAAGAATTAAGAATTAAAAATTAAATTTAAACAATGACAACAAAAACAACAATCAAGCCTGTCCCTCATGATTCCCAGCATATAGTCATCCTTAACCTATGTCTGGAGTCCTTAGCTTCATTTAAGGCTCAGCTCAGTTGCTTTCTCCTAGGCAAATCCTTTCTTAATACCCCCAATCATTAGTTCTTTCTCTCTCTTGAAATTATCTTTTACTTAGTCACCTGTGTAGATGCCAAGTCCTTTCAGTAAAATGTACACTCCTCCTATGGATTGTTTTGTTTTTATCTCCATACCCATAGCTCCTTGAACATAGTAGATACTTCTTGTTCAGCTGTTTCCAGCTGTGTCTGACTCTTCATGACTCCATTTGGAGCACTCTTGGCAAAGATACTGGAGGGCTTTGCCATTTACTTCACCAGCTCATTTTGCAAATGAGGAAACTAAGGCAAACAGGGTAAAGTGACTTGGCCAGGGTCACAAAGCTAGGGTCTGAGGTGAAATTTGAACTCAAGAAGATGAGTCTTCCTGACTCCAGGCCCTGAAATCCATCCACTGTACCATCCCACTTCCCAGTAGGTAATGTTTACTAAATTGATGGACCTAAACTACGAACCTTCAGGCAGACACTAGAAGGTGCATGCCTAAACTGAAGACAAGACTACTACTCTTCTAGAAAAAGTGGGCACTAAGATGAAGTTCAAAACCAATACTAAAAGTAGAAGTAGAATGGCCTAGATAGAAGAAATGACAACAGTGACTGAATTTAGACACTCTTGCAAGCATCAAAGCAGTCCTGGGCCTGGAGGGATAAGTGTTGGGAGTAAATGTAAGCAGGGGGCAGCTAGGTAGCAGCTAGGTGGCACAGTGGATAAAGCATAAGCCCTGGATTCTGGGGGACCTGAGTTCAAATCTGGCCTCAGACACTTGACACTTACTAGCTGTGTGACCCTGAGCAATCAATATAAACTAGGAGAAGGGAGGAATAAATGTAAGCAACTATGGTATTTTTGAACTTATACAAAGGATTAATTTAAAAATACCTAAGTATTGTGATAGGACTTTATATGCTGCTATAGATTCTTAGGAATGTAAATTTCTGGGAAAGATAATGAAAAATTATAATTGGCTTGAGTTAAATTCTGATATCTTCAGAGGATACTCTACATGAGGACAAAAGCCAAAATGAAAAATAAAAAAGATTGAGTCTAGTCTGTCTGAACCCAGAGCTTAAGGTTCTTGGTAGGTCATGGCTAACAGAAGCAACCATCAATTCCTATCCTTTTGGAAAAAAAGGTAAAAGGAGTTTAAGGAATACCTGTCATCCTATCAGGTTACCAGGTAGAATGAAGAATTGTTTTTTAAAATACTTAAAGAAAAAAATTATCATAGGCAGCCAAGAGACTGGAAGGTAGAAGAATGTGACAGAGCCAGAAAAAGGACTCCTGAACACTTGTAGTTAAGTAACAAATATGAGACTCATTCAGTAGAGGGAACTATCTTTTCAAAGGAAGGGGGGGGGGACAGCTAGGTGGCACAGTGGATAAAGCACTGGCCCTGGACTCAGGACATGAGTTCAAATCCAGCCTTGACACTTACTAGCTATATGACCCTGTGCAAGTCACTTAACCCTCATTGCCCTGCTTTAAAAAAAAAAAAATCTGCTTGTTTTCAAAAGAATAAAGAAAGGGAATCCATAGGTCTCATCAAGAGAGAAAGCATTAAAAGCCAGAGGAAGAAGAGGCAAGTGATGGTAGCCAGCAACTCTCTGCTGAAGGGTACTAAAGTAACTATGTATCAACCTGAAACTAAACAATAGAGTTCAGTAGTATTCCTAAGGCATGTATCCTAGATAGGATGGAAAACCTACAAAGATTTATCAAGCTTGATAGCTATTATCAATTTCTGTTGATTCATCCAGGGACAAATAATGCTGCCAAAAGTATCTAGAAAGGCATGGTCAAAATAAGGACCTCAGCAGTAGAGGTGACATTTTAATCATTGCTGATGATAAAAGGGCTTCTGAAGAGATTTGGGAAGTAAAGAGAGAGTTAAGAAGGTTTGGGGAGGACTTGGGACCTGGATCAGGGGCCTAGCTCACCCAAAGAATTGGAGGCTCATGATGAATCTTGTAAAGTATAAAGATATTTTATTAGAAGAGAGGAATAATGGCCAGGTACATATCACCTTATTGACTGTCCTGCCTGAGTAAGAGAAGACATGGTCTTTTGTATCTTTACAAAACAAAATGGAGGGAAGAGCATTACGAAAAACTAGGAGGGAAATGTAAGATATTTTGGAATAATGGGGTATAAGATATGAAGCACCCATCCATATCTTGTATATCATCTCGAAGACCTTGATATAGCTTATCAGTATACTGGGGTCATGTGCTGCCACACCTCATACCTGAGGTGGGAGAGTTGTTTTTCCCTTGGCCTTGGGGTAAGGAGCTTTAGGTTTCTTGGGGTCCCACTGCATTCCCATAACGAGAAGATGGTATTTGAGAAAAAGGTTTGTATTTCTGAACCTGGCTTAAGATATAAATACAGAATGTAATTAGGAAAAAAAAAAAGCAAATGCCCAATAATCAGGAAAAATTTAAAGAAAGGAGCTTACAATAAAACTCAGGGCTTTAGGTTTTTGTATACAAATGCACATAGTTTGGATAATAATGTATAATAGAGATCTAAATTCAAGGAAGCAAATTTGACCACAGAGGTATCACTGAGACTTGGTATGGGGTCCATGTCTAGAAAATCACTCTGAAAGGACATGTATCTTAAGACTAAAAGGGGAATGGAGATGAACAATGAATTAAGAAAAAATATTTATGTGAAAAAATCCAGGAGTCAGAAGGGGAAGCACAGTGAAAAAGCATTTGAGCTGCAGGAGAAAGAATATTGTTGTGGGAGTATACTATGGCTCAAACATACACAAGATCTTTGGAAACAGATCTTTTTAAAAGCCCTAGCAATGATGATACATTAGTAATAGCAAACTACACTTACCCAGACATCTACAGCTTTCTCTGCCCAAACAAGCGCAGCCAATAATTTTTTGGCTTGCCTTCCTAACTTTATCCTTGAAAGGGAAGCAACAAGGTGAGCTGTATTCTAGAGTTGATTCTAACAAAGAGAAACTGGCTACTGAAGAAGAAATGATAGCAACCTGGAAGAGAAGTGACCATTCCATCTTAAAGTTTATGAAAGATTAGCATTAGATAGGTGAACAGATTTCGGAATTCAGAGAAAGTAGGATCCCATGGAATAAAATTTTGCGAAGAAGTCGGCCCAGGAGGAATAGAAGGCTCTCAAGGACAAAATGCTGAAGATATGGAAAAGAAGCAATGCTGAGAAGGAAAAGAAGGCTATCTAAAAGTCTCATGTAGATGCACAAGGAACTCATTAACCAACTGATTTTTAAAAGGTAGAAGGTTGCAAGAAGGTTAGAGGTAATTGAAAGCAAACACAAAAGCACAGTATGGTACTATAAAAACAACAGTAAAAAGCAGTAAAGTTCGGAATAAGCTGAGACTGACCAGGAATATAAAGACAACAAAAAGATGTATTTAGCTTATATTGTTAAAAGAGAAGGATAAAAGATGGGGGTAGTACTACTGTCTAGAATGGATAAAGCTATGGTAACAATAGCAATAACAATAAACATATAACACTTTAAGGTTTCCAAAGTGCTTTACATCATCTCATTTGATCCTTAACAAAATTACTCAGTTCTTTATTTCTCTTCCAAATGGAATTGTCTTTGGACTGGAAAGGACAGAACAAAAAGTAGATAACAGATAATAGAAATAAGATAAGCAAAACTATATTGAGAACACGACTGAATAAATTCAAGTTACTAGGCACACATGAACTACTTTCCAGGGCACTTCATTTAACAGACTTAGAAGGATGTGATTGCTAAACCACTGGTCACTGATATTTGAAATAGTTGATATTTATATATTTCTTTTAGGATTTGCAAATCACTTTACAAGCATTATTTCATTTGAGTCTCATAACAACCCTGTGAAGTAAATACAGGTATATTTTAGTGATGAGGAAACAAATTCAGAGACATTACATGAGTTGCCCATGATCATATAACTAGTGTCAGAGAAAGGACTTGAAACCAGGTCTCTTCCAAATATCTAGAACTTTTTCCAGAATAGGAGTGCCCCAGACTTGGAGAAAGGTAATGTAATGATTTTCAACAAAGGACCAGAGAGAGTAACTTTGATACCTATCAAAACAATAGAATCTATTAGAAAATAAGTCATTCCTGACTATCTAGAAAAGGGTATAGTGCTCATAGCAAACCAGCATGGCATCAAGAACAGATCATGCCAAACTACCTCTTTTCCTTTTTTGATAGTGTTGCTATACTGATAGATTAAGAGGAATGCTAAGGATACAGTTTATCTAGATTGTTTAAATTATTTATTGAGATCTAAAAATTAACTTTTATTAGTTGAGTGACCAGGAATTGACAACTTAAAGATCATACATTTTAATGACACCAAGGCCTAGGCTCTGAGGTTTTGCTCAGCCTCTTCCAGCCCTTAAAGGGGTTTTATGGGAGAAGCATCATAAATAGAGACAAGGCAAGGTTAGCAGAATGGCTTCAGGTCATTACTTCCCAACCTTTGGACAAGCTGCTCACTTCTTGGCCAGGGTGGGGAAGAGACCAACATTTCACAAGAAAAAAAAAATCCAATAAATAATTCCATATAATACCATCCTACTATTACAAGTTTGAAAGTTTTTGTTCCAGGCTTATTTGCTTATGATCTAAGTTCTTTTCAATGTGTCCTTCACCTTCAATAAATAATCTAATTTCCTATGTATGAATATAATCAACCAAGCAATCTCTCTAATCACATAGTTCAAGAAAAATTCTCAAACTTTAACAGCTTCATCTGGCTGCTCTCCTGGAAGGGGAAATAAAATCACCCTGCTTCCCTCCTATAGAAGAGAAGGCCAAACCCATCCAGAGAGTAGAAAACATCTAAAATATAATTTATGACATTGAAATAAGCACAAAAGCAGCTGTTTTCCTTAACTGGCTCATTAAACAAAGTCACCCAAAGTGGGCAACTTTACCATTCAAACAAGTTTCTTTGGAAATTTCCCCTTCCTCAAAAACAGTAAGTAGTTCTTTAAAATGATCCATGATTGTGTCCAAAAGTCTATAAGGTCCAAATAAATGCTGCTTTGCCATCTCATGAACCAGGCTCAAGACTAGCATGGGAATTATTGGGATGAAGAGGTACAGTGGCTCCACGTGGTGTTACTTCAATAATTCCTGGTTTGTCGATGATGCGAGCTGTCTGGTTTCCTTTTTCCACAATGCCAATAATCCATGCTTGGTGACCCTCTCCATATTTAGGAGATTTAATTTCAGCACAGAAGCGAGCTGCATGCTCTCGGGGCAAACAAATCAGAAGACCCCCAGAAGTTTCTGCGGATGTTCCCTGGAGAAGACCAAAACGTCCACTGGCCTTACTAATCGCAGCCATCTTGGCAATGATGGGAAGATTGTGAATGACAAAGGATACTTGACTTCTTTGTTGCTTTGCAAGGTTCTGAGCATGTCCCAAGATTCCAAAGCCAGTGACATCAGTGGCAGCATGAGCATTAAAAGTGTGCATTAATCCAGCAGCAGTTCTATTCAGCATGGCCATATTAAACATAGCTTCCTGATAGGCCAATTCTACATCTTCTCTGGTTACCACCAACTTTATCTTATTCCACCTCTCTGGATTATCCAGCCACTGGTGGGCATTGACGGCCACTTGAGTTCCTAAAGGTTTGGTCAACACCAGCACATCCCCAGGAACTGCACTGTCTGGCATGATGAACTCATTAGGCTGACAGACCACAGTCGCCACCCCTCCAATTATGATCCAGGGGTTTACCACGGTCTGTCCCCCGGTCACTGAGGTCCCTCCTTCCTCGGCGGCGTCCCTAAAGCCTTTGATCATCAGAGGCATGATTTTTTCCCTCTCCTCCTCATTCATCTTCTGGCTGACGCTGAGTAACATCAGCATATTGTCACATTCGGTAATGCCCATGGCATAAAGGTCACTGAGCACATTGGCACAGGCGATTCGTCCCATCATGTAGGGGTCTTCAACCAAAGGGTAAAAGAAGTCGGTGGTCTGCACGAGCGAAAGCCCTCCGTGTCTCAGAGGGATCACACACGAGTCCATTCCTATGCCTAGGGTGGGGGAGGAGGGGCCGGCGCCCGCCGCGGAGGACACGAAGGGCCCGGCGTCCGGCCCCGGCTCTGGGACGACCGACCCCGCCGCCTCTTCCGCTGTGCTGTCCCCGAAGCCGAGGCCTAAGCCGGGGGCCCGCGGGGGCCGCTCCTCCGGCTGCGTCAGTCCCGCCAGGAGCGTGAGCAGCGCCTCCTGGGGGACCTTGCAGCCTCATCCCTTCATGTCGGAGAAGCTCGTCAGGCGCCAGTTCGGGCTCAGCCCCAGCGCCTGGGGCTCGAAAGGGCGATAGGAGCCCGCCAAGGAGCCGCCGATCGCGGGGGGGACGGCTCCGTTCCCAACCGTCGCTGCCGCCGCCGCAGCCATAGCGCCTGCTCAGTCCCCCCCGCCCGCGCCCGACTCTCGCGAGGTTACTGGTAACTGTCCTTTTACCGAGCGTTCCTTCCGCTGAGCTTCTGACGAGTAGAATGAGGGGAGCTGCTCATGCTACCTGGTGCGCGAGCTCCCGGGCTGCTGCCGAGCCCCCGACCAGGAGTGTTTCGTGCTGCCCGGGGCGCGAGTTCCTGGGCTGTGGCTGAGGGCTTCTCGTGCTGCGCCGGGGCACGGGCTGCCGCCGAGCTGGTCTCCTGCTGCCTAGTGCGCGAGCTCCCCGGCTGCTGCCGCAGAGCGCGCGACGACGAGTGGGAGGAGAGGATGCGGAATGCGCTGAACGGCCCCACGCAAAGAGCCCAGCTTTAACTGGCTCTGGGCCTTCTCGCTAAGAGGCTGCTGGTGCAAATTCCTCTAGGGGGAGGGACTGTGCTCCGAGGGCCCGCCGCGGTTTTATCAATGAGAAAGGCACTCAGGCAGTTAATCAGTTTATGATTGGCAGCCGGGTGTCGGCTAAGGAGCTGCCTAATTTTGCTGATAGGAAAATGTGAGGGGATTAAGTGACTTTCCCAGGATCACGTGAATCCTTTTTGGAGACTCAAATCCCGGACTGCCTCACTACCGGGTCTACCAAGTCCAGCCTACCCACTGCAGCTTGTCCGCAGGTGAAGCAAAGCTACAGCAGCAAGGATCCGAAAAGCTCTTGACCGACTGTATGAGTTAGGTCAGTTTAATACGATGAAATTTAGTAAAGACAAATAAAAAGTCTTTATGTTTTAAAAAAAATCAAATTTACAGATAATGGCAGTCCCCCTTTCCCCCCCCCCAAAAAAAAAGATCTGAGGCTTTTAGTGGACTGCAAACTCGGTATGAAACAACAGTGTGATATGACAGCCAAGAAAATATGATCTTCACTTGCATTAAGGGTCAAAGTGTCCAGCACTAGGTAGGTGGTGCTCCTTTCTGTACTCTGGTCAGATCCTAGACGCTAGACTCTAGATTCTATCTAGAGTACTATATTCAGTTGTAGGCAGCACATTTTAGAGAGGAGATTGATAAACTAGAGTAGAGAGGAGGGGAAATTCACTAGGGGTTTGGGATTCAGAGCTGAGGTCTGAGGCAGCTAGGTGGCCCGGGTCAATACAACCCAGGGCTTGGAGTCAGGAAGAATTGAATTCATAATCTAGCCTCAGACACTTCTACCTGTAGGATCCTAGGCAGATTACTAAAATTCTGTCTGCTTCATTTTCCTAAATTGTAAAATAATAGTGCCAACCTCACAAGGCTGTGAGGAAACAAATGAGATTTTTGTAAAGTGCTTAGCATAGTGTCTAGCATATAGCAGGAACTATACAAATGCTTGTTTGCCCCCACCCTACCTCCCTACCCCTGCCCAAATTCCTAAAGGAAATGTTGATATTTAGGCTAGAGAATAGAAGACTATAATGGAGAGGGGACATGATAATGGTTAGCAGGTATTTTATAGTCTGTTCCTCAAGGACAGAATCCATTCCTTTTCCTTGACTGGGTAGAAAGGCTATTTTTTAAATTATTATTTATATCTATAGCAATGGTCATTATAAGTAGTATCACAGAAATATGATTTCAATCCAGTTAGATTTAGTGTGGGCTGTCTTCCCATTCAAAATGATTAGGAGAGGGTGTGTAGTTCAATTGGATTCCCATGAGACAGAAGATTGTTAATGACTGCTTGTAGCTCTTCCTACCACCTCTCCCTCCTCCAAACCCCATTTCAGATAGGATAACACCCTTCTACGTAAGCTAGAAGATTGTAGATGTAGACTAGGAAGAATAGACCTCAGAGCTAACCTAGTCCAATCTCCTCCTTTACATAGATGAGGAAAACCTAGGCAGGTAGAGGTAGGCCTAAGTAGCAAAGCTAGAAATTAAACTGGGACCATGTGACAGCTCACAAGTGTTGAAGGTTAGGGTGGATCTTGGGTATTTCTCTGTGTAACTCTTTAACCTAACACAGACTATGAAATGCATACAAGTGACCTGGCTCCTACCAATGCCTCCATCCAATACTCTCTATGTATGAGTTTTTATATGGTCAGAAAAGATGTCAAAAAGTATGAAGACAGCCGCTGCTCTTATTATATGTGGGATCTAGATAATTTTGCCTGGGAGGAATTTCTTTTTCTATATTGTATGAATGAATATCCTCATTTGAAACCTTTCTTTGAACTTTTGACAATGTAACAACTTTAACTGTAACCACAGCTTCCCTGGGATACTTGGGATTGAACTCAGCAATTCCACAAAGTAGAAGCCTTTCTTTTAATACCCTTTTATACTTAGCTCTATGACGCTGGGCAAATCACTTAACATCTGTCTGTCTCAATTTTCTCAATTGTAAAATGGTGATCATAATAGCACCTGCCTCCCAGGCTTATTATAAAGATTAAATTAGGTAATATTTGTGAAGAATTTAACATAATGCCTAGCACAAAGTAGGCACTTAATAAATGTTTATATCCTTTCTTCCTACCTTAACTATTTAAATAACATAGGCAAAGGCTATATGGTTTGTAGTTCACATCTTTATTGTTTTGTTAATTCAGTAAAAAAAAATTTTTTTTTCATTACTTGACAACATGATTTGAACGTTTAAATGAGCAGTCAAAATATCCTTTGTTTACTTAAAAGGAACATTTTAAATCAATACAGATGATATATTAGCAAAAAAGAAAGGTCAGAAAGGTTAACTATCTATCCCCCCTCCCCCAAATTCATCAGTATATAAATGTGAGGATTTTATGTCTCAGCATTTATGGTGGACAAAATATGATTTTTATATGACTCAAGTCCTGAGAAATTTCCTCATCTTTCTGAAGAGGATGCATATTTAACACACTCCAGTTCCCAAAGGAGAGAGTAAGTCTAAACTGGTTCACAACTACATATGTTTTTCAGCCTTTGGTAAATGTAAACCTAGGTGTGTTTAGGTTTGTTTTTCCACTTTAGGGTTTGTGCAGGCTGGAGCACTTTTTAAGTTTTTATAGTAGGCATTTAAATGTTTATTAAATGAATTAGCACAGTGTCTGACATGATAACTGCCTGTGGATTGATAGATGGTAGAGAGTGATTTTCCCTGCAGCACAAAGATGTAAGAAAGAAATACAGTATATTTTCCCTGCAGATATACCCTTATATCTGTCCCCCTCCCCCCCCAGGGTGGTTATCTCTATTGTAAAGGCGTGTAACTTGTGGGAAACATTTCCCTTTTAACTGTAATCCCAAGCTTCTATTTTTCTTGGGTTGTTCTCTAATAGAACCAGCCCTTTTCCTGAGTAGTCTACAGAGTCTGATTTGCTTGGTTCTTTAGTAACACAGAAAAACAAATTAAGAAAGAAAATAAACATTTTTCTGAACTTTGTTGATGTGGAAATCCAGGGGTCAGTGAAGATAAGTAGACCTGGGGGCTGGCCGGGGAACTGTCAGCAAAGAGATAAATAGTGTTGGCTAACTATTGTGTTGAGTAAACCCCCAGAAGAGGAACAGGAAGTGACAGTGGCTCATACCTGGGGGTTGGGGCTAGTGGGATTGGACAAGTGACTGATTGGACAAGCTCTAATACAGGTCCCTATTACCTATGTTACAGAAGGGAGGCTATGCTACATTTTTCTTGCTGCTCCATAAAGGAAAAGGAAATAGATCCATTCTCAAGGAGAAGAGACTTTGCCATAGAAAAGGATGGTGTTTGTTTTGTTGTGTCTGATGAAAAATAAAAATGGGTGATTGGCATTAAATGTCACAAAAGGTATTGCAGACTTTGTAGCAATTCCAGCTCCCGTGGCAGCGGCTGCCTCGGCACCATCCTCATTAACCTCTACAAATGTCTTGTGGACAGCTGTTGACAAATACAGGTTGGAGCTTGAAGACATCCCACTAAGATCACACTTGGCTTCATCAAAGACATCTATGATCCCCATTTTTTGGAGAATAAATTTGAGATCCAAGTTGCTTTCCGTGGTGAATTGGGGGAAAGAGACATCAACCTTTTCTTCACACATAATAGTAGGACTGGTCCATTCTGTTATTTTCTCATAAGTCATCTGCTTTTCAAGCTACCAGGATAAAAAAGGATAACCAGTGTTAGTAATGAGAAGTCTATTTCCCAAAAGTGAGGTCATCATCCATGGCTCCTGAGCACTACCTGGGTTTCCTTCAAGTATATTTCATTTTAAAACTCTTCCAGGTTAGTCCCTTTCTGGCTTAAAAAGTAATCCTACTTCTGTCCTCAGTTGGAGTAGTGACACACTACCTGATCCTTTAGCTATGTCTTTGGAGTCTAATCCACTTGGTAGTCTGGGTTGCCAAGCAACTCCATAGCTTCATTGAAAAACTCATACCCCAAACAGATTTCTCTTGTGAGTCTAATGTTGAAGCTGAAGCATGCTTCTCTGAGACAAAGGTCTAAGCCCTTTCTATACTTGGTATCCACCTTCCATTGATCTGTAATAGAAAGAGGTAAGATTGGAGAAGATACAAATTTTCCCTTTAGCTATGAAGAAGAGAAAAAGAGAAAGATCCATTTCGTTTGAACAGATTCTTGTCCTTTTGATAATTTACTGGACAGATGTTTAATGATTGTTGTTGTTATTTGCTATTTGTTCTCAAATGTTCTTCAAAGTATTTCTGACAGTTGAGGTGCAGTTGGACTTCAGAAGTAAAGTCATCAGGTACCCCTTCCATATGTATAATACATAGAATCACAGAATTTTGGAGTTAGAAGAGACCTAGGGGACCAGCTAATCCAATGCATATCCACTGCATGTCCCTGATAAGTGGTCATCTGGCCTCTGCTTCAAGACCTCTGAGAAGAACACAAATGGAATCCTTGAGGATCATAATTCTAGAAATCATTTCTAGCTGATTATTGAAGAAAAAGAAATATTTCATATATGAATGTCTTGTATAACAGGAGAGCATATTGTTATCTTTTTGTTTTGTTTGTGCCACTCCTGTCCATAAATATAGAAGGGATATTTATAATGGATATCACAAGAAAATGATAGAAATTAAAGGGAAAATGGTAGAATTTTGTTCAAGAAAAAAAAAAAAAAGACCTCTGGGAGAGAAAGGCTCTCTGATGGCTCTGGAGAAGAGAGTGAAACTGGTGACTGCGCACCCTCCCTGATTTAAATCCAATCCAGTGCAAGTCATGATATCACCTCCCGATGTCATGGCCTCTTCAAGAACAAAGGACAAACAATAACAGCTTCACCTACATACAGGGAGGGAGAGACTCCTGTAACGTCTTCAATCATTCCATTCCACTTTTACAATTCTAATTGTTAGCAAGTTTTTTTCTTTATATTAAGCTAAATTTGCTTCTTTGCAACTCCCACTCTTTGCTACTGGTTCTTTCCTATAGAGCCAACAAGAACAAATTTAATCCTTTTTCCACGTGACAGTCTTTGAAATTCTTGAATGCAGCTATCATGATGTCCTCCTGAGTTTTCTTTTCTCCCCCAGTTATTTCAACTGCTCTCCCTTGTGGCATAGACTCAAGACTACTCACCATTCTAATTGCTCCATCTCTCAAACTCCCTTGTTTATGAGAGTCTGTGTTTAGTTAATTTGTTCGCTTTTCTGTGGCCTATGATTTCATTGGTTCCTAACAGAGAGACAAAAATAATAATTTACCTCTTCCAGTCCGGTGGAGTCCTCGGCAGGAAAAGTGGGCAGCAGCACAAACATGCTGAGTTTTCCCTTGATGTAGGTCATCTCAAGAATCTGTGTCTTTAATTCCTCTATGTAACCAAGTCTAAATGTATTCTGCTGCCTCATCATCTTCACATTTTTCTGCTCATTCTGTCAACAAAGGCAATAAAGGTTAAGAGGGAACTAATCTTTCTCACAGACATTCAATCTTGCTTATGGCTGCTTCTGGAAAAGAGGCACATTTCCCAGGAATTCAAAACCTTGCTGAAGTTAGAATGATTAACAGATCTAAATTACACTGAATTCAGGCTAGTATGTGGAAGTGACCATATTATATTAAACATTAGTGAGGGATGCTAAGAGGGGCGGCTAGGTGGCGCAGTGGATAAAGCACCGGCCCTGGATTCAGGAGTTCCTGAGTTCAAATGTGGCCTCAGACACTTGACACTTACTAGCTGTGTGACCTTGGGCAAGTCACTTAACCCCCATTGCCCCGCCAAAAAAATTAATTAATTAATTAATTAAAGTAAAGTAAGGGATGCTAAGAATAATGGCAGATTAGGATTACATTAAGATGCATCCCACTCTTCCCACTTACTCCAATTTTTAGAATAATAATCTATGGGAAATTAAACAAGTAAAACCAATATTCTATATATTTCATTCTCCATTGAGTTACCAATGTCAATAGTTGTTTTTTTTAAGTGCACAAAAAAGGTATTTAATGGCTCTTGGTATTTGCACTTATGGGAACATGGAAAACATGTTTAACCATAGTTGAATAGGTCAAGGATGTATTATCTCATCCATGTAGAAAATCCTTTTACTAATATAGAGCACAAAACACCACAACTTAGTAGACAGATTTTAGGGAATTGCCTGACTCTCAGAATGGCAAAATGGTCATGGTCATGATCACACAGTGTCAGACACAAGACTTAAACCCACTCACAAGTTCAGCATTCTATCTGTTAAGCCATAATGCATATGGTTAACCATAGGGATAAGGACAGAACCTGTGATTTCATTGACTCTAGGAACTCACATGTGAGGAATATCCCTCTCCTAATACAGGTTAGCATTTTCTCTACAATTTATACTCTTAAAAAGTTACCTAAGTCAGGGCATATAAAACTCCTTCAACTGCTTATTGACTTAGAAAACCACAAATTAATATTATCTATTTTGCATTGTATATTTATTTATTTTGTTGAGCACTGAAATGTTTCTGGCCTTGCTTTTGCTGCCCCTAGGTATGAGTTTGACACCTTTGGCCCAGAATACCAGTTAAGTGACTTGTCCAGGGTCACATAGCTAGTATGTAAACACACAAGGTAAAACTTGATCCCAGTTCTTCCTGGCTTTGAGGTGGAATCTTTAGCCACCATTCCATGCTGTATCTGTTTAATATTATTCTCAAAATTGAAATAATGACTGGTATCTTTTGAGTAACATGTATTTAGAGTTTGCTACCTTATTTATCCAGAAAGGTGAATCTTCTGTTTTTTCATGGTCAAAACTTTTTTCCCATTTGGCCTTGAAGTAGACAGCATTCACCAGCACCAGAACTGTAGAATCAGTGATGTTGTCTTTCTCAAACAGGTCCTTGATTTTACCTGAAGGAAACATCCCAGAACACATTTTGAGTGTGAAATTTTTTGTTGTTTAGTCATTTATCCACGTCCAAGTCTTTGGGTACCCCAAAGCTACTGGAGTGGTTTGCCACTTCCTTCTCCAGTTCATTTTACAGATGAGGAAACTGAGACAGATAGAGTTAAGTGACTTGCCCAGGGTCACAGAAATAATGAGTATCTGAGGCCAGATTTAAACTCAGGAAGACGAGTCTTCCTAACTCCAGGCCCAGCACTTAATCCACTGCACCACCTAGCTGCCCAAGTATGAAATACAGCAGTTATGTTAAAAATTATGAGCTGATATTTTTAGCACCTTAAAGTTTCCCATTTTAAAGAAGAGGAAACTGAGACTCAGAGCTTAAATGATTTTCCATGGGTCACACAGCCAGTGTCTGAGGAGGGATTTGAGCCTGAGTCCCTACTCTGAGTCTAGTACTCAGCTTCAACCAATCACAAGCTAAGGTTTCATGATGGATTTTTGTCTGTCCATCTATTTGTTTTTAACTTTTTAAGCAGCTTTAATTGTTCACATGAAAAGTGTATGCCTCAGAACACTGAGTGGGCCACTTTCCCCTCTCTGTAATGTGCTTAAGGCTTGATCTTTTTTTTTTTTGGTGAGGCAGTTGGGGTAAAGTGACTTGCCCAGGGTCGTACAGCTAGTAAGTGTCAAGTGTCTGAGGCCAGATTTGAACTCAGGTCCTCCTGAATCCAAGGCCAGTGCTTTATCCACTGCACCACCTAGCTGCCCCTGTTATATCTTTAAGACATAACAAATCTGGCCTCAGACTCAGACACTTGACACTTACTAGCTGTGTGACCCTGAGCAAGTTACTTAATCCTCATTGCCCTGCAAAAACAAAAAAATTAAAAAAAAAAAAAAGATAAAACAGCAACTTCGCAGAATCATGGGATCTGGAAGGGGCATCAGAGGCTATTTAATCCAGACCATACCCAGTAAGGAGTCATTCATCACCAAGTGATCAAAAACCTATTCCCTCCCAAGCCAGCCAAAGTCACTCTGCCTTGGCTCTAATTATTAAGAAGATTTCCTTACATCAAGATGAAATCTTCTTTGCAGCTTACACCTAACATTTATTCAGTCAGTCCCTCCACACGACAGCCCTTTAAATCCATAGGTGACAGGTAGCGTGATCCTTCAAAGACTTCTCTTCTCCAGCTAAAACAACCCCATTTTCTTCAACCAGTCTCTCTATAACAGGTTCTCCAGTCCTTTTGCCATCCTGATGACTATTTTCTGGACATAGCTTCTCAATTTCTTTCCCAAAAGATGTCATCCAGATCTGAACACAAGGTATGGTAGAACCGAGTACAATGGGCTATCACCTTCCTTGTTCTAGACCCTATGACTGTCTTAATGTGGCCTAGGATAGTATTTGCTGGGGGGGTTTTGGCTTCCAAATCAACATTGTTGACTCATACTAAGGCTGCAGATCAACCAAAACACTTTAGTCTCATGGGGCAGCTAGGTGGCACAGTGGATAGAGCACTGGCCCTGGATTCAGGAGGATCTGAGTTCAAATCCAGCCTCAGACACTTACTAGCTGTGTGACCCTGGGCAGGTCACTTAACCCCAATTCACATGAGCTAATTTCTTACTATGATTGTCTCATCCAATACATGTTCAATTTTTTTTTTAATTCTGGCAAAGAACTTTGCATTTATTCCTATTCAACTTTATTTCGTTATATTGAACTCAGAGTTCTGGCTTGTTGAGATCTTTTGAGTCCTGATTCTCATCGAATATCTTAGCTCCCCCTCCTAGCTTTGTGTCAAATTCCTCTACCAGTGCTGCAAATTTGATAAGCATGCTACCTATGCCTTTAAGACAATAATAAATATTATGGAAATAATAAATATAATGAATATAATAAACATAATTAACACATATAAATATAACTAATACAATAAATATGACTAAATAAATATAAATGGGACAATAAAGATCCAAGGGTAGATCCCTAAGGCACTAAACTAGAGACCCTACTCCAAGCTGACATTAACTTACATCAACTACTCTTTGGATCTTGCCATTCAACAGTCTGATTCTACCTTACTGTACTATTGTCTGGTCCACATTTCTCTGTTTCATCCACAAAGATTGTAGAAGAGACTTTTGTCATATGTTGTTTAATTATAGGTCAACTATAGCAATGCCCATGACAGACCAGCCTTGTAACTATCAAAAAAAGAGATGATATTCATCTGGCATGACTTGTTCTTGAGAAGGCTTTTGGGGTCTGTTTTTTGTTTTGTGATCACCACTTCTTTTTCCAAATGCTCACTAACTCTACTTTTAATAATATGGTAGGCTCTAGAATTTTACCAGGTTTTGAAGTCAAGCTCATTGTTTGCCTAGCCCACATTTGTCTCTTTGGTCTTGCAGCATCTGGTCCCTTCCATTCTCCATGATCTGTCAAAGATTACTAACTGTAGCTTAGAAATCACATCTGCAGTTCTTTCAGCACTATCTGGGTCAAATGACTTGAACTCAGAAAATATAATGTCTCCCCTGTAGCCATGATTATTAGCATTTAATTGATTCTTGGAATACTCTGCCTTGTATCACCACTGACCTTTTAATTTAAAAGAGGCAACATGTTCACATCAAAAGAGCCCTGACTTTGGACTCAAAGGACCTGTCCTTCTATTTCAGCTCTGGTACTTATTATTTGTGAGAACTCTTTCATGTCTCTTAACCTTTCCAAAGCCTTGGTTTCTTCATTTCTAAATAAGCAGGTGGATTAGATGGCCTCTGTAATCTCTTCCACCTCTAAATCCTATCATACTATATATACATATGTCCTATTTCCCAACTATCTCCCCAACAAATAAGTTCTCTGGATGCCTTAAACATCCTTGTATCCCACACATAGCCTAGAGCAGTGACAGATACATATACATGTGTGTCTATGTATGTTTGTATGTATGTATATCAGGAACTCAGTAAATCCTTGTGGATAAATCAAAGACAATGTGCGTAGCTCCATTATTAGAAATTCCATCAAGTAACCTGATGGTCAGTTAGAGGGGTTGCTAACATATTGATTCTCTTAGCCCTAGGACACAAATGTGGTTAGAATGCTATCCAAACTGGCTAGTGGCATGAGCAAGGAGCCAACCTGGACCATGTACCTTTTCACCATAAAATGCCATGGATTCTCAAACCTCTACCAAACAACTAGTTTTCTGTGTTGGGAGGAGAAGGGGGAAGAGAGGAGGATATATAATGTTCAGAACCATAGAATGGTAGATTCAGAAGGCATATTCATCAATCATTAAGTTCAACTCTCTTGTTTCATAGATGAAGTCAATGAAGTCTAAAAGCTTCAGCAACTTACCCAAGATTGTATAATTGGCTGGCAGAAGAATTAGCTAGGACTAGAAATTGGCTCTAGAGATCAATTTGGTTTCTTTTAAAAACCAATGATAATGCAGAGGGAAGTGGGCAGAACCAGAAGAACATTTATACAAAACAGACACATCAGAAAAGACATCTTTGAGAGACCTAAGAATTCAGATCAATTAGATGACCAACCATGATTCCAGAGGACTTATAGATGAAACATGTTACCTACCTTCTGACAGAGAAGTGACTTAGGATAGAGAATCAGAAATATACTTTTGGATAGGAACAGTGTAGGAGTTTATCTTGTTTGGTCATACCTTTTGTTACAGGGATTTTTGTTTTTCTTCTTAATTTGTGAGGTTTAAAAGAAAATAAATGTTCATTGAAAAATGAAGAAAATAGAAACATTCTGTAGAACAATTCGGAACTATAGCCAAAGGGTTATAAAACCATGCATACTCTGACCTAGCAATGCCACTACTAGATCACTATCCAAAAAGAGATAAAAAAAGCTAAAGGACCTATATGTACAAAAATATTTATGGCAGCTCTTTTCTGGTGGCAAAGAATTGTAAATTGAGAGAATGCCCATCAATTGGGGAATGACTGAACAAATTGTGGTATATGATTATGATGGAAAACTATTATGCTATAAGAAATGATGAACTTATTAGCTGTGTGACCCTGGCCAAGTCACTTAACCCACATTGCCCCCACCAAAAAAAAAATTTAATTAAAAAAAGAAAGAAAGAAATGATGAGCAGGGTGCACTCAGAAAAATCTTGAAAGACTTACATGAGCTGATGCAAAGTAAAATGTACTGTGTACAAAGTAACAGCAATATCGTAAGATGATTAGCGTGATTGACATAATTATTCTCAGCAATACAGTGATCCAAGACAATTCTGAAGGACTTATGATGAAAAATGCTATCCATCCCCAGAAAAACAACTGATGGTATTTTTCTTGAGGATTTTTTGGTCTGTTTTCTTTCACAATTTAACTAATATGGAAATGTTTCGCATGACTACAATTGTATAACCTATATTGAATTGCTTGACTTCTTTTGGGGGGGGGTGGGCAATTGGGGTTAAGCGACTTGCCCAGGGTCACACAGCTAGTAAGTGTCAAGTGTCTGAGGCCAGATTTGAACTCAGGTCCTCTTGTCCCCAGGGCTGGTGCTGTATCCACTGCACCACCTAGCTGCCCCAAATTGCTTGCCTTCAGGGTAGGGCAGGGAGGAAGGAAGAGAATTTGGAACACAAAGTTTGAAAAATGTGTTAAAAATTGTTTTTATATGTGATTGTGGAAAAAATTCTAAATAAAATATTTTTTAAAAGAAAAATGAAGAAAATAAACATATTAACACAAACATACACATTCACACATCAGACCCAACAGTCACCACAGAGTTAACCTTTTTATTCTACAAACTTAAATACAAACGTATTATGAGTATATCACAAAGGCAGCATCTTATTCTCAGATGTGATAGTGGAACTAGTGGGAAGAATACTATCTTAGAATAGGAAGGCCTGGGGTTTGGTGTGACCTTTGGCAAATCATTTTCACACTCTGGGGTTCATTTTGCTCATCTATAAAATGAAAGGGTTGAGACCAATTACTTCTAAGTTCCCTTCTAACCATGATAATCGGTAACCTGCTTATTAGGAAATAAGAGTACATAATTATAAGAGGGGAAATAAAGTTGGAAAGAGGATCAAGGGGAAAGGGGAGTAACTTCATGGGGAGGGACATGGCCCACAAAATCACAGTAATTAACCCTGAGGAAAATGTGATTTGCATTCTAGGCTGTAGGTGAGCAACCTAGAACCTGTATTTAAATGTGATTGGAGTTGAATGGCCACTTGTTGAGACCTCATCCCTAGAAGGTCCTGTCCAGTGACTTCTTAATTTAGACATGTCAAAATTCAAAGTATTTTGATCCCACCCACTAGTGACCTAATCACAGTCAAAGCTATGCCAAGAAAGGGAGAGGTCCCGTTTTTAATGAGCTGTTTTGCTGCCTCTTCAAAATCAAGGACTGGTTGTTTTTTAAAGGGTGATGTATATTGATGTGGCTTCCCTTTTTCAATTCCTGAAAACATTCTTTTGACACTGCATTCAAATCCCCATCTTTCTCCACTCCCTCCTGTAGCCCTCTTCACTCAGGATAAAATATGCAATGTTGAAAGAAAGCATAAGGAAAATTGACCTTTATTGCTTCAGTTTTATTTTGGCAAATGTATATCTCTAAAAAAAAAAAAAAAATTTTAAAGGGGCAGCTAGGTGGCGCAGTGGATAGAGCACTGGCCCTGGATTCAGGAGGACTTGAGTTCAAAAGCAGACTCAGACACATAACACTTACTAGCTGTGTGACTGTGGGCAAGTCACTTAACCCCAATTGCCTCACCCCCCCTAAAAAAAAATAAACCTATATCTCTGCAAAACTTAAATTCTGTGTAGTAGCTGCTTTATATTTAACAGAAATGGAAATTCTGAATTTCTTGCTAGTGTTCTCCTTTGTCATGTTGACAATATTTTCCTCAATATAAAAATAATAATTTTAAAGAGAAACATCTAGGTTCTGTTGCCAACCATTTTGGCACTAGCAAAATAATCTTTCTTTAAGCATCACCAAACACTTAGAACCCACTCACTGGGTGGTTGGCATTGTGATGTCGCAGGCAGAGAATTGGTTCTGGAGTCCCAGGAACTGCATTGGAATCCCAGCTCTGACACTTTTTATGTGACTGTAGGCAAGACACTTCACTTCTCTGATCAACCTGTCTTCTCACTTGTAAAATAAGAATGATAATAGCTATAGCACTAACCTCATAGGGTAGTTGTGAGGATCAGGGAGATAATTATGTAGAAGGCTTTTCAAACCATGAAGTACCATTTGCATGTCAGTTTTTATTGTCATTACTGTTATTATTTACTCCCTTGTGACTTAGTAATCACTTATTCTCTTTAAAACAAAGAGGTTGAAGTAGATGGATGCTAAGATTACCTTCTAGCTCTAAATCTTGTGATAAACATGAAAATTTGAAAACCTTTAGCTTTCCAACTCATACTGTTACTCCTGCTTTCTTACCTTGAGTTTGACATTCAACCCAGAAATTAATCTGTTGTCTGGATTTTTCTGAGTCTTTTCGGAAATCCACGCTCTCTATGGTTGTATGGTAGAATTCCGTCACCTTATCTGAATATGCCTGTTAGATTAGAGAATTGTTACAATAAAATTATATGCAGTTACTAAATTGCCAGCTAAGTAACCCAAAAGTAGAAGTAAATCAATCTCAGAAAACATCCATAGTCATTGACTATAGAAGAAATGGATGTTTCCATTTCTCCCTATCTAAATCAGATAGGACTCTGAGCAATTGCAATGACTTAACATGGTCATGAATTAGGGCAAATTTAGAATGATACATTCCTTTTCAAACCAATATTCTTATAATTCTATGTTCCATTTATGGCCTGTATACAAACTAAATATTTTTAAGTGACATAGTCTACATCATCATCATTTTTATTAATATTGTTGTTCTTATTATTATCACTACTACTACAACTACTATACTACCACTACCACTACTACTACTGCCGCCACCACCACCACCACCACCACCACCACCACTACTACTACTACTACTACTACTACCACCACTGGATAGTCAAAACCCAGTACACAAAATCTCATTTCATTTGTAATATGGAGGTTTGATTCTGTTCTAAACTAGGAAATATCTCGGAATGTCAGCCCTTTCCAACTCTATTGCATTTTAGTATTACATAAATTTAATTTTGATTGCTAAGAATTGTGGCACCCCTGAATAGCAAAAAGTATACTTCCCTGTTCTAAGACTTGTTCATGCTGTGTAAGGCTTTATCATAGGATCATTGGTTTAAATCTGTAAGGAACATTAGAAGTCATATAATCCAATATTTCATCTCCCAGATGAAGAACAAGGCCCAGAGAAGTTAAGTGACTTGACTAGTGTCACAGAACTGGTAAGTATCTGAGTTGGGATTTGAACCCAGGTCTTCCTCATTCCAATTCTAGTATCATATCTACTATACTATATTACCTCTCTTTATGTTTAAAATAGTTTACCATCAGTTGAAATTGAAGCAAATGGAATCCTGGTGGGGTCTACCACTACATAGAATCCATTATTTCTCATGAAGATAGTTGCCAAGGTGAGACCAGGACTGAGTAAGGCTGTAGAATGATGAGTATGGCAAATTGGAATGCTTCTGGTCTAACCCAATACTTTATTCCTTACTGATTCAGAACCAATACTGTGTTTCCTCAACCTCAAGCCTTATGTCCTGTTTAACACACACACACACACACACACACACACACACACACACACACACACACACACACACACACACACACACCCTCTCCCTTGTTTATATTCTTGTTAAACTTTTTACCTGGCTCCCTCTTCAGATATATAGATATATAAAATACTACTACCGCTGGCCCTTGAAGTTCTGTAATTGGCAATCCCAGCTACTGACTTTGACCTTTGTTGCAAACATCATTATTCTTTTATCTTTTTAGTTCTTTTTTTTTCTTTTTTCTTTTTTTGGTAGGGCAATGAGGGTTAAGTGACTTGCCCAGGGTCACACAGCTAGTAAGTATCAAGTGTTTGAGACCAGATTTGAACTCAGGCCCTCCTGAATCCAGAGTTGGTGCTTTATCCACTGCGCCACCTAGCTGCCCCCTATCCTTTTAGTTCTAAGAACTATAACTCTGGTCACTGACCTTTGCTTCCTGTGCTGGCCCCCATCTTCACCCTATAGACAAGACGGATGATGCCCAGACATCTTGACTGAAGCCTTTCCCCCTCTCCCACAGTGCAGGAAAGCCTCAGAGTGGACCATGCAGCCCATAGAACCACAACTCATTCTAGATGGTTACACCATTAGAAATAAAATAATGAGCAGAAGAAATACTCAATGACTTACTAGAGCATAAATTGGAGCTATTTCAATGAGACAGCAGAGTTAGTTGTGGACAACTAGGGTTGGACATGAATGACCTAGTACGCAGCAATTATCGTACCTTTCTCAGAACTAGCAAGAGGAGCACATGATTCTTAGGAACAGAGCTGTAGGCAGAAAGCCAGAGCTACAAGAAGCAGCCCACTGTGTGGGAAAGGCAATCATAGTGCAATGTTCAGACACACAAGCACAGATGGATGGTTACCAGTCATCATCTCTACCACACTCTTTTGTCCATCTGTTTGTTGCATAACTCAAGAGGGGCATTGAGAAACACTGCCCTGGAAGGAGAAGAACTTAAGAACTTAATAGCTGTGTTTTACTTACAGCACAGATTGGAAATTCCTGCTCTCCATACAGCCTATTGGCCATACTCAGAGTATAATCAGATTTTATCCTGTCCAACTTCTTGAGCAGCTTCCCAAAGCAGGAGTCAGAATCTCGACAGCCATCACTCAAGGACTTTGTATTCTTGATAGGACATAATAAAATTGGGTAAAGTATCATTATTCTGTCCTTTGCCAACACACTTTCTTATCAGGCACCTAATTGTCATTTTCCAGCTAATTTCATAAAAGTATGACAGTATTTGTATGTAATTTTAAATTTTTAATTACAGCATGGAATACTTAAGTCACAATGAATACTTTAAAGGGATATCCATAAATGGCATCTTCTTTCAATCCTACTGTATTTCCCTTAAAAGGAACACTATAAAATATTGCCCAACTTCATATAACCCCCTTATCTGGATTTCAGGATCATGACAGGAACTCATTGTCCATCCTCTCATGAATTCTACAAGATGGTCCCAAGAGAATTACTGTAGCAGCCACATTTCTGATATAGGACAAAGAAAAATTCTTTGCATTTATTGGGTGAAAGTTACTATGGATATTTCTTGAGCCTACCCTGTCCTAAGTCACAGCCTCATCTAGACTAATATCACCCTTAGAACTCCTAGTAAAGGAACAATTCCCACCTTTTTAGCAACTAGCTATTCTCCATTGTAAAGAATTAATTGTTATTTGAGGTTTTTATGCCTCGGCGAACACTGGTCTGGGGTTTTGCAAACCGCACGGTGCTCTACCCACTGGTTGTAGCCATTGCCAGGGCTCTGGCACCTCACGTCATCACCACTCACCGACGCCTACATGGGCCTGGCAAAATTATAATGATTGGAAGCCTACTGAGGGCAGTCATGTGACTGTCAGAGCAGCCATCCCATTGGCTGGGGCTGTGTGGGGTGTTTCTAGGTTTGGAAGAGAAAAATTGGGCATTTGAGGTGGAAGCTGGAAAGCGACAGGCTTTCTGCTGCATATTTTCAGCTGATTCCTGGGCGGTGGTATTTTTTCAGGTATTATAATTTCCCTTTCCCCATTTTATTTCCTTTCCTTTGATCCTACTGATCCTGTTTGTGTTTTGTTTTTAAGTTCGTTCTTGTAAAAATCTTGTTCTGTTTTGAGGGAGGCTGCCAGTCTCCTTCCTTGCCCCAGTATTGCGGCGAGCCGCTTAGCTAGCACTCCCCAATTAAAAATTGGTCCCCACACCATGCAGTTTCAAAAAAAAAAAAAAAAACCAAATCCACTAACCCAGGAACTGGTAGGTGAGATAAATCATAGAGATATTTTAGGTCTCATTTTGTTGTTGTTGTTGGGATGGTTGGTTGGGTTTTTTAAAGATGCATAGAGCCTAATGCAATCCTGAGCTTTTATCTTCCAAGAAAACCCAAAGAGCAAGCAGATGACCATCTTTATTAAGAAGGGAGATCAGTTTATTATGATAAGATAGATACCTGTTGATTTGGAAGTTTTGACATCTCTTGCTGGTCCCCTTGGGTTTCTTTACTTGACCCTTTTGAAGAAATGTCAGTCTCTGTGCTTTCTCTTTGTGAAACTTCATTGAAGTGTAGCACCTGCAGAATGGGAGTGTGGATATAATGTAATTAAAAACAAAAAAACAAAACCACCTAGACCAAGAGCCAGAAGTCTTCAGTTCTAATAATGGATCTATCCCTTAATAGTCCATCACTTTAGGAAAGTCTTTTAAACTCTTGAAAATTTGATTCCCTTGGCTATAAATTAAGAACTCTATCTCTATCTTCCCTCACTTCCCCCAACTTTTTCAGGGTTGTTATTAAAATCAAAGGAGGCGAGTGAGCTCTCGAACTCTTGACACAATCACTCCAAAAAATATCCAAATAAGGTTATAGGAAAATGCCTGGAGCAGCAAAACTCACAGAAGAATGTGCTGAAATCATCTTCTAACCAAGAACAGCTTTGAAGGTCAGAAGGAGGGAGCTGCTGTGCAGATACAGGAGTTGGGCCCAACCCCACAGTCACCCTGACACAGATCCAGTCTCAGGAAGTCCTCACCAGAGAAGCAGACCCCCAGAGCCTCTGAATCAGCTGAAGCACCAGTGTCATCTGGAACTAAGCTCACAGTCTGGTGAGTGGGCTGAGCCCTGGGCAGGGGAGAGACTATAGGGGTCTATGCTGGTGCTAAGGCAGAACTTGGATTTTACACCCCTACTGAGAACCAGGTGGGGGAGGGGCACAGGCTCCTCGGAGCTAACAACCACAACACACAAAGCTGGTTGATTGGCAAGTTGGTCTGGGGTCATCTAGGACCAGGAAACAGGACGGGTGAGGGAAGAACCTGATTCTCTTTAAATCATACCACCTGGGACTTCTTACGCTTGGGATACTGCAGCCTGGAAACAGTGCCCCACTTTAAGGAGCTAAAAGTCTAGTAAAATCAAAGGAGGCAATGTGAATGAAGACACTTTCACAGAACTTAAGAGTTGGAAAAGACCTCAAAGGTAATAATCCCTTCCAACCCAACCTTGAATATGATCAATCCCTTATTCAATGTTCCCACTTGATCATCCAACCTTCCCTTGAGGACCTCCAGGGATGTAAAACCCACCACTTTGTGAAGCAATCTATACACTCGTGAGTTGCTCTAATTATTACGAAATATTCCCCTAAATAGAAGGCCAAATCTGCCACTGTGTAACTTCCCATATTCTTCCTCATTCTGCCCTCTGGACCCAACCAGAACAAATCTAATTCTGCTTTTTCTATGTCAGCTCTTTAAATATTTGAAGATAGTCATAGCCTCTCTGAGTCTTCTCCATGGTGAAACATAAATCTATCCTTATTAAGAGTAGTTTCCAGCCCTCTCACCAACATTGCTTCTGTCTTCTGGGAGCATTCCAATTTCTTAATATCCTTGCACAGAAGAGAACACAAGAGTCTGGATGTAGCTAGATCATGGCAAAAGATAGCAGGCCTGTTATCTTCTTCATGCTGGACCCTACGCCTCTATTAATAGAAGTTGTTAAATGATTTTCCCAAGATCATAAACAAAGGAACTGACAGAGCTGTTGCTTATACCCAGGTTTTCTGGTTCTGATGCACTTTTTAAATTTTAGGATTTAATTAGGTAAATGCCCATAGCATTAGTTTTCTGATTCTAAAGCCCTTTCCAAATGTTCAGATTATTAAGTAAATAGCCATAATGTTACAAATGTTATGGAAAATGTAATACTGTCCTTCAGAAAGCCTTTTGTAATCAATCTCTCAGGATATGCTGGGCAATAGCAATACACAGATGAAAATGAAACAGTCCTGCCTTCAAGAGGCTTATATTCTCTTGAGAATTAGTATGAATTCTGTAGCTTTCTCTAGCCCTAAACTCATTCCATTAAGAAGTGAACATTTAAAAAAAAAAATCTGGGCAGAAAACTCCATTTATTTATTGATTATCCATTATAGATGCTGTCAAAAGACAGAGAAATTAAAGGTTGGAGAAAGAAGCCCTAGAATAGGTGTGAGAAGAGTGAGGTCATATTTCTACTCTGTGACAGCTGTGACAGCCCCTTCTTCCCTTCCCTCCCTCCAGGCTTTAGTATCCTTGTCTGTCAGATTAGGGGATTAGGCTAGAGGGTTGTTCTCTCAAATCTATTCCAGCTTTTAACATTCTACAATTCAGACTGTGATTCAAAGTCTGCTCTGAAAGTAGGTGTGTTTCCTATAATGATCTTTTGCAGCAAGCAAACACAGTATTATGTAGGACCTTATGAAAGGGCACCACTCTAAGATTGAGGCAGCAATGAGGGGGTGCAGTAGGTAGAACACTGCCCCTAGAGACAGGAAGACCTGACTTCCCCTCCAAGATTACCTTGCATTTGTTTTGTATGTGTTTTTGTATTTGTCTCTACATGTTTTACATTGTCTCTCCCATTTGAACATAAGCTCCCTTAAGGGCAGGAAGTCTTCACATACCCAGCACCTAACACAATGCCTGGCATATAAGTGCTTAATGAATTCCTGGTGAATGATCAATCAATTCTATAGTCAATACCAAGTCACTAGAATAAGAAACAGAAGGTATTGTAGAATAGTAGATGGAAACCCAGGCTCCGAGTCAAGGAGACCTGAGTTCAAGATCCTCCTCTGACATATATAAGCCACGTGAACCTGGGAAAATCACTTGACATCTCAACTCTTGTTAAGACTGTAAGTTGCAGGGCAGCTAGGTGGCGCAGTGGATAGAGCACTGGCCCTGGATTCAGGAGGACCAGAGTTTGGATCCGGCCTCAGACACTTAACACTTATTAGCTGTGTGACCCTGGGCAAGTCACTTAACCCCAATTGCCTCACACACACACAAAAAAAGACTGTAAGTTGCAGTGTAAGGGCCTTACCTACATTAGTAGAAAGATATTCCTATACCCATAAAATCACAAGTCTACTTCACCAAAAGAGGGATGGAAGAAAGAGAAGAAAAGAAAAGGAAGGAAGGAAGGGAAGGAAGGAAAAGGAAAGAAAGAGAAGATGGGAGAGAGGGAAGGAAAAAAGAAAAACTAATAATAGTTCCAAAAAAAACAGAAAATGAAACATACTTCCTCTTCCTCAGAGCAGAGAGGTAAGATACTACTAATCTGGAAGAATATTATATGCATTATCAGCTGAAGTAAAAACAAAAGATATTAATAACACATTTCAAAAAGAGCCCCATGGGGACAGCTAGGTGGTGCAGTGGATAAAGCACCAGCCCTGGATTCAGGAGGACCTGAATTCAAATCCAGCCTCAGACACTTGACACTTACTAGCTGTGTGACCTTGGGCAAGTCACTCAACCCTCATTGCCCCACCAAAAAACAACAAAAAAGAGCCCCAGTATGTAAATAAAAAACAGTACCTAAGAACAGAGTGAATGTTTAATAAATGCTCATTGACTGACTTGCAAGTCAGCTTACCTTAGCAACACTGACATATATAGAGTGTTTTCTGGTCTAGTTAGTTTGACTCTACAAAACCACTGAGTGACAACTATGTACATAATGGTAAACTTTTGGAGATTGAGTTATTGCAAGGATCAAATGGCATCTTGTAATGTACTTTATAAATACTACCTATGTGAATGTGAGTATCCTTCCTCTTGCTCTCCTTCTTCCTGACTTCCTTCCTCCTAATACCTTCCTTAAATTAAAAAAAAAAAAAAAGCCCTGGGTTTGAGTCCTCACTTTGATACTTAGGAGTTGTGAGGCCTCTGGCAAATCTCTTAAATTCCATGAACCTAATTTCCTCATCTATAAAATGGAGATAATAATACTTGTGCACTTTCCTCAAAGGATTATTGTGAGAATCAAATGAAATAATGGATGTTAAGCACTACCTAAATGCAACATATTATTATTATTTAGCCCTAAGGTGCTGCCTTCAAAGAGCTAACTATACAGTTGAAGAGAGAGTGTAAAAAACACTAAAGTGCAAGACAAGAAACCTAAGGTTCTAGTCTCAGCCCATGTACAAACCATCTGTATGACCTTGGTCTTGACTTGTCAGCCTCATCTATAGATGATAAGTTTGGCCTGGGCCCTTTCTAGTTCTAAAAGTCTATGATTCTACAAAATACACAAACAGAAAAATAATGTGAAATGCCAAGCAAGATATCATTGGCACCACATGAATGATATAGACCATCAGTGCCACTCCTGGGAATTCAGAGAAGGGACAGATCACCATGGCCTGACAGAGCTGGAGAAGGAGGTTTGGTGGAAGAGGTAGAAATACAGGTGGTGCTTCAAGGATTTAGGTCGAAGGAGAAGAAGGAAGGGCATTGTAGGCAGGGGCACTATGAACAAGGTACAGAAGGAAGGAGTATGAGATAGTGAGGTCAGTGCCTGGCCAAAGTGAAGGATTCTAGTGGGGGTTTTTTGGTTTGGGTTTTTTTTTTTGCTTTGTTTTGTTTTGGTTTTTTTTGTAGGGCAGTGAGGATTAAGTGACTTAACCAAGGTCACACAGCTAGTAAGTGTCAGGTATCTAAGGCTGGATTTGAACTCAGGTCCTCCTGAATCCAGGGCTGGTGCTTTATCCACTGCGCCACCTACTGCCCCCAGGATTCTAGTTCTTAAAGCTGGGCTCTTATTTAGACTGGAAAAAGGAAAACATTTATAAAGTACTTACTCTGTACCAGGAACTGTGCTAAGCACTTTGCAAATATTATCTCATTTGATCTGCATAACAACCCTGGGAAATAGATGCTCTTATAATCTTTGTTTTATGATTGTGGAAACCCAGGGAGGCAGAGGTTAAGTGATTTGTCCAGGGTCACACAGATAGTCTGAGGCCAAATCCTGACTACGTCCAGTGCTTAATCCACTGTACCACCTAGCCACTCAGAGAATAACTTTGGATGAGTACTTGCAATGAGCACAGAGGTATGGAAAACATGGTAACAAGAACTTACTTCATTGATCTGATCTGCAGTAGAACTTTTAGCCCCTAGGCTGATCATGCCAAAGGCAACTGAAATGCTCAGAGGACAGATGAAGATGTTTGCCGGTTCGTCACTTTTACTTAGCTCTTGGAAAAGGTCCAAGCAAAACTTGGTATTGGCTGTCACGAGGGAGTCCATTGTGAAGCTGAGGGTAACCTAAAAAAAAAAAAAAGAATTCTTGGAATAAATGTGTCACTCTGAAGCATATTTTTATGAGCACTTATTCATTAAGATTTGAAAATGTGAAATGTGAAGTTTGTAATCCTCCTGATCCTTGTCTCCTCCACTGCTGATGAAATGCTCTCAGGAGTCTCCTTTCTCCATAGGAACTGAAGGGAATCATTGCTCTTTTCCCCAACTAAATGCCCCCCCTAGACAGTGGCCAAGAAAAGCTTCCTTCTCTATTTTCCCCTCCTCACGATGCCGTGCCTAGTTCCATCTAAATGTACTGCCCATTTAAATTCAGTTTTGTCAAATGTACAGTAAGACCCTACTGCCTACATACCTTGCCCTATCCCCTGAAGATGCAATTAAAACAAAACAAACCATAATCTAAGCCCACAATGAGTGTACAGTCTCATGGGGGAGATGAGAAATAGACATAAATGACAGAGGAATATTAGGAGGTGAAAACTATATTGAATAGTACTTAGAGAACCAGGAGGACCCAGGTTCAAGTCTTACATACTGTCTAACCAACTCTGACACATACTCTCTAACCATGGTCAAGTCGCTTAAGCCCTCAGTCTTCCAGGCCAAATCTTTAGGAGGACAAATTGCAGGACAGATGCCCATCTTGCACTGCTCCTGGAAGTTCCTCACCAGAAGCTCCCCATACCAATGAAATCACTAGTCCAGTGGGGAAAATAGAAAATAGAAAATAGAAGGAAAATAAAAGACATGACTAAATATATGGAAGTCAAACAGAGTAAAATGAGTGGTTCACATTGTTAGGGATCACTTCTTGCTAGGGAGATCAGGAAAGGTTAAACCTGAACTGGACTTCTTTGAAGGAGGAGAAATATGTCAGTAACTGAAACTGGGAGATATGAATAGATGAATCCAGGACAGAAGAATAATAAGCATGAATTCAGAGAGGGAGAACAGGACAAGTTCAGGGAATGGCAAGTAACCCTGGTCGAGTCACTTAACTCTTTCTGTCTCAGTTTCCTCATCTGTAAAATGAGCTGGAGAAGGAAATGGCAAACCATTCCAGTATCTTTGCCAAGAAAACCCCAAATGGGGTCACAAAGAATTAGACATGGCTGAAAAGTGACTCAACAACAACAACAACAACAAAATTAAGGGGTTGGGCTAGATGGCCTCTGAAATCTCTTCCAGGTATAAAACTCTAATCCTGTGACTCTGAGGTTTCAAGCTTTGGTAATAAGGGAAATGATGGTGCCACTGACAACAATGGGAAGGTAAAGAGGAAGGGCATCATTTAGAAGGTAATGTTGGTTATCTGATGGATACAACCGAAGTGTCTGTGTGATTGATATCCAGGTGGAGATGTCTAGCAAGCAGTTGGAAATGAGAAAGTGATGCTTGTGGGAGAGTTTGGGGCTAAAGCTATAGATTTGAAAGTTTGGGAGTCATATTCACAGAGATGATCACTAAACCCATGTAGTGTTAAGGGCTAAAATTCTAGCTAAACTGTCAAAAATATCCAATGAGTGGTTGCCAATAAATTATAAGCTTTAGCAAGAGTTAGACTTTTAAGCATTTATTAAGGAGAATAAGAATTTGGTAAAGAGAGAGAGAAAGGCCTAGATTCCTATCTATTAAAGGGAGAGCGCATTTCTAGCTCCCTTCTCTGCCGGAGTCCAGAGGGAAGAACGCGAGACTGAGTGCCAGTCTCTTCCTTCTTCCTCCCACTAGCCAGCGTCACTTCCTGACGCCAAAGAAAAGATTCCTGGTCTTGCCCTCAAAGACCTTCGCTTCATGGGCGGAACTCTTCTACAGTAAGTCTCCAGCAGGTGGCGTCATTCCAATCGTTACAGTAGAAAGGTAACATTGCTGAAAGAGAAAATGTAAAGAGAAAAAAGGAAGAAGACAGGATAGATCTTTGGTAGTCATCCATACGTAACAGGCAGGAGGAGAAAGAGGAACCAGGACTGAGTGAAGATCAAGAAAGAGCCATCTGTTTATTCTTTCTGTTGTTGTTCAGTTTCTTCGGTCATGCCTGACTCTTCATAACCCCTTTTTGGGGTTTTCTTGGCAAAAATACTGGAGTAGTTTGCCATTTCCTTCACCAGTTCATTTTACAGACAAGGAAACTGAGGCAAACAGGGTTAAGTGACTTGCCCAAGGTCACACATCTACATCTAGTATCTGTTTATTCCTGCCACTCTGCATTTTCTCTGATTGTATTATATGATTTGAGATTTCCCGAAGTAAATTGTTGTCTTTTTTGTTGACCTCATATTATTCGCTATGTGTATAATATTTAGGACTTTAAGCATTTCCATTTCAGAAACTATAGGGGGGAAAAAAAAAAAATATATATATATATATATATATATATATTGTGGGGCAATAATGGTTTAAGTGACTTGTCCAGGGTCGTACAGCTAGTGTCAAGTGTCTGAGACCAGCTTTGAACTCAGGTCCTTCTGAATCCTGGACAGGTGCTTTATCCACTGTGCCACCTAGCTGCCCCTGAAACTATAGAATATTAGAACTGAAGTGAACCTTATAAATCATCTCAGTTTAACTTTACATTTTTCAAAATGGGAGGGTACTGAAACCCACAGAGGTTAAGTGACTTGCCAGGGGAAAGACCATGGCTTCTCCCCCCATAATCTATTTCCAGTATTCAGTTTCTTAGAGAACTCCAAATACTTCTTTATGTCTTATTAATATCATTTTCCTCATGTTATTTCCTCTTATTGTTTATGGATTTAAAAAAAAAACTGATTAACATCCTCCCTGTGTATTCACCCCTGATTTACCTCTTGGCCTCCTGTTATCTCAGTTTAGCAACCCAACTTTTTGCCTCTTTTTCATACTTCCTATTTTCCCTCTTGCATTTAGATTGACATTCTCTGATTTTCTCCATCACAGTGTTAAATATATACAGGGTGAGCCAAAAGTCATGAAGGGGTTTCAATATTTAATAACTCTTATTTGTTGTTTTTAATTTATAATACCATAACATTATATACTTTATATATATATACATATATATATGGTATGAATGTGCATTATGTGTGAAGAATCAAATTTTGTAAATGGCAAAAAAAAGAAAAAGAAATTTTTCAAAAAGTTATTAAAACATAGTGACTCAACTCTTGAATAATTAGTGCCAAGGCATGCTTCTGTTAACACAACCAAGTATATGTTGGCAATTTTTAAAAAATAGCTTTATGGTTCACTCAGACCACTGTATTTTTTTCTACCATACTCTGCCTAAGTTATATTTTTCACTGTTGACATCCTATTTCCTAAATAGCTGGTGTAGTGAGTACTGTAGTAGATGAATTTCACCTGCTTTGTAAGGGGATAATAAACTAAGACATAATAAGGGTACTTATTAGTCAAAGTACTTCAAACAATGTTGCTGGATCAGAAAGATGGTTCTCTTTATTTTGTTTTTTGTTTTTTGGGGTTTTTTTGGTGAGGCAATTGGGGTTAAAGTGACTTGCCCAGAGTCACACAGCTAGTAAGTGTCAAGTGTCTGAGGCTGGATTTGAACTCAGGTCCTCCTGAATCCAGGGCCGGTGCTCTATACACTGTGCCACCTAGCTGCCCCAGATGGTTCTCTTTAAAAAAAAAAAATAAACATTTTTGCTTATAGTTTTTGTTCCAATTTTTTCCCTCTTTCCCTCCCTCCCCTCCCACCTCCCTGAGGCAGCAAACAATCAGATATGAGTTATACAAGTATGGTTATGTAAAACATTACCATATTTATCATTTTGTATAAGAAAACTTGATTAAAAGAAAGTGAAAAATAGCATGCTTCAGTCTGTTCCATCAGTATCAGTTCTTTCTTTGGAGGTGAATAGTATGTTTCATCAATAGTCCTTTGGGACTATCTTGGATCATTATATTGTTGTGAACAGTCAAGTCATTCACAGTTCTTCATTGAACAGTGTTGCTGTCTCTATGTACAATGTTCTCTTGGTTCTGCTCACTTCACTATACATCAGTTCATAGAAGTCTTTCCAGGCCTTTCTGAAATCATCCTGCTTGTTATTTCTTACAGTACAATAATATTCCATCACCATCATATACCACAACTTGTTTAGCCATTCCCCAATGGATGGGCATCCCTTTGATTTCCAATTCTTAGCCACCATAAAAAGCACTGCTATGAATATTTTTGTACAAATGAATCTTTTTCTCTTTTGGGGGATGTCTTGGAATATAAACCCAGCAGATGGTTCTCTTTGTGAAATAGGATGGGTCCTCAGCTGGCCCTATGCGGTATATTCCAGGGCTCTTGCCAAAGATGGAGAAGAGTAACTTCATCCCCAGCCTCTGGGAAAGGCTGAAAGATGAAAATAGGTCATAGAAAAGAAGTTGCGATCTTAAAATCAAAATGGAAGAATACAGGTATGGATGAGTCTTCTCTGTGGCTAGAGGTAAGGTATATGTTGTCACTGGACACTTTTTTCCTATATGTCTTAGAACCTTGAGACTTTTCCATGCACTTGGCTGTTATCTTTTGGGGAGGGTATCATGGTTCAGAGGTATCTGAGGACAGCAGTTCAGATCCCATCTCTGACTCCTAAAACTCCTGTGACCTTAGGAAAATCTTAACCTCCCTGAACCTTAGTTTCCTCATCTGTAAAATGAAGGTATTAGATTTAACGGACCTCTGCGGCACCATCTATCTGTAGGTCTGTAATCCTAAGTATGTATATGACCTATGTTCATTGTTATAGGAATGCTTGTATGAATTATTTTTAATTATACATTAAAATCAAATTCCTCACACATAGAAGTTACTTTGGTAGATCAACGTATGTAATTTTTAGCTAAAATTGTCAAAGCAGTTAATGCATTTTTTAGTTCTAGGTATTTAATAAATTCCTCCATTTTTAAGAACTATGTGTGTGAAAAAGAGACAGAGGCAGAGAGAAAGTTTCTGAGGTATAATCAATCAGTTATCAATCCACAAGGGATTAGGGATACAAAGACAAAAGTGGAAGTTCTTGTCGTCAGGAAGCTTACATTCTCTCAGGGAGAATATGAACATGAATAAGGACATACAAAATAAGCACAGGGTCAATTGGGGTTGGGGATGGGGCACCACCAGCTCAGAGTATGAGGAGAGGCTTCTTTTAGAAGGTGGAGCATCATCAGAGTTTCAAGGCAAACAGGAAGTCAGAGTGCATTCCAGACATGGAGAACAGTCAGTGTAAAGGTGTGGAGATGGGAAATGTCATGCCATGTGTGAGCAAAGCTGTTTGGCCAAACTGTAGAGTGTGAGAAAGGAAATAATGTATGTTATCATTGGAAACATAGGTTGGGGCTAGGTTATGAAATGCTTTAAAAGTCAAACAGAAGAACTTAGATTTTATGCTAAAGGCACTAAGGAGTCAATGGAGTTTAGTGTGGTGTATAAAAGTTTGAGAGATAGCTTCTGGGTAATTAATCTTTATATTAATCATCCTAGCAGGTAATTAATAAAAGGGGTCAGTGGCACTCTTAAATGCCAGAGGACCCTCATGGAACCCCTCAATGCTTATATGCCCTTGGAAAAGTTGGTGTTCCTAAGGGTGGTAATCAACTCTGTTTGGTTAACAATTAATGAGAAGGGGCAGCTAGGTGGCGCAGTGGATAGAGCACGGGCCCTGGATTCAGGAGGACCTGAGTTCAAATCAGGCCTCAGACACTTAACACTTACTAGCTGTGTGACCCTGGGCAAGTCACTTAACCCCAATTACCTCACCAAAAAAACCAAACAAACAAAAAAACCAACAATTAATGAGAAGAATGAATATTTTGAGAGGTAGACTTATTCTAATAAGGAACTATGGTACATGATTTTGATTACTCTCACTCCCAAACCATGACATCAGGAGGTAATATCATGACTTGCAGTGATTTGGATTTAAGTGAGGGAGGGCTGTGCAAGGTCACCAACCTCACTCTTTCTTCCAGAGCCATCTGGGTCCCGTGGCAAGATATAGATCAGGACAATTGGAGATAGCCCTGGATATTGTTGTTGTTGTTTATCATAAAAGTTTTTTATTATTTTCTAGTTACATGTAAAGATAACTTTCAGATTTTTTTTTTTAAAGGCCAGTGAGGTTAAGTGACTTGCCCAGGGTCACACAGCTAGTAAGTGTTAAGTGTCTGAGGCTGGATTTGAACTCGGTTCCTCCCAAACTTTAGTGCCAGTGCTCTATCCACTGAGCCACCCCCACCCAAGCCTGGATAAAACACAATGAACTTTCCCACTTGGATTAGGTCTGAACAAGATTGAGGAGAAAATTAATCCAATCTCATTATCAGCAATGTCCTACAGATGCTGGCTTGGCCTACTTAAAAATGAGGATGTAGATGGGGAAAAAACCTGGTTCTTCCCAGTAATTAGTTATTTAATTATCATTTTTCTCATTAATCAGTCAACAAGCATTCATTGAATTTATTGAGTAGGGGTGTGACATGGCCAGTTTAGGAAATATAACAAAGACATTAATCACCAAAATCAATAATACCTGAGGTTTTTTGTTTGTTTTTTTGCGCGGCAATGGGGGTTAAGTGACTTGCCCAGGGTCACACAGCTAGTAAGTGTCAAGTGTCTGAGGCCATATTTGAACTCAGGAACTCCTGAATTCAGGGCCGGTGCTTTATCCACTGCACCACCTAGCTGCCCCAATAATACCTGACTTTAAAAGACTAGTTCTCTGACAGATTAGGCGAAACAGTCTTATTTAGAATTTGGATTGTTTCATTGACCCTATCTCATATATGTGATTTGGTTTAGGCCCCTGTTGATTTTCTTTATGCAGCAGTTAATCCATTTTAAAACATTTAATTGCTTGGCAAGTATAGCTTTTATTTTATTAGAGCAATTACTTCCAAAAATGGGGATTTTCCAATTTTTTACATGTACATACACACACACACACACACACACACACACACCTGGGTGCATTTAGCAATTCAGTAATGTTTCATACCTCAACAGAGCAATTTTACATATATTCTATAATGTCTGAATACCCATTATGTTGTCCTCCTCCCAAAAAACAATTTAGCATTACTCACTTAGAAACCAGTCTGTTCTTCAAAGCTAAGTGGAAGCAAAAAGAGATGAAAACCAAAGCTGCAAAAAACTTGTTAGTTTCTTTCTGAATAATCACTAAATCCTACAGATGAGAAAACTAACCATGACTGCTGAATTCATGTTAGAATTGGAAGGAGGGCAGCTAGGTGGCGCAGTGGATAAAGCCCCGGCCCTGGATTCAGGAGTACCTGAGTTAAAATCCGGCCTCAGACACTTGACACTTACTAGCTGTGTGACCCTGGGCAAGTCACTTAACCCCCATTGCCCCGCAAAAAAAAAAAAAAAGAATTGGAAGGAACTTTATGTGGTTCAATACTCTGATGTTTTAAAAATGACATCATGTACAAGACAATTCCCAAAGACTCACAACAGACAATGCTCTCCACATGCAGATAAAGAACTATGGAGTCTGAACACAGATCAAAGCATACTGTTTTCACTTTGGGTTTTGTTTTTCTTGTGGTTTTTCCTTTCTGTTCTGATTCTTATTTCACAACATGACTAACATGGAAATATGTTTAACATGATTGTACATATATAACCTATATCAGATTGCTTGCTGTCTTGGGGAGAGGGGAGAGAGGAGAAGGAGGGAGGGAGAAAAATTGGAACTTAAAATCTTACCAAGAAAATGAATGTTGAAAACTAAAGAAAAATTAAAATGGCATCATGCATTATTTAGTTTTATTTTGCACTCAGACCACTGTATCTTTTTCTACCATACTCTGCCTCTCTCATAGTTTTCCATTGTTGACATCATATTTTGTCAGATAAAAAGAAAGTTGCTCCAATATCTTCAGTATTGAACTGAGATTTCTTCAGACAAAAAAAGGGAGAATTTGAGGCATTCATCTAGATAATTTGGGTTTCAAACCAAACTATATTGAAAAAAATGATGATTGTCCCAAATGACAGAGTGACTCAACTTGACTCAAGTTCACATTGTATAATATGAAATTTGTCTTTGGCCTTTGGGAAGAGGTAGCAGAAGAGAGAAGAAAGGTCTGTCTATAAGAAGGAAACTGGAACTAGAATCTCATTTGGAAGGAAATATTTGTAAATGTCATGAGCAAATAAAACAATCAAGAAATCATAAAATGATATACTTTTTGAACTTGATTCTTAGAACAATCCTGTGATGTAGGTGCTATTATTACACCATTTTACAGATAAAGAAACTGAGGCTGAGAGACCCAGGTCACACAACTAGTAAGTGTCTGAGGCAGGATTCAAACTCAGATGTTGTGAACTCTAGGCCCAGCTCTCTATCTAGGAGGCAACTTAACAACCTTACACAATATAGTCATAAGAACAATTCAAGAAAAGATCCAAGAAAGCAGAGGTAATTACTGACTGGGAGATCAGGAAGGGCATCCTAGAAGAGATGGCATTTGAGTTGGGCTTGAAAGGATGGGTAGGAATTCAATCCGTGTGGGGGGAAGAGGTGAAATGAGGGAGACACCAAGGGGAAATGTAAGCATAGGGAAGCACACAAACAAAAGCTTGGGGATAAGAAAGCATAGGGGCATATCAATGGGCTGGTGAGTAGTCCAGGTTAGAAGGCTTCTTACTGACCTGGGGGGATGTTCTGTAAGTCTTGAAAGGTATGGGGGTATGGTATTGTGAAGGTCCTTGAATTCCAAGTTAAGGATTTTGAACACTCCTTGTTAAGCAATAGAGAGCTATTGAAGGATTTGAAGAAAGAAATAACAGAATTAAATTCATATAAGGAAGATGCTTGGCAGTAGTAGGAAAAATGGAACATAATGGGGGCAGGGTAAGAGTGGAGGCTGGGAGACCTATTAAGGGGCTACTGCTCCAGACCAGGCTATTAGTGGCTGTGAAAATAAAGAGGAGGAGAGATCCAAGACCATCCCAAAGGACTATTGCTGAAACATACCATTGTAACGATTGGAATGACGCCACCTGCTGGAGACTTACTGTAGGAAAGCTCCAACATGAGGAGAGGGACTCTGAGGGCAGGACTATGCGGCTTTTCTTTGGTGTCAGGAAGTGATGTTGGCTGGTGGGAGGAAGAAGGGGGAGGCTGGAGCTCTGACTCCTCTTTCCTGAGGACTCTGGTGGAGAAGGGAGCTAGAAATGTGCTCTCCCTTTAATAGATAGATGAATCTAGGCCTTTCTCTACCAAATTCTTATTCTCCTTAATAAATGCTTAAAAGTCTAACTCTTGCTAAAGCTTATAATTTATTGGTGACCACTCGTTAGATATTTTAGACAGTATAGCTAGAATTTTAGCCCTTATACTATCCACCTCCAAAGAAAGAACTGATACTGATGGAATAGACTGAAGCATGCTATTTTTCACTTTCTTTCATTTTTTTCTTTTAATCAAGTTTTCTTATACAAAATGAGAAATATGGTAATGTTTTACATAATCATACGTGTATAATCCATATCTGATTGCTTGCCACCTCAGGGAGGAGGAAGGGATAGAGGAAAGGAGGGATAAAAATTGGAACCCAAAACTATACATAAAAATGCTTATTACATTAAAAAAAAATTAAGAGGAGGAGATTGGGTACAATTAGCATGTCTTTTTAACTAGTAGGGGGAGGGCCATGGAAAAATCAAAGAAAACACATTGTTTGAAACATAGGGGACAAAATGGGTTTTTCAATGAGAAACAAAGCAGCATTGTAACAGAAGTGCTTCTCAAACCTCTAAAGCCTGCTTCATCTCCTTTCCTCTGTTCTGGGGTGTTGAGCCAATGAGTAATAAATCAGCTTTGTTATTTCTCAACCCTAAAGTACTCTGATCAATTGCCTATATCTGGGCTGGTTAATCCCAAAGACCAGCTTGCTTACTTTGGGAGAACTGGTAACTGGAAAGGCCACTTTCCCAGGGGGAATAAATTAGAATAAGGAGACATTATATCTTCCATTAGAAGATGTGCCTCAACTGAAATTGTTCCCTTCCCCTGAAGCCAGCAAACTAAACTGCTAACAGTCATGGCTTCCATTTTTAATTGCTTGGGAAAGGTTAGGTCTTTAATCACAAATAACTTTTAATTGGAGTCTTTAAATCATGAATCATTTTTACAAAACAATTTACATTTAGAGCTTTTCTATTTCAATTACAGTTGTAATTTTATGTTGCTATAGCATTTTGTCCCTAGGAGTCAATATTTCTTGGCTCTCTTAACATGTATGCATTTTGCATTTGACAGTAAGGTTTTCACATGGGAAGAAAATTTGTTTAACAATATTTGGTACTGTCTGTCCATAGACATCGGCTGGGCCTTGAAGGAAGGGAAGAAATCCCAAAGTCAGAGACCACTGCTAGACTGCTACTGTCAAACTTTACATAAGGATCCTCATGGGTCACATGTTGACCTAGAAAACTGTATGTTAATATTATCTATGCTTTATTTTATTTTAATTTATCTTTTTTAATATTTCCCAGTTATATTTTAATCTGGTTTGGGCCACACTAAGCAGTGTTGTGGGTTACATTCAGCCCACATGTTTGACACCTTTGACTAGATCATTCTAAGCATGGGAGACTCACTTCTGGACTCACTTCTCCTTTTTACTTAGAAGCATAAGATCTGTAGACCTGGAATGGAACTCTGAGATCATTTAATCCACCTCCCCTCCCCATTTTCCAGATGAATAGACTGAAGATGGCCTGTTGTGGACAGTATCTGGCTTTGCCAATTGAGAATGCTGGGTACTACAGCTTCCTTGACACTGACTTAGGGACTGGAGCACTGCACCTATGGGTACCTGCACCTATGCCAGTGATGATGGGGTGATATGTAAGCCAGGAGAAAAGCCCTCCTTGTGGCTTTGGCAGCTAGTGATATGGCACAAGTCAGTGCAAACCTTTATCTATCATCACAGGGAAAATATGTTCTTATCTCCTGTGGAAATCTTATGTCTGGATGCAATTCAAATCTGTTAACTACTTGCCATCAGCATTGTTAGGCATTAGACTGGTATTTTTGTTGTTCATTCATTTCAGTCATGTCTGACTCTTTTTTACCCCATTTGTGTTTTCTTGGCAAAAATACTGTAGTGGTTTGCCATTTCCTTCTCTAGCTCATCTTATAGATGAGGAAACTGAGGCAAATAGGGATAAGTAATTTGCCTAAGGTCACAACACTAGTAAGTTTCTGAGGCTAGATTTGAACTCAAGTCTTCCTGACTCCATGGATGGCACTCTAACCACTCTGCCACCTTACTGCCTGCTGTATTTTTTATTGGAGGCTAAAGAAATCTGATCACCATGGACACTTGGGTGAAGTAGAAATTGAAAGGGTAAGAGAGCTTCATACAAAAAGATTGCTCTCCACAGTAGCCTTTATCCATATTCCAAAAGTTTCTGGGAGAAACTTGTACAATAAATAAGAGTCTCACAGATGTAAAAGGAAAGGTCCTATAATAAATAGCTGTATTTGTATAAATCACCTTACCTGACTTGGTCTCAGTCTCTTCATCTGTAAAATGATTGGATTAGATTTTCCATGTTATCAGCAGGAAGAGTCAACAAGAATATTAGCTTATAGGCATATAATACTTTAAAGTATAAAATATAATACTAAAGTATTATATTTCAAAGTACTTTATGTACATTTTATCCTATAAGCTCCACAATAACCTGGTGGAACAGACAATATGGGTATTGGTATACTTACTTTGCAGATGAGAAAAACAGAGGTTCAGGGAGCTGAAATGACTTGCCCAAATCACAAAGTAACTAAGTATCAAAGGCAAGATTTAAACCCAGGTCTTTGTCACTCCAGAGCTACAGCATTGTATGCACTCACTATATCCTGCCTCTCCTGTGATAGCTTACTTCCATGTAGCATTTAACATTTACAAAATACATCATATATCCTAGCTCATTTGACTCTCCAGACAACCCTATGAAGTAAACAACAACACCCAATATTTATATCGCACATTGCAGTTTATTAAACAACTCAGTGTAGTACACCGAACATATTAGGTGCTACTGAAGCAGCATGAACCTATACTTCATTGTGAAGAAATGCAAAAGCATTTTTTGAACACTTCCTATGGGCCAGACATTGTGATAATAGAAATACAACCAAGTAAAACATAATATAATCCCTGCCTTCATGGAGTTTATGTTCTAAAAGAACGTGACAGTACGTGAAGTTGATAAGAGATAGGAGGAGTAGAGATAAGATAAAGACACAGATTACTGGAAGTAATAGTATGATAAATGCATCAGAGTACAAACAAAATGCTATGAAAGATTCCAGAAGGGAAAATTCCTGTCCAGCCAAGGGTTGGGCTGTGAAGAAGGAACTGCAGGAAGTTTTTGTAAAGCAGGTGGGGCCCCAGGCTGAACCTTAAATTAAGAGAGGGAAGGGTTTCCATAAGCAAGGATGTGGAGGGCAGATCCTTTCAAGCAGGAAGGTCAACATGTACCAACACACAAAAATGAGAAAAGGCAGTGAGTCGTCTGATAGAACTGGGACATGCAATAAACAGAGGAGAGCAATTTTCAATAAATGAGACATCAGCTCGGAGCCAGATTGCGAAGGACCTAACCTGCTAGACCAAGGACTGTATCGTATTTCGTTAGCAACAGAGAGGCATTAAAAGATGCGAATGAGAACATGGCCCTGTCAGACCTATGAATTAGGAAAATTACTCTCTGGCAGTGGCATAATCTTTGAATTAAAAAGGGGGAGAAGCTAGAAGCAGGGAGACCAGCTAGGAGGCTACTAGAATAGGTCAGGTGGGTGGTAATGAAGGCCTGCATTCAGGTGATATCAGTGGGAGGAGAAATGAAAGGGTGCATATAAGAGGTGTTGTGGAGATACAATCCACAGGAATTGGCAACTGATGAAATGTAGGGATTGAAGAAGAGGTCAGGCTCAAGGGCAACCTCAAGGCTGAGTAATTGGGAAGAAGGGTGGTATCTTCAAGTTAGGGAAGTTAGGAGAAGGGTAGGTTTGAAAGATGAGTACAGATTGGGATATGTTTAGTTCATAGTGACAGTAGGACATCAATTTGCCAATGTCACCTAGGCAGTTGGAAATGCAAAATTAGAACTCAGAGTAAGTCAGGATTAAAGACATATACATGGTTCTTCATTAAAACCGTAGGAGATGGGAACGGCTACGTGGCGCAGTGGATAGAGCACCAGCCCTGGATTCAGGAGGACCTGAGTTCATATCCTGCCTTAGACACTTGACACTTACTAGCTGTGTGACCCTGGGCAAATCACTTAACCCTCATTGTGCCACAAAAAAACAAAAACAAACAAAAAAACATAGGAGAGGCTAAAGTTGGTAAATGAGACTGTGTAGAAAGGAGAAAAGAGGTACCAAGAATAAAAACCTAAGGAACCCACATTTAGGGTATAGGAAGAAGAGCTAGAGAAGTAAAAAGATAATGAGCTATGAGAAGGACAGAGGGAGGGCCAGGACATTGCAGAAGCCAAAGGAGAAGAGAGAAAGATTAAGGAAAATAAGGACTTTTTCTTTTTTAAGTCACTAGATGTAGTTATAGGGGTCTGATTGTTTTAGAAAGAGCACAGGGGCAGCTAGGTGGCACAGTGCATAGAGCACCAACCCTGGATTCAGGAGGACCTGAGTTCAAATTCGGCCTCAGACACTTGACACTTACTAGCTGTGTGACCCAGGGCAAGTCATTTAACCCTCATTGCCTTGCCAAAAAAGAGAAAGAAAGAAAGAGCATGATCCATAGATTATTGAAGATGGAACCCAGATTTCAAGAAGTCACAGCAATTCTGCAAGGTAATATGAATATTATTAGCCCCATTTTACAAATGAGAAAACTAAGGCCCATAGTGGATGACTTGCCCAGGTTCATGTGACTAGTAGTTCTAAGCATTGTGTTCCCTGTTTTACATAGCTGAGATTTAGAGATATATGACTTGCCCAATGTCATGTAGCAAACAAGCTAGACACAGAGCTTAGACCCAAACACAGATCTTCCATCTCCAAATTTATACTGCACTACCAATGAGAAGCAAGTCAGATCAAATAAGATAAAATTTAACAAGGATAAATGTCAAGTTCCACACTTGGTTTCATAAAGGTCAGCTTTACAGATATAGCTGAGGAAAGGTGCCACTAGACAAAAATTCATTTGCAAAAGAGTTTTAGTTGACTACAAACTCAGCATGAGTTAACAGTGTGATATACCAACCAAAAAACAGCTAATTCTTTCCCAGGCTTCATTAAAAATAATGCAGTGAAAAAAAAATAATAATAATGCAGTGGGGGCAGCTAGGTGGCACAGTGGATAAAGCAATGCCCTGGATTCAGGAATACCTGAGTTCAAATCCAGTCTCATACACTTGACACTTACTAGCTGTGTGACTGTGGGCAAGTCACTTAACCCCCATTGCCCTGCAAAAAAATAAAAAATAATGCAGTGTTGGGGCAGCTAGATGGTGCAGTGGATAAAGCATCTCCCCTAGATTCAGGAGTACCTGAGTTCTAATCTGGCCTCAGACACTTGATACTTACTAGCTGGGCAAGTCACTTAACCCTCATTGCCCGCAAATAATAATAATAATTAATAATAATAAAGTGTCCCGAAAAAAGGAAATAATTATTCTGCATTACTTTGTCCTGGTTCAGTACTCCATGTCTGAAATACTTGGTTGACCCATTATAGAAATGACATAGACAAGTTAGAGCACGGCCAGAAGATGGTAACCATCATGTTGACTGTGCTGGTTATCTTGCTATGTGATAAACAGTTCAAGGAACTAGGGATGTTATTTGGAGAAGAGTAAACTCAGAGGGGGCATGATTGCTATTTCTAGATGTTTGAGGGTTACTTGATTAGGTAATCCCCAGAGCTCAGATCTAGGAACAATGTGTCAAAGATTCAGAGATGCAGATTTTGGCTATGTGGGTTAATTTCCTAACAAAGCTATCCAAAGGTGAAAGAGGCTACTCCTAAAAGTAGTTCCCCTGTCCCTCCCAAGCACACCGAAAGTCTTTAAGCAATAACTGAATAACCATTTGTTGAAGAGCTTGTGGATTCTTATTCAGTTTGGGATTGGATTACAAGATATTTGAAGTCCCTTCTAGCACTTAGAGTTCATGACTTTATAATAGTTTCCAATAGGTTACATTGCTATTTTCACCAATCTATGGCACATTTAGCTAACCAATGATTTATAAGCTATAGCTTGTTGCCAAAGTATGTGTGTGTGTGTATGTGTGTGTATAGGAAGGGGGGAACATGACTAAGAAAAACAATAAAATTTAAAGTTATTTATAGCTTGCCTTTCCATCTGTACTGATCTGAACTACTTACCAAACTATTAACTTCATGTTTGCTTTGTTTATAATTGATAGCCTATATGGGAATAAATAAAAGAACCAGAGATAAGAGCATCATGATGATAACAAGTTATTATATGGGAAATTCCTCAGGTATATTTATTTAAATTAATTCTGTGTTAAAAAATAAATAAATAAATTACTTCCATGTTAAGGAAACCTTTTATGTGACTTTTTTCTATATATGTAATTAAATGTATAATGTAACTAAAACTATAGTTGTTAGTGTCATTACAGGGTGAGCTGTATTTACTAAAAGAAATGATTATAGAAAACTGAAAATCACCTTTTCAAGATGACACTTCAGCTAAATAAGTGGTCACTTAATCCAGGTATAAACAGTTGGCAATTTAAGAAAAATCCACCACACCAAGAAGTCATTGTATAACTGGGTGTGATTCAGGCTGTCTCAATAAGGAACAACTTGAAAAACTCGTACACTGTTTTAACTCAGTCATCATTAACTTAGATCAAACTTGAAACAATTTTTTCAAATAATTAGGGCCCCAAAAGTCTATTCATCCCATATAATTGTCACTGCCCCTTTGCACAATGACTTAATACCTCTCCCTCCATATCCAAATCATTAACATTTTCTTCTCCCAAACCCCATAGCACTAAATCAAAAGATTAGAAAATACTTTTTAAAAAGATTAATCCTGGGGCAGCTACATGGTGCAGTGGATAAAGCACCGGCCCTGGATTCAGGAGGACCTGAGTTCAAATCTGGCCTCAGACACTTGACACTTCCTAGCTGTGTGGCCCTGGGCAAGTCACTTAACCCCCATTGCCCCACCAAAAAATAAAAAACAAAAAAAAAGATTAATCTTAAAGGAAATAATAAAAGGAATCTTAAGGAAGATGGTACCCACAAAACAGTCCATGTCATATCAGGAGCTCTCCCTGACTACAGCCATACTTTGCAGTGTGGTATACTGGAAAGTGTGCTAGATTTGGAATCAAAGGATTGGGGTGAGTTTGGACAAATTACTTAATTTCTTTGGGCTAGGTGATCTCTAAAGTTCTTTCCATTTCTAAATCTATGATCCTTTGGTCCTATTCTATTTATGAACCTAAGTACAGATTTGTTTCCAAGTTTGCCAAACTACTAGAATTCATAATCAGAAACATAGTTGTATGTAAGCTTAGCACATAGATTCAAAATTGAACTCATTTGTGGGCCACAGGATAATAGCACTTTCTCCCCAAAACACCTTCTGATTTTCCTCTTTCTGATAATAGTGTTATTCTTCACTTGGGCTCAAAATCTTGGTGTTCTTTATCTTTGACACTTCCTTGTCTTTCACCACCCACATCTAGTCAATTGCCAAGCCCTGCCAATTCTGCCAGAACAATAGCTCTTGCATCTACCATCAACTTTCTATTCCCACTGCTACCATGTCAGTACCATCTTGAAATAGTAGAACTTCTTCCATTTCCAAACTCTCCTCCAACCTATCCATATCGCCACATGGCTAATCTTCCTTATTCCTGGATCTGATGATGTCATTCCACTGCTCAGAACTCTTCAAATGCTTCCTATTGCATACCAGATAAAGCTAAACTGCTTACTTAGTCTGGGATTCAAGGTCCTTTACAATCCAGAACCTCTTTACCTTTCCAATATTATTTCCTAATACTCCCCTCTATGTGGATTCCATGCCCTGTTTCATATCATTCTTTTTTTTTTTTTTTTTTTGTGAAGCATTTGGGGTTAAGTGACTTCCCTAGGGTCACACAGCTAGTAATTGTTAAGTGTCTGAGGTTGGATTTGAACTCAGGACCTCCTGAATCCAGGACCAGTGCTCTATCCACTGGGCCACCTAGCTGCCCCTCATATCATTCTTTATACCTAGAATATTCTCCCTTCATCTCCCCATTGAAATCCTACCTATTCTTCAAGAGTCAGCTCAAATGTCATTTCCTCCATAAAGCCATTCCTAATCTTTCCTCCACCACAGGGACTATCTCAGACACAGCACAGCTCTTTGTATCTCCCATGCTATTATATTCCATTCTGCACTATATTTTGTTTTATTACTATGTAGTTATTGCAAATTTCCATATGTGTTGTATTCTTCCCTCTTTACTAGATTACAAATAAATTCTATGAGAGCAAGGTCCATGCCTTAATTATACTTGTATTTTCCCTAGCACCTAATAATTATAATAATGATGATTAATATTTACATGGTGTTTTAAGGATTACCATGTATTTTGTGTATATTATTTGATTTGTTGTGTCATCATAGTGCTTTGCACATAGTAGGTACTTAATTTCTGATTATGGATGAATGAATGAATGAATTTATCACAGAAAAAAAAAAGTTCATACTTTTAAGGTTAAAAACTATCTTTCCACAGAACTAATTTGACATATATTAGCACTTTCCCACTTCAACTCCCAGAGCTTGCTAATGTGTAAATATCAGGTGATAGGCAAAAATTCCCTTCAGTCTCGACTCAAAGAAAATTTGAAACAAGAATGACTCTACACGGATTGATACCTAAATTCTTATTTTAAAAAACCACTAGGTATTTTTATAACTTGTTCAAATGTGAGAGTAGGGTCGAGGAACTAGACACTGGAGAATGGGTTATCCCCGAACCAGTGCAATTGTACCAATAGTCACACTATTCTTTGTTCTAGTCTCTCTGTTACACTGATGTTCACATTGTAGGCAGTGTTTGTAGAGTAAGGGATGGCTCCTTCTCAATCTATTACCTCCTCTCAAACATCTCTGCTGCCAAGACAATGTCTTCATACCCTTTAGGTTTTCTAGAAATAATTCAGGCACCAGGTGGTGACTTCAAACAGGGATGTTTAGCATACAACACATGTTCAGTGTAACTGATTTTTTTTTCCCTCTAAGAATTTACAAGGTGTTTTTTTGTTTTGGGTTTTTTTTAGCACCACGTAAACAGAATAATAAGCTGTGTCCATGGGATACAAAAACAGCCAGTTAATTCAGTCTTACAATACCAAAAATCCAATAAAAAATGTCAGCCAAACCAGGGATGACACTGAATGGAGTGACCAGTCAATATCACTAAGTGTTTGTTAATCCTGTATAGATCCATCTATAGTGGGAGGAAAGGCCATTCAGTAAAGGGCTTCCTAACATTTACACAGCATAGAAAGGCAGTATGGTGATGAAGAAAGAAGGCTCCATGTGGGGGAGGGATCCCACAGCCCTATTTTTAATAAATATGACTCATGTGAAAGGAAAAATATTAAGTACTAAATAACATCATGCTTCTGCATGTTAAACAGTAAAGAATTCTAAGGAATCGTGGTGGAGAATGGGGAGGGTGTAGGAGGCAGAGTAGCAATTCATGCACCAACATCAAAGATAACGAATACCCAGTGCTCAGCACACCACTGGCACATTATAAATGCTTCTAGCTGACTTTTGACATTAAGTACTAAATTAAATGTAGACCTAATAAAATCAGTGGTACCCTTGGCCTCAAGAAGTTGGAACTCACAAACACTAAAGACAGATGGCATAAAACATTTTGAACTGCTCCAAACATTGACCCCTCACTGTTAGGTGAGAGCCATTTAAAGGCTCCTCTGGGGAGGATTCCTGGGATTCCAACCCCATTTGACAAAAGTAGAAGCTGAGGCCCAGAGAGATACAATGACTTATCATCATTATGTGATTTTTCTGATCTTGAGATACGGTGATATGCTTATTAATAGCTACAGCACTTCAGATTGGGAAAATGTATTGCCATTAGAGAAAACTGACACTCTAAGAATTGTTCTTGGGGAAAAATATAGCTAAGCTTTCTATCATGCTTTTGCAAGTTTTGAGACCCACTATCATGAAATTCATCTCCACTTCTTAGAATCCTTTTTCTTCAGAGCTCAAACACCATCTTCTATGTGAAGCCCCTCTTGTTGACCCCAACTACTCTCTCCTAGTTACCTTGCATTTTAACATCCTATATATTTGTACTTTTTTCTGTATATACTTCTATACATCTTTGTTGTCTCCACTGTTTGAATAAATGTTTATTGATTAATTGAATGCTTGATCCTTGAAAGTAGGGATTGTTTTTATCCTTTGTTCATATATTCCCAGCACCAAGGACTGTACCAGATGCTTAATTAATACTTGGGAATTGATTGATTGATAACTGGCATATTTTAGCCTTCTGTGTGATGTTTCTAAGTGAGGAACATCATTCAAAAGGATTTTTTTTAATTTAAAATTTCAATTCTTTCATCCCCTTACAATGTAAATTCAGTAAGTTCTACAAGTATCTCTTTTCTCTTAAATAAAATAATAATGATTGTCATAGTGGAGAGCAGCATGGTGAGGTGAAAAGTTCCCCAGTCTAGAGGCTGAAGACCTGGGTTTGAATCCTGCCTATGCTACAGACAAACAGCGTTTGTCACCCTGAGCTTTCATTTCCTCATTAGCAAAATGAGGAGGTTGGACTTGATGATGTCTCAGGTCCCTTCTAGGTTTTACGTTCCCTGACTATGAAAGAGAAAAGGATTTAGCTTCTGCTATGGTTCATTCATTTCTTAATTCAGCAGATATTTATGAGCAAGACAACAGTGAGACCTTGGGACCAGTGGTCTCAAACCCAAATTGTCTTTTACTTTTTCACCCTTTATTACTAATTATATGACTAAAATTTTAAATCTTTTTTTTTTCTCTTCACAAAGACTCAGAAACACAGAATATCAGAACTGAAAGGAACTTTATCAGTTATTTGATCTACACACTTGTGGAGTGATTTAGTACAGGGATCTTAACTTGTGTGTGTATGTGAATAATGTTTTTAAATGAATAAAATAGAATACATAGATTTGATTATATTGAAATAGAATTATGGGGGCGGCTAGGTGGTGCAGTGGATAAAGCACTGGCCCTGGATTCAGGAGTTCCTGAGTTCAAATCTGGCCTCAGACACTTGACACTTACTAGCTGTGTGACCCTGGGCAAGTCACTTAACCCCCATTGCCCCGCAAAACAAAACAAAACAAAAAATAAATAAATAAAATAAATGTTTTAAAAAAATGAAATAGAATTATTAAAAAAAATTTAATTAGTTAATGGATGGCATGGAAGAACCCTTGATCTAGTTTAACCCATTCATGATATAAATTTTAAAATGAGGCTTTGAGAGATGACCTCACTTGCCCAAGATCACTTGACTAGTAAGTGGCTGAATCAGGCCTTGAAGCTATTTCTCCTGACCCCTTGTCCAAAGTGTTTTCAATTTGGCCACCTGGCCTCTTTTGTTAACCCCATTACATATTTTTTTTTCTGAATGAAGAAACAACGAAAGGTAACACAGTACTGTGGAAAGTGCATTGGTTCTAAAGTCGGAGAACCCAGGTTCAAACCATGCCCTGGTATTTATAGCTTTTATGACCTTGGTAAGTCACTTAATCTCTCTGGGCCTCAGTTTCTTTTTCTGTAAAGGGGGGGGTTGGATTAGATGGTCCCTGAGGTCCCTTTTAGATCTCTAGTCTAAGGTGATTAAACAATTATTAAGCATCTGCTTTGTATCAAGCATTGTGCTACATGCTGAAGATACATGAAGATACATTGAAGACAAAAATAAAACAGCCACTGCCCTCAATGAGTTTACATTCTAATGAGGGGAGTAAAAGGGGGAGATAACATGGACACATATTACCTTCTAACTAATTGAGTGGGGGCTCACAGGCAGCTTAAAGGAATCAGAAAAGGTCTCATATAAAATAGTGCTTGAGTTAAGCCAGAATGTCTTAATAGTATAGTCCATGAAGGGAAATAATGTATAACGAGAAGGGAAAGATACATTGGAGTCAGTTTGTGAAGGACTTCAAATGCCAAACAGAGAAGTTTGTAGTTGTTCCCAGGAGTAAGAGAGACCCACTGGAGTTTATCAAACAGGAATGGGTAGTGGTTAGACCTATATTTTAAGGTCTATTTAGAAAAAAGGATTTGAGGTAGGAGACCAATTGGGAAATTATTACACTAGTCTGGGGAAAAGGCGATGAGAGGGTGACTGTGTCACAAATGGAAAGAAGGGGAATGAATTGAGAGCTGTTGTGGAGATAGTCCATGTGGTAAGGGAGGGAGGATAAGGAGTCAAAGATGACCGGAAGCAGGATGGTAATCAGGATTTCAAAAGAGGGATGGACTTGAAAGAAAAAATCATGAGTTCAATTTTGGACATGTTGAGTTTGAGGTACCTATGGGACGTGCACGTCAAAATGTCCAATTTTGACATGGGGAGCTCAGTGAAATTAATCCCATACCCACCCCCACCTTTATTAATGAAAAGAATAATAAACATAGCACTTGCCCTCATCAAGCTTACCCTCTTTTTGCAGGGTGGGAAGAGTTGAGAGTACAGAAATACCCATGCACATTATAACTATAATAAAAAGTAAAATATGAAAGTACGAAAGAGAAGTTCAGTGTGGTATGATGCATCAGTGTTAATAATGTACTTCTAAAATCTTCTTTCAAAAGTATTTTTTCCTATAACTTCTCTGTTCTCTAGTTTGTGCTTTGCTAAAATCTGTTTCATTTGTTGTTACAACACGCATATTGGAAAATAATTTTCATTTTTAATACTGTTTCCAATAAATTGAGTAATTGGGGCCAGCAGCTATTTTAGAATCAGTCCTCAATTGTCCTTCTTAAGAATTTCTTAAATACTTTGCAAGTGTTTAACTTATCAAGTGCCATCTTTGCCAATATGGACCAGTTTAGAGAAATTTCCTGCAAACCCAACCCTACAAATATCATTTATTCTCTTTCTATGCAGCAAGAAAAGTAAACTAGGAAAATAACCATTTATATCCTCAATGTACTTTTTGCCCCAAATGCATCCTCACCAAACCATGCATGGAACAAGAATTCATTTGCAGCTATGGTAACCAGGAGTTGCCATAGTGGTTACTCCATCTGAGTACTAAGCAGAACTAATTGCTAAATAATTCTACATGACAGATGAATTCTTGTCACCATCATAGCCACAAAAGTTTCTGAATCGTTTTGAGAATATGAAATAAATCAAATTCCATATCAATTGTCCAAAATATAGATGTCCAAGGTATCTTGGTGCTTATTTTTCTGCTTGAGTTAAATTGTATTAAAAAATGAAACAATTTTGTTCCTTAAGTTACTAGGTTGATCATCCATGCCCATAAATGATCAAATGAGCAATACAGACTTCTTTTTCTGAGGCTGAGATGTGAGAGGCTAGAGGGAGGACAAGCACTAAAGATATCAAAATCAAGAAAAATCACTCTACTTTCATTAAGTTGTCATTCTATCTCCAAAGGAAAGAAACTTTCTGCTTCTTTAAAATTCTCTGATTTTACTGAAATAAGTGATCACATACCTCAATTTAAACTATATTCCCTTTAAAATCCTATGATTTGAAATCACTTCATCAATTACAAACATTCATTGGAAAGAAGAATAGAATTTAAATTGTGAAGATACTTACCTTCTTGCCTTCTGAGTTGAAGGTAATAGCTGGTCAGGTGAGTTTGAATCTGCTGTCAGTTGCTGATTAAATATATGAAGTCTTTGCCACTCCCACTTGGTAATGTTCCATTTTAGAACACAAAGCTGAAATTATCTTTGATTTACTCAAGAAGGGAAGTTTGCAAAGGCAAGGCTGTTTTTGAAATGGTTTTCTCATGGATGCTCATCTCTTTAAAAAATTCCAAAAACATGATAAAACTGATAGGTTTGATTAACTAGTCCATTATAGTTGTAAATCATCATTCAAAAGAATTATTTGCTAAGTTTTAGTAGCTGTTATGATTACAACCAGGTTAGATTTAACCTTTATTTTCCTAGTACCAAATATGCTTAAACTTAAAACTAAGATGGGAAGTTTCAATGGTTAGTACACCAACCACCCCCAATTTCCTTTCTTCTAAGTTAGTCAAGGAATTGACCAGCATTTGTTGCATGCTGATTGTATGGTTTTCACTGTAATAGGTACTAAGAATAAAAGACAGATGAGCCATTACCTTTATACCTAAACAGGAGAAATACAACAAAAGTGAAGGACACTTTTGAATCACTTGTCAACAAATGCATATGAGAGTTGCTGAATGTTAGGACTAAAGAGTTTAAATACCATCTAAGTCCTTTCATTTTATAGATGAGAAGCCTGAGGTCTAAGAGGTCTACTTCCTAATCTCATATGTCCAACACACCAAGCTGCCTTCCATAGTATAAAGCAATCAGACTGAGCACTTGGATGCTGAGGAATCTATAAAACAAGTAAGGTGTTACTTTGGAAAACAACTAGAGAAACTGGAAAATAGCTACTTACCTTATACTTTATCATTATTTGAAATAAAGTTTTCTCTCTAATCTTCTCATGACCAGATTCTGGCAACATCTTTATAATATCTTGGGATTTCCTGAGATGTGTAAAAGGCTCTACTTCTCCATGCTTTGGGCCAATATTTTCTGTGACATAGCACTAGGATCACTATCAAAACATTGTTGCTGCTGACATGATCCGTTATTCCATGGTGAAAACTATACTAATTCTCTCTGATTTTGTGGTTGATATGATTACCATGATTGACTCTCCAAACATGATTCTTGCTCAATCTCTAGGTACATGTGGTGATTCAAAATAATATTTGCATATCTACAGTCAGGGCTTGTGTTTGTTTATTCTTCTAAATAAGCAGGCACAGATGTGACAATACCAGTGAAGGTGCCAAGTCCCAGAACCTGGGGTGCTGATTGTTAAATCAACTCTGATGGTGTTGCTGATGAGTTCAACAATTCATTTAATCCAGAGTCCCCTAGATGTAGCCTGATGTGCAAGGAGCTTGGTAAAGGACTGAAGAAAGAATGTCCCTTGTCTGCCAGTGACCTGAAGAGAGATGGCCGTGTGCTATACGCAATACATACACACACACACACACACACACACACACACACACACACACACACAGAGTACCTTGCAAAGGCAAACTTGAAGATACTATATAAAGTTAGTCATAAGAATAATATCTGTTCACAGGGCAGCTAGGTGACAGAGTAAATAGAATTATGGATTTAGAGTCAGAAAGACTTGAGTTCAAATCCTGTTACAGACACTTACTAGCAGTGTGACCTTGGCAAATCACTAAACCTCTCAGTCTCAGTTTCTTCTTCTGTAAAATGGGGATAATAGCAGCACCTACCTTACAGGGTTGTTGTGAAGATCCAAGGAAATAATATTAGGAGCAACTAGGTGGTATAGTTCCTAGAGGGGTAGACTTAGAATCAAGAAGACCCAAGTTCAAATTCTGTCATAGACACTTATTAGCTATGTGATCCTAGGTAAGTCACTGAACCTCTCTCTCAGCCTCAATTTCCTTGTCTATAAAATAGTGACTAAAATAGCACCTACATTACAGGGGTGTTGTAAGGATCAAATGAGTAACATATCAAGTGCTTTGTAAACCTTAAAGTACTATAAAAATGTTAGCTATTACATAAATGTCAGCTATTGTTGTTACAGGGTTGTTGCAATGACCAAATAAGATAGTGTCTCTGAAGAATTTTACAAATCTTTTTTTAAAAAAAAATTTTTTTACAAATCTTAAAGTCCTGTATAAAGATGTTATCCTTATGATTCATTTTGTACAGTATCTTAAAGTTTGATTTGGCACAACACTTTCCTCACAATTCTGGGGCGTAGATAGAAATAAAGAAACCAAGGTCCAAGTTCACACAGCTAGATTCAAAGCCAGGTATTCCAACTACAAGTCTAGAATTCTGTCCACCAAGTAAATACTGCTCCTTTAAATTGCCTTTTCTTGACATGTTTGCTTTCAGCAGGAGCTTCATTGACTCAGGCTATGATAATAGGGTATATTTCAGCAAGCATAGGATTAAGTAACTACTTCCTGGTTTCTCATTTACTCATCAGGAATTGTGGACAAGTCTTATAACCTTTTAGAAACTTCAGTTTTTCAATCTGTAGGCTAGGAGTTTCCACTCTCTACTCAAGGATGTTGTGATAATTCACATAAACTATCATTAAAAAAAAAACAAACACCAATTGTAACCAAAAAATCTCATGTCTGAAGGAAATGTAGCATTTCCCTTATCAAAACATTACATGGCAAAATAATTATTTTCTTATGTGGACTTATTTTGTGACTCTGAGAGAATAAAATGGGTTTTTTTAGGTGACCATCTATATAATGGAAAGTCCCTTTGAACTGAGTCTAAAATCTGATTTTATCTGACCTTGGATCTCTTCACTAATCTCAAAATAAAAGGATTGAGAGCTTTAAGGGACCTTAGAGACCACCTAATAGAGTGGTTCTCAAACCTATTTTTTGCTCACATCACAATAGTCTGCTGTGCAGACTACTCAACCTAGTGACACTATGGAAGAGTTAGGGGAAAGTTGGTGCTCTTTCTTTCTTTCTGTCTTTTTTTTTTTTTTTTGCAGGGCAATGAGGGTCAAGTGACTTGCCCAGGGTCACACAGCTAGTAAGTGTCAACTGTCTGAGGCCAGATTTGAACTCAGGTCCTCCTGAATCCAGGGCAAGTACTTTATCCACTGTGCCACCTAGCTGCCCCCTGTTTCTTTCCAATAAGGTGTTCAGAGAGTCAGTCTGTCAACCATTGCAGCAACCCGGCAAAAAGAAGTTTTCTTTGTGAATTCAAGGTCTAATGTGGTTTGAAGTTAGTACATAGGTATAATAGACAAATTTGGGTAGGTTTTTTTCTTTTTAATTTTGAGAATTCTATTCTTACCCTCCTACATATTCTGGGATAGTAAAATGTATATTAAACAAATTTATAAATTGTCTCTTACATATAATAACATTTGTGATTTTATAGCACTTGCAGCAAAACCTGTGACACACCCTTGAAGTGCTCAAATAAAATTATGTATCTAAAGAATTTTACAAATCTTAAAGTCCTGTATAAAGATAAATTATTCTTATAATTCATTTTGTACAGTATCTCAAAGTTTGATTTGGCAAATCACTTTCCTTGGAATTCTGTGGGGTAGATAGAAATAAGGAAACTGAGGTTCTTCAATTAGGATAAAGAAAATGAGTGTAAGATCACACAGATAATAAATTCAATCCCAGACAGTCCTCGTCCACATTAAGGGCTCTTTTCACTGCCCCACATACTGCCTGTCTGAAGAGCATAAGCAGTTCCAGGAAGAGAAAGTGCTCTGTTAACTAAAAGAAATAACAGTCGGGGGTGGCTAGGTGGCCCAATGGATAAAGCACTGGCTCTGGATTCAGTAGTACCTGTGTTCAAATCCGGCGTCAGACACTTGACACTTACTAGCTGTGTGACCCTGGGCAAGTCACTTAACCCCCATTGCCCTGCAAAAAAAAAAAAAGAAAGAAAAAGAAAAAGAAATAACAGTCAATGACCTGCCCTCAGTTCAGGCAATCTCCATAAAGGAATCTCAGGCATCACCTCCAGTACTGCTGTCTCAGGGATTCACAGGGGCAGTCAGCTTGTCTCACCTGGGAAACAGGTCCTGGGACCACAGCAGCCATGGGTAGATGTAGCAGTGAGGATCATACCACCAGATACCATGGATATGTATGATCAGGTTTGTTCAGCAAGATTTATTTCTCCATTTAGCATTCCATAAATCTTGTTTAACTTGAAAGGGCTAGAAGCCAAGATTAAAGGGGAGGGTGAGTTGGTACATGATTTTTTTGTTTGCTGATGATTCTGCACTCAATGCAACCTCTGAGGCTGAGATACAAAAAAGATTCTCTGCTGCTTGTGCTCCTTTTGGCCTGATGAAAACACCAAGAAAACTGCATTTATTAAGAACTTACTATGTGCTAAGCAGGGCAGCTAGATGGTGCAGTGGACAGAGTTCCAGGCCTGGAGTGAGGAAAACTCATCTTTCTTAGTTCAAATCTGGCCTCAGACATTTATGAACTGTGTGACCCCAGGCAGGTCACTTAACCCTGTTTGTCTCAGTTTCCTCATCTGTAAAATGAGCTAGAGAAGAAAATGGCAAACGACTCCAGCATCTTTGTCAAGAAAACCTCATAAGGAGTCACAAAGAGGTGGACACGACTGAAAACAACTAAAAGACGATGTGCCAAGTATTGCGCTAAGCACGGGAGACAAAGAGAAAGGAGAAAACAGTCCTTGCCTCCACAGAGCTGGCATTCTACTAGAGGGATGGACAATATATAAATATCTAAAAGCATACAAGAGAGTGTATGAAGGGAAAGGAAAAGGTATTAGCAGCTGAGGGGACTAGGAAAAACTTCCTGCAGAAGACTGGGTTTGAAATGAGTCTTTTTTCTTTCTTTCTTTCTTTCTTTTTTTGGTGAGGCAATTGGGGTTAAGTGACTTGCCCAGGGTCACACAGCTAGTAAGTGTTAAGTGTCTGAGGTCGGATTTGAACTCAGGTCCCCCTGACTCCAGGATTGGTGCTCTATCCACTGTGCCACCTAGCTGTCCCTGAAATGAATCTTAATGGAAGCCAGGAAAACTAAGAGAGGTCGGTTGATTTGCCCAGATGTAATACATTCTTAAATTAGGCCTACGGATGGACCAAGTGAAAGGCATAGGCTTCTTAGAGGATAACCCTTCCTATATTTTGTGCAGTCATGAAGAAAGCAGGATTAAGCCATTTGCTTCCCTCTACCTCACACGGATTAAGGACTTTTAACAGAAGTATTTCATCAATCCTCAATTGCCACGTCAGAATTTATAGGTGAAGAAGGAACCCACCATGATTAGAAACCAAACAATGATCTTGGCAACATGCTTCCACCTCAGCTCCAGCTGGGGAGACCATTTTTATCCTTCAAGGCCTCACTTAGGTGCCACCTTCTCCATGAAACCCTCCCAGAAGACAGTGAATATTTCCTCCTCAGATTTTCCCAGAACCCTTTCCCTGAATCTCCCTTTTTATCCTATTACATTCTGCCTTATATCATACATAGCTGTGTACGTGACACCTCCCAGAAGATCATGCACTCCTTAAGGACAAAGATCTTTGTCTCACTAGCTCCTAGTATTGTGACTTTAATGGAGCAGGTGCCTAATGTTTTATTAAATTGAATTCCAAATTATAAATTCTCTACACAGAAGGAATTGATTGAAGGAGCACAGAAATAATGTAGATAATAATTGAGGCTGCACAGGTACACTATAAAATCTGAAGAAAAGGGAGTAGTATTAGGTTTTATGCAACTATTTTTGTGTGTATATTGAACGCAGTGCTATATACTTGGTTGGCAAACAGTAAATATTTGTTGAATATCTGAATGAATAATTGTCTGCATGGATTAAAATAAATTTAGAAACAGAAAAGCACTCTAGGAAAAGTCTTGGAACCCAGATATTAATCTACTCAAGCTCCACATTGTTCTTTAACAGAAAGACTCACAGTGAGGCAAATTTCAGCTTGTTCTAAAGGAGAGCTTCCTGATAATTAAAGCAGTTTCAAAACATCATGAACTAATAGTGAGTTCTCCTCTACTTGAAGTATTCCAGTGAAGGCTGGATGACTACATGCCAGAGATACTCTGGAAGGCATTTGTGTTTCAGGTAGGGAACAGCCTAGATGTCCTCTGAGATTCTGTGGCTCTGAGAGCCTGCCTATGACTACACTGTCATTCTTTTTAAGAAAAAAAAATAATGAACATTTTTATTGAAAGTTTTGATTTCCAAATTCTATCCTTTCTTCTGTCCCTCCCCTCTCCCTTCCTTGGGATGGTAAGCAATCAGATAGAAGTTATACATTGTACTGTCACTCTTACTGTTATTAAATCAGATTCACCCGAGTTACTTCCTACAGTATGGCTATGCTGTAGTAGTAATGACCTTGTGCCTTGAAAGAGTTAATACTCCACCCTAAATGTACAATTTATGACAAGAAAGTAACTTCACCACTGGAGAGAATCTGGCTAAAGTAACTATACATTTTTATATAACTTTGCAACACAACACAGCACAATGCCTTGTTCAAAAATTATTAAGTATATAAGTTGCAGAAAAGTTGCTGATCTGCAAAAGTCAAAGGAGTTTTCTTATTTGGAGTTCCTTAAACCAACATAATAATAGGTCTCTTAACCACCTGTTCCCCTCGGCCTCCCAACATACATACAATGTGCAACGTAGTGATCTAGGTGTTAGGGATATAAAGATTAAAAAAAAAAAGACAATCCCGTCATCAAGGAGCTTACTGGGAAATGTATCATCAACCAATCAGTCAACAAGCATTTATTTTTCTTTCAGTCACTGAACAGACATTTATTAAATATTTATGGTATCCTGGATAATGACACATTGGTGATACAAAGATAGCCTAAAATATAGTCCCTGTCTTTAAGAAATTAAAATTCCTTTTCTTTTTTTCCTATTAAAAAGCATTTTTTCTCATACCATCTTCCCCAACCAACTAAACAAAAAAGAGGGGCATATAGGGTGTTCAGGGAAGACTAGTACCTCTGGTATGAGGGCTTGCAAAGCCTTTTTCAAGGTTGCTCATCCACCTTTTGTGTCCACCTTCTCCCAACTCTCACCCATGACTCCAAGAAGCTATAGCATGCACAGTGGCCATACCCTGGTAAAACCATCTGGACAGATGAGCTAAAACAGGTTGAAGATTACCAACAGGCATCAAACCTGTCATTGACCCCAGTGGAATGGGCAAATGAGAATACTCTGTTCCAACAGTCAGGAAGGAGACTGAAGCCATCACTGTGGAGCTCTTAGAGCTTGATCAGACATCAGACACCAGGGTCATCCACTGCATCCTGGGCCATTGCTAATCATCCTGATTTTTGTCTTGCCACTGATTGACTCTGAAAGAAAGTGAGGTTGACAACTTGGAGCAAATCTGCCTCACTTAAATCCAATTCATGCACAAGTCGAGACATCACTCTGTAATGTCATGGATCCTCTTCGAAAATGAAGAACAAACAAGAGCGAACAAAAAGGAAAGATGGAAGTTAAGAAGGAAGGAAGGAAGGAAGGAAGGAAGGAAGGAAGGAAGGAAGGAAGGAAGGAAGGAAGGAAGGAAGGAAGGAAGGAAGGAAGGAAGGAAGGAAGGAAGGAAGGAAGGAAAGGAGGGAGGGAAGGACGGAGGGAGGGAGGGAGGGAGGGAGGGAGGGAGGGAGGAAGAAAGGATCCTTTTTTCATATAAGCATAGTCAAGCAAAACAAATTCCCACATTGGCCATGTCCAAAGACAAGTTTCTTTTTCAGCATATTGGGCCATCATCTTTCTGTCTTGAGGTGGGCAGTATTATTTATCAGTCCTCTAGAATCATGCCACATTATTTCATTTTTCAGAGTTCTTTTTCAGAATTGTTCATTTTTACAATGTATGCAGTATAACTATAATATTTAAAACATACTCAACATAATTAAAATAGTACAATATTTTAATGATATTCTATCAACAAGCTTTTATCAAGAATCTTGGTGGCAGACCTTGAGCCAGATGTTGGGAAACAAGGACAAAAGTATCACAGTTCATGCCCTTAAGAAGTTTACAGTATCACTAGAGGAGATGACATGTACATATGTAAGCACATAAAGAATATGTATGTATGTATGTATGTATAAAAAGATTATTTTGGAAGATATGCGCTAGCAACTGTGGAGATCAGAAAAGGCTTCAGAAAAGCTGGTACTTGAGCTGAGACCTAAAAGAAACTTGGACTTCTATGAGGTAGAAGTGAGAAGGGAGAGCTTCCCAATCATGGGAGATAGCCGGTGGCAAAGGCCTAGAGCGGGGAACCGATACCATATATGACGAACAGTAAGAAGACCAGTTTGGCTGGATCATAATGTGTGCAAAGGGGAGTAATGCTTAATAAGGCTGGAAAGGAGATCGGAGTCAGATTGTGGAAGTCTTTTAATGCTAAACAAGAGTTTCTACATGATCTTAGAGGTAATAGAGAGCTCCTGGAGTTTATAAAGCAAGGGATACAGCTCTCCGGGAAGGTCTGACCCATCCCAGCTCCAAACAGTACATTAAAGCACCTCTTTTCCTGCAGCCCCTCCAACATTTGTAATTTTTCTTTCTTTTTTTTTTTCTTTTTATTTTTTATTTTCATTTTAGCATGCTCTGAGGAAGCAGTGGGATAGAATGGAAAAGTACATTGCTTCTGGAATCTGAGGTGTTCAGATTCAGTCGTTTTCGGTCATGTCTGACTCTTCATGACCCCATTTGGGATTTTCTTAGCAAAGAAATACTGGAGTAGTTTGTCATTCCCTTCTCCAGCTCATTTTACAGATGAGGAAACTGAGGCAAATAGAGTGAAGTGACTTGCTCAGTATTACACAGATAGTATCTGAGGCCAGATACGAGCTCAGAAAGATGAGTTTTCCTGATTCCAAACCCATGTAGCTGCAACTAGAGTCAGACTTAGGTTCAAATCCTGCCACTGATTTTTTTAACTACCTGTGTGACTATGAGCAAATCACTTCATCTCCCTGGCCCTCAGTTTCCTCTTCTGTAAAATTAGAGGGCTGACTAAATAGCCTCTGGAATCTCCTCCAGCTCGAAGTCTACAATCCTCAGATTCTCATACTCTGGATCACTTTTTTTTTCAAAAAAAACCCAAAAACCTCTTAACTCTTCTGAATTAGTATGAAGGGGGAATCCATAAACAGACCTGACCTTTCCCATAGGCACAATTGAAGTCTACCTAAAGAGATATGGCATTGAGATTACCAAAAAGACCCTCCTAAACCCTTGAAATACCTCCCCTGCACTTTTTTTTTTTTTGGAGGGACTGGTTCTTTATTTCAAAAGACATTTTGTCAATTTTCAGTATCAAAACACTTGCACTATTGGTTCCTCTTTCTCCAGACTGGCTCGCAAAGGAGAATACACTTCGGCCAACAAGCCGAACGATGCAAACCTAACACAGACCTCACAGAAATCTCACCGAAAAAAAATTTTTTTAAAAGATCAAACTCACTGCCAGCCATGGACTGCAGACAGCGCTCACAGTCAAAGTGGGGTGGAGGCGGGGTGGGGTGCAGATGGGGGGTTGGTCTTGGCCCTCCCCACCCAAAAGAAATAATGCTTCAAAAATTTTATATATATATATATATATATAATAAAATAAAAGTTTTGTACACAAGCTATTCAAGATTTCTCCAGCACTGAGTGATACAAAGCACAGATACAGATGGTACTTTGAGAGACAGCAGCTTCAGACCTAGGAATCGGTAATGAGATGAATTTCACTTGGCTAATAAGTGGCAAAAAATGTTATTTTTTCTTCCTTTTTTCAACCCTTGCATTTAATTTGGGGGGGAGGGAGGGCGGGGCAATGAGGGTTAAGTGACTTGCCCAGGGTCACACAGATAAGTGTCAAGTGTCTAAGGCCAGATTTGAACTCAGGTCCTCCTGAATCCAGGGCCGGTGCCTTATCCACTGAGCCGCCTAGCTGCCTCTAAAAACATTATTTTTCAAAGAAGGTAGAGTGGGGGATGCCTCCCCTTCATTTTCATTAATATCTGACACTGCTTTAATAAAGGAAAAACCTCTCCTTCTACAATTAGAAATATGTCCATATCAAGCATCTGTGATTATCTCAACCTCATAAACAACCCTTTTGTAACTTAGTAGGCAAGTCCTAAAGAGAAGCACCTGAAAGTCCAAGAGGTTGAGTGATTTTCCTTTGACCACAAAGCCAAGACCAGTCAGAGAGGGGAATGACACTCCAACCTCTTGCAGGCAGGGTTAGTTCTGCATTTTAGGAACTTGGACTTCACTTTGAGTAGGTCCATAAGAACTTTCTGCCCTTAGGTAAATTCATTTATTTACTGAATGTCCACGTGGTCTCCATCTTAGAGACCTGCCTCAATGCAAAAGGCTGTGACAAACCAGGGGGGCAAACCACAGCCAATAGCCAATGGCCCTTCCATCATCCCTTCACTGTTTCATTGCCACCTATATTATCCCTGCCCTTTGAGGAGACCAGGTTACCGCAGCAGCTAAAGAAGCAAACCAAGCCCCATTTTTATAAAGTCCTGCCGTCCTGCCTGTTTGATAACCCTTGGCAAACTGGGTCAGTGAACATGCCTGGAGGACCAAGAGGCTCCTTGCCTTTTTCATGATAGAGGGAGGAAGTAGCAATGGCCTGTGATTTTTGACTACTTTGGCTGCCTAGACATTGGCATGTTGTCCGACTCCATGGAAGAAGTCCAACTCTGTTCCAACCAAGAAGATATTGTGGGAATTCATTTAATTTCATCTTTACTTTAAGGTAGGATCATAGATTTAGAGACATAGAGAACCCCGGAAATCATCTGATTCTACCCTCTCATTTTACAGATGAGGAGAGTCAGGCCTAGAGAGTTTTGAGTAACCCAACACACAGAAGTAAGTAGTAAGGGGCAGAGATGGTGGATTCAAACCAAAGTCCTCTGACCCCCTATGTAGCACGCTTTCCACTGTACCATGCTATTTCCCATGCGTCTGGCTTCTCAAAAAAACAGTCCTATGAAGGAGAAAACAATATTAATGCGTCTATTTTCCCTTAAAACAATCCATATAGGGGGCAGCTAGGTGGCACAGTGGATAAAGCACCGGCCCTGGATTCAGGAGGACCTGAGTTCAAATTCAGCCTCAGACACTTGACACTTAACTAGCTGTGTGACCCTGGGCAAGTCACTTAAACCTCATTGGCCCCCAGAAAACCCAAAACAAAACAAACAAAACAATCCATATGGCAAAGACCCTTTGACCTTAGTTTGCTTGTGAAAGTAATAAGTATGGAACTGGTGAGCAATTCTCTGAATACTGCCTCATCTTTATTCTGGTTATGAATCAGAATGAATATCATACATTTATTTCTAAAGTCTAAGAACAAAACAAAAGGCTATGTAAGCTTTGTGACTGTCGATCAGCACCTAATTAACTGAGTGGCCTCTTAATTAGTTGCAATTATCTCTAACCTCTCCAAAATTAGAATTGTCCCTGTACCTACCTAAGGATGCCATCTCTTGAAGTTTGGAAGGAAGGAAAAAAGGAACGAATGAAGGAGGAAGGAAGGGAAGGAGGGGAAGGGAGGGAGGGAAAGGAGGAAGGAAGGAAGGAAGGAAGGAAGGAAGGAAGGAAGGAAGGAAGGAAGGAAGGAAGGAAGGAAGGAAGGAAGGAAGGAAGGAAGGAAGGGAGGGAGGGAGGGAGGGAGGGAGGGAGGGAGGGAGGGAGGGAGGGAGGGAGGGAGGAAGGAAGGAAGGAAGGAAGGAAGGAAGGAAGGAAGGAAGGAAGGAAGGAAGGAAGGAAGGAAGGAAGGAAGGAAGGAAGGAAGGAAGGAAGGAGCATTTATTAAATATCTACTATGTTCCAGGTACTATGCTAAATGCTTTATAGATATCTCACTTGATTCTCACAAAAACCCTAGGAAATTGGTACTATTATTGTCCCCATTTTAAAGTTGAGGAAACTAAGGCAGACAGAGGTTAAGTGATGTGTCCAGGGTCACACAGCTAGTAAGTGCCTAAAGCCAGATTTGAATTTAGGTCTCCTTGACTCCAACCCCAGAACTCTTATCAACTGCAAGACTTAACTATGGATAAATCACATTATCCTCAATAATGTAATTTTTAAAGGCTTTTCACATATATTGTTGTTGTCATTGTTAACATGTTGCAATCTACTTTCACCTATCTTTACATGTACTGAGTCTTTACATTGTCCTTTGAATGATTAATATTAATCCTCTCAATATTGTGGCATCTCAAGATTTACAACCATATGACATCAATGAGAAAATATTGGTGCTCAAGAAAAGGGGTCTTGCAGCAGCAAACTCTTGGGATCAATCAAAGTACAATGCAAATAAAACCCAGTTTCTTTTTTTTTTTTTTTTGCGGGGCAATGAGGGTTAAGTGACTTGCCCAGGGTCACACAGCTAGTAAGTGTCAAGTGTCTGTGTTCAGATTTGAACTCAAGTTCTCCTGAATCCAGGGCTGGTGCTTTATCCACTGTGCCACCTAGCTGCTCCTAAAACCCAGTTTCAACGTGAGGGGAGGTAGAGGGAGGAAATTTGAGTGTTTGTTTGAAGGCATCTAGTACATCCAAACAATCCATGAAGAATTGAATTTAAGGTTCTCAGACAGTAGAATAAAAGAAATAAACATTTTTGACCACTTACCCAACACAAATTATTTCTGACCACATCTGAAGGAGTGGTGACTTGCAAGGCTACAGTCAAGCTATGTGACCAAACTGCTTCCAGATGCATTTGTCAAAACACTCAGAAAAGTGACACAGAAAATTGATGGTCATTAACAACCATCCCAACTTTATGGTAATAAACTAGAATGAGCAAGATTGAATGATCACCACAATATATACTGACAGATCAGTTTTGCAGTAGAAGCAGCCTATAGCACCTTGTCTCCCCAACAATTATTGAACCCCTGGAAAGTGAGAAAATTAGTCATGTGTCAAGGGCCCACATGATATTTGGAACCTTTTTTGTTTTATAAAAAATACCCTGAGAAGAAATTTTAGTACTGCTAGAGTACACATGACAAATGTATCTGAGGTTGTTGGCATTTGGTGGTGCATATCTCTGACATGAGATTTGATCCATAGACCTAAAGCAAAACACATCCTTCCTAGAATGATACCTAGCATTCGTATAGCTCGTTAAAGTTTGTAAAGCACTTTAAATATATTATCTCATTTGACTCTCACAACAAACCCGGTTTTAGGTTCTATTTTTACAGATGAGGAAACTGAGACTGAGAGAGATTAATAATTTGCTCAAAGTAACACAAGACAGCAAGTGTCTGAGGAAGAATTTGAATTCAGGTCTTCATAACTACAACTCCAAAACTCTATCCACTGAGCCACCCAGCTGCCTATCTTCAGCCTTCTGTTCTTTACTGGTGACCTGAGCTGACTATAAAATATCCTGCAACAGATCTCACTAGGATATATCACTTTGGGGTGGGACCTGTCCTTTATTTCTTTGGTTGGCAGAATATTTATATGACCATCCATTTAAGATGGACATATTTGCTACTAAATGATGAGGAAATGACAGGTGGTTCTGATCAGTTTTCCCATGTTTAATATCGAGTTCTCCAGGACCTTCCACAGCTACCTCTGCATACTCTCATTGTGATTAAGGAATGAAAATTCATTTTAATATTTAAAGTCAGTCACCAGCAGGACGCAGTAGGGCTATCAAAGGCAGCCCATGAGAGTTTTCAGCAACTACAAGGTAATCGTTGACACAAGTGACCAGAGAAAAGTCACCACATAGAGTAAGTTTGTATTTGGGAGTCTCCTCCCAAACTATCTCAAAGCATTCCCTCTTCCTTAAAGAGGCAGTTCAGACACTGCTTTCTACATGAAGCTTTTCTTGATTGCCCTGACATTTGTACCCTTCCTCCCACAATAGGTTGTATTTAACAGTGCTATATTTGTATATGTATTTGTGTATATATGTATAGAGATATAGATATACATGTATATATGTGAGTTTATCAATTTTATACTTGTGTTGTATTTGGGGGGGGCAGGGCAATGAGGGTTAAGTGACTTGCCCAGGGTCACACAGCTAGTAAGTGTCAAGTGTCTGAGGCAGGATTTAAACTCATGCCCTCCTGAATCCAGGGCTGGGGCTTTATCTACTGCCACCTAGCTGCCCCCACTTGTGTTGTACTTTTTTTAAAAATTTGTATACATATGTTTGCTATCTCCATCAATAGAATATAAACTTTTCAGAGTAGATTGTTTTGTTCTTCATCCTTGTTTCCCAGTACCTAGTACAGTGCCTGATACACAGTACAAGGCTTAATAAATTCTTCTTGATTGACTGATTGATAACTCCAAATAGATGTGTGTGTTTTTAAAAATGAGGGAGGTGAGCATTTGTGTAAGCAGCAGGAAAAGAGCCAGTAGGTAGAGAGAGATTAAAGATGAGAAAGAAGGAATGATTGAGGAGCCAGCTCCTAGAGAAAACAGGAGGAAAGGGGAACAAGAATACAAGTAGAGAGGTGTTAGCCTTGGCCAAGAAGATGATTTTTTCCTCCAACTATTAGAGCAAAGAAGGAGAGTAAGGGTAAAACTGTAGAAGGTATGGAGTAGGTGAGATAAGTGAGCTCACAACGAATGGACAAGAATTTCTCAGTAAAGTAGGAAGTGAAGCCTCCTACTGAGGAAAGAGTGGAGGTCCTACTGGACACTTGGGGAGAGAGAAGAAAGTTTGGTATAGCTTCTATGGGTATCATAATAAGTAGTCAATAGGGGAAGAATAGAACACTTCCATGAAGCAGTGTAACCTAGATGAGATCAAATAATATGACTGCTGCATGACTTCCTCTAGCACCATTAATCATTAGCAGTAGGAGCTAAGGAAGCAAAAGATGGGGTTTACCCAAGATTGAGGACTGACAAGGCAGGAATGATAATAGCACAGGGGGCAAGGGCTTCAAGGGTGGAGAGCTGTGCATAGTTGAGCTTATTAACTATAGAATCACAACTGTAAAATAAGCAAAGAAAAGCAAGGAACATTTTAGGAGAAAAGGGAGGTGTAGAGAACTGGAGGTCATGGTGAGGATGAAGAATAGGTTTAGGAGGAGTGTGTTAGGAGAAATTGAAGGACAAGAGAGCATGATCAGAGAGGAGATTCTTGGAGTTCAAGACCATGACTGTGGTACAATTTTGGCTGATAGTAAGGTCCAAGATGTGACCACCACCTTTAGTTGGTAGATGTATGATGAGCTGAGGAGTTGGCCAACTGAGAGGCTATGGTATTTGATGGAATGATCAAGTGAATATTGAAGTTGACAAGTATGAAGGCAGAGGCTGGAATGAGCATTGTTATTCTCTAGTCTGTACATCTTGAGATGATCCTAATAAAATAATAATAATAAGGAAAAGTCAGAGAAGGTAAAGAAATCCTAAATGTGACTAGATCTCCAAGTTCTCCCCTCTGTGCCAAGAGTACTTTCCAGATGTCATTCAAAAGATGGTGTTACCTATTTATTTCTATTAATCCCTGAAAATTCAGTTAGTATCCTTTTTTCTTTCATGTTAAGATTTTAAAGTCTTCAATAACAATTGATTGGGGGAAAATATCTTCCCACAGTCTCTACTTATTTAGAAAAATGGGTGTGGGAAGACTTTGTCATTGCATTTTTCCAATCCCTTACTCAGTGGTTTCTGTGATTGCTCCATTGTTACTTACCTGTACTGTGTCATTAGTCACTAATCAACATCTACCAGGGAGATGATTGTGCTTTTTATATAACACCCCAAGAATACATCCGAACATATCCCATTCAGTCACATTGCCTTGGGTATAAAAGGAATAAGATGGAATGTATTTAGTAAGGTTTTTTAGTAAGCCGGGGCTTACACAGGATTTGTCACAGGATCACATATTTGGTCCTTTTTCCTAGGAGGTACAGAATCACAAAATTACAGAGTTGGAAGGAACCCCAGAGGTTCATACATCTAGAGCCAAAAGGTATTTCAAAGGCTATCTAGTCCAATCTTTTCATTTTATGGATGAAGAAATTGTCCCAAATCACTGGGCTTTATTCAAGAAATAAAAATACTAGATGCCAACTAACAATATTATGGTGTGATTAGATTTCATGACTTAAAGCCTGAGCACCCTGTCACAACAGCTTGGTGAAATGCTTAGATCAGGGATACACTTATCAGCACTTATTCAAGACAAAGAAGTGGTAAGAAAAAATAAATGATTTGCCCATGGTTCCATAGTTTGAGAGGCAGGATTTGAATCTAGGTCCTCTGACTCTACCAATCAACAAGCATATATTAAGCACCAACTAAGTGTGGGTGAAACAAAGGAAACAAAGAAAAAGCAAAACAGTCTCTGACCTCAAGGAGCTTATAGTTGAACTAGGGCAGACAACATCTACATATAGAGATATATACAAAATAGATACAAGGTGATTTTGAGGGAGAGGTGGCAACAGCTCTCTTGCCACTATACCATGATAATCAAATTCTCCATAGAGGATCCATACAAAACACTGGAGACCTTCCTCTATTCTTTCAATATATTGAAGTACTGGTGTTTCATTTGGTGCCTCAAATTCTTGCTAACTGACCAGGACCATCTCTTCTGTTGGTCATGCTAATCATAAAAAATGTCTGTCATGCTAGTTCACATATGCAAGTCTTTATTGGGAATAAATTGTAGTCTACTTAGACCCACCACACATGTCTTCATTGCCCTTGGGCTTCCTTGTCATTCAAATTCTTTTTTTGTTGTTGTTGTTGTTGAGGCTATTGGGGTTAAGTGACTTGCCTAAGGTCACACAGCTAATAAGTGTTAAGTGTCTGAGGCCAGATTTGAACTCAGGTCCTCCTGACTCCAGGGCCGGTGCTTTATCCACTGTGCCACCTAGCTGCCCCTCAAATTCTTTTAAGAGCATTATTTGAAGCCATATAGCATCACCACAAGAATAAGAATATTGGTATTAAAGGCATGCTTTTGTGGCAGCAAGATGTTCTGAATCATTCAAACCATTGTCAGTTGCCCAAATTAACCAAGTCCAAACTCATTGTTCTGTTTGTTTCTAGGTCCAGCTCCTTGTTTATCTGCAACTCCTTTTCATATACACATATTTTAATATATTTATATATGTATATATACATATATCATGAGAGAGAGGCTAATCGACCATCTTGGTGGGCTGTCCATTCATCTTCATATCAAAGTTGTTGCAATCTTTATTATTCATCACACTTTGTTTTTCCAGTATGGCCAGACCAATTTCTCACATTATTGGTTATTCCACTGAAAAGCATTCCAGAGTCAAATACAATTACTACAAAGTTCAATTCAAGTGCCTAAGACTTTTTTTTTATTTTCCCAGTCACTAATGGCATACCTACAAATTATCTTGTTTTTACTTCTCTCTCTCTCTCTCTCTCTCTCTCTCTCTCTCTCTCTCTCTCTCTCACACACACACACACACACACACACACACAATTTAACTATAACAAATACTAACTTGTTTTTACTATATGTTTATATAGAGAGAGAGGGAGAGAAGAAGAAAGAGGAGAGAAGAGAAGAGAAGAGAAGAGAAGAGAAGAGAAGAGAAGAGAAGAGAAGAGAAGAGAAGAGAAGAGAAGAGAAGAGAAGAGAAGAGAAGAGAAGAGAAGAGAAGAGAAGAGAAGAAAAATTTATATCTCTATAGGTTGCCTATCCCAATGGAATGTAGGCTCTTTGAGAACAGAAACTATTCCATGTTTGTCTTTGTAGCTCCAGAACTTAATACAGGACTGACACACAGTAGGTACTTAATAAATGCTTGTTGACTTCACATCTGAGAGGTGATCAGGAAAAGAGCATGATGTGAGGAAAGTTTTGGGATGGGCTGCTATGAGAATATTATAAACAGCAACAGCAATATTGTTTTAAGAAGAATGTTGAGTGACTAAGTCATTTTGACTATTATAAATACCCAAATTAACTATGAAGGACATAGGAAGGAAGATGCCCTCTGCATCCAGAGAAAGAACTGATCAATAGAAGTATGTACAGAATGATTTTACATATATGTGTGTGTGGAGAGCAGCTAGGTGGTGCAGTGGATAAAGCACCAGCCCACAATTCAGGAGGACAATGAGTTCAACTCTGGCCTCAGACACTTGACTCGTACTAGCTGTGTGACCCTGGGCAAGTCACTTAACTCTCATTGCCCCACAAAAACAAAAAACCAAAAACAAAACATATGTGTGTGTGTGCATATTTCTATCTAATGGTAGCCATCTCCAGGGCAGAGGGCAGGAGAAAGGAAAAAAAGAAAGTTACATGATAACTTTACTATATATTTAAATGAAGTAGCACGTTGTACTTAATGGATGTGCAGTTTCATGTACAATCCTCTTCTTGTCTATTCTACTATGTTATGGAAATGCTTGTTTTATTAAGTTCAGAATAAAATAAAAATTTTTTAAAAGAAAGAAAAAATAGTGACGGGGATTGTCCTAGTGATTTCGCTGGTACAGGAGATTTCAAGGTAAGGATACTTCCTCTATAGATTGTGCAGGTTGTTACTTTCTCTATAATTTATAATCAGAAAACACTGAATGATTAAGCAACTTGCTCAGGGTCACAGAGCCAATAAGCATCAAAAGGCAAAACTTGAACCCAGGTCTCCTTGGTTTCAAAGTTAGTTCTCTACAACAATATAATAAAGGCCACATTGCCTCTATTTCCTAAAAATAAAAACAATATTTTAAATTGATAAAATATTACTGAAGGAATGTGGGAACAGATTAGTAAAAATAGAATAAATGTAATTTAAAATTAAGTAAGTTATTCTTGAATATTTTTTAAATAGGTAACTTGTCTATTGGTAAATTTTGGTAAATAACTGGCAATGCCCTTTACTCCATGGGTAACAATTTTGCTCTCTAATGTGCCTGTCATGGTACATGTCATTGTGTGGGTTGTGCTTGATATCCAAGTTGTTACACAGGAATAAGTTGTTAGTCAACAACAATCACGGAGAATTTATGGAATTCTTCATGGGTGCTTGGCAGTTCTCAGGCACATGGAACACATATTCAAGAATGAACTTTGTCTTTACCCTTGATGACTGTCAGATAAGACTGGTATGTATTTATTTAATGGAACTATGTGCATATAAGAAAACTAATTAAAGAAACAATATTGAATATGTGGGATAAGAGAAGGGAGGATGAAGATGATGAGCTAGACAAAGCTTCTGTTTGTTTGGGGGTTTTTTTTGTTGTTGTTTGTTTTTGTTTTTGTTTTATTTTTGTTTTTTGTTAGGCAAAGCTTCTGGAAGGAGATAGACCTTGAATTATTTAGCAGGAGACAATAATACCCCTATTAAATCATTAGGGTTCCACTGAGGCCCAAAGTCCTACCATGCTAATTATTAAATGGAACTCTGATAGACATAAAGAGGCTCCCCAACCCCTGTTCTGTCTCTCTGATAAGGATTGGGGGCAGTGGTGGAGGACATGGCAAAGTAAGAGAAGATCCTGGTCTTTGACCCACCCACGGACCTAAATTTTAAAAGCCTTTTCCCATATTTTGTCACAATGAATCTTAAACTTTTAAATCCATCAAGCAGAAAAAAAATATATTTCAAAGCATCTCTTCAGTACAATATAAGGATGAATAGTGAAATTATTGTTCTGATAACTCAATGATAAAGCATGAATCCAGAGGACTAAATATGAGTCATGACATCTACCTCCTGCCAGAGAGGTAATGGACTTAAAATCAAGAATGAGATATGCATATATAGACATGGCCAATGTGGAATTTTCTTTTCTTTTTTTTCTTTTTCTTTTTCTTTCTTTCTTCCTTTCTTTTTTCTTCTTTTTTTTCTTTTTTTTTCTTTTTGCTGTACTATCAGGATATCTTTATTGTGAATTTTTCAGGAGCTTTTAGGCAGATAGGTGGCATAGTGGATAGCATCCTAGAACTTGCAGTCAGAGAGACCCAAGTGCATAATCTTCTCTTGGATGTTTACTAGCTGTGTGACCCAGGGCAAGTCATTTCCCTCGAAGCCCCAGTCTTCTCTTATGTAAATAATAATAGCACCTAGTGCAAATAATAATAACACCTACATCCCAGGGTTGTTGTCAGTATCAAATGAGATAACATGCATAACTTTGTAAACCTTAGGACACTATATAAATGAGAGCTATTCTAGAGCAGAATCTATTAGGCTTCATTGTAAACTAAAAACATGCAAGGGTAACAATCATAATCTTAGACAAAGCAAAAGCAAAAATAGATCTAGTTAAAAAATATAATCAGGGAAACTACATTTTGCTAAATGCTACCATAGATAATGAAGTAATATAAAAAAAGTTTGTGGCAAAGGTCTCTGATAAAAGCTCCATTTCTCAAATATATACTAAGTATAGAGCTGAGTCAAATTTATAAAAATAAGAGTTATTCCCCAATTGATAAATGGTCAAAGGATATAAATAGGCAGTTTTCAGAAGAAGAAATCAAAGATCTATAGTCATATGGAAAAATACTCTAAATCACTATTTGGAAAGGCAAATTAAAACAACTTTGAGGTACCATCTCACACTTATCAGAAATGCCAAATGCTGGAGGGGATGAGGGGAAAATAGGTACACTAATGAACTGTTGGTGGAGTGGTAAACTGGTTGGACCATTCTGGAGAACAATTTGGAAGTAGGCCCAAAGGGCTATAAAACTGTGCACACTCTTTGATCCAGCAATATCACTACTAGATCTGTATCCCAAAAAGATCAAAGAAAAAGGAGGACATATATGTACAAAATATATAGCAGCTCTTTCGTGGTGTCAAAGATTTGGAAATCAAGGAGTTGCTTATCAGTTGGGGAATGGCTAAACAAGTTGTGGCATATGATTGAGGAGTATTATTGGGCTGTGGGAAATGACAAGGGGGTGATTTCAGAAAAACACGACAAGACCTATAGGAATGGATGCAAAGTAAATCAAGAAGAATCAGATCATTGTGCATAGTAACAGCAATGTTGTAATGATGACCACCTGTGAAAGACTTGGCTACTCAGAATAATACAATGATCCAAAACAATCCCAAAGGACTCATGATGACAAAATGCTATCCACCTCGATGAACTCTGAGTGCAAATTGAAGTATAATTTTCTCACTTTATTTTTCTTGATTTCTTTTTGCAATATGACTAATGTGAAATATGCTTTACATGATTTCACATGTAATTGATATTATATTGCTTGCCTTCTCAGTATGTGGGGGAAGAGGTGGGAGAGAGGGAGAGAATTTGGGACTCAAAATTTAAAAAGAGGGGCAGCTAGGTGGCGCAGTGGATAGAGCACCGGCCCTGGAGTCAGGAGGACCTGAGTTCAAATCCGGCCTCAGACACTTAACACTTACTAGCTGTGTGACCCTGGGCAAGTCACTTAACCCCAATTGCCTCACCAAAAAAAAAAAAATTTTAAAAGAAAAGAATGTTAAAAAAAAATTTTAAGAGTCTAACAGAAATAATAGGTGATCTGAATCAGAATTTGCTTCTCCCAGATTTCCAAACCACCACAGAAAATGCCATAGAATCTTGTTATTGATGCTGAATTCATGTAGACTGATAGATAAAATACAGTATTGGATGATTTTACTTAAATAGGGCAGGAAATATCTGTAGGTCCATTATTTTTTTTCTCCTGTTACTATTTTAATGATCAATGTTCTTTCCTGATAACTTATACAATTTGCAGCAATCCCACACTGAATTTCAGAATGGAGATAATAGATGGAGATGAAAATGGAGGTTTTAGATAGATGTATGTATATGTGTGTATTAACAACAGGGCTCCAAGAGGGAGAAAAGAGGTCATATCTGTTGTGTTGGCACATTTGACTCCCTCCACCCAGTTTAAGTTATATGTAACAAATTGTCCTCTGCTATTGCCCAAGAGCCAAGTCTATCTAGAAAGTGGCTGCTGCTTTACTATATAATCATAACTCATAGCTAATCACACTTAAAGTCTGTAAAATGTTGGTTTTTCTTACAACAGCCTGGGGAGGGTGGAGTACAAGTGTTAACAAACCCATTTTACACAAAAAGAAACTTAAGACTCAAATACAGTTGTTTTATTTATTTGTATTGAAAAGCAGCAGGCAGTAATGGATAGCCCACTGAACTTGGTCCCAGGACACCTGAGTTTAAATCCCACCTCAGATATTTACTAGCTGTGTGACCTCTCAGAGTCTTTCAATTGCCTCATAGGTAAAATGAGAATAATATTTTAAACTACCTATCTCAGAGAGTTGTTGTGAGAAAAGTTCTTTGCAAACCTTAAAAACAAAATATAAATGTGTTTTCTTTGTTTTTATATGAAATGTCCTGAAAGGCTTAACTTTTAAAGTTACTAAAGGTTACTAAGGCTTATAAAAAGCTTAAGACTGCACCAAGACTTTTGAAACACCCTGTCTATGCAGCTGGTAAGCATATCATTTCATCTGAGTCTCAGTTTCTTCATCTGTAAAATGGAGGTTATTATACTTGATACTCTATTTCACGATGCTATTTTTTAAAAAAATATTGAATAGAATTTTATTTTCCAAAATATATGTAAAAACATATTTTAACATCAGTTTTTAAAAAACTTTGTGTTCCAACTTCTCTTCCTCCTCCATTCCCACCCCCCACCCACTAGAATTCAAGCATTTCAAAATAAGTTATACATGAGTAGTCATGGGAAACATTCCCACATTAGCTAGGTTGTTAGAGAAAACAGTCAAAAACCCCCAAAACTTCAGATTGAGGAATTGTCAAAGAGGAGGAAAAAAAATGGGAAAAAAAACATGTTTCCATCTGTTTTCAGATACTATCAGTTCTTTCTCTGTAGATGGGTTGCCATTTTCATAAGTCCTTCAGGGTTACAGTGGATCATTGCCTTGCTGAAAATAACCACATGCTTCCCAGCAGATCATCTTACACTATTGCTGTTATTTTGTATACAGTACATTTCACTCTACTTAAGTTCATGTAGGTCTTTCCAGGTTTTTCTCAACCCCCAGAGACCTAGATTGTATGACTACCTTGTAGTACTAGTTTCTGTATCTTGGAAGTGAAATCTGATTAGGCTAGCAGAACCATGGGACTAATTTCATTCTTTAAATTACAGAACCAACATTGTATCTTGGAAAGAGTGTTACTGTTGTTCGATTATGTCCAATTCTTTGTGACCCCATTTGGGGTTTTCTTGGCAGAGATAATGAAATGGCTTTCCATTTCCTTCTCCAGCTCATTTTACTCATGAGGAAACTGAGACAAACAGGGTTCAGTGACTTGCCCAGGGTCACAGCTAATAAGTGTCTCAGGCCAGATTTAAATTCAGATACTCCTGATTCCAGGTCCAGCACTCAATCCACTGAACCATCTAACTGCCTCTCATGAAAAGAGTGCCATGTCTGAAGTTAGGAGACATGGGTGTAAATCCTGGCTCCAAAACTTGCTAGTTATGATACTATTTCACAGCCTTGTCATATCATAGATTTAAAGCTAGAAAAGACCAGAGGCTGTCTGGTCCAACTTCCTCATTATTAGATGATGGAACTGTGTCCCAGAAAAGCTGGTCACAGGGGCAAAGATGGGCTTTGAACTTGAGTCCTCTTACTCTTTTTGTTTGTTTTTGGTTTTTTGAGGGTCAATGAGGGTTAAGTGACTTGCCCAAGGTCACACAGCTAGTAAGTGTCAAGTGTCTGAGGCTAGATATGAACGCAGGACCTCCTGAATCCAGGGCCTGCGCTTTATCCACTTTGCCACCTAGCTGCCCCGAGTCCTCTTACTCTTAATGCATTGTTCTTCCTACCATGTCATATGGAAGGACTTAGAACTAAAAACAACCTTCCAGATGATAGAATTCAACTCTGTTATTTTACAAGTAAGGAAACTGAGACCCACAAAGGCCTCAGATTAAGTGACTCACTCAAGATCATGCTGAAATAAATAGTGGAGGCAGGATTCAACCCAAATCTAGTGTTATTTCTTCATAGCACACTGCCTTTTATCTCTGTGTCTGAAATATCTGCTCATACCACACTCTACCCCAGTAGAATGTAAGCTCTTTGAAGTAAGGCACCAAGTCATTTTTTAATTTTTGTGTCCTGAGTGTCTGGCAGAGTACTTGGCCTGTGGTATGTGATGTTCGTCACCTGAACTGATTTGAACAAAATGTATAATGTCAAGCTACAAAGTATTTAATAAGGGCTTTCTTGTGGTATAGTGATATAGTTGAGAAAGTGCTAGATTTGGAGTCAGGAAGGCCTGGATTCAAATCTTGAGTCCAGTATTTATTGGCTGTGTGACCATGGGAAAATCTCTTAACCTCTCCAAGCATCAGCTTCCTCATCTTTAAAATGGGTGTTCATCCATTCACTTATTTTTGTTTTGTTTTTGTTTTTTGTCTGGGTTTTTTTTGGGGGGGGTTGGGGGTTTTTTGCAGGACAATGAGGGTTAAGTGACTTGCCCAGGGTCACACAGCTAGTAAGTGTCAAGTGTCTGAGGTCAAATTTGAACTCAGGTCCTCCTGAATCCAGGGATGGTGCTTTATCCACTGTGCCACCTAGCTGCCCCCCATCCATTCATTTATTCAACAAGAATTTATTCAGTACCTACCATGTGCCAGGCTCTGGACTAGACCAGTACTGTATCTGAGCATAAAAAGACAAAAACTAAACAAGTCTGCCCTCAGGAGTTAATCTTCTATTAAGGAGAATCAACATGCATATAGAAAAACAAACATAAATATATATGCAAAATAAATACAAAGAAATTTTCTGAGAATGGATAGGTAGAACAAGTATGAGTGGGTACAGTGGAAAGATTGCTGGAGAGAGCCGAAGGGCTTCTCTCCTTGTGGCTGCCTGCACCATCCTCAGCAGCTCTTGCAGCAGTAAATTAATAGGATGGATTTCTTCCAAGTACCCAAAATCCATGTGCATGGAATCTCAGTACTTGGGGTCACTGCTTGTAATATGGCTGGTGCAGCTATGTTGGAACTGGTCAGAGAGGGCCATGGCAAACTGGTTGGAGAGATTACTCAATTGGAAGGTGACATGACCATTATCCTGGTGTTCAAAGAAACTTCCGCTGTATCTATCTGCTGGTGATTCAGTACTCTGAACTGGCAAACCCCCCTCAGTGGAGCTGAGTCCTAGCATTTTTTTATGTAATTCAGGTTTTGTCAGACTTCAGCCAACAAATTCAAAGCACTTATATTCCCAGAAGAGTCAGTGTATCTGCTCTTGGCAGAGATATCAAATGATTTTATACCTTGAAAAAACTTCCAGGCTGGCAGTCATAATACAAAATTATACTGCCACAAGCTAGGTGGTGCAGTAGATAAAATACTGTCCCTGGATTCAGGAGGACCTGAGTTCAGGTCCGGCCTCAGACACTTGACACTTAGTAGCTATGTGACCCTGGGCAAGTCACTTAACCTTCATTGCCCCGCGCAAAAACAAACAAAAACAAAATTATACTGCCACAACATCACTCTGGTTGAGGTACAGTGACATACATTGCTCCACCTGGCAACTATGGTTCCTTAGATGTTATCTTGGAGCTTGAATTTGAGGACTAAAGAAATTTACCATGGCCCACTGTGGCCTGTCCATCAAGTCCATTTTGTCACTGAGAAGCTGCCAGGGAATCACCCTCTGTTAACTGGCAAGCAAGTCCTTAATGCATTTTTTTTTCATGTGTGCAAGGAGAAACTACAGCTAAGCCTGCACCTGGAAAAACTGTGGTAACAGTCTCTTTCAACAGTGATGTGACCATCTAAGTGGGTTGAGGAGAAAAAGGAAATGAAATGTACAAAGCACTCAGAGACTTCCCAAAGCTAACAATGGAAATTGATGGGAAGCTGAAGTCTATAATGAAGAGAATGACTTTGGTGGCCAGCACCTCCAACATGCCTATGGCTACTAACAAGCCTCTAATTACACTGAAATTACTCTGTCTGAATACTTATGTGACATGGGCTATCATTTCAGCATATATATCATGTTTGGCTTACTCTAACTCTCAATAGGCTGAAGTCCTTGGAGAAATTTCAAGTTGCTTAAAGCCTGCTGGCGGTGGTTATCCTGCAGTGTATGCATCTCCTTTTAAGAATGTTGATGTAGGGGCAGCTAGGTGGCGCAGTGGATAGAGCACCGGTTCTGGATTCAGGAGTACCTGAGTTCAAATCTGGCCTCAGACACTTGACCCTTACTAGCTGTGTGACCCTGGGTAAGTCACTTAACCCCAATTGCCTCACCAAAAAAAAAAGAATATTGATGTATGAGTATGAGGAGTTGTTATAGAAACCATGCTCATTCATTATTGATGCCCCCCCACGACTGTTCCATGGGTTGTAGAATTTCAGATTAGGGGATTGATCTTATTTTTTTTAATAGAAGCATGGTAAATTTAAAACAATATTTTTAAAAAAAATAGATGGTGTAGTTCTATAATTATTGTGCGTCCCTAGCTCAGATGAAGCCAGTTCACCAGTTTAATATGTATTTTTTCCAGTATTAAATCTCGCATTGTGCCATTTTAAAAATTTCCTTTGCCACCTGAGGAAAGACTAAGAGGCAAAAATATCACCTGCTTTTCTTTGAGATTTCACTAACTTTATGTAGTATTCTTCATCTAAGAAAAAATTTTAAGTGATTTCAAAGGAAGAAGAAGAAGAAAAGGAGAGGGGGAGGGAGGGAGGAAGGGAGGAAGGAAGGAAGGAAGGAAGGAAGAAAGAAAGAAAGAAAGAAAGAAAGAAAGAAAGAAAGAAAGAAAGAAAGAAAGAAAGAAAGAAAGAAAGAAAGAAAGAAGAAAGAAAGAAAGAAAGAAAGAAGAAAGAAAGAAGAAAGAAAAGGAAGAAAGAAAGAAAGAAAGAAAGAGAGAAAGAGAGAAAGAAAGAAAGTGCTGGATTTGGAATCAAAGGACAGGTTCAAATACTGACTCACATTTACTACCTCTGTGATGTAGAGCAATTCATGTATCCTCTGTGGGTCGCAATTTCACAAACTGTAAAATGAGGGGATTAGACTAAATTATTTCCAAGGTTCCTTTCAATCCTAAATCTGTAATACCATGGAAGGAGCAATAGAGGAAGTGGATGTGAGGAGTAAAATGAGAGGAAATTTGTTGATTATGGAGCAAGCATTCCAGAAGGCACAATAGAATGGGAAGACAGAGATGGAATTTTGGAAGGGTAGCATAAGATGGTTGGAAATGCATTGCTGTGGTGGGTACCACCATCCTCCCAGTCACTCGGGCTCATATTCCTAATGTCATCTTTGACTCCTTAGTCTCCTTAAACCCCGCCCCACCCCACCCCCACCAGTCTGTTGACAGATCTTGTCATTTGTTTCTTTCATAACATTTCTCACAGATGCTCCATTCCCTCCTCTGATACTACTATCACCCAGGTATAGGCCTTCATCACCTCCTTCCTTGACTATTGCAGTAGCTTTCTGGTTGATCTCCCTACCACATTTCTTCCCACTCTGGTCCATCTTCCACCCAGCTGTCAGAGTGACCTTCCTAAGGGCAGGTCTGACCATGTCACTCCCCTCCTCACACACATTCAATAAGCTCTAATGGCTCTCAATCATCTGTAAAATCAAATTTTAAATCCTCTGTCTGATGTTTAAAGTCTTTCTCCCCCACCTTTCCAGTCTTCATATACCTTTCTCACCCCCATGTTTCCCATGATACAATGACACTGACCTTCTGACTATTTCTTGAACATAACATTCTATGCCCCGACTCCAGGTTAGTTTACTGGTCTTCCTCCATGCCTGTGAAATTCTCTCCCTCCTCATATCCATTTCTTGTCTTCCTCGGATCCGTTCAATTGCCAGCTAAAATCCCACCTTCTGCAGAAAACCTTTCTCGATTCTTCTTATTTCTAGTGTTCTCTCTCTGTTGATTACTTCCTATTTATAGTTTGGTGGGGGTTTTTTTGGGGGGGGTGGGGGTGAGGCAATTGGGGTTAAGTGACTTGCCCAGGGTCACACAGCTAGTAAGTGTCAAGTGTCTGAAGCAGGATTTGAACTCAGGTCCTCCCGAATCCAGGGCCAGTGCTTTTTCCACTGTGCCACCTGGCTGCCCCTAAAGTTCTTTTTTTTTTTTTTGGTGAGGCAATTGGGGTTAAGTGACTTGCCGAGGGTCACACAGCTACTAATTGTCAAGGGTCTGAGGACGGATTTGAACTCAGGTCCTCCTGAATCCAGGGCTGGTGCTCTATCCACTGTGCCACCTAGCTGCCCCACTTCCTATATATAGTTACATATCTTATTTGTACACATTGTCACCCCCATTAATCTGTGAAATCCTTCAGAACAGGGAATGTCTTTTGCCTTTATAATCCCAGCTTTTAGCACAGTGTCTGGTACATGGTAGGTACCTAATTGATGTTTTATTGACTAACCACCTATCCCTTAGAGAAGAAACGATAATCCCAAACTTACACCTGGAGACTTGATTTTTTTTTCCCCATCGAATCTATTTACACAAAAGACCATTACAAATAGTGAATACTGAGTATATCCACTTATCCAAGTAGTCTTACAACACCAGGGACAGAGCCAGTCGCAAGCAAAAATAAATAATAACAACAACAATTTACATTCATATAATATTTTCACATGGGCTATCTCATTTGATCCTCACAATGACATCCCTGTGGAGTAGAAAGGGCAGGTATTATTTCTATTTTACGGAAGTGAAAATTGAGTCTCGAAGGGATTAATAACTTATCCAGGGTCACACCTAGTGAGGGGTAGGCCCAATATTCCAAACCACTCCTTTTTCAATAAGGCTAGTTAGTGTCCTCTCTTCTCTGCTACACTGCATCCAGGTGAAGCTGTTCTTCACCTCCACCCCTCCTTCGGGCATGTCTTTACCTTTTTAGAGAAGGCCTACTCCCCAATCTCAAGGACTTAATGCCTTCGTGCAGCTGCTAGATTTCCCAGGGACTGGAACTTAATGCTTCATATTTTCAACCTTGCCCTACTTCCACCCTAGTCAAAACTTGCCTCTTCCAGATGTTTTTAATCAGATAAACTAAACAAAGATAATTCCTAAAGCAAGAAAAACTCACAAGTCCCAGAAGCCCTTTGAAAAATGACCATAATAGTAGAAGCTATGGGGCAGCTAGGTGGTGCAGTGGAAAAAGCACTGGCCCTGGATTCAGGAGGACCTAAGTTCAAATCCAGCCTCAGACACTTGACATTTACTAGCTGGGTGACCCTGGGCAAGTCACTTAACCCCAATTGCCTGGCAAAAAAAACAATAAGAGTAGAAGCTAGTTTGTCCTTGGAATTAGAAGACTTGGCTCAGTCTGTATTTCCACGGACAAGTCATATAACCTCTTTGGGCCTCACTTTGATGATTGATAAAAGAAAGGCATTAGACTAATCTCTTCCTGCTCTAAAAATTCAGTGATCTTAAGTGTTTTATAAATCACAAAATCATATAGAAATGTAAATGATCTTTTTTATTTAGCAGCAAGAATGGAGATATAGGATTCAAAGATAGGATCTTAGAAATAATTTTATCTAAACCCCCAGTTTTGTAGATTAAAAAAACCCAGCGAGTTAATATAGTAAATAGTATGTATTTAAAAACAAAAGATATCATTATATAATGGAGAAATACTAAAAGTCTTTTTAATAAGTTTAAGATTAAAGCAAAAAATGTCCATTACCACCATTACTATTTGATATAATTCTAAAAACGCTAGCTATAGCAATAAGAAAAGAAAAAACAATTGAGGGAATAAACATAGACAAAAAGAAGAAAGAAAATTATTACTTTTACAGATAATATGATGGCCCATTTAAGGTATCCTAAGAATATCATTAAAATAATTGGTAATGAACAAAGTGGTAGGATGTAAAATAAACCCACATAAATCATTAGCTTTTTAGTATATTATCAACAGGAAAATGTAAAGTATTGCTCCTTTTGTAAGTTAACAGTTTATTTCTGAAAGGGGTAGAAAAAGAATATTTGTGTAAGGGAAACTGGTAAAAATCCACTTTTGAAGATACGTAGTCTCTCAAATAAAATGTGAGGAGACATACACACTGCTCTGAGGACCTGATAGAGAACATCATATTGAGAGGACTTATTTGAAGGCAGAGCAGCAGTACCTTCTCAACCTGAAAATTAATGGAACTATCAAGATAATAAAATTAAGGTCTTTAATTGGGGCAGGGGAGTTATAACTCAGGACACCACCATAATGAAGGCTAGGAATGCCCAAAAATGGGGCCTGGGGACAGGGTGGATTAGGGTAACAGAACAGATAGAGAGGGAAAAGATTACCTCTGGCTTAATTTTCACCAGCTAAATTCTTTTACATAAAATCCTGAGAGTGATGAGATTACCTTTGTGAGGGTTAAGTATCTCAATTTCTTAAGGTAAACTTTTATATAACAAGCAAAAGTACAAAAAGAAAGCTTGGGGGAAGCTAGATGGCGCAGTGGATAGAGCACCAGCCCTGGAGTCAGGAGTACCTGAGTTCAAATCCGGCCTCAGACACTTAACACTTACTAGCTGTGTGACCCTGGGCAAGTCACTTAACCCCAATTGCCTTACTAAAAAAAACAAAACAAAAAAACAAACAGAAAGCTTGGGATACTTTGGAGGGGGCAGTTTGGGGAGATCTACAAAACAATCAGAAGCCAAAACTGACAAAGTCTGGTCAGCCCTAGGCAACTTACTGACCTGGCAACCAAACTAGATGACATCAGTCGGTTCTCAATTCTATTAAAAACAACTACAAGATAAATAAACAAATAAACAAGCAAATGAATGAATGAATGAATAGATAAATAAATAGATGAATGGATGGTGAATAAATAATGGATAAATAAAAAGATAAATATAAAAATAAATGAATGAATAGATAGATAGATGAATGAATGAATGAATGAATGAATAACTACAGATTATGGGGCAGCTAGGTGATGTAGGGTCAGGTAGATGGTGCAATGGATAGAGCACTGGCCCCGATTCAGGAGCACCTGAGTACAAATCAGGCCTCAGACACTTACTAGTTGTGTGACCCTGGGCAAGTCACTTGACCCCTGTTTGCCTCCAAAAAAAAAAAAAAGGAAAAAGAAAACTCCAGAATTTATTAAAAAAAAAAGGAAAAACCTAAGACCCAAGCTTTAATTCAGATATTAGTTCCTAATGGGTAACTTACAAGTCAGGATACTAGGTTCTCTTACCCACAGAAATCAGTGCCCATATAACAGAGGGAGCTAGGCCATGAAGGCCTAAGACTATAACAATAAAGGAATTGACAGGCTGTAGAAACTTAGACTAGAAATAATTGAAAAATGAAGATTCATGGGAATCAGAAAGAGACATGCACAGAAAAGACCAAATTTGTCCTTAGATTCACCTTATGACATGTAAACCCCCAAAACACACCTCCACTGAAAAAGATACCTGCCCACGGAATTGGCTTAGGACCCCAGGAACTCCAAATTAGGATAAGCCCTCCCCTGTACCTCCCCAAGGTGGAGATTATTATAATGAGATTGATAAATCAATTTATCTATACTATAAATATAACTGTATTTTCTTTCACTATTCTAGAGATACCTTTCCACTTTTCTGGTTCTCTGCCTGTAATCACTCACAGTATTGCAATAAAACTTGGTAAAGTGAGTCACTGAGTCTTGTAATTCTTTTGGGACAACTCATGATCAATTTGACCCCAAATTCTGCCCATATCACACCTAGGGATTCTATAAATATAACTGTAGTGGGGGTGGATTTAATTGACCAAATGGATTGTGAGGTGTCCCAAAGAATTACAAGACTCTGTGACTCAGTTTCCCAAGTTTTATTGAAAGACTGATGACCACAGGGAGAGTACCAGGGAGGTGTCTCAAATTTGGAGATGGAAATAGTTATATTTATAGTGAGAAAAAGTAGGTTATCTCCTCATTATCTTAGTCTCCTCCTTAAGTAGGTACATGGGAGGTCTTATCCTAATTTGGACTTCCTGGGGTCCTAAGACAACCCCAGAGGCAAGTACCTTTTTCCTTGGAGGTGTGTTTTTGGGGTTTACACATCATAAGGTGAACCTAAGGACACATTTGATCCTTTCTGAGCATGTTCATAAAGACATGCTTAAACTTGTCAGACCCAGAGGGTCTCTGTGTTTTTGATATCTCTTTACTTAAGATCTGGTTTCTAGGTGTTCTGTCTAGGACTATTAATGGCTACTAATGGTTAATGGTCCCTAGTTATAGTCTCTGTTGATGGTGAGAGTTGATAGAGACAACTCCTCTTGGTTATTGTAAGAACACAAACCTTTGTTTCTCTGTTAACCCTTTTAGGTACTATTGATCTTAGGTTATCCGTTAACCCCTTTTAGCTACAGTTGATAGGCCATCTATTAGCCCCTTTTAGAGCTCGGTTCTTATATCTCAGATCTTAGGTTTGTCAGTTAACCCTTTTTAGTCTCCTCCATTCCTCCCCCCTTTTCATATACCCTGGGAAAAAAGACGAAGATTATTTTTCTATAACTGCTTCCTGCTGAGTGGGGGGGCCACGTTGGGGGGGGGGTGTTGTCTGTGAGCAGCCAGAATTACAAATGCAAGGAACACAACACAAACATAACAGATAAATAAACCAAAGGGCAACAGAGATCCTAATACAGAATAAATTCAAAATGTCATGGGGCGCAGAGCACCCCAGAATTTCTCTGGGGCACACCGAGGAATCTTCTCCTTGAGAAACTAAACCAGAGGACAGATAACGCCTAGAGGAACCAAATCGGACTGAGCTAGCTTGGGATTCCTACCCTTCATTCCGGTCTCCCTTATCCTGGGGAGATAAGTTTGGGTGTGGCTTTGGCCTTTGTGTCCTGAAGAGGGATCCGTAGCCACCCCTCACCCAATTCCTTTAGTCACTACCAGTGGGGGATGGTCCTCCACTCCTCACCCAATTCCCCCAGCTACCACCAGTGGGGGATGGTCCACCTTCATTAAAGGAACTTTCCACGGGCAGATGGTCCACCCCCATCAGTCCTCTATAAAAGTACCTTCCGGTCTCCTGTTCGAGGAGATTTGGTACCTCTGAGCCATGTGCGTTATGCCAAATCTCCCCATGAAAAGTCTAAGGATTTCTTCATGGTTTCCCTCCCCCCACCCTTCCCTTCCCTTGTTCCTAAATAAACTATCACCTTGTTCTAACTAAGTTTTGTGTGCAAGAGGGTGTAATTCTTTAAAGAGGAATTCCCAAGAACCCCAACCCCAACTCGTACCCCATTTTCCCACTATATCAAAGAGGTCCATGAAAAACCGGAGGAAGAAAACCGTTGTGAACAAGTTTCAGCCCTTCCCAGCAGGAGGTGTTCTGGTATGGAAATAAAAGTAGAACAAAGTAATTAAAGAGATATTGTTTATGTTTGAACCATACCAATGTTTGGGGGTACTTGTAACCTGGACTGGGGTGCTAGCTCACCTGAAGATTGGGAGGCTTATCATGAATCTTATAAAATAAAAAGAGATTTATTAGGACAGAGGAATATGGGGGGGGGGGTGGAGGCTCACTATGGAGAACCATCCCACTAGAGTAAGAGAATACCTGGTCTTTTGTATCTTTACAAAACAAAGAAAGGGAAGGGAAAACAAAGCACTGGGAGGGAAATGCAAACAACAGGGAGGGGATTTTGGAATAATGGAACATCAGCAAGATATGCAGCACCCATCCATATCTTGCATATCATCTTGCAGACCTTGGAATTGCTAGGCAACACCCATTCCTGAGGTGGAAGACAGAGCTGCCCCTCCCTAGGGAGAGTTCACGAATCCCTTGGGGATTTGGGGTCTTTAGGTTTCTTGGGGTTCCACTACATTCCCATAACACCAACATAATAAAACTAACCTAAACAACCTAAATTATTTTACTTATTGAACATTATATCTGTCAAAGTACCGAAGGTTTGTCAAACGGAATGTGAATGCTATCCTTTTCTTGTTTTAAGTTTTAATATTCTTAACTTGACAAGCACCAACAAACATGAATATTTCCACGTAAAAAGAAGAGCAGAAAAAAGAGGATTCCATATGAAACTCTATTAGGTACAACTTTTTTCTTTTTTTTTTTAAACAAACATATAATGCACATGGTTCCAAAGTTCTTCTGCTTGTCTCTTAACTTCTCTTATGTGCTTCATTGACCCATTTTTCTTTTAAGTTGTTGCAAAGCCAAAAGGTCACTTAATCCCATTACTCCCTCCTCCCAACAACAACAAAAAAGGAATGGTCAGATTCTTTCCTGACCACACCTTTCTGCTCTTTGTTCCTAGCCTCTACCCTGACCTTCTCCTGATGATAAGAAAGTATGATCTAAGGCAATTGCCTCTAGTTACAACAATGGCTTTCTTAGTTTTAGCAAGGGGCAAAGCAATCTACATTTATGAGAATCTTTTAGCTATTTTGAGACCTTGTAAAGAAAGACTATTAATTTTTTTTCATTTTACCAGAGCTTTATTTTTTTCAAATTACATGTAAAAATAGTTTTCAACATTCGCTTTTGTATGATTGAGTTCCAAATTTTTGTCACACCCTGCTTTCCCTCCCCACTCTCAAAGGGAGCTAGCAATCTAATATAGGTTATACATTGCAATCACATTAAGCATTTCCACATTAGTCATGTTGTAAGAGAAGAATAAGAACAAAATGGAAAAAAAAAACCCACAAGAAAGAAGAAACAACGACAAGAAAAAAGCAACAACAAAAGTGAAAATAGTATGTTTCAATCTGCATTCACACTCCATAGTTCTTTTTTCCTTCATGAGTCTTTTGGCATTGTCTTGCATTATTGTATTGCTGAGAAGAGATAAGTCTATCTCAGTTGATCATCACACAATGTTTTTGTCATGGGGTGCAGAGCACCCCAGAAGTTCTCTGGGGCACATCAAGGAATCTTCTCCTTGAGAAACTAAACCAGAGGACAGATACCCTAGAGAGATAAGTGGAACCAGTTTGGACTGAGCTAGCTTTGGGACTTCCACCCTTCATTCTGGTCTCCCTTACCCCTGGGGAGATAAATTTGGGTGTGGCTGCGGCCTTTGTGTCCTGAAGAGAGATCCATAGCCACCCCTCACTCAATTCCTCCAGTCACTGCCTACCCTAACCCAAACCGTACCCCATTTTCCCCCAATACACCCTCTTCCCCCTTAGGTTAACAAAATCACATGGTTTAAGGAGCCCTGGTTTCAATAAGGTCCACTCCTGAGTTATGCCCATACAAGGAAGAGGGGTGGGAATACTGGGTTCTGATTAGCTAGTTTTTGTGTGTAGATTGTAACCCATGAGTAATTGGACCAGTGATGAAAAAGGGGAGGGTCCATTCATATTAGGGACTAGGGTATAAAACAGGGCCGTGAGCCCCCTTTCTGGGCACCCACTAGCTGCACACTAGGGCGCCTTCTTCTCATGAGAAGGAAATAAAGAGCCTTTGTCACATCCCTGTTGAGTTCCTGAGAATTATTGAGAAGAGGATGGTTTTTTCCCTCACAGTCATATTAGTCATTTGTTTAGGTGTGAGGTGGTATCTTAGAGTGGTTTTAATTTGCATTTCTCTAATCAGTAGTGATTGAGAACCTTTTTAATATGGCTATAGATAGCTTTAAGTTGTGGTATATGAATGTAACAGAATATGATTGTGCTGTAAGCAACAATAAGCTGGCAGATTTCAGAAAAACCTGGACTTACATGAATTGATGCTGAGTGAAAAGAGCAGAACCAAGAGAACACTGTACACAATATCAAAATGTAATGGGGGGAAATGGGGTATGGGGTTTGGGTTAGGGGTTGGAGTTCTTAGGAATTCCTCTTTAAAGAATTACACCCTCTTGCACACAAAAGTAGTTAGAATAAGGTGGTAGTTTATTTAGGGGCAAGGGAAGGGAAAGGGGAAGGGAAGGGAAACCATGAACGAAATCCTTGGACTTCTCATGGGGAGATAGGCACAAAGCACATGGCTCAGAGGTACCAATCTCCTTGAGAAAGAGATTGGCAGGTACTTTTATAGAGGACTGATGGGGGTGGACCATCTGCCTGTGGAAAGTTCCTTTAGTGAGGGAGGACCATCCCCCACTGGCAGTGACTGGAAGAATTGAGTGAGGGGTGGCTATGGATCTCTCTTCAGGACACAAAGGCCGCAGCCACACCCAAATTTATCTCCCCAGGGGTAAGGGAGACCAAAATGAAGGGTGGAAGTCCCAAAGCTAGCTCAATCCGATTTGGTTCTGCTTATCTCTCTAGGCATATCTGTCCTCTGGTTTAGTTTCTCAAGGAGAAGATTCCTTGATGTGCCCCAGAGAACTTCTGGGGTACTCTAGGCCCCATGACAAGGGGATCTGAGACCTTTGTCCTATAAACGGGTCAGGAGGAGTGTGACTGACTGTTATATCCACATTGAGAGGAGACAACTACCTATTTTCTCACAATGACAAAAAAGAAAAACAATAAATGTTGGAGGACATGTGGGGAAATTGGAACATTAATGCACTGTTGGTGGAGTTGTGAACTGATCCAACCATTCTGGAGAGCAATTTGGAACCATGCCCAAAAGGTTATAAAACTGTGCATACCCTTTGACTCAGCAATACCACTATAGTAGTAGGACCCCAAGAAACCTAAAGATTCCAACCCCCAGGGAATTCTTAAACTTCCCCAAGGTAAAAACAGCTCTCTCCCACCTCAGGAACAAGGTATGGCAGAGCAGGACCCCTCATACACTGATAAGCAATAACAAGGTCTACAAGATAATATGCAAGATATGGATGGGTGCTGCATTTCTTACTGGTGTCCCTTATTCCAAAATCCCCTCCCAGTTGTTTGGTTCTTCCCAGTTCTGCATTCCCCTCCCAGTTGCTTTGTGATAACCTCCCCTTTCTTTGTTTTCTCTTGTAAACATAGACAGTTGTAAACATATACAGTTTTCCTAGTGATTCTGTCTCCCACCCATATTTTCCTCTCTCCTATTCTTTTTATTTTACAAGATTTGTCATGAGCTTCCAATTCTTTGGGTGTTAGCCCCTGATTCAGGTCACAAGTCACCCCAATACTACCAGGTCTATATCCTAAAGAGATCATAAAAAAAGGGAAAAGGATCCACTTGTGCAAAAATATAACTGTCTTTGTGGTGGCAAAGAATTAGAAATGGCGGGGATGCCCATCAATTGGGGAAACACTATTAATTTTAAATCACCTCCATAATATCCTTTCACCATCTAGTTCATAGAGCTTCCAGTTGGAGGCCTTTTGCTCAATACTTCATATGATGAAGTATCTTGGCCCATGAGATGGGCCAGGAAGACATTTCCCTTACCTAGAAGAGTTCCAAATACAAGAGATTGGACTACATGATCTCTTAGGGCTCCTCCAGGTCACAAACATTTTGGCATTGCATTTGTGGAAAGAGACATGAGTAGATGGGTGAACATTGTGTTTTGTTTATATTTTTAATTTTGTATGTTTTGATACATCACTAACTTCGCAACAAACAACTCCCCCTCTTACTTATGATACCATCATAGAAAAAAACATTTCAACAAAAATTCCATCCCAGTCTATAAGAGCAGTTTAGGAACTTAAAAGAAGTTTCACACATGACTAATATAACTCACTCAAGAGAAGATTTAATTGTGATACCTGGAAGTGAAGGTTGGAACAATAAAGGATACAACTTTAGCCCATGGCAGGAAAAGAAATTGGGGTTGGGGAAAGGATGATCAGAGATGATTGTGCAAGAGACTGCCCTTGGAATTGGTATGGCTAGGTTTGGGTTAAGCTCCTATTTCTCCTCATCAGTGGGTGAGATGAATAGGTAGCTCCAATAATACAATTCATCACAGTGAGGGCCACAGTTTTTTAGAAATGAAGTAAATTCTTTATCTCAGTATGTCTGATTATTTTCCTATCTTTAATGTTATTGATGTAGAATGGAATTAGGGTAAAATTGAGTGTGAGTCATCCCAAAAGAATTACAAGACTCAATGACTCAGTTTACCAAGTTTTATTGCAATGCTGTGAGTGACCACAGGGAGAGAACCAGAAAAGTGGAAAGGTATCTCTCTGCTAGTGAAAGAAAAGACAGTTATATTTATATGATGGATAAATTGGTTATCCATTTTAGTGTTGTTTTCCCTTACATTATGGTTGTCATATGCGTATATTATTTTCTTGGCTTTATTTATTTCACCCTGATCAGTTCATTACAAGTCTTTCCACATTGCTCTGACTTTGACCCCATATTCTTTTTTTTTTTTTTTTTTTTGCGGGGCAATGGGGGTTAAGTGACTTACCCAAGGTCACACAGCCAGTAAGTGTCAAGTGTCTGAGGCCGGATTTGAACTCAGGAACTCCTGAATCCAGGGCCAGTGCTTTATCCACTGAGCCACCTAGCCGCCCCGACCCCATATTCTTTCTTATGAGTATAGAAATTGCACTGAATTTGCTTCCTTCCATCCACTGCATACTCTCAGAAACTGTTTCTTCTTCCAGAAGCCCCAGAGTGAAGCAAAAAACTGAGAAGGGTTTTGAGGCAGATGAAATGTTTCAGCATCATATAGCCAGAAAAGTAATCCCACATCATACATTGGTATTTTGACAAGTATCCAACAGAGAAAAGGAGAGTAGACCAGAAAAGAACATTGATGGTTTACTTTCACTAATCAGAAAATATCTATATGAACATAGCCTGGGTTTTAAATCAGGCACACAATATTACTATGTTTAATTTACTTGAGGCCTGGGCAGACATGATAGAAACTATGAAGTATGGAGCCACCTGGTGGAAAATTAGGTGAGAGGTTCTAGATTCTATATCTCTGTTTAATCATATATATGTACATGTATATGTGTATGTGTGTGTATATTTACACACACACACACACACACACACACACACACGGTGGGCCAAAAATCATGAAGGAGTTTCAATATTTAATAACTCCTTTATTTTTTGTTTTTAATTTATAATACCATAGCATCATATACAGTATATGTAGGGAATTAATTTATATATATTATGTGTGAAAAATCAAATCTTGTAAATGGCAAAAAATAAAGAAAAAAATAATTTTCAGAAAGTTATTAAAACATTGTGACTTTTGGCCCACCCTGTGTGTTTCTGTGTGTATATATAGTATCAATTGTATTAATATTTCTATAAGAATCACAGAATTTCAGATCTGAAAGGGAAATTGGAATTCCAACCCTCCCATTTTATAGATGAGGAAACTGAGACCCAAAGAAGTAGAATCAAAAAGCTAATCAAAGTTGAGACTAGAAGCAAGGTCTCCTGAATCCCAATACAGTGCTTTTTCTACCATACCTAAATCACAAAGACCATATAGACATGAAAAGAAAAAAAATAATAATTGCTTATATTTATGGTACTTTGCATGTTAGGTCCCCACAATTACCCACAAGAACAACTGACATTTATATAGTACTTTAAAGCTGGCAAAACACTTTACACGTGTTACCTCATTTGATCCTCACCACAACCCTGTGAGGCAAGTGTTATTATTATGCCCATTTTAGAGATGAGGAAACTGAAACTGAGAAGGTTTCAATGAGTTACCCAGAATCACGCAGCTAGTATCTAAGTCAGGATTCAAGGCCAGGTCTCCTTGATTTCAAGCTTATTACTTTATCCAGGCCATAATTTCAGGTAAGAAAATAAAACTGGCAACAGATATTTTGTGCTTTTCATCAAACAGTGACTGACATATTATCAGGGAGCTAGGTGATGCAGTGAATAGTGTTGGGTCTGGAGTCAGGAAGACCTAAATTCAAATCCAGTCCCAGGCACTGGATGTGGCCCTGAACAAGTCACTTAACCCTGTTTGCCTCAGTTTCCTTTCTGAGCTAGAGAAGGAAATGGCAAACCATTCTAGTATCTTTGCCAAGAAAACTCTAAATGGGGTCACAAAGAGTCAGACATGACTGAAATGATCAAAGAAGATATATTATCACCTAATGTAACAGTTAAGAGTTAGTTATACTTTGGGGCAGCTAGGTAGCTCAGTGGATATAGCACCGGCCCTGGATTCAGGAGGACCTGAGTTCAAATCTGACCTCAGACACTTGATACTTACTTAGCTGTGTAACTCTGGGCAAGTCACTTAACCCTCATTGCCCTGCAAAAAAAAAAAAAGTTAGTTATACTTCAACACAAAGATGATTTCTTTGGCCTCTTTCCACTCTAAATCAATGGTCTTATGATTTGTGGGTATTCCTCTCAAGGATGCAGATAAAACAGCTATCCAGACCTTGTCATCCTGTGTGATCCTTGACCATTTTCCTCCCTTGAATTCCTCTTATAGGATTTTCCTGAAGTGCTGAGGGATTTCCTCTGGGTCTTCTAACATCCCTTGGCTGAAGCCCTTGGACCTTCTCTCTGTTATCCTTTGTTCTCACTGTAGACCAGACTTACCTCTCTTTCTGATAATACAGTTCATTTTTTTTTTTTTTTAGTGAGGCAATTGGGGTTAAGTGACTTGCCCAGGGTCACACAGCTAGTAAGTGTGTGTTAAGTGTCTGAGGCCGGATTCAAACTCAGGTACTCCTGACTCCAGGGCCGGCGCTCTTATCCACTGCGCCACCTAGCTGCCCCCAGTTCATTTTTTATATATGGATCACTAGTCCAATCTTTCTGAGTGAGCCTGGATCTCCTCAAGGAACCTTGTAGAATAGTCTAATTAGTCTAATGCTGCTGAAAACAGGAAGATCTAGAAAGCCTCCCCATCAATAGGAAATCCCTCTTCCATTTGGACTCTATGTGAGGCATCCTCCAGAATAGGAGCAGACACCTGAGCAAAGGGGTGGTCCAGTAGAAAAGATACTGGATTTGGTATCAGAGCTCCTGGGTTCAATTCCTGGCTATGCCACTTACTACCTGTGTGTCCTTAAGCAAATCACAACCTCTCTGGGCCTCAGTTTCCTCATCTTTAAAATGAGGGGTTCTACCAAGTGGTCTGGCTCAGCTCTAAAGCTGTGACCCATGACTCTAGTGAACATATTTGCCCTTTTTTATGCCTCACTTGAGGTGACTCTTCAGAGCATTATCGAGCAAAATTATCTCTGTAGTCCCATCAATCAAGAATCTTGCAATCTTAAAACACACATGAAGGAGACCTTGTCTAAGGAAAACACATAAGGCTATGCCAAATGTTTTTTTTTTAATTATTATCAAAAAGTAGGGGGCAGCTAGGTGGTGCAGTGGATAGAGCACCAGCCCTGGATTCAGGAGGACCTGAGCTCAAATTTGACCTCAGACACTTAACACTTACTAGCTGTGTGACCCTGGGCAAGTCACTTAACCCCAATTGCCTCACCAAAAAAAAAGAAAAAAAGAAAAAAAAAAGTAGACAGATTCTGTTCTTATATTGCTTACACCTTTCAGTAACTGTGAACTGCAGAAAATCATCTTCCTTCCTAGACTTTGCCATCATGGTGCCTTCATATCAGTTTCATCCTGAAACTTTCCACATAAACTGGGAACTCTTCACCCTGCAATATTAATCTTCCTCTGTGGCCTTCTGACCCAGGAGCATCCCTCCACCATGCTGGCCCCTTTCTTCTACTGGTGAGTTACTCCAGCTGCTCCATTCTGGAAAGGGTCCCAAGGAAGCCAACCTTCACTCCCTTCTAGTCTCTGCTTCTGACTTTCCAGACTTTGACACAATGCTCCTGTGATGCTGCCTTCTTCTTCCTACCCCCCCCCCATTTTCCAATGCCTATTAGTGTACTACATTTTCCCCTTAGAACTAATCTCCTTAAAGGCTGGAACTGTCTTCCTTTGCATTTTCTGTAACCCTAGCACTTAGCACAGTGCCTGGCATTCAGTGAGCACTTAACAAATGTTTCTTGCCTTGCCTACCTTCAGAAGCTTTCCTCCGGAGCACATCTAGCTATCTCTCATATTCAGTCTCTCTCAATCTGTCTCTTTTCCTGGTTACTGATATATTCAAGTCTCCCATATTCTTTTTTTTTTATTTTATTTTTAATTATTTTCCCAATCTATGTAAAGATATTTTTCAGTTCCAAATTTTTTCTCCCACCCTTCCTTCCCTCCCCCGTCTTGAGGCCAACAAGCAATTTGATATAGGTTATACATTATAATCATGTTAAACATATTTCTACATTAGTTGTATTGTAAGAGAAGGATCAGAACAAAAAGAAAAAAAAACACAAAAAAGAATAAACAATAATGGGGCAGCTGGGTGGCACAGTGGATAAAGCACTGGTCCTGGATTCAGGAGGACCTGAGTTCAAATCTGACCTCAGACACTTGACACTTACTAGCTGTGTGACCCTGGGCAAGTCACTTAACCCTCATTGCCTACACACACACATATACACACAAAAGAATAAACAGTAACAATGATAAAAAAGCAACAATAAAAGTGAAAATAGTCGGCTTCAATCTGTATTCATATTCCACAGTTCTTTTTCTGGATGTGGAAAGCATTTCCCACCATAAGTCTTTTGGCATTGTCTTGTATTGCTGAAAAGAGTTTAGTCTATCACAATTGATCATCTCACAATGTTGTTGATACTGTGTACAATGTTCTCCTGGTTCTGCTCATTTCACTCAACATCAATTCGTGTGAGTCTTTCCAGCTATTTTTGAAATCCAGCTGCTTATCATTTCTTATAGCACAATAGTATTCCATTCCATTCATATGCCACAACTTGTTCAGCCATTCCCCAACTGATGTGTCCATCATCCCCTGAATTTCCAGTTCTTTGCTACCACAAAAAGAGCAGCTATAAATATTTTTGTACATGTGAGTCCTTTTCCCTTTCTTATGACAATTAATTTTTTTTTAGGGGCAATGGGGGTTAAGTGACTTGCCCAGGGTCACACAGCTAGTAAGTGTTAAGTGTCTGAGGCCATATTTGAACTCAGGTACTCCTGACTCCAGGGCTGGTGCTCTATCCACTGCACCATCTAGCTGCCCCCTCCCATATCCTTAAAACAAAAAAAATCTTCCTGTGGCCCTGCCATCTTCTCAAGTTAGTATGCTATATCTCTCCTCCATTTTACATTCACTTTTCAAACCCTCACAAACTGAATTAGGAACCTCTACTTGAAATTGTTTTTTCGAGAGTCACCAGTGTGTCACCTCTTAATTGCTAACTTTAATGGTATTTTTCCTATTCTTAGTCCCCTTTATACTCATCATCCTTTTCTTGGCCCTAGTAGGGGTAACTCCCAAAGTCCTGTCCTAGGTCGGGTTCTTTCCTCCTCCTCTCTCTTTATTCTCTCCTTTAGTGACCTCACTTGCTCTCATAGGTTTAATTATCACCTTTTTGAAGATAAACCAAAATACATCCCTTAAACACCAATTCCACATTTCCAAATATCTACTGGATATCTCCACCTGACTATCCCACTAGCACAGCAATATGATGGTAAATGTTTAACAATCTGCTCTCAAAAAAAAAAAAAGCATGAATAACACACTTTCAAGTTTAATTTGTATTGTTAACATTTTCTCCATCACTTTCTTATGTCTAGCTACAACCAACAAAACAATAAAGTTCTAATTTGTAGTATTTGTCAATTTCCAGGTTGTAAAAATGCTTACACTGAGGGGACAGCTAGATGGCGCAGTGGATAAAGCACCGGCCCTGGATTCAGGAGGACCTGAGTTCAAATCTGGCCTCAGACACTTGACACTTAAGAGTTGTGTGGCCTTGGGCAAGTCACTTAACCCTCATTGCCTTGCTCTTCCTCCCCCCCAAAAAAACCCACAACCAAACAAAAAATGCTTACACTGAGAATTTAACAATCAACCCTAAGCCTAACAATGACTCCTAAGCCCAACATAAGTTGGATCCAGCACACCCATGCAATAGTACCTCAAACTCAATGTGGACAAAACCAAGCTCCTCACCTTTCCTTCTTAATCTCCTCCCCGCAAATTCCTTGTGCCTGTTGAGGGCACATCATGGTCCTGGTGGTCCTGGCGGTCCTGGCTAAATGCTTAGATATTTTCTTGGACTCTTCCTTCTCTCTCAATTCCCCCACATCCAAACATTTGCCAAGTCCCATTGAATGTATTTCTATAACATCTCCCAGTAGAATGTTACCCTGAAAGTAAAAACTGTTTCATTTTTCTTTGTATTAAAAATATTTGAATAAAATACTTCCTCAGTATACCCTGCCCTTGGGCCCCTCCCTCCTTCTGTCTCAGAAGAGTGAAAGGTAGATATCAAAGAGTTTCCTCACAAAGCCTGTATAAATATAGGCTTAAAAGGAGGGCCCCAGGGCAGACATATCACTTCCAACTTGGCTGCCCACCCTCTCCAGCCTTGCTTTTTCAGCTTCCATTTATGCATGGTCTTCCCCACTTGATTATAAAATCCTTGACTTTATTGCTTCAACACTTAGCTCAGTGCCTGGTTTAAGGACTTAATACATGTTTATTGACTGGCTAAATAATAATTTTGTATTTAATTGAATTGAACTGAACTGAACTGAATTGAATCTCTTCTCTACATCCCCTTCTTTTAATTCCTGGTGCCACATCCTAGTTCAAGTCCACATTACTTTTTACCTTAACTACCATAACAGATTCCAAAACAATCTCCCGATTTATAGACTTGGAGAACATGTCATATGAGGATCATTTGAAAGAATTAGGGTATTTTAGCCCAAGAGCTATTTTCCGATATTTAAATTTGTGCCAAATAAGAGGATTAGACTAGTTAATAATAGCTCACTATGTAGTTTAGGGTGGCTAGGTGGTACAGTGGATAGAATGCTGAGCCTGGAGTCAGGAAGATCTGAGTTCAAATCCAGAGACACTAGCTGTGCGACCCTGGGCAAGTTACTTATCCCTGCTTGCCTCAGTTTCCTCATCTGTAAAATGAGCTGGAGAAGGAAGTCACTCAATATCTCTGCCAAAGAAAACCCCAAACAAACCCAAATAGGGTCATGAAGAGTCAGACACAACTGAAATCACTGAAGGACAACAACTGTGGATTATGTAGCTTTGAGATTTGTAGCATGCTTCACACCCATTATCTCACCTGATCTTTACTACAACCCTGTGGTGGAGATGCCATTATTATCTTCTCCATTTTACAGATGAGGAAACTGAGGCTTACAGAAGTTTAGCCACTTGCCCAGAATCAGAAAGTTAGTGTCTTGAGGCAGTATTAGAACCAAAATCCACTATGAAACAGTGCTTCTCACTCTTTCTCCCTTTAGCCTAGTTCTGCCGGTCAAGGAGCTATGGCTGGAAGTTGTAAAGTGGCACATGTAACACTGGATGTGGGGGAATTTTCTGAAATACTAGAACTGTCCAAAAGTGGAATGGGCTGCTCACTAGTGGTCTTCCAGTAGAGTCTGGATGACTTTTTATAGGCAATACTGTAGAAGGAATTCCAACTCAGACACAGAAGAGAATAGTTGATCTTGAAGATACCTTTGTACTCTGAGATTCTGGGATTCCCATTCAGACGCTACCCTAATATAGTTGTCACACAGCTGCCAAAATAATGTTCCTAAAAAACAGATCTAACCAAGTCACTACTCATCTCAAAAATCTTCAATGGCTCACTATTGCCCATGAGATAAAACGCAAAATCTTCAACCAGGCCTCCACAATCAAGCTCCAAACCTATCTTTCTTTTTTTTTTTTTTTTTGGTCTGGGCAATGAGGGTTAAGTGACTTGCCCAGGGTCACACAGCTAGTAAGTGTCAAGTGTCTGAGGCCAGATTTGAACTCAGGTCCTCCTGAATCCAGGGCTGGTGCTTTATCCACTGCGCCACATAGCTGCCCCCCAAACCTACCTTTCTAACCCTGGTTCATATCACACACTTTCATGTACTCTCCTTTCCCGCCACACCAGACTGCTACTAGTTACTTCCCACTACCATCTTGTACTCTCCCATGTCTACATTCTTTTGCAAGATGTACTCCATGCCTGGGATTCACTTGCTTTCTAATTCTGCCTCTCTGGTATCTCTATTCCTTCAGGGTTTGACTTTGATATAATCTTCTCTGAATAGTCTTCTCTAATCTGCCAGTTAAAAAGATTTCTTAAATTTTCCTAGAGCATCTTGCCTGATCTCTCCTTTGTCCCCATAACTGGGAATTTATATATATATATTTTTTTTAGTGAGGCAATTGGGGTTAAGTGACTTGCCCAGGGTCACACAGCTAGTAAGTGTTAAGTGTCTGAGGCCGGATCTGAACTCAGGTACTCCCGACTCCAGGGCCGGTGCTCTATCCACTGCACCACCTAGCCGCTCCTGGGAATTTATATTTACTTGAGCATGGCCATATCTTGTCCTATGCCCAGGAGAAATAAACTCCTTGAGGGAGAAGAGTAAGGAATTTTTATCTTTCTATTCCCTGAACCTCACAGTGTGCCTTCCACATACATGGTAGATGGTCAATAGATACTGGTTGAATTGAATTGTAGCTTTTGAATGTCGTACTGCATGATAAAATGCCAAACGAGTAGCACAGATAGCCAGTATTTTGATGTTATAAGTTCAAAAGGAGAGAAGGTTACTGTGGTTGCAATGGTCTGAGTTGGTTATGAAGTCAATTCCTATGTTTATCTTTAAGAGAAAATAACACATCTACCTTCCTCATCACCAGCATTCCAGGAAATGGGCAAAGAATAGTCATTACTGTTAGGAAGACACTTTGATCTCACTGCATGAAAAGGATACAGCTCCTAGGTGGTACCAACAAAAATACATGGCCAATCACCTGGAGATGGTTATCCCCAGTGCAAGGTCTTTGAAGGTCGCAATAAAACATATCCTCTATCATAAAACTGGAAACACCTTCCTAAAATACACACAGCACTCCTAGGGAAAGTGTGGCACACTAGTGACCATGTGACCATGGGTGGACAAAGCATATGCATGGAACTCACGGTGGCCAGGATACACAGAGGGAGGGGAGACTTCTGCTTTGACACCCATAGGGACCAGCCATGCCTTTAATGTATCATCATCCTACTTTCCAGAGGCCGACTCCCCATGCTTTCTACTGTACTCTATTCCCCGAATGCCCTGATTGCAGTCTCTGCCAGGAGCTATCAGGAACTCTCTGGAAATGGGACTGTGGAGATTCTCTGCTTCTAGCTCTAGCCTCAGCTTTTAGCTACCTGTTTCCTTATGAGGAGTGAGCTGTTACTCTTCTTCTAGTTCAAAGTCCAAAGGCTTTAAGCAGCCAGCATAGCCACAGACTGGGAATAAGGAGAATGAAAGGAGAGAACCTCTCTATTTTATATATTTATTTGTTTGTTTGTTTATTTATTCATTTATTTATCTATCTGTTTGTTTATTGTGAGGGAAAAATCCATCCTTTTCTCAATAATTCTCAGGAACTCAGCATCGAGGTGACAAAGGCTTTATTTTCTTCTCATGAGAAGGAGGCACCCTAGTGTGCAGCTAGTGGGTGCCCAGAAAGGGGGCTCACAGGCCCTGTTTTATACCCTAGTCCCTAACGCAAATGGACCTTCCCCTTTTTCATCACTGGTCGGAGTTACAATCTACTCGCAAAAACTAGCTAATCAGAACGCAGTATTCCCACCCCTCTTCCTTGTATGGGCATAACTCAGGAGTGGACCTTATACTTCCTTATATGGACACAACTCTGGAGAGGACCTAATTGAGACCAGGGCTCCTTGAACCATGTGACCTTGCTAACCTGAGGGGGAGGAGGAGATCTGAGACCTTTGTCCTACAAACAGGTCAGGGGAGTATGACTGACTTGTTATATCCACATTGAGAGGAGACAACTACCCATTTCTCACATTCTTTCATTCATTCCTTTGTTTATTTGTTTGTCCTTTACAATGAGGCTGAGGCCTGTCTTCAGGATATTGGCTATGAGGTGTCATCTCCGGCATGAGATTCTCAAACCTAGTCACAAATTCTTTTAGAACAAAGAACATAGACATTCCTGGCTAGAAAGCTAGTACCCTAAGCTACCTTCTGACTTCTGACTTTTCTTTGATAAAGATTTTTGGTTTCTGGGCATGAAGTCTCCATGGGCAGCTTCACTCTGGCAAGCATCTCGTACCTCCTGATTTGAATCTCTGAAGGCCAGTCTCTACCTGCTCATTATTCATGTGAAAGTACTATCAAATAACTACCAAATCTCTGTGAAGTTCAGGGTTCCCAAGTTTTTCAGCTCCAAGCCTTTTCTTTTCTCTTATATAGATAATTAGGTGGGGAAAAGATTCTATAGGAAAGTGGCCTAGCCACATTCCTAGCCTTTCATATGTAGACATAGCCAGAAAAGCTTGAAAAGACTTAGTTCTCACCCTTATATCAATCTCACAGATGCAAAAAAGCATTTGGTATCACTTTAGAGAACTCAGACTGAGGCAGAAACCTCCTAAATCCAGCACCAACCATCTCTGAGGCTGGCAAACATGAGGGATGATCAGGGACCCACTGAGTAAAGCAGGGCAGTAAGGAATATGGTGCTGAGTCCTAGAGAAGAGAACTCTGGGTGAGGCTAAGTTGAACTGGGTTTAAGGTTAAGAACTTCACTGGCTAAGGAGTTTTCAGTCTAAATATTATGAAGAGCCCCCTCCCCTGCTTTTTTTTTCTTTCTATCTTTTTTTTTCAGGGCAATGAGGGTTAAGTGACTTGCCCAGGGTCACACAGCTAGTAAGTGTCAAGTGTCTGAGGCTGGATTTGAACTCAGGCCTTCCTGAATCCAGGACCAGTGCTCTATCCACTGTACCACCTAAGTTCCCCAAACCTACTACTTCTTAAGGAAAGATATTTTTATTATTATAAATACCCAAATTAAATACAAAGGACCTATGAAGTAAGACTATCTTTATCCAGAGAGAACTAATAAATAGAAGTGATATGGCGGGAAGTGGGGTACGGGTATGGTTAGGGGTTGGGGTTCTTAGGAATTCCTCTTTAAAGAATTACACCCTCTTGCACACAAAAGTAGTTAGAATAAGGTGATAGTTTATTTAGGAGCAAGGGAAGGGAAGGGTGGGGGGAAGGGAAACCATGAAAGAAATCCTTGGACTTTTCATGGGGAGATTGGCACAGAGCACATGGCTCAGAGGTACCAAATCTCCTCGAACAGGAGACTGGAATGTACTTTTATAGAGGACTGATGGGGGTGGACCATCTGCCCGTGAAAAGTTCCTTTAGTGAGAGAGGACCATCCCCCACTGGTGGTAGCTGGGGGAATTAGGTGAGGAGTGGAGGACCATCCCCCACTGGTAGTGACTAAAGGAATTGGGTGAGGGGTGGCTACAGATCTCTCTTCAGAACCCAAAGGCCGCAGCCACACCCAAACTTATCTCCCCAGGGTAAGGGAGACCAGAATGAAGAGTAGGAATCCCAAGCTAGCTCAGTCCGATTTGGTTCAGCTTATCTCTCTAGGAGTTATCTGTCCTCTGGTTTAGTTTCTCAAGGAGAAGATTCCTCGGTGTGCCCCAGAGAAATTCTGGGGTGCTCTGCACCCCATGACATTCCCCACTTCTCTATATATAAGGAAAGGGGACGAAGATTCTTCCGAAACTGCTTCATGCTGACCGGGGGTCAAAGAAATCACGGCGCAAGGGAGGGGGAGGGGAGAGAAGTGGAGAAGGCCTGGAGTGTGCGGAGCTGTGAGGGGCCCAGAGGGTCCAGAGTCAACACATTGGCACAATGGGTATCTGCCACGAATCCTTGAGCCTAGATGGAACAGACTTAAACAAAAAATTAAAACTGACCAGAGCAAAAAAAAAAACAAAAACGAAAAGGGACTTCATCAGATCAGGAGTCAAGTGGGACCTTTTTTGCAGGACAGGGTGTGGCCTGCTTTACTGGAGTTCAAGCCTAATTCTGTGATAGACAGTGTCTATCTACATTTAGGGTCCTTTTATCCCATCCCCACTTTGTGCCTTGATTGTATGCTAGGACCTGAACCAGAGAGTAAGACAGAGGTCGCCCCAAAACCATTCCTAGGCTTGCCTCCTATGTCCAGCTTGGCCATGGGCCTGACAAGGTGCTGGTCAGGAGAGCAAGCTGCAGAGTGCTGGATTTTCGCTAAGCCAATCTCTTGGGTGCTGCCCTGGGGACAAAGAGGTAGGAGAGCTGGCCTCACCTTCATGCGGCATCCCCCACTTCTGTGTCCCGGTTTACTGAAGCTGCCAGAATCTCGGCCAGCCGGAGTTCTGTTGGTAGCAGATGTGGTGATGGCTGCTGCTATTATAGAAGCTTGGTCTATGGAGTGGGCACGAGCCATCTTTTCTCTCTCTTTGGCTACTGCAAGGTCCCTGTTATTAAAAATCTTAAAAGCAATATCAAGGAGTTGTAAGGATGGGATCTGGGGACCCCAGTCTAACCTCTGGAGCTCTCTCCTAATGTCAGGAGCAGACTGGCTGATAAAATGAATATTGAGGACAGTTATTCCTACATCTCTTTGGGGGTCTAGGTTAGTATATTTCTTCAGAGAGTCCGCTAAGCAACTCATGAAGACAACAGGATTTTCATCAGACCCCTGTGTTATTTCCCTCACCTTCCCATAATTGACTTGTTTCCTAACCCCCCTTCTCATTCCCTCAACCAGGCAGGTGACCATGTGATTTCTACGAGCCCTGTCTTCCCTGTTATCATAGTTCCATCTCGGTTCTATGACCGGGACAGCTGTAAATCCAGGGACCCCAAGCCAATTTCCAACCTGTGAGTGTTCATCCCCAACTTGTACCACCAGGTCCCAAATCTGTTTTTTCTCGTCAGGGGTACAACAGCTGGCAAGAATAATTTGCAAATCGGTCCAGGAAAGGTCAAACTCCAGTGTCACAGACTTAAAGCCATCTATGAACTTTGTGGGGTTCTCTGAGTAGCTCCCCAATTTCTCTTTAATCTGAGATAACCTACTTATGGAAAAAGGGACTTGCCTTAATGTTGTGTCCTTCTCAATGGGAAATTCCTTTAATGGAAGCAGGGAAGCAGGGGGAGACACTGGTAAGGACCTGAGTTGGGGAGAAAGCTCAGGTGGAGGCTGAGACAGAGGATTGGGTGGAGGGCCCAGTGGGGGAGGGGTGACAGCCTTTGGCTGTGGAATAGGTGGGGGAGGGGAAACGGTCTTTGGCTGCAGCTGGGTGGAGATGGGGAAAGGGAGATGGGCGTAGGCGACTGCAGATTGGGTAAAGCAGATGGGGTCAGCTGAATGGAAAAAACAGGAGAAATGGGAACATATTGGAGTTCCCCACCCCATGACAGAAGTATATATAGAATGATTTTACATATATATGTATATATACACATATGTGTCTAATGGGAACCATCTTGGGGAGTTGGGGAAAGAAAAAAGAAAGTTACATGATAACTTTAATATATATTTAAAAGAGGGGGCAGCTAGGTAGCCCAGTGGTTAAAGCACTGGCCTTGGAGTCAGGAGGAACTGAGTTCAAATCCAGCCTCAGACACTTGACACTTACTAGCTGTGTGACCCTGGGCAAATCACTTAACCCCAATTGTCTCACTAAAAAAAGAACCAAACAAAAAATGTTTTATGCACATAAAATTTGAGTCAAGAGTTACATCAATTAATCGATAAATAAGCACGTATTAAGCACCTGCTATGTGTCAGACACTGTGCTAAGTGCTGGGGATATAAAAAGAGATTACAGATAGTCCCTGCCCTCAAAGATATTATATTATATTATAAATATATTGGAGAAGAAAATGTGAACAAATATATACAGAACAAGCTATATACAGGACAAATAGGAAATAATTAATAGAAGGAAGTCACTGGAATCAAGAGAGGCTGGGGAAGACTTCCTGGAGAAGATGGGAATTTAGTTAGGACTTAAAGGAAGTCAGATGGGGCAGCTAGGTGGCACAGTGGACAAAGCACTGGCCCTGGATTCAAGAGGACCTGAATTCAAATCCGACTTCAGATACTTGACACTTACTAGCTGTGTGACCTTGGGCAAGTCACTTAACCCTCATTTCCCCTCAAAAAAATATTTAAAATTGTTTTAAAAAAGGAAGTCAGAGAGCTTTGTAGTCAAAGAAAAGGAGGCAGAGAGTTCCAAGCCTAGGAGGTTAGTCAGAGAAAATGCCCAGAACCGAGATATAGAGTGTCTTGTTCATGGAGCAACCAAGAGGCCAGTGTCACTGGGTCAAATAGTATGTTTCAAGTGGTCAGGTGTAAGAATACTGGAAAGGTAGGAGGGAGGCTTGGTCATGAAGGGTTTTGAATGCCAAATGGAGGATTTTCTATTGACTCCTGAAGGCAATAGGGAATCACTGGATTTCTTGGGGGGGTGGGAGGGCAGGGGGGAGCAGCAGTGCAGTGACATGATCAGACCAACACTTTAGGAAAGTCATTTTATTGGGTTTTTTGTTTTATTTTGTTTTGGTTTTTTGCAGGACAATGGGGGTTAAGTGACTTGCCCAGGGTCACACAGCTAGTAAGCGTCAAGTGTCTGAGGCCAGATTTGAACTCAGGTACTCCAGAATCCAAGGCTGGTGCTTTATCCACTGCGCCACCTAGCTGCCCCCATGGAAAGTCATTTTAGAGGCTGAAAGGTGGATGGATTGGAGTGGGGAGAGACTTGAGCATGCAGACCCCCCAGCCGGGCTATTGAAATAATCAAGACATGAGATGATTATTAGAATGGTGGCAGTATCAGAGGAGAGAAGGAAATGTATTTGAGGGATATTACAAAGGTAAAATTAACAGGCCATGGCAACAGATTGGATATGGGAGGTGAGAGAGAGAGTAAGAAATCTAGGATGACTCCTAAATTGTGAGCCTGAGGGATTCAGAGGATGGTGTAATAGAGAAGGTAGGGGGTGCAGGGAGAGTTTAAGGGGAAAGATAATAAGTTCCACTTTGGACATATTGAGTTTAAGATGTCAACTGGACATCTAATTTGAGTTGTCTGAAAAGTAGTTGGAGATGCAAGACTGAGAATTAGCAGAGATTGGGTAAGTACCATCACAGAGATGGTCATTAAATCCATGGGAGCTGAGGAGATCACCAAGTGAAGTAATATAAGAGAAGAAGAGAAGAGAGGGCCGAGGACAGAATCCTGAGGCCTATTAGAGGGTGTGATCTGAAAGAGGATTCAGCAAAGGAGATGGGGGTTGTCAGATAGGTAAGAGGAACACCAGGAGAAAATGACGTCCCAAAAGGGACATCAAGGAAGAGAGAGTGATGCACAGGTTCAAAGGCTGCAGAGAGGTCAAGAAGAATAAGGAATAAGAAAAAGTCATTGGATTTGGCAAGTAAGAGATAATTAGTAACTTTGGAGAGAGTAGTTTCCATGAAATGATTATGGTTGGAAGACAGATTATAAAGGGTTAAGAAGAGAGTGCAAGGAGAGAAAGTGGAGACACAACCTGTTGTACATAGTCTTTTTGAGGAGTTTAGCTACAAAGGGCAGAAGAGATGTAAGATTATAGTCAGCAAGGATGGAAGGATCAAGTGAGGATTTTTTCCAAATAGGGGAGACATTGGCATGTTTGTAGGATATAGGAAACGAGCCATTTGAGAAGGAGAGGATGAAAATAAGTGAAAGAGTGGGGGATGACAACGAAGGCAATCTGCTGGAGGAGATGGGATAGAATGGGAATGCTTGAACGAGTAAGGGTTTAGCCTTAGTAAGGAGTTAAGACTACTTCATCATGTGAGACAGAGGTGGAGGACATAATAGAAGAAGACTGAGTAATAGGAGATGAGGAAGAGGGGAGAAAAGGGAGTGCATGGTGAGTGGCATCATTTTTTTCCTATAAAATATGAGGCAGCGTTATCAGCTGAGAGAATTGAGGGGAAGGGAAGCCATTAGAGGTTTGAGGAGCGATGAAAAGGTTATATCAATTACCATCACCTGGCCCTTCTGTTATACTCTTCTCTCTCTGTCTCTGTCTCTCTGTCTCTGTCTCTCTGTCTCTGTCTCTCTGTCTCTCTGTCTCTCTGTCTCTGTCTCTCTGTCTCTCTGTCTCTCTCTCTCTCTCTCTGTCTCTCTCTCTCTTTCTCAGGGCAATGAGGGTTAAGTTACTTGCTCAGGGTCACACAGCTAGTAAGTGTCAAGTGTCTGAGGCTGGATTTGAACTCAGGTCCTCCTGAATCTAGGACCAGTGCTTTATCCACTGTACCACCTAGCTGCCCCTCCTTTTTTTTCTCTTAATACAACTTTTTAAAAATCTGCCCTTTTTTGTTGTCCTTAGCTTTCCTCCATAGCCTCAGCTCATTTTAAGTTTTAATATTCCTGACAGTCTTTTTATGGGATTATGCCACATTTTTATATTTATTCCCGATTACCTGGATTTGCTTCCATCTTCTGTAAATATCTTTTTGTTAAAAAATTTAAATTGGTCAGTGAGTTCCCCGTGCATACACACTGATCTCTTCAAGCAAATCCAATTTTTCCTTCTCACTGGGATTCTTAAGAATATCTCTTGCCTTTTAGGCAGACATACTGTGAATAACTGGACTCCAAGAGAGCCTACCTATCTTTCTTCTGAGCCCTTTGAAATCTCTCCTCCTAAAGTATAGAGTGTATGTCAGACTATGCCTAGATTTCCTCTACTTTATCACAAACTCTAAAATGGGCTGGCCACTTTCCTCCACCCCCCATCCCAGTGTTTCATCATTTCCACCCCCAGCAACTATTATTTGAGAGAATATAAGCCAGAAAATGGATGATGCCAACCAGCTTGAAGCAGTGTGTAAGGACCTCCTCTGTTCCAGACCTATAAAAAGCTTCCACAATCAGTTTGCTAGAGAGTTCGTGATTGAAGCAGGCTCATGAATCTGGCACACAGAAGGCACTTAATAGATGTATATTGACTAATGCTGTATTCCAAGCAAACATTTGCTTCACAGAGTGGCTACAATTCAGAATTCAATGTAAACCCTATCAAATCCCCACTAGAGAATAGAACAAACTGTGGATCTCATGACTGCATCATTTATGACAAGCTTGCTAAACTAAATTCCTCATCTTGCAAGGGAAGATATTCTCATGTTCATCTTATGAATGAATGATTAAATGAAAATAGGTAAGCTAAATTTTTTTTTTGTTAAAAATTTACTTAATTAGGTAGGGCTAATGATCAATCAGAACTCCTTTTAGAACTTAGTAATTTATTAAATGCTGAACTTTCTCAAGTATGTCACAAGTTGAATGTCCTATGCCCTTGGAAGTCGGAAGGCCTTTGGGGAAGAAGAAGGGAGAAGGGAATGGCAGAGGGACCAGGGCCATGACCAGTGGGCAGTGGCAATGCACATGAAGGTTGAAGTAAAGCAAGGATTATGGGTTCCCTCTAAAAGGAGTAGGAATGGGGATGGGGGACAATATTTAGTTGAAAGAGAGAAAAGGGAAAGGCGCCTTGGTAGGACAGTTTTCTCATGAGACCTGCTCCAGCTGGGCCCTGCAGTGCCTGGTATAATCTTGCTGGGAAATGGACTGAGGTGGGGGAAGGGAAGGTCTTCTCATGAGGCCTATTCCCCAAAGGCCTTCCGACTTCCAAGGGCATAGGACATTCAACTTGTGACATACTTGAGAAAGTTCAGCATTTAATAAATTACTAAGTTCTAAAAGGAGTTCTGATTGATCATTAGCCCTACCTAATTAAGTAAATTTTTAACAAAAAAAAAATTTAGCTTACCTATTTTCATTTAATCATTCATTCATAAGATGAACATGAGAATATCTTCCCTTGCAAGATGAGGAATTTAGTTTAGCAAGCTTGTCATAAATGATGCAGTCATGAGATCCACAGTTTGTTCTATTCTCTAGTGGGGATTTGATAGGGTTTACATTGAATTCTGAATTGTAGCCACTCTGTGAAGCAAATGTTTGCTTGGAATACAGCATTAGTCAATATACATCTATTAAGTGCCTTCTGTGTGCCAGATTCATGAGCCTGCTTCAATCACGAACTCTCTAGCAAACTGATTGTGGAAGCTTTTTATAGGTCTGGAACAGAGGAGGTCCTTACACACTGCTTCAAGCTGGTTGGCATCATCCAAATCCATTGGTTCACTAGACTTGAAGGTGTTCTCAAGTTAAGTTCACAGTCTAGCTTCTGAGAATAATACCTTCTTAAGGGCTAGCCAGGTGTGATTACAATCTAGTTAACTTTGAAGTAGGCTAATCAGCAGTCAATCACTCTCACTTGATTCAATCAGTTTAGATTAATCTCCTGGTGGGTCTTTGAGTATCTGCTGAATCCCATTATTTTATCACACTCTTCAGAATCTGGCTATGGAAGGTGAGAATGAGGAATCAAGAATGACTCCTAGGTCATGAGCCTAAATGACTGAGATAATGATGCCAACCTTAACAGTCGTTGTTTGTCCTTCCTTCTCCAAGAGGGCCATGACATCAAAATGATGTCATGATTTGCACTGAATTGGATTTAAGTGAGGAGGGGCTATGCAAGGTCACCAGTCTCACACTCTCCTCTAGAGCCATCTGGATCCAGTGGCAAGATATATATCAGGATGACTAGAGAAGGCCCTGAGTGTATTTTGTTTTTGGGGTTTTTTTGGTGAGGCAGTTGGGGTTAAGTGACTTGCCCAGGGTCACACAGCTAGTAAGTGTTAAGTGTCTGAGGTTGGATTTGAACTCAGGTCCTCCTGCCTCCAGGGCTGGTGCTCTATCCACTGTGCCACCTAGCTGCCCCAGCCCTGAGTGTTTTTAAGGCAATTGGGGTTGTGACTTGCCCAGGGTCACACAGCTAGTAAATGTCTGGGGTGAGATTTGAACTCAGATCCTCCCAACTTCAGGGCCAGTGTTCTATTCACTATGCCACCTAGCTGTCCCTTAGGGAAGTGTGGAAGAAGGGATGGTTTGAGGGGAAAATTAATGAGTTTGATTTTGGACATATTGAATTGTCAGGATCCCCATGCCAAAACCACCCCTCTCTTTTTACTACTAGGAGACACCCTTTTTTCTAGAGCTAAGGACCAGCAAGCAAACTGTGCCCTGAGCTTGGCATAACAGCAATCTTTTGTGCTAACCTTTTGGATGAGCTCAGATGCAGCAAAATCCCAGAATTGTTTCACACCAGCCTCAAGTGGTCACTGAATTCAGACACGCACCTTCAGGAACCACATTCCAGTCATGAAGCCCTTCTATGCATCAAACTTACCTCATTATTATTATTATTGTTATTATTATTATTATTATTTTGTGGGGCAATGAGGGTTAAGTGACTTGCCCAGAGTCACACAGCTAGTAAGTATCAAATGTCTGAGGCTGGATTTGAACTCAGATCCTCCTGAATCCAGGGCCAGTGCTTTATCCAAAACTCAACTCATTATTGCTATTACCTCCTCATTGCCATGGCAACAGTTCACTGCATATTTCTTTGTCTAGCCACTGTTATACATATCAAGGTTTGGCCTGCCTGTAGTGGGTCTCCACAGTATCAGAGCAGACCCCAGCACACATGTCTAATTTCCCTCTTCCAAAGCAATAGAGGGGTTTTGTTTGGTTTGGTTTGGTTTGGTTTTGGTTTTGGTTTTTGCTTATAACCACTGTTAGCTCTTTTGTTTTGTTTTGTTTTTTTTAATTTTTTAGAATCAACAGGGTATTACTTCTGTTAGCTTCTAGATGTTTTTTTCATTTTTTTCAGAGTTAACAGCAGTTGTATAACTTCCGTGACTCTTTGGTAATTTATTTTCAGAGTTAACAATGTATGTAGGGATATCAAGTTTGAGATGTTCAGTGGGTAGTTGGAGATGCAAGACTGGAAGTTGGGAGGAAGATTGGGCTGGGTAAGTCAATTTGAGAATCATCAGCATAGAGATAAAAATTGAATCCGTGAAAGCTGACAAGATCACCAAGTGAAGTAGCATAGAAAGAGAACAAAAGAGTGCCCACAACAGAGCTTTGGGGAGCACTCACAGTTAATAAGAATTACCTGGATGAAGATCCAGCAAAGGAGATAAGAAGGTGCATTTAGAAAGGTGGGAGAAACAGGAGAAAGCAAATGTGCTGAAAACTAGAGAGAAGAGAGTATCAAGGAGAAGAGCATAATCAAAGGTGTTAAAGGTTGCAAAGAGGTCAAGAAGGATGAGTATTAAGAAAAGGTCAGTGTATGTGGCTATTAATAAATTACTGGTAATTTCAGGTTCAGTTGAATGAGGAGATTGGTACCTGATCATAGAGACTTAAGAGGGGAGGAATAAGAAAATAAGTAGAGGCATCTATCGTAGACAGCCTTCTCAAAGAGTTCAGCCACAATAGGCAGATGAGATAGAGGATGACAGCAGAGACGGAAGGATCAAGTGAGGGGTTTTTGAGGATGAGGGAGACATGAGCATGTTCATAGGCAGTAAGGAAGCAGGAGACCAGGAAAGATGGAAGATAGCAAGTAGAGTTGATAGGGACAATCTCCTGGAGGAGATGGATTGGAATAGGATCACTTGTGCAGGTTGGCCTTGGCAAGGACAAGGGTCACCTCTTCATGTGAGATAGGGGTGAAGGAAAAGATAGTGGCAGAAGGCATTTGAGTGATATAACATGGAGGGGGGATGAGTGGACTTTTAGCAAATGGCCTCAATTTTTATAGTAAAATATGAGATAAAGTTGTCAGCTGAGAGAGTGAGGGGGAAGGAGAACCAAAGGAGGTTTGAGGAGGTATGAAAAGGTTTGGAAAGAGCTGCTGTGGAGAGTGGAGAGTGAACAGGGAAGTATAGAAGAATTACCTTCTGCAGCAGTGAGTTTATGTAAAGTTGAACTGGTTTTCAAAGGGATCAAGATGGGGAAGGGGGGAAGAGTATAGCTGGTGCAGGGGTGATGATCTGGGAGAGAACTAAGTGGTCAAAAGATTGGAGATTACATTGATGATGAAGAACAGGTTTGATATGGTAAAGCAAAGGAGACAGGAGACCAATAGGTTGTTATTAGATAAGGGAATTTCCGAATTCATGATCATATAGGTGGTATATTTGTAGGTGATGGCAAAGTCAAGATTATGACCATCTTTGCTGAGACTGAGGTGGAGTGGAACAGTATTGTTCAATATTTTCAGTAACGTCTGACCCTTCATGACCTGATTTAGGGTTTTCTTGGCAAAGATACTGGAATGGTTTGTCATTACCCTCTCCAGGATGTAAAATTAAGTCATGGAAAATGAATAGGTTGAGAATTGGGAGTTTAAGGCATTTGAAGGAGTATCAATATGCATGTTGAAGTCCTCTAGTGTGAGAGTGGGAGTTGGGGAAGAGAGAAAGATTGTGAGCTGGGTCCTGAACTTTCTGAGAAAGGAAGGGGAGTGTCTTGGAGGTCTGTTGAAAACAGTTATCAGAATTTTGATTGGGGTGCAGTGAGGTAAATGTAGATTGTATAGACCTCAAAGCAGGAGAGTTACAAAGTGATAGTGGCAGAGAGAGAACCTGGAAGTAGCAATGGGTAGTAGCAAAGAGTATTCTAATTCCCCTGGAGAAGGAAATGGCAAACCACTCCAGAATCTTTGCCAAGAAACTCCCAAAATGGACGTCACAAAGAGTCAGACACAATTGAAAAATGATTGAAGAGCAAACCTTGAATTGAAGGGGAATCAGTGAAAAGCACAACCAGTGCTGAAAAGAATGCCCAGAGAGGCTGTGTCACCAAGAGGGAGCCTGGTCTCAGCGAGAGCCAGAAGATGGAAGAATGAGAAAGGAAAAGGTAAAAAAATGAAAATAAGTTTGTTGCCTATGGAACAGGACTTAAGGGGCACAAAGAAAGGGGTAGGTAGCATTTGGTTGAGACTTTGAAGGTCAATGGGTTGAAGGAGATGGAAATAAGGAATAGAATAGTAGGGGAAGGGGTTGGGGAAAGGGTTTGGACAATGACTGACAGGGATTTAGAATCACTGGGATGTGTGGGATATGGCCAGGGAGGAGGTTTGTTGGGTTTTTTTTCAGGGCAATGAGGGTTAAGTGACTTGCCCAGGGTCACACAGCTAGTAAGTGTCAAGTGTCTGAGGTCGGATTTGAACCCGGGTACTCCTGAATCCAAGGCTGGTGCTTTATCCACTGTGCCACCTAGCTGCCCCATTTTTTAAAAAAATCATTTAGTAAAAAATGAAAAAAAGATTTTCAGTCAATAGTATCATGGTAGAGTTTTTTCAGAGCCTTGGGGAATTCAGGTAAGGGGTCAAGAAGTGAAGGAGTGGTGTTACTCTCCGTCCCAATGGCAATAGACCAGACTGGAAATTTGATGGAATGATACCCTCTCCCCAAACCTCAGCAATGAGAATATGGTGAGATGGAACGGAACTTCTCTTCTCATGGGAAACTAGAAACCAGGTAATAGATGGACAAATACAGTAGTAAGGCACCCACCACTACACAATTCCAGGGGAGATTCAAGGATAGGCAGGAGATACAGATAACATGATGGAAGTGTAGACTCCATGAAGTGAAAAAAAGATTCCCAGGATGAAAAGTCTTGAAGTACCCCTGGCTTCACATGTTCCCTACATCTGTGCCTCATTGTGCTTTAAATTTGAACCCACTTTCCAAAGGGACTGTGTATGCAGAGGGAAGAACACATCCCTGGTTTGGGGAACATTTTGTAATTTTTATCTTTCTCAACAAATATTCCTTTTGAAAAAAATTGAGGTTAGCTGGTTGATTGATATTGGAGAGCATACCAGAGGCCAGCTAGGTGGTGCAGTGGATAAAGCATCAGCCCTGGATTCATGAGGATCTGAGTTCAAATCCAGCCTCAGACACTTGACACTTACTAGTTGTGTGACCCTGGGCAAATCACTTAACCCTCATTGCCCTATTAAAAAAAAAAAAAAAAGAATGAAGGAGAGCACACCAGATAGGGGCGCATGATCAATAGAACCAGAAACTCTGTCACTTCCCGATTACCCCTAGAACCTTGAGGAGAGGGGTAGTCATTGCCCTTTGAGAACTTAACCCACCAATACCCTTCAGTTGGAAGAGTGAACCCAGAGGAGGTTCATTTAGTTCTAATTTTACACTGTAAAATTCAGACACCCAAATTCTAAAGCCTACTTCGTATAATTGTACTTACCAAACAATGAATTTTCTATATTATAAGATTATAGATTAGAGCTGAAAAGGACCTTAGAGTCCGACTCCCTCATTCTACCATTGTGTAAATAATCCCAGAGAGATTAAATGGTTTGTTTTGTTCTGTTTTTTAGTAAGGCAATTGGGGTTAAGTGACTTTCCCAGGGTCACACAGCTAGTAAGTGTTAAGTGTCTGAGGCTGGATTTGAACTCAGGTACTCCTGACTCCAGGGCCGGTGCTCTATCCATTGCACCATCTAGCTGCCCCAGATTAAATGTTTTGTAAATTGTAGAGCTAACATGTGGATCCTGGTCTCCTGATTTAATCTCCCTAAGGCCTCAATTTCTTTTAAATTAGATGGTTTTTGTCTTCCAAGTCTAAATCTATGTTCCTATTTGGGCCTTTTTCCATTATATCTTGCCATCCACTTAACCGCAGGTGTTCTGCTTTATACTTAAGATCATAGATTTGGAACTAGAAGAAAACTTGGAAATAATATAGTTCAAACTCCTTATTTTTAAAATGAGGAAACTGAGGATCAGTGAAGTGAGTTTCTTAAAGTCTGATTCTGAATGAAATGTTCTTCAGATTTTAAAGGTTTGTGATCTGTTTTATTTATCTGGAAAAACCTGATAAGTGTTAACCAGGTCTGAATATGCAGTTCAGAACATTAGGGGATTAAAATACAGTTTTCAAGTGCCAATTTCCAATACATTCCTCAAATGCCATCCTCCTACATACACCTTATTGCCATCTGGAGAGAAAAGTAAAGCAGTTCATTAAATTATCAGGTGCAATATACCTGGGTTCACTAGATGGCACTCTAGCTACATTGGTTTCTCAACAATGGGTCTTTCCTAACCAGTTATCAATTAAAAAAAAAAAAGTTTTCTTGATACCTTTTCTTTTTATATCACAAACCACTCTCCCCTCTGACCCTGCAATATGCTTCAACCCATCCCCGACATTGAAATCTTATACCAAAGAAAAGTTGTTAAGCAAAATTGTCTAGCGTAGCAACCAGGGCTCCAAGAATATGCAAGACGTTGTTCCTACAGTCCCCAATGTCTCTACTGAGAGAACTGTGTCTAGTTATGTCTTCTCCGTGGCCACTGAATTTCAGCCGAGTTAGACTGAATTGTAGTCTCAACTTTATTTCCATTATTCAAGTCGTGTATTTTGTTTTTTCTAGTTTTGTTTTCTGCACTACATCCATATGTTTTGTCTCATTTCTCTCAATCTCCCACATTTACTCTTACATCACAGTGATATTCCACTATATTCATACAATTTGTCCAGTAATTCCCCCATTTGATGGGCATCTACATTCTTTCCAGTTTTTTACTGCCACAAAAAGCAATGCTATCAATTGTATCACCTTTAGGTATATATGTGTATATATTTAGTATATGTGACATGGAGTACTATATCTAGAAAGTGTTATAGTATTCTGGCTTTTGCAAATATTTTTCTTTAGACAGAGTTAGCCTTATAGTATGGGATCTGAGTGGAGTTGGTCTCTTGTTTTGGTCTGGATACCATGATTTTAGACATTAGAGTAGTGACAGAGTTATGGATAGCATACTTAGCAAAAATACAATCTGAGAGGAATAGCAAACACAGCAATCAGGATTCAAAAAGCTCTTGATGGTATCAGAGTCAAATCTAATAAAACAAATATAATAAGTATAGGCATAAAGTTTCACACTTAGCGTCTAGAAATGACCTGGGGGAGTTATAAAAGAAGCAGGACTAGAGAATGGCTTGTCTGACAAAGATCTGGAAATTTTAAAGTGTTTAATATGAATTACACAAAAGTGTAATAAGGGGGACAGCCAGGTGGCCCAGTGGATAGAGCACTGGCCCTGGATTCAGGAGGACCTGAGTTCAAATCTGACCTCAGACACTTGTCACTTAGTAGCTGTGTCACCCTGGGCAAGTCACTTAACCCCAATTGCCTTACCAAAAAAAAAAAAAAGTATAATAAGGGAGGTAAATGTAACCTTAGGATGGATTGAGAGACAGTGTCCAAATGCTCCAGTCATATCTAGAGTATCATGTTCATTTCTATACACCACATTTTGGGAAGGTCTTTGATAAGCAGGAGAGGATCAAGAAAAGAGATACTGAAGGGCCTCAAAATCATGAAGGAATTTCTGGAGGATGGGTGTTTACTCTAGAGAAGAGAAGAATGGGCATGGAGATGGGAATGACAGATGTCATAAGAAAGAGAGATTAAATTTTGTTTTTCTTGGTCCCAGAAAGTAGAGTCAGGAGCACTGAGTGGAAATTACAAAGAAATAAATTTAAGCTGGCTGTCAAGAAAAAGTCTAACAATTAGAGCTATCCCCCATAGCTGCCCCGCCATTAACCATCTTCAAGTAAAAGCTACTTTACCCCTTACTGGATATGTTGTAGTAGGGATTCAAGTGAAAGCTACTTTACTCCTTACTGGATATGTTGTAGCAGGGATTTGTGATCAGCCACGAGTTAGACTAGATCACCTCTTCCAATTCTTAGATTCTGAAATTCGGTGCTATATTATCTCAAATTGTATTGATTTTTTAATAATAAAGTATTTTATTTTTTCCTGTTACATGTAAAGATAGTTTTCAACTTTTGTTTATACAAGCTTTCCAATTTCAGATTTTTCTCCCTCCCTCCCCTCCCACCCCCTCCCCTAGACAGTGGGTAATCTGATATAGGTTATATATATATATATATATATATATATATATATATATATATATAATTGTATTGATTTTTAACATTGTTTTTTTCATTGTCAGTTCCTCAAGGGCAGGTGCCTTGTCATGTACCTCTTTGTAAACACCCATACTATTCTATCTCAGAGCCTCAAATATAGTAGATGATCATTAAATACTTTTTGGTGATAGAACATAAGTTCCTTGAGGCAGGGACTGTTATTTTTGTCTTTGTATTCCTGGAACCCAACCCAGTGCCTAGAAAATGTAGGTCCTTAATAAATGCTTGTGGATTGATTGATGATCAATAGCCACCATCGCAGCAGCAATACTCCCCAGGGTGCTGCTATGAACAAGCAGTCACATTGTTTTATTCAAGTGATCAGTTTCCCAGCTGGTCTTACATTTGTTTACTACCAGACATAGAAAAAGGTCTATTGGTTTCCTCATTCATTTTTTTTTCTAGGGAGGAATGTGGAAATAGGATATGATCTGACTTCTACTTAGGCAACATAGGCAGCCACCTATAACAGAGAATGTGTAGGTTGCCACAAAGTGCCCAAGTGGAAACCAGCCTCCCCCTGAATAGAGAATTTTGATTAGAAGGAATGGGTATCAGGAAGGTCAGTCATCCTAAGGCTAGGTAGGGGACCAGTGAAGAGTAACTTCTTCCAAGTGGACAGGCCTACTTATGGTTTGCTATAGTTACCTTTGACAGGAGGCAATATTGTGTGAAATTGCCAGTCTTAATTTCATGCTCCAATGGGCTGATCTGAGCAAAGATTTGTTTTTTTCTACAACAAAGGTTATGGCATGCAGACATCTACCACACAAGAAAGAGTAAGATTATAGGATCTAACTCATAGCTCCACAGCTGCAAAAGATTACAGAGACCATCTAGTCCAAGCCTCTCATTTTACTGATGAGGAAACTGCCTAGTAAGGCGAAATGCTTTTTGCCCTAGATTACCCAATTGTCCAAGGTAGGATTTGAACCCAAGTCCTTTAACTCCAGAATCAGCTCTGTTTTCATTGCACCACAAGTCAAAAAGGGTGTCACAATTTACTTCAAACAGCTGCAGAAGATGCTGCAGGAATGAAGGCTCAATAAGAGAAAGTAGTCTTCTTGCAAAGTAAAACATAATTTATTATTTTTTAAAAGATAACTATCTGTTTTGTCCAGGCCTTGAGATAGAAAGGGGCTCCAGGGCTCCTTTGCAGGCCTTATTTCATCCCATCTTAGTGGGTGAAAACATCACGAAATATCCTATTTTGTTTTCTCCCCTTTCCTCTCTGATAAGAGTTTTAAAAGGAAATGATTAGAATTGGGGAGGAGGAACATGAGGACGGTTTGGGGGTGTTAAGGGCTAAAATTCTAGCTAAACTATCTAAAATATCTAATGAGTGGTCACCAATAAATTATAAGATCTAGCAAGAGTTAGACTTTTAAGCATTTATTAAGGAGAATAAGAATTTGGTAAAGAGAGAGAGACAGGCCTAGATTCATCTATCTATTAAAGGGAGAGCACATTTCTAGCTCCCTTCACCACCAGCGTCCTCAGGAAAGAGAGAGAGACAGAGCGCCCGGCTCCCCCTTCCTCCTCCCACCAGCAAACGTCGCTTCCTGACACTAAAGAAAAGACGCATGGTCGTGCCCTCAAAGACCTTCCTTCGTGGCAGAACTTTTCTATAGTAAGTCTCCAGTAGGTGGCGTCATTCCAATCATTACAGGGGATAGATGAAGGTTATAGGTAAGGACAGGAAGAAAGATCTGTCACTTGGGAGCTGTAGGACCCTAGGCATGCAGGGTGGGAAAAGGCTTTGAGTTCACACAATTAGAGATTTTGGTGAGAAAAGAGGGGTAGTTTGGCCTGTAGGGGAAAAAGACTCAGAGGAACAGTATATGAAGAACTGTCATGTGGACAAAGGAGTAGATTTCTTCTATCTGGCCCCAGAAGGCAGAACTAGGAGATAATCAGTAGAAGTTGCAAAGAGACCCTTTAGACTTGATGTCAGGAAAAACTTCATAGCCATTAGAGACCAAAAAAGCTGCCTAGAGCAGTGATGGATCCAAAACCGCCCCCACTTTCATCTTCAAGCTGAAGTCAGGTAGGGATTCTTTTCCTATATGGATTGGACTTCATGGCCACCAAAGTTCATTCCAACTCTCAAATGCTGATTTGTAAACTTTGGGAGTTGGACCTCTCTGTCTCCTTCATCTTTAATATTCCTATATTTCCCCCCCTACATTAAGGCTTCATTATGACATTTGAAAACAGAATATTATGTAAAGTCACAGAATAATTGTGTCCTTGTAAATGGCAGGCATGATAGAAAGAAAGCTATGGACACTTAATTTAATAATATTTTATTTTGAATAGTATAAGGTGAACTCAATACCCAACACATGCAGCAAGAAAACAGAGATGGAAATTAAACCCATTTATAGGACACTCAACAGAGGATCCAAGTCACAAAGTAACCCATTAGTCGAGGAATCCGATTCCTTTTACCCAGAGTTAACAGATGGGTCTATGTTGTGCTAGTAGCTTATCAAACTGCCTTTACAAATGCCCATTGACTCCAAATCCCAACTAAACCCTTTGCTGAATCATTCCCTCAAGTTAGAAAAATTATAGAATGGTAAAGGGTCAAAAGCCCCTTAATGATCTGAGTTTTATTCTGAAAAAAAAAGAAACAAACCCCAAACCCTACCAAATTCCCATTCTTTTCCCACCACCATGCCAGACAAGAGTCTAGTTGCTGCCCTCTTTCTTCCCAAGCTCAAAAGGTCTTTTTATTTCAAATTGAAGCGTTTCCAAGCATTGGAAGGACCTAACATCAGGTGTCCAAAACCTTTTTGTTTCTTACTTGGAATCCACTGCTACCTTTTGGTGGGCAAAGCACCAATGAGATACACTTTAGGAAAGAGTTCACTCTGTGTAGGTCTGACCTTCCCGTCAGGGTTTTCAGTCTAACTCCTGCCGCAACAACAGATCTCTTTACCCTCTAGCTAGAGCCACTAAACAGAACTGAACCAAATGAAAAATTCTGTCAAGATCCAATTTTGCATGGCTTCTCAAGTCTGCCACAGACCCCTGTATTATTCCCAGCCCAACCAACCCTTGCACTGCCCTCTATACTAACCCCAGTGAATCACATACGGTAAATCTTTCACTCCATCTGAATCTGCACCTAGAACTAGCCTTACCAGAATTGGCTACATCGGAATGACCAATGGTAGAAGCTCATCCCCTGTAGGTGGATCCTCTGGAGATGTTTGAGAGTTGTCCCCAAATGAACAATTACCAAATAAATATTTCTATCTATGTGATGTATTTTTTTTTTGCTAAAAAATAAAAATTCACATTGTTCTCTTTTTTGAGAAAGGAGTGAAATAAAAATAACTTTAAAAAAGAGGGCTATTCTATGTAATGACTACATATGAAAAATATTTATTGTTCCCTGATCCAAAAATATTAATAATATGCCAAAGTTAGAAAGTAATTCTCTGGGTGCAAAGTTTATAAAAACCTGCACCTGGGCAAACTTAAGACAGGGTTGTTTATACATTGTGTTAAGGAGAACAGAATTTTCCAAAGAAAATTATATTGCGTGTTTTGTTGTGCCTAATGATATAAATAAATGGGTGATCAGCATTAAATTCATCTTTATGCTGCAGGATTCGAGATCCTGGTACCTCTATAGAATCACCACCATCTTCTGTTATTTCTAAACTGGCTTTGTGAATGACATTGGACAAAGCTACTCCCTTAGTCTCTGACAGCCCCGAGAAATCACTTGTGCTTTCATCAAAGACATTTTTCATTCCAAGGCTCTCCAGATCTGTTTTAGGGTCAATAATTTTTTCCACCTTAAATTTTGGAATTGAAAGTTTCACTTTGGCGCTGGCCATTGTACTGGGATTGGTCCACTCCTGCAGTGTCTCAGGGCTGAGCTCTTTCTCAACCTGAAAGAAGAAAAAAAGAAGCAAAGCATGGTTTATTACCAATGGGCATAAAAGGGGGGGGGATATCCTCCTTCACCTTAGCCCTCAAAATGAAAATGACCAATCAATCAATAAACATTTATTAAGTATCTACTATTTGCCAGGAACAGGGAAAGGCTCTGGGAATACAAAAATAAAAACACTGTCCCTGACTTCACACAGCTTACAGTCAATTAATGGAAAAAAACCACATCCTAATCTAAGTAAATACAAAAAATATACAAAGTAAATTAAGGTGATGGGGAGGGGAGCAGAATACAGTGAGGAGGCACTAACAGGTGACAGGATTAAGAAAAGACCTCATGCGGGGGCAGCTAGGTGGCACAGTGGATAGAGCACCAGCCCTGGATTCAGGAGGACCTGAGTTCAAATCCAGCCTCAGACACTTGACACTTACTAGCTGTGTGACCTTGGGCAAGTCATTTAACTCTCATTGCCCAGAAGAAGAGGAGGAAGAGGAAGAAGAAGGAAGAAGAAGAAAGAAGACCTCATATTAGAAGATAGAACCTAAGCTGAACTCTGAAGGAAGTTATGGACTCTAAGGGATACAAGTAAGGAGGGAGTGCATTCCAGGCATATTGAGCAAACTATATAAAGACACAGAGATGAAAGACAGAATGTCATGTGTGAGGGACAGATAGGAGGTAAATCTGGCTGACCCAAGGGGCTTTGATGTTCTGAATGGAAATAGCTGCTGGGATGCAATGTAAAAGTATTCTTTTTGTTTTTGTTTTTTGCGAGGCAATTGGGGTTAAGTGACTTGCCCAGGGTCACACAGCTAGTAAGTATCAAGTGTATGAGATCGCATTTGAACTCAGGTCCTCCTGAATCCAGGGCCAATGCTTTATCCACTGTGCCACCTAGCTGCCCCAAAAGTATTCTTGATAAACCTCAAAGAATAAGATTCATTCCACCCAACAGTTTTTTACTGTTTCATTTCTATTGAGTGATGCCACCATCACGCAAAACAGAACCTTAATGAGGAAACTTCCCACCCCCTCCCACTACCATTGAGGCAGCTAACTGGAGTAGTGGATAAAATGAAGTCAGGGAGACCTGAGTTTAAATATGGCCTCAGACACTGTGTGGCCTCAGATAAGTCATTGAATCTTAGTTTGCCTCAGTCTCCTCATCTCACAGGGTTGTTGTGAGGATCAAATGAGATGATAATAAAATGCTTAGCACAGGGCCCAGCACATAGTAAGTGCCAGGTGAATCTTAGCTATAATTATTGTTGTTCATTCCTTTCCTAGGACATTATCCTCTTTGTAATGATCTTTCATATGTAAAATACTATTCTTACATAGATAAGTTTCTGCTGAACTAGGCAAAAGACAGGAGAAATGGACTTCAGTCTAACCCAACAATAGCTAAATGCCATGGAATGAAGTTGGTGGAATAAAGAGGCCAGTACCTCCAAGAGACAACAAAAGACAGTCAGAGATTAAGTTGATGGAGTGAGGGGTGGTGACATGGGACCCAGGTTAGATTTAAGGTCTGGGAAACAGATCTAGAAAAGTAGCAGGATTGTAGGAATTAATAAGAGCTGTCTTCTTCCTCAGGGATCTGCTGCAGAAAGGCTTTGTCTTAGATTTGGGATGGAAGCAGAGTGGAAACATGAAAAGAATACAGGCTTCTCCAATCACGAAGAGGAAGAGGTTCTGGAAATATGCTAGCCTTGGCTAATTGGACAGAAGTATTCAGAACTTGGCTTGGGGGGCAGACATAATGTCACTGGTACATGGAATTATAGATGAGGAAACCCATGTACCTTATAGGCAGAGTTGTAAACTTAAGGGTCTCAAAGAGCTGCCTGAGGCATAAGGAGGTTAAATTACTTGCCTAGGGACACACAGTCTATACATGTGATCAGCAGGATTTGAACCCAGGTCTTCCTGACTCTAAGGCCAGCTCTCTATCCATTATACCCTACTGCTTCTCTGAACTAAAAGACCTCTAAGTAAGACTCAGATCCCAACCTGAATCATTCATTTTGCCCATAATGCCCTCATAAATCCTCAGACTTGTAGTGAAGCAGCTTCTAGACTCTTGAAATGGCTGACCTCAGAGTGAGCTGGCATAGGGACAAGTGAGCCATAAGAAGGAAAGGTTACATCCACTAGACCAAACCCCCCAGGAATGACCCCCAGGTCCTTCAATTGTGGCACTGGAATGAGCATCAAAAGCAGGGGGGTCTGTAAGTGTTCAATTATTTTTCAGGCATGTCAACATTTTGTGATCCCATTTGGGGTTTTCTTGGCAAAGAAACTGAGTGGTTTACCATTTCCTTCTCCAGTTCATTTTACAGATGAGGAAACTGAGGCAAACATGGTTAAGTGACTTGCCCAGAGTTACACAGATAATAAGTGTCTGAGGCCAGATTTGAGCTCAGTAAGATGAGTCTTCCTGACTCCCAGCCCGACAATTCTATCCGCTGTGCCACCTTGTTGTTTGCCATCGAGGCAGCATAGGTTTCAACAAATCCCCAAATGGTGAAGTTTACAACTATTTCCCCATTACAAGGCAGTGTATATTTGTGAAAGCATCACCTAGATTCCTTACCTTTTCCAATCCAGTTGAATCATCCTCCACATCTTTTGGCAGTAAAATGAGCATGCTCAGGTGCTTATTTTGAAAGGGAAGTTCTATGATCTTGCAGTTTATATCTTTGATGTTGCCCATACAAAATGTAGCTTCTATATTCATCATCTGCACTGGTTTGGTGTCTGTCTGTAAAACATAAGAGACATGTAGATATCTACCACAATCATCTGGATAATCAGGAAAGACAGCATGTGTGAACAGCTTAATTGATTTGCCTTTATTAGAAGCACAGCAGGCTGAAAAACAACATCTAATCTCTCTACCTACTTCCAAATAAGACTGCGTCACCAAAGCTCCATAGAACATTTAGAGCCTCACTTGGTAAAGCATTCCAGGCTTTCACAATAACCCATGCATGTCTAGGCAGAGACACTGTTAACCAGTCTTCAAAGCATTCATATCTTAACAAATAAAGTAAGTCCTGCTGTGTCAGAACCTGAAGTCACCTTAGAAATCACCTAGCCATGGGATTTTTAGCCTTTTTTGTGCCATGGACACCTTTGGCCAGCTAGTAAAGCCTATGGTGGGTGCCCTTCTCAAAATATTGGTTTTTAATTGCATAAAATAAAATACATAGGAAACTAATTATAATGAAATCATTTATAAATGTTTTTTTTTTTTTAAAAAGCAAGTTCACAGATCACAATTTAGTAACCCCTGGTCTAGTTCAAATTTCATTTTTACACACCCAGAAACTGAAGTCCATGGAGATTATATGACTTCTCTGAGATCACACAGTCCAATGCTTTCAGGGCTAAGATTAAAATCCCTGACTTTTGGGGGGCAGCTAGGTGGTACAGTGGATAAAGCACTGGCCCTGGATCAGGAGGACCTGAGTTCAAATCTGGCCTCAGACGCTTGACACTTACTAGCTGTGTGACCCTGGGCAAGTCACTTAACCCCAATTGCCTAGAAAGAAAGAAAGAAAGAAAGAAAGAAAGAAAGAAAGAAAGAAAGAAAGAAAGAAAGAAAGAAAGAAAGAAGGAAAGAAAGAAAGAAAGAAAGAAAGATCCTTGGCTCTTGACTTCTAAACCAGTTACTACTCTTTCTTTCCATTAATCCCATGCCTCCTTCTCTTTCATAATTCCTGCTAATCCAATGCTAATAATAATGAAAAATTACATGTCCTTTTTAATATTTTTAATACTATTTTATTTAATACTATTTTAATACTATTGTGCAATAGAATGTCCATGTAAAGTAGAATAGGTTGACTCTAAACCTACTGATTGTATTCCTAGAACCCACAGAATGGGTTGACCCTGGACAACAATGTCAGTAGCAAGCTTATGTTTGCCCATCTGCTTCCTTTTTTTTTTTTTTAAGTGTTCCTCTCTATGGTCCCTTTGCCACATGGTATAGTAGAAAAGAATATCAGATTAGGAACCAAAAGCTCTAGATTCTAGTCTCAACACTGCCATTAGCTCCTCAACCACATCTATAACTTGGGTGAATCACTTAAACTTCTATGGACCTGGGGTCAGCTAGATGGCGCAGTGGATAAAGCACTGGCCCTGGATTCAGGAGGACCTGAGTTCAAATCCAACCTCAGACACTTGACACTTATTAGCTGTGTGACTTGGGGCAAGTCACTTAACCCTCATTGCCCCACATTAAAAACAAACAAACAAACTTCTATGGACATCACTTTTCTTCCTCAGCAAAATATAGATTAAATAGTCTCTAAGGCACCTTCCAACTCCCATACCCTTTGATTTGTAGAAAATATACACACACACCATCAAAAATCATCTTTGTTTCCTTCTCTTGTTAATCTATGATCATTTAATTTATACTGTGGAATAAAGAATTGACAGTTCAGTGATCACCCTTTCCATGGAGGCATTGTTGAAATTTTTTGGTAAAAAATTCAATGGCCATATTAAGTTTATGGGAAAATATTCATGGGAAATCTTCTAGTCACTGGAAAGCAGTCAATCACCTCCTTTATTTTTCTTATGTGACCAGAAACCTCTAGAGTCGGGATGGGTAAAGTACATGACCAGGTTCTTCCCCTAGATTTACTACACTTAAAATGGGTCAGGGATTAGACTCCAGTTTTAAAATCTCTAACCAGTTAAATAATTGACAGTCCCTAAATTTAGATCAAATTGTGGTTTCCCAAATGCTTCTTTTATTTCATATGTCAGAACTGAATTTGGGTCACCTATGTAGGAATAGCCTGATGTACTAAACTTCTCATGAATAGCTTCAGAAATTTAGGGCAAGCCTTGAAGGAGATGGCATAAGATGTGAGAAAAGCTTTAATAATGTGGCTCAAAAGTGCAAGGACTGACAGAAATCCAAGCCATCACAGGAAAGTAATAGCTTCGGCTGTCCTCAGGAAGAAAGCAGCACCAAAGCCTTGCAATGACATTTTATTGCCCTATTAGGGGAAACAGAGAAAGATCGCTGACATTCTAGTTCCTTATTAATCCTGTTCGCAGAGTCAGGGTATCAGGCCTGGGACCAGTTTGAACAAGCTTTAAAATTTAATAAATGAGAAAGCTGGAGTGCTAAGGTTTTCCCCCATCTCAAAGGGTATTCGTTCATATTTTTGACAATTCAAAACTGGAAAGCCCATGGAGATTTCAGGGGGAAAAAGTCAAGGATGCTTTGACCTCCCTCTCTTCCATCCCTCCTCTCCCCCCCCCCCATTATCACAATCGAATGACAATTTTGACTGGCACTAAATCCTGTTAAGGGGCACCATTTAGTGGCAGGGTCAAAACTTCATGTAAAAAATTAAAAGATTTATAGCATTTTTTGAAGAGTTTTTCCAGTAATCTCCTTAGATAAGAGGACCAATAGCCAGCATGATGCGAATCCAACACCATGCAGGAGTGGCTACCCACTGCTAAGAACTTGCTTCACTGGTAATCTGGCTAGTGCCAATGTGTTCTACAGATAGATTCTGGCAGGTCTTTATAGAGTTCTTAGGGATTGCATAGTCCAGTGCCTTTATTTTCAGAAGAGAATGCTGCAACCCAGAGAAATCAAGTGACTTTGGCAAATCATTTGTCTGTCTGCCTTAGTTTCCTCAATTATAGAATGGTGATCATGATATAACACCTACTTCTAACCTGTGAAGATCAAATGAGATAGTATGTTTATCATAGTTCCTGGCATATAGTTGGTGCTTAATAACTGTTTCCTTACTTCCTTTTGAACCCAGAACTCCTGACTCATACTCCAGTGCTCTTTTCCCCTGTACTTTGCTGACTTTTGAGTCACTACTATACCCTCCTAACTCACAACAAGATCTGTATAAAGTTCAATACCCTCTCATTTCAGAATGAAAGGAAACAGTGAAAAAATAATTTACAAGACATTTTGGAAACTGAGTGATTCGTTTGTAAAGGCTTAGAATAAGTTGGGGGATTTCCCCCTTCTGGTACATCAGGCCCCTCATCTTAGCGAAAGAGGGGACAGGTATTCTCTCCTATTGTCAGTACCACTGATGTGAAGTATTACTATAGTGATTTCACAGGAGAGGAAACAGAGAAAGTAAAATGATTTTCCTAAGTTTACTCTCTGAGATGTTCCTTGTATTTTGCGCTTTAATTTCAAATCTGCTCCTTAGCCTCAGACACACACTTACCTCTCATCAAAAGTAGAAATGTCAGTATGCTTTTTAATGTATTTTTTTTTAATGTAACCCAAGCCTCAGAGCCCATTGATGTGGGACTTTTTCCTTATCATGCCCCATGCTTGTGTGAAGGGCAGGGTGGAGTTGGCAAGATCAAGATAGAGGAGAGATTTGGTCTCTTTGAGTTCTTCTAGCTTACAGTATGGACATAAAAGATGTACAGGATTTCAACCTCTCTTTATGATCATGAAGAGAGAAAGACTCCAAGAAGAAACTGACATAAGAAGACTTAACAGCCTCCATTATGACCCTACTCACAGTTTGCTGCTCTAGAGACTTCATGGAATTTCCCCTGAAGTGAAACTGGGCGCTCTCTCTCTCGGTTGAGTTGAGCTACCTTACTCCCCAAACTCATTTACCCTGTATATTATCTGAGATTATATATATATATATATATATATATATATATATATATATATATATATATATATACATACACATACATACATATATATATGTATGTGTATATAAGTGTATGTGTGTATATAGGTATGTATATATCTGTATATATATACACATGCATGTATACATGCATACACATACAAATATGCATGTGCATTGTGTATGTAATTCTCCTATGTATACTTTCTCTGATTTCTGTTTTGCTACTAACTTGGATAAATGGATTTATTTGCTATTTGTTATGCATTTTCATTGTAGACCAAGCATTTGATGGGAAGGGAGTCAAAAATATAAAGCTTGGAATCATCCTTTATCCTTTTAGATATAGCAATCAAGAGTTTAGATTGAACTTACAAATTACATCCCCTAGACTAATAATATTTAAGGGAGATGATAGATATAATTCTAGCCCAGTACTCCTTCTCTCTGAGGAAACTGGAGTGATGTACAGTCTCTAGATCCAATCTCCTGCTTTCTCTCCTGGCAGAAATTAGAAACTCCGTTGGAGAAAGGTGTAGGGAGGAGAAGTTATATATAACTACTCTAGCCTTACATGACACCTATATTTATATTTACCAAATGGTTCAGGCATTTTACAAACCAAAATATGACTACTCCTGTTTCACAGATAAAGAAAGTCACTCAGAACGTGAGTGGCTGACTGGAGGGACACCCAAAGGTGAGGCTTGAAATATAGGAACACCAGCAGTTTATTATGACCTGCAGAATTATTTTTTTTTACTTTTTTAGGCCCAAGTAATTTGGGTCCTTTTCTAAGGGGCAATAACTGTATGGGACCTCCCGCTCTGAAATATAAATCTTATAAAATCTCCCCCAGTTCAGCCTTTGATAATCAACACATGACTCTTAGGACACCTGGAACACATACCTTGTTGATTCTAAAAGGACATTCTTTTGTTTCAGATTCAGGAAATTTCTTCATCCATTTTCCTATGAAATAGGCCGCATTCACCACAAGGATTTTGGTTTGATCATTCACACTATCCTCAGTCAAGATGTTCTCAAAATGTCCTGAAAAGGTATTTTTTTAAATCCACACAAATTTCATAAAATGAATTTTCCAAATTTGACACCTATTATTTACCTACAGGTAGAATAGAAACAGGAAGTAAGGTCATTCAACACCTCTAACTTGTTCCTCAGACAACCTTGGGTAGGATGTCCATGACTACTTTGGTAGGGAAAGGAAGAGGAAGCACATAATATGCTCACAAATTTCCCAGCTAGCTAACTGGCTGAGAAAACGTCTTTGGGGAAGGGAGAGGGGTATGGCAGGGAGTCCTTGCTTACATATTAGTATAGCAGCACGCATCTCTCCTAGTCAGGGCTAGTCAGGGAAGCAGAGGCCATAGGATATAAACAATGCCATGTACAGAACGACTGTATATGGGAAGAACTTGAGTGGGGAGCTAGGAGACCTGGGCTTGAGTCATACTTCCGACTCTGACCCTCTGTGTGGCTTTTGAGCAAATAACTTCCTTCTCAGGTCCTCATTTTTTTTTTCTCATTTCAAATGAAAGATCTGGACTAGATAATGTCTCAGGTTACTTCAAGCTCTGAAATTTCGTGATTTCTATGGTTCACATACAACATGGAATGCTAAAGCTCAGAGTGAACTGAGGCTGGCAAAGAAAGCCAAAACAATAAAATTTGTTAGGGGAAGAGGTGGGAGAGGTTGCTTTTTGAGTTAAATTAGAAGATTACAGGGTATATGGGGAGATAAAAGTAAATGACATGAAGAAAGCAAAATTACAAAAATGTTATTTTGCTTCTCTTTTCTCTGTGAAAGTGAATATCATTAGACTGAAACAGAGAGAACAGTGATTAATACAGATGACCACTTGTCTGGTAAGTTATAGTGGAAATACATTTCACATATGGTTTGGATTAAAAGGCTACTGTGGTATCTTCCAACTCTCAAATTCTTTGATTCTGTGATATGTCATTCTGAGTTGAAATACAGATGAATAATCAATTCAAGTTAGCATATCCAGACAAATGGAATCCTAAAGTATTTTTGTGAATGCTGAGGCAAAGGTCTTCAAAAGATCTTGAAGGAGGGGAGAGGTATGACATAACGAAAGAGGAAAATTTTCCCGATGTTTTTTTCATCAAAATAAAAGGGGGAGGGAAATAGAGCATACACACAGGCTAATGAGCTTGAGCTAGCAAATTTCTAGATTGTATCCTAAGAAAGAATGACTAGTAAACATCTAGGGAAAAAAAGGGGGTGATCACAAGAAGTCAACATGGTTCCATCCAGACTAGTCTCATTTCTGCTTTTGACATGGGTTTTTTAAATTTATAATTGAAAGAAATACTAAATTTTATTTAGAGGTTAGTAAAAATAAGTGTGTAGGGAGCAGCTAGGTGACACAGTAGATAGAGCACCAGCCCTGGAGTCAGAAAGACCTGAATCCAAATCCAACCTCAGACACTTGACACTAGCTGTGTGACCTTGGGCAAGTCACTTAACACCAATTGCCTCAACCCCCCGCCAAAAAAAAAAACAAGGAAAAATAAGTGTGTAAATATTTTCCCTCTAAGTTTATTTCCCCTGAAATCTACCATGAATCCATTGGAGGCTCATGGATTTCAGGTTAAGAATTCCTGCCTAAAAAGAAATAAAGAGGGGCAGCTAGGTGGCGCAGTGGATAGAGCACCAGCCCTGGAGTCAGGAGTACCTGAGTTCAAATCTGGCCTCAGACACTTAACACTTACTAGCTGTGTGACCCTGGGCAAGTCACTTAACCCCAATTGCCTCACTAAAAAAAAAAAGAAATTTTAAAAAAAAGAAATAAAGAAAAAGCACAGTGGAGATGGGGAAAAATATTGTGTGACAGATCGGTAAATCACAAAATCACACTTGTGAAGGAGTTGGCATAATAGACCTCTGCCTGTGAGATTTGATTTGAGAACTCCCCCCTTGTCTAAAAGAACCTCTCATCATCTCAAATTCTATAATCCTTGAAATGCTCATCATTAGAATTACTTCCCTGGGTTAAAGATTTGTCTCCAAAAGGTTCCCATTAAAATACAAATTTGCTGCCTGGGAAGAGAAACCTATAATCATATCATTTTTAGATTGATTTAGAGATATGCCTGGGGAAACAGAACACTGAAGCTCTGTTGAACACAAGATTAAGAAGTTTTTGAGGGAGACAAAAGAGGGGGACATATTTGGGTAAAGAAACAGGAAGAAAGATGGAAAACCTGCATATTACAAAGGAGAGCTGGATAGGCCCCTGAAGAGGAGCCTTCGTTAGATTATAAAGATGTACCAATAGATTGTAACAATACATCAGATCAGTAACAATACAAGAAGAGGCTTAAGGACTAAAGACATTGCAACTGCTTCATGATTCTGCCTAGATCTGGCCTTGAAGAAAACAATCTTTTTTTTTTTTCTCCTTTTCACTGAATTTTTTTATACAGAAGGTAAAAGAACTGAAATGGGATATATTATTTAATTATCTTAAATACATGAAAATAAAGAACACTGGCCCATAGAATCTGAATTCAAATAATGCCTCTTAAGTCTACTACCTTTGCAACCTTGGACAAATGGCTTAAAATTCTGAGGCCTCAGTTTATTCACGTGTAAAATGAGGCTAGTTGGCACAGTGGACAGAGTACTGGGCCTGGAGTCAGGAAGAACTAAGCTCAAATCCAGCCTCAGATACTTACTAACTGTATAACCCTGAACAACTCACTTCATTCTGTTTGCTTCAGTTTCCTCATCTGTAAAGTGAGCTAGAGAAGGGAATGGCAAACCACTCCAGTGTCTTCCCCAAGAAAACTGCAAATGGGGTCATGAAGAGTCAGATACAACTGAGGCAATTGAACAATAAAATGAGGTGGCTGGACGAGATGACCTCCAGGGTCTTTTCCAGCTGTAGATGCTATCATCCAAGGTAGACTTACTAACATATAGGCTTAAATAATGAGATCTAATCTAACTTCCTTCCTTTTTTTTTTTTTTTGGTGAGGCTATTGGGGTTAAGTGACTTCCCCAGGGTCACACAGCTAGTAAGTGTCAAGTGTCCGAGGCCAGATTTGAACTCAGGTCCTCCTGAATCCAGGGCCAGTCAGTGCTCTATCCACTGCACCACCTAGCTGCCCCAATTATAACTTCCTTCTTTTCTTTTCTTTTCTTTTTTTGAGAGCTGATCTAAAGGGGAAAAATAAAAATAGAAAAACTCTAATGTGAAAATGAAAGGAAAAATGCCAAGATACTGGGAAAGTCACCACATTAAGACTTTTTGGTTCTGCCTGAAGAAAGAGGCTTAGACTAAATACCAACTCAAAGTTTCTTCCAGGTATGTAATTATAATTGATCTGATATGTGTTGGCTTGGGGTGATAGAAGAAAAAGCAGAGTCTGGTCCCTGCTATAGCATTAGATTAAAAGATACTTGCCATCTGTAAGGTCATTAATTGATTTGTTGATCTGGCCTTTAGTTTCTTCCAGTTTATCCTTAAAATCAACTGTTTCCATTTCATTTGCATAGGGTCTTTTGGTGGCACTGAGAAATTCCTGAAAAATACAAGTTTTACAATGTAGATTCATTATACATTACTTAAAAGAGAAAATAAAGTCTTGACATACCACACACAACTGTATTTGTTCTATTACATTTTACAGAACTCTGTGAAAAACTTTCTTGGTCCAATGCCTCATTGTAGTATGGACATAGTTCTGAGTCCTTGGAAAATATGACAACAAAGCTTCTGTTGTAACAAATCCTAACAAACTGAGAAGATCGCAAGCACTAACTCAGCAATAGATAGTGCATTTGCTTTCTGATGACCAACCTAAACTGTGTTTGGAGAGACTCAACACCAGGAGATTGGGCCCCAGGCAATGAACTATTTGACCATAACAACTCATTGAACTGCCTAATAAGGAGTGAAGAGCTTGCAATCTACATTTGTGGAGAGAACACCCTAACCCATGAAAACACAAATATTTTGAAGTATTGAGAAATAGCCAGAACTATCTTTTCAAATGCTGTAACACTGTAAATTTTGAAGAAGAAAAGGAAGAGAATAAAGAAGAAGAGAAGCAGAAAAGGAGCAGGGAGAAGAAAGGGAAAAGATAGAAGGGAAGGAAGGGGAAGAAGGGAAGATGGTAAAGAAGAAAGAGGAGAAGATAGCAGATGAAGAAAAGAAGGAAAAAGAAAACATGGAGGCAAAAAGATGGAAGAGGAAGAGGGAAAGAAGATAAAAGAGAATGAGGAGGAGAAAGGAAAAGGAGGAAGGGAAGAAGAAAGAGAAGAAGGAGAAATGGAGGAGAAAAAGAGGCAAAAGAAAGAAGACTAGAGAGGTGGAAGGAAGAGTGGAAGAAGCAAAAGAAAAAAGAGGAAGAGGAGGAGAGGAAAAGATTGAGATGGAAATAGAGGAAAATTGATTCTTTATATATACAAGTCAATGGATTTTTCTGCATAGGAAACAGAATTACTACTGAGATATGCAAAAAGTACACAACCGGGGCAGCTAGGTGGTGCAGTGAATAGAGCGCTGGCCCTGGATTCAGGAGTACCTGAGTTCAAATCCGGCCTCAGACACTTGACACTAGCTGTGTGACCCTGGGCAAGTCACTTAATCCCCATTGCCCAGCAAAAACAAAAACAAAAACAAAAAAAAACCCACAACCAAAGCTAGCAATGGAAAGTAAATGGAAAAAAAAAAGTTCCATGATTTGGTTAAAATGATTCATAGGCTTCCAAGGTAGCAGTACAGTCCACCTATGACATAGATCACTCTCAATCCAAGCACTATCAAAAACCTTATGTGGTATTACATCATATATTACATCATTTGAAATTACCTGAGCCTTAAGAATAGGTCCCTTTCTTACCTGCTGCCAAAAGCAGTAAAATTATGGTAGGCTGTTTAGCTTAGTGGTTATCAAGTTTAGGATGTTTGAGTCCTACAGTGCTTTGGGGGGAGAGAACACGCTATAAGAGACTTGCTGAAATTCAGGACACTTTTCTGTCCTCAGAATTGATTTTCATTCAATCTAACATGACACAACTGAAGTTCATTTAAGATTGGACTAAACAGTGATATCGCTGGCTCCTGACTACTGAAATACATACTCTGAAGTAGCTGTTAATCACTGGTACTAAGAAAGGTTAAAAAACAAACAAAACAAACAAAAAAAAAACCACCGTGTGTAGTTAAAGTGAAGCAGAGAGGGGGCAACTAGGTGGCGTAGTGGATAGAGCACTGGCCCTGGAGTCAGTAGTACCTGAGTTCAAATCCTGCCTCAGACACTTAACACTTACTAGCTGTGTGACCCTGGGCAAGTCACTTAACCCCAATTACCTCACTTAAAAAAAAAAAAGTGAAGCAGAGAGATGAAGGGAATATCCAGATAGTTGAAGCAAAACACTACTGTGGAAGAGGTAGGCTTAGTTATCAACACTGATTAAATTAACCAGAATTTGTCTGCTTCTACAGCTTTTTTTGCCTGTGTAAATGTATCCTAGGAGTGAGAGCAGAATGGAATTACATTGGTAATAATATGTGAAAGACGAAAAAAGGATTTTCTACCTTGTCTGTTTCTTTTGTTAATTGAACCTAGACTCTTAGGGTTGACTTTTTAAAAAACAATTCACTAATGATGAGAAATTTTAATTGTTCCAATAAAAGCTTCCTCATAACACTGCTAAAATAAATTTAGGGGAAGGACTACATAGGGAAAATATTTTGTATAAATGTGGCACATAAAAATAGAGGGGAAGGAGCTTTTCTCTTCTGTCATATTAATATCATTGGTCGGTTGAAAGATTAGAGAGCATTAGGCCAGGCAGCAGTAGGTTTAACTGGTTGTTATGCCATCAATAGCTGGCCTAATGTTTATTGCAAGGTGGCACAGTGGATAGAGTACCAGGCCTGGAGCAGCAGCAGTTATTACCACATGCTCAGGCTTTTGTAGAGTGTCTCCCTAATAATTAATAATAATAATTAATTAATTACAATAATAATTAAGGACAGAATCAGCTAAGGTTCAGGTGACCCCAAATACCTGAGAAATCCCAAATGCCCCAGTGTGGCTACAACCCTGTGGACAGTTCTAAAAGTGTGAAAGGAAACATAAGCCAATGTTTTTTTAATTGTAAAGAATTATTTATTTATTTAGAATTTTCCCCAAGTTACATGTATATAAATTTTTTTTAAAGCAACTTACCATACATGGGTTTAGAGATTTATCTACATAGAGTCGTTTGATCAGCTTCAGAGAGTAGAAAGAACTAAGTTTGTTTACGTCAGAGGTCACTGTTTGAAACCCAAAAGGCACATCTTTGACATTTTCAAAGTGAAGGACCTGTGAACAAAGAGAGAAAGCTGCTTAATGGAAACCATTGATCTTTTCTGTCACTGTTGGACAGCTCCATTCAACCTTCATTTGTTAAGTGCTGGACAAGTTCAGTGTCCTGTGCTAGGCACTGGGTGGAGAATGTGCCCGAGGGAAGGGGCCAAGATGCAAATCACATGATCCACAGTCACTGACTTGACAAAACTGGTTAGTCTAATAGGGGAATATGGTGCATGCATAAATAATTATATCCCAGTCTCTTGGCTGTGGGCAGTGATAAGGTGCCAGGCTTGGAGTCAAGAAGACTTATCTTCCTGAGTTCAAATCTGGCCTCAGATACTTACTAACCAGTGACCCTGGGCAAGTCACTTAACCCTATTTGCCTCAGTTTCCTCATCTATAAAATGAGCTGGAGAAGAAAATGGCAAACCACTCCAGTGTCTTTGCCAAGAAAATCCCAAATGAGGTAAAAAAGAGTCAGATATGACTGAAAAATGAACAACATTTTCTTGGTTAGCTGTGTTAGGAATGGATTCTCTAATTTAATGCTCCTAATGTTAACACTGGAAAATTTTCAAATGTGATAAGTCTCAAGCTCCCTCAGAGAAAAAATTAGCATCATCAGTTGGAGAAATAATTCATGGAAATGGTAATATTTAATAATAACAAATGACAGTTATATAGCACTTAAGGCTTCCTAAGTACTTTACATAGATCATCTCACTTAGCCTTGAAAAAACTCTGTGACTTGGGCATGACGGGTTTTATTATGGCCATATTATCAGTGAGAAAACTGATGCTAAGAAAGGTTGCGACTTGCCTTGAGTCATACGGCTAGTAATAATCAGACCCAGGCTCTGTCTTAAGTCTGAGTCTATTATAGCACACTACAACACTCCTGGGAAATATTAACCCCCGACAGTCCATGTGATTTACACAAAGCCTCACACAGAGAAGGGGGCAGAGTCCAGGTTAGAAGGCAGAACAGGAGGAATGATAGACTGCCACCCCCAGCCCTTTCAGAAATACTCATTTTCCTTGAGGGAAAATGGACTTATTGTTAAGGTGCAACCAGGGTGATATTAATATAATAAGAATTTATTTCAGCCATTTTTCAGTCCTGTCTGACTCTTCATGACTGAATTTGAAATTTTCTTTGCAAAGATACTGGAGTGGTTTGCTATTTCCTTCTCCAGATAATTTTACGGATGAGGAACCAAGACAAACAAGGTTAAGTAACTTGCCCAGGATCATACATCTAGTGTCTGAAGCCATATTTGAACTCAGGAAGATGAATCTTCTTGACTCCAGGCCTGGCACTTTATCCACTGTGCCATCTAACTGCCTATAATTTATAATATAATATAATATGATATGATATAATACAATATAATATAACACAACACAACATAATATAATATGAATAGCTAACACTTATATAATACTTATTCTGTGCCAGGCACTTTACAATTTTTATTTCACTTGATCCTCACAACAACCCTGGAAGGTAGGTGCTATTGTTGTGCCCATCTTACAGATAAGGAAACTGAGGCAAACAGGGTAGGACACTTGCCCAGTGTCACACAGTAAATATCTGAGGTGGGATTTGAATTCAGGTTTCCCTGACTCCAGGCCCACTGCACCACCTCATTCCAACAATTATTATGTGAGTCTAGATCTCTCCTACTCCATTGCTAATTTTTCTTAAATAAACTGTACATGATCAAAAGAACTTGTTCCAACAGATCCATCACAGACATATTTGAAGTAGGTGATGTGGGGTAGAGAAAAGCACAATGGATTTGTGATCAGAAAACCCAAGTCTGAATCCTGGTTCTATAACTTACTACTCTGGGCAAGGCACTCAAAACTCTCTAGGCCTAGAGTTTCCTTATTTGTAAAAGGAGGGGGTTGTACAAAATGATTTCTAAGGTCCCATTCAGTGCTAAATCTATGACCCTTTCATTTTTTAAAAGCTCTTAAGGATCTCCCTTTTCCCCATTTGTTCTTGAGGGAAATGAACTTGGTGTGGAAATTGCACCTTGCCAGGCACTGTGCCAAGTGCTGTAGGTAGTAGTAGTAGTAATAGTAGAGGAGTAGTAGTAGTAGTAGTGGTAGTAGTAGTAGTAGTAGTAGTAGTGGTAGTGGTAGTGGTGGTGGTGGTGGTGGTAGTTGATCCTCCCAACAACCTTGGGAGGTAGGTGTTATTATAATCCCCATTTTAGAAATGAGGAAACTGAGGCAAACAGAAGTCAGTGTCTTGCCCAAAGTCATACAGCTAGTGAATTTCTGAGACCAGATTTGAACTCAGGTCTTCCTGATTCCAGGTCTGGAGCTCTCACTGTATCATCTCATTTCCACAGTTTGCCAACCCATGGTCTAAAGTAATGTTTACACATTCTTCATTATGTTGAAACATATAATAGATGATCCACACAATAGATTTTTTGTTGTTAAAGGTGAGAGTCTATCTTTAGGATATGGATGAAGTTTCCTTAGTTTCCAGTTTACTTGCAAAACATTTAGTACAGTTCCTGGAACACAGTAGGTGCTCTATAAATGCACATCTACAAGACAGTGTGATTTTTCAGAAAGCAGGCTTAAGGTGTCTTTTGGCAGGAGCCTCCACCTTCTTACTTGTAGCAACAAATACCAGGTTGCCTTACATTTTATTCCAAAAACAGATCCCCAGCTGAGTGTTATTATTAACCCAAAATGAAAACAACAGATAAGCAGTTGGCAGAGAGTAATAAACCTAGAGGAGATGAAATGGGTGGTGAGCCCAAGAATGCTGCTCTGAGCTATTCTAGAATTGGCCTGTACAGAAAAATGAACTTCCTAAATCATGTGCCCTGCCACCTCAAGACCAGTCCTTCAAGGCCCTCCATAATCTAAACTCCAGGCAGCCTTGTCTACCTTGAATGCATGCAATGTCGCGTCTGCAGCCACTCCTCAACTGCTTTGCAGACACACCCTATTGAATTCTACCTTCCTTTTCTTCTCCTAAGTGGCCTACATTCACTTATCACTTCTCACCAATATCTTTTGTGGAATCATACATTTAGAGCTGGAAAAGATATTGGAGGCTGTCTAATACAACAGATTTTTTTTTTTTTACAGATAGGGAAACCAAGGCTCAGAGATGTTAAAGTTTCTTGCACAAGGCCACACAAGTAGTAAATACCAAAGCTGAGATTTGACCTGAGGTTTCTCTGACTCCTTACCCAGAGTTTCTTTCACCACACATTGCTGCACAAATTCTGTCCATCTTTCAGGACCTGGCTCAGGTCCTATTTTCTCCATAAAGCCTTCTCCAATCTTTCCAGCCCTGGTGACCCCTCTTCCCTGAACTCTTACTGCATTTAATTTTAATGCTCCAGATTAGCAACTAAGAATTATCTGATTGTTTCATGTAGTTTTGTTTTTCAAAACGAAGGTCTGGTCTCATAAGCTTTCCATATCTCACACACTGCACAAGTCTAATGGCAGTGCATATAACAGAATCTTAGAGTGTTCAAGCTAGAAGTGACATAAGAGAACTTAAGTCTAACCTTCTCATTGGAGGAGGCTGAGGCTCTAAGAAGCTTGTGGCTTATGCTGTTCAGTTCTTTTAATCATGTCTGACTCTTTGTGACCCCATATGGGGTTTCCTTAGCAAAGATACTGGAGTAGTTTGCCATTTTTTCTCCAGTTCACTTTACAGATGAGGAAACTAAGGCAAATAGGGTTAAGTGATTTGCCCAGGGTCACCCAGCTAGTAAGTGTCTGAGATCAGGTCTGAAATCAGGTCTCCCTGACTCCAGTGCCAGCCCTCTATCCACTGTGCCACCTACCTGGCCTACATCGCTTACTCAACTTCAAATTCAGTGACTGTTTAGTGATAGAATTGTAATATCATGGTAGAATGAAAAAGAATCCTGGATTAGGACCTGAGTTTGAATCTCGTCTCTGCCACTTGAGTACACTATTTCACCATTCTGGGCTTCAGTTTTCTCATCTGTAAGATGGGGGGTTTGGATGAAAGGATTCCCCAAAGTCCCTTCGAGTTCCTAATTCCTAAAATCCTATGAACCTGGTTCTGTGACTCCTAGTAGCATTACACCACAGAGCCTTGATGCTACAGACAAGCACTCAGTAAATACTGATTGATTGGGTGGTGAGTTGAATGTGATTGAAGCACTTCTCTCACCCTTCCAGTCCTTACATTAACTCCATGGGTACTACAGACAGTTCCCCTAAGCCTCAGAAAGGGTGTCCCAGAAAACTGCTTCAGTTTCTTTATGAGTTGCTTCAACCCAACAGTGCCTCCAGAATCTGACAGGTCTTGAATCCTACATTTTTGCTCCTCATCTGAGTCATCAAATGTTTTCTCTCTAGTACAAACTAATCTAAATCCAAAACGGTTGTAATCTTACAACATATAAAGTGGAGATTGTTCTCTCATGCAAATGAGAGATGCCACATCATGCTCTAAAGACATTATACCAATACCATCTGACAATGAGAGATCACATTGCCATAATGTGCCACACAGAGACTCTGGCTGGGAGACCAGAAAAGTAAGTAGCCAAGATGACTGTTGAGGTGGAGGGGGTGTGCAAGGACACATCTCCTTTTTTTTTTTTTGCTTTTGTTTTTTAAGGTTGGGAGCAGCTAGGTGGCACAGTGGATAAAGAATCAACCCTGGGGGCAGCTAGGTGGCGCAGTGGATAGAGCACCAGCCCTGGAGTCAGGAGTACCTGGGTTCAAATCCAGCCTCAGACTCTTAACACTTACTAGCTGTGTGACCCTGGGCAAGTCACTTAACCCCAATTGCCTCACTAAAAAAAAAAAAAAAAAAGAATCAACCCTGGATTCAGGAGTTCAAACCTGATCTCAGACACTTGACATTTACCAGCAGTGTGACCCTTGGCAAGTCACTTAATCCTCATTGCCCTGCCAAAAAAAAAAAAAAAAAAGGTTCCATGTTTCCCTATGCTATTGTTAAAGTTCTATGTAAAGATGTATTATCATTATCGGTAACAATACTTTAAGCACTGAAGCATTATTATCAGCTCATTATTAATTTAGAGCTTTAAGGATACAAAGAATCTTTTTTAAAAATTAATAAAGTATTTTGGGTTTTTTTACATGTAATGGGAAAAAATTAAATACTTTATTAATTTTTAAAAAAGGATACAAAGATTCTTTACCAAGGAAAACACACTGAGAAAAACCTTAATTTACAAAGACCTAGGTCATCCACTGCATCCCAGGCCATCACCAGTTGTCTTGATTTTTGTCTTGCTACTGGACTCCAGTGGCTGGAGGAGAAAGTAAGGCGGATGACTGTGTAACTCTGCCTCCCTTAAATTCCAATTCACACACAAGTCAAGACACCCCCACTCATGATAGCATTGGTCCTCTTTGAGAACAAAGGATGAAGAATGAACGATTCTCCTGTGTGACCATACCTTCCGGGAGAATGGACTGGGATTGGCAGGGGCAGAGGGGGGCAGGGCAAGGGGCTGGTTAAACAGAGGAAAGGCAAATGAAGGACGGCTGCTCTTTTAGCTGGGACTTATATCTCTAGGCCTCATGTAAATTATGACCCAGAAAGCCCCAGGAATGTTTAAGGACTCATCCAGAGACCCCAGGCTAAAAGTTCTTAAGAGTTCCTTGGAGGGGAAAAAAAAAAAAAAGAGTTCCTTGGAGGGGAAAAATGCTATTGAGGGCAGCTAGGTGGCGCAGTGGATAGAGCACCGGCCCTGGAGTCAGGAGTACCTGAGTTCAAATCCCGCCTCAGACACTTAACATTTACTAGCTGTGTGACCCTGGGCAAATCACTAAACCCCAATTGCCTCACTAAAAAAAAAAAAAAAGCTATTGAACTACAAAATAATCATTAGTACAGTAATGCTAGATTATAGGGAATTTCATCTGATGACTAAAAGCAAATGAGGATATGAATAAAGATAATAAGAAGCTTAGAAATACACTCCATAGAAATAAAGAACTGGGTAGAGATAGTGTTGGGCAAAATAAAGATGTGCAAACTTTCCTGCACATTACTGACAAGGGAACTAATTCATTCTCACTAGACTCAAAAAAGCTTTGATTTAGCCTGGTACTTTATTGGGGATTGACCAAAGCTACATTGACAAAAACATCCTGATTTAGGGGAAAAGAATATTTTATATTTGCATAGTACTTAGTGAGGAAGGTCTTCAGGATGTTGGGTGCACTTCAAGTGGCCCAAGTATGGGAGGATATATCTAAGAGTTAGTCTGTATGAATGGGTAGTAATATGCGTTACTGTAGGGAACATCCAAACTGATGAGATCACAGATCCGTTTGGGCATAGTACTTCTCAAAGTGTGTTCAAATGCATTATGTTATTTGACCCTTGCTACATGCCCTATGAGATTGTAGGGATAGGAACTATCTTCTCCATTTTGCAGATGAGGAAACTCTAATGAAGAGAGGTTTAGTGACTCAACATAGTTATTGGCGTGGACTAGAGCATATATAAAGCATGGACTAGGGGCAGCTAGGTGGCTCAGTGGATAGAGCACCGGTTCTGGATTCAGGAGGACCTGAGTTCAAATCTGGACTCAGACACTTAACACTTACTAGCTGTGTGACCCTGGGCAAGTCACTTAACCCCAATTGCCTCAGCAAATAAATAAATAAATAAACAAACAAACAAACAAACAAACAAATAAATAAATAAAGCATGGACCAGAACCCAGTTTTAGATAGTTCATGAATCTTTCTACTATACAACAAAGCCTGATATAAAACACTTTTTTGGGGGTTCCACTGGCCTGAATCAGATAGACCAGGACTTATTTTAAAATAGCAGAGTAGGGGCAGCTAGGTGGCACAGTGGATAGAGCACCGGCCCTGAAGTCAGGAGGACCTGAATTCAAATCCAGCCTCAGACACTTGACACTTACTAGCTGTGTGACCCTGGGCAAGTCACTTAACCCCAATTGCCTCGCCAAAAATAATAATAATAATAATAAAATAAAATAGCAGAGTAAATTGTGCAAAACCACGTAATTCCATTGCAGAAACTGCCTGTTTAATATGAGAGTGTAGGTATGAAGAAAATTGGCTGTGCCTTAATTCTTGCAGTAATACTACACTAAAATATTCCCACTTTCCCCCTGGACATTGTCCAAGGAAAAGCAAATATCACTAACTCTCAAAAATGAAAACAAAGAATCTGAAGCTCACCTTTCCGATTTCATCGGCTGTATCCCCTTTGGTGCCTACTTGAGCCAGGGACAGGGAAGTAGAAAGACATATTGGAGAGAAAAGGACATTGCCTGTCGTTTCCTTGTCACACAGCTGTTTGAAAAGGTCAACCGCAAAAGCTGAATTTGCCAATCGTAGCGCATCCATGGTGGGCCTAAGACAGAAAAGTAAAGGGAAATATTGCACTCATAAAATCACATGGCATCTCAATAAAAATCTCATCTACAGCATATGAAATAATCCAAGATCTCCATACCTGGAGGTTCTAGAGTCCAATGGAAGAAGGAACACAGGATTCTTTACATACACACACACACACATCTTAAGTGATTACTTATTTTTTTATTATTTATTTATTTTATTATTTTTTTTTGTGGAGCAATGAGGGTTAAATGACTTGCCCAGAGTCACACAGCTAGAACGTGTCAAGTGTCTGAGGCCAGATTTGAACTCAGGTCCTCCTGAATGCAGGGCCAGTGCTTTATCCACTGTGCCACCTAGCTGTCCCCCAAGTCTTTATTTAAAATAGTGGTATTTAAGATATTTCTGAATTGTACCACTTCAACAGTACAATAATTCTGCCTTCATTTGTTGTTACCAAGCATGGTGACACACATCTATGAGCCCAGCTAAGGACACTGAAGCTGGTGGATTGAGTTCTGAAGTCCTGAGCTGCAATTAGCTATGCCAATCAGATGTCCATACTAAGTTTGACTTCAGTGTGGTGAGCACTAAGGAAGGGGTAGTGATTGACTAAGGAGGGGCAAACTGGCCCAGGTCAGCCAGTCAAAGTTTGGGTGCCACAGAGAGCTCTCCTTCTTGGAATAATGTTTTAAAATACATAAGGAAAGCAGTTATAGTCTGCATCCAGAGAGAGAACTGATAAATAGAAGCATGCATAGCGTGATTTTACATATATATACATATATGTGTCTGATGGTAGCCATCTCTAGGGTTGGGGGAGGGGAGAAGTAGGGAAAAAAAGAAATTTTATGTGATAACTTCATTATATATTTTAAAAGAATAGCAAGTTATACACAATAGATTTACAGTCTCATGTGCAATAATCTTTTTTTTAATTATGCTATGTTATGAAAATTCTTATTTTATTCCATAAATTAATTTTTCATTAAAAATACAGTTATCAACATATTTTAAAAACAAATTTATGGGGGGCAGCTAGATGGCACAGTGGATAAAGCACTGGCCCTGGATTCAGGAGGACCCGAGTTCAAATTCAGCCTCAGACACTTGACACTCGCTGTGTGACCCTGGGCAAGTCATTTAACCCTCATTGCCCCACAAAAAAAAAATACAGACCCCTGAAATATATATGTAAATCCCACCAGGATCTCTAGACCCCAAGTTAAGAACTTCTGTCCCAGACTGCTCCTTAACCTAAACTTTGACTAATTTACTCACAATTACCATTCATTAAGAGTAGAGTCATCCCCCATCAAGATATGAAAACCTTTTTTTTTTCTGTAGTATAATAATCTTATTAAAGCAGATTCAAGAAATTTCCTTCCCTGTTGTCTAGCACCAGGGGAATGGAAATTTGTGGGGGAAGAGTTTTGGGAAGGAGAAAAAAAGTAATTTTGGAACACTGGTCCCTATGGAGATAGAACTAGGGAAGGTAGGGAGGTGTTTCAGTAGGAGGGTTTAGACAAAAGGAAGCATTAAAGCACTGAGCCATGGGGAGTGGTGCTAGGGGAGAAGAGGGGAGGGTGATGTTGAGGGCAGAAGGGAAATTTGTAGAAGAGGGGAAAAGAAAGATAAATTTTACTTATTTTGAAACTTTGCTTATATAGCCTTTACCTTTCAGTGGGGAGGAATATACTGGGTGTAATGAAATAATTGAGGGGTTTATTCTGGCTATAGCTATACTTTGTCTTTTCTATCTTACACAATTAATGTGGTAAAAGAAATAAAACAATTGTCTTATTTTAAAAAAAAAGAGGGGTGGCTAGGTGGCGCAGTGGATAAAGCACCAGCCCTGAATTCAGGAGTACCTGAGTTCAAATCCGACCTCAGACACTTGACACTTACTAGCTGTGTGACCCTGGGCAAGTCACTTAACCCCCATTGCCCCACCAAAAAAAAAAAAAGAGTAGTCATGCCAATCACGGTAGCATATTCACTCATTCATTCAACAAATGAAAGTACAATATGGGAGTAACATATTTATAAAGAAATTTACAAAGTGCCTGTGGCAAAAGTATGTTATTCTCATAACAAACCTATGAGGAAGGCAATGTATTATTACAAATAGGAAAACCAAGGTCCAGAGAAGTTAAGTAACTGGCCAATAGTCACAAAGCTAGTGAATATATGTGAGTCATTCTACTCTTTGTTTCTGTGGTCTACAAGATGAATAAGACATGGTCCCTGCTTTGAAGGAGCTTAAAGTCTGGTAGGGAGAATGTGATATATGCACACACAACTATTAATACAAGATGTGATATTGCAATAAGAAAGGTATAAAATAGGGAGAGAGATTACTTCTGCCTAGGGGGTATCTAAAAAGGCCTCACAGAGGAGGTGGCATTTGAACCAGATCTTAAAAGGCAGAGATGGAGAAAGGGTATTCTTGGCTGAAACAACAGCATCAGCAAAAGCACAGAAACAGGAAAACAAGAAGTGCATTCTGAGATAGCAATGATGGTGTGGCTGAAGCTTAGAGGTCATAAAGAGAAGGAATGAGAAATGAAGCTGAATAGCTAAGTCAAGACCAATCCATGATGATCCTGATCTATCTCTTCTAGGACTTTATTCTACAGTCAATGGGGAACCATTGCATGTTTATAATTTTAAGAAGGATTTGACAGATTAGATTAAAAAGGTAAGAATTACATTAAAAAGAATAATCTAAGGGGCAGCTAGGTGGCACAGTGGATAAAGCACTGGCCCTGGATTCAGGAGGACCTGAGTTCAAATTCGACTTCAGATACTTGACACTCACTAGCTGTGTGACCCTGGGCAAGTCACTTAACCCTCATTGCCCTACAAAAGAAAAAAAAGAAATAATCTAACTAACATGTGTAGGGTGGAATGCCCTAAGGGAGACCAGTTAGGAGGGTATTACAGGGATCCAGATGATGTAACAGGAACCTAAACCAATAGGAGGGAGGCAGAATGAAAAGACCCATAGTGGAGTCCCATCCCAGGTTCTAATCAAACACTTACTAGCTTTATGATTATGGGCAACTTCCTTGATCTCTCTCAGAACTTCCATTTCTTTGTAAAATGGGGATAATAATACTTGCACTATTTACCACACAGAGCGGTTGTGAAGCAAACCTTTGGGTGCTACAAAAATGTGAGTTATTATCTGAGAAACTGTGAAAACTGTGAGGGGCAGGATTTGGCCACTGACAGGCTATGGGAGGGGCAGAAGGGAGGCAGGAGTCAATGACAATAGGGAGCCAAGGGGACTAACACAAACAGGGAGATCAGAAGGAAGGGCAGGTTAAAGGACGGGCCTGAAATATAGGCATGGAAGCCTTTTGTCTGCGGAGAGACAGCAGCTGAAGTCATAGGAGCAAATAAAGTGACCAAATGAGAGACTGGAGAGAGAGAGAGAGAGAGAAGAATAGGACAGAGATCTGAAATCTGGGGGACAAAGACATTTTGAGGATGGGAAGAGGAAGAGGAATTATTCGAGGAAACAGTAAAGGAGCAACTCAATTAAGAGAAGAAAACCTCGAGAATCCAACATCACTTAAGTCAAAGTAGTTTCAAGGACCAGGTGAGTCAATTGAGTGTCAAAAGTAGCAAAGAGTGAAGAATGAAACATAGATCATCCCTTGCAAAGGTTCTGAGCTAGCAAATATTTGATTCAATTCAACAAGCACTTATTAAAATCCTATCTGTGGAGCATGGAATGTACTACCTATCAGATTTATGGCTAAGAGAAGAATTTATAAAGAAACAAGAGATAGAGAGCTTTGTGGGATGTAAAATGGATAATTTTGATTACATTAAATTGAAAAGGTTTTGCACAAATAAACCCAACAAAACCAAGATTAAAAGGAAAGTGAAAAATTTGGAAGAAAAAATTATAGCCAGTTTCTCAGATAAAGGTCTCATATCTATAAGTCATTCCCCAATTGATAAATGGTCAAAGAATATGAAGAGGTAATTTTTGGAAGAAATCAGAGCTATAGATTATATATAAACATATGAAAAAATGCTTTAAATCATCACTGATTAGAGAAATGCACATTAAAACAACTCTGAGTTTACCATCTCACACTAAACAGATTGGCTAAATGAAAGAAGAGGAAAATAATAAACATTGGAGAGAATGTGGAAAAATTGGGACACTAATACACTGTTGGTAGAATTGTGAATCAATCCAACCATGTTGGAGAGCAATTTGGAATTATGCCCAAATAGTTATAAAACTGTATATAATTATATAATATAATTATTAGGGCTATTTCCTAAGGTGATCAGGGGAAAATAAAAAGAACCTACATGTTCTAAAATATTTATAGCAGATCTCTTTGTGGGGGCAAAGAACTGGAAAGTGAAGGGATGGCCATCAATTTGGGAATGACTGAATAAGTTGTGTTATATGACCACGATGGAATACCACTGTACTGTAGTAATGACAAACAGATTGGTTTTAGAAAAACATGCAAAGACTATTATGAAATAATGCAGAGTGAAATTAGCAGAACCAAGAGAACATTATATACAATAACAACACTATTGTTTGAAGAGTAACTATGAATAAGTAACCTATTTTAATATGGTAAAAATGCTATCTTCCTCCAGAGAAAGAACTGATATATGTAAGTATGTAGTGTATGGTTTCACATGTACATGTACACAAATACACATGCAAACATATATATACCCATACACACATGTGTATATGTATATATCATATATATACACATATACTAAATGTTGGCTTTCTCTAATGTGGGTTTGGAAGGGAGAGAGGGAGACAACTTGGAATTAAAAATGTAACAAAAATAACCTTTTAAAATAAAAAAACCCCAAACTTGTGCAAAACACTTTGCTAGGTACCAGAGATATAAAAAAAACCAATCTCTGCCCCCATGAACCATATATCATAAGGGGAATATAATATGGACACAAATAACTAAATACAAGTTAATTCAAAACAGAAAAAGATTGTTAACATTGGAGGAAATTAGGGAAATAGGGAGGAAGAGACAACTGAGATGAGCCTGGAAGAGAAGGATTCCCTGCATTCCATGGAAATAGGACATAGGAGGGGACAGCTAGGTGGCGCAGTGGACAAAGCACCAGCCCTGGATTCAGGAGTTCCTGAGTTCAAATCCGACCTCAGACACTTAACACTTACTAGCTGTGTGACCCTGGGCAAGTCACTTAACCCCATTGCCCGTTAAAAAAAAAAAATAGGACATAGGACTGCTTGTACACATGCATGGAAGCAGAAAATGGAATGTTGACTTTGGAGAATGACTAGTGATCCTATTTTGCAGGAAAGCAGAAGTGAATGAAGGGGAACAGTGTAGAATAACCTAGAAAAATGTGGAGGGCCTGAAATGTCAGTCTGAGTAGTTTGTAGTTTGTCATAAAGGCAGTAAGGAGCCACTGAACTACTTTGAGATCTAAAATGACACAGTCAGGGCTGCCAAGCCTTAGAAATATTATTTTGGCAGCTGCGTGGATGACATTTTGAAGAGGAGAAAAACTGGAACCAGGGAGAGCAATTGCAATGAATATAAGAGATGTTGTAGAATTGATAAGGCATGGCAACTGATTGGATTTGGGTACTGAGGGAAAGAGCAGGTCAAAGATAACTCAAAAGCTAAGATTCTGGGTGACTATTGAGGATGGCAGTGCTCTCATCAGAAACAGGAACTTATCCCCTGAGTCTGAAAATATATGTTCCTTTTTAGACATGCTAACTTTGAGATACTGATGGAATGGATATCAAGGTGGAGATGTCAAATAGGAAGTTGGTGATGTTCAAGAGTGACATTAGTCAATAAACATGTATGTGTATATCTTACGTATGTAAACATATGGTATATGTTATTTATATATTATATATTTATAAACATTAGGGCTAGATATATAAATTTAAAAGTCATCTACAATGAGAGAGGAGAAAAGATATGGGAGGTGATAAGATAATCAAATGAGAAAATGTAGAGAGAAGTGGACCAAGAATAGACAGGCAATGCCCTCCCTGAGAGAGTAGAAGAATCCCATAATCATAATTAATAAATAATTAATTAATCCATAATCAGCATAAGAATCCACAAGTGTCTATTGAATACTCACTATCTGCTTGGCACTGGAAAATAAAAGGAATTATAAGATACAGTCCTTGACTCTCCACAGTTTACAAATTTGATGAAGAAATGACACAGATACAAATAATTCCAATACAAGAAGTATATGAGAGCCACCATAGTCAGATAACAAATGGGATTTGTTGTTGTTCAGTCATTTTAGTCATGTCTGACTCTTCCTCATCCCATTCAGGGTTTTCTTAGAAAAGATACTGGGGGCAGCTAGGTGGCACAGTGGATAGAGCACTGGCCCTGGAGTCAGGAGTACTTGAGTTCAAATCCAGCCTCAGACACTTAACACTTACTAGCTGTGTGACCTTGGGCAAGTCACTTAACCCCAATTGCCTTATTTAAAAAAAAAAAGATACTGGAGTGGTTTGCCATTTCTCCAGCTCATTTTACAGATGAGGAAACTGAGGCAAACAGGGTAAAGTGACTTATACAAGATCACATAGTAAGTGTCTAAGGCTGGATCTGAACTCATGAAGATGAGTCTTCCTAATTCCAGGCCCAGTACTCTATCCACTGCACCACCTAGCTGCCCAAGATTAGGTATGCTCAATCAAATTAACTCAGTCGAATATTGAAAGGGTATAAATGGGGCAGCTAGGTGGTACAGTGGATAGAGCACCGGCCCTGGAGTCAGGAGGACCTGAGTTTAAATCTGGTCTTAGACAACTGACACTTACTAGCTGTGTGACCCTGGGCAAGTCACTTAACCCCAATTGCCTCACAAAAAAAGGGGGGGGGGTGTAAATGCAACCTCAGGCACTATGCTGTCATATATATAGATTTGGGCAGTCATTTCTATCAACTCCATCACAGGAAATCTGGTTGAGAGCTTTCTTTTAACCCATCTCCAATGACAGTCCAAAATCTCAAGGCTGAAGTTATGTGCATAAGTACGACCTAAATGTGCAATTTGAACAAAAATGTCAAAAGCTGAGAATTGAGAAAGAATATCACTAGTGAACCCCTAGAAGTGAGCTTTTACTAAGTGGCTGTGTCTTTTCACACAATGTAACACATGAAGTCAGAGATAACACAAAGTATATCTATCTTGAGTGTGAGGACAGTCTTATAGGTAGGTTTCCCAAAAATCTCTCAGCCTGAAAAAGCTGTGCAGAGGAAAGAGATATTTCCACTGACAATATTCATGCTTTCCAATATGAGCATCCTCTCTGAGACATGCTGTCATCTTCTTCCTCCTACTCTCCACATCATTAGATTAAGGAAATAGTAATGGAGCCAAATGTGCTTGGTGCTGGCTCTCACTCAGAATTCTCATTGAAAGCAAAAGGAATCTAAAGGAGGGACAGAGAGTCTTCAATTGCTTTAAGGCCTGATTTCATTTGCCCTCTAGGCAGGTGAACTATATGCTAGCAAATCACAGGGCCCCCACTCAGTGGGATTATACTATCCGTTAGATAAGTAAAATTCTGAAAGAAAGAAGATATTCATTGAAAAAGATCAATATATATAGCCTGAGTTGTTTGACTCCCCAAATTAAATTCTATCTTTGAATAATCTGTATTGTTTTTCCCTTTACAAAAGAGAAGAGTCAACTATAATTCATTTCAAACAAAGATTTATTAAGTTCCTGCTATGTGTACACTGGTTTTTGTGAATTTCCAAGCTAGACTCAAAGCAGATCAATAAACTTTTTCTCCTAGGTGGTGCAGTGGATAAAGCACCGGCCCTGGATTCAGGAGGACCTGAGTTCAAATCCAGCCTCAGACACTTGACACTTACTAGCTGTGTGACCCTGGGCAATTCATTTAACCCTCATTGCCCCACAAAATAAATAAATAAATAGATTAAAAAACAACAACTTTTTCTCTAAACTAAAATAGTTTAATCTGATAGACAAAAACAAAACAAAACAAAAAACAAACAAGAACTGCCTGCCCCCCTCATCATTTTTTAAGTATGTGTTTGCTTTAAAGACCAGGGAGGTTCACAAATGGTTATGCTCTATATAACTCATAATATCATTTAGCTTAGTTGACATTAGCAAATTGATATGGAAAAAAAGAATCTGAAAGTATGCCAAACAACAAATTATTATTAAACTTAAAGCACATAGCATTTCTTTCTATTAACAAATAGTGAACTACAGACATGGGAAATGCCATATACTATCAGTGAAAATTACTCCATTGTACTGTTTTGCTTAACTTTGGGGGGATATTTCTTTGGATGTTTGTCATATGAAAGTTAATGCTGTGTAAAAAACAAAATGCATCAATATTTCCTTTTAAAAGAAAGCACACCAAACATAAAATATGGGGCAAGAATCTCTAACCAATACCTTTGGATAAAGCAGTAAATCTTAAAAGTTTTAAATGGTAGATTTTCAAGCAGTTGCCCAGGCAACCCCACCTCACCCCACCCCAAGGATTCACAATGAGAAGGTAAGCACAGCTGACCTTAGCACCCTCTCCCCAGCACTCCACTTAACTGTCAGCAATTTCCTCTTCTACCTTACCCTAAAATGACACTATTATCAATCATCTCAAGTTTTCAAGAAAGTGAAAAGTAGCTCCAAAATTTTTTTTTAAAAGGTTGAGGGTCCCTATTATAGGACTCTCTCAAATATTCAGATGGATCCCATCATCTCATCATCTCAGGAGTTGGCACCAATGATCCAATCGGAACCCATCCATACCCGTCCATCCTATGCTACCTTTGCCCATGTCATCCCCAAAAGGTTATCACAAGATGTGCCCCTTGTTATTCTAGAGTCCTTCCTTATTTTATCCCAGCATCCCAATGGTACCTGTGGAAAATTCTAGTTAAGGGACATAGAGGGTAAAAATCCATAATCAGACAGCAAAGCAAGCTTGTTATGCTGACAAATTTGATGGTTTTAACACTCCCCTACACCCTCCCCCCCACATTCATTCACTTACTCATACTAATGAAACCATTATTTTCATTTTAACTATTTTCTTTTGCATTATACAAGTCCTTTCAAACCCAGAAATAACAGCTTCTCAAACATGAAGGGGCATATAACCAAATTGGTTTTAAAAATCAATATTTAACAATGCAGCTGACTAATAAATAACTCCCATGTGTCTTTTGTGTGGGTGTGTGTGGGTGTGTGTGGGTGTGTGTGTTGTTTGCTTGGGAACCTAGAGTGGATGTAATTACATCGTCAATAGTAAGATATCATTTTATATTTTCAAAATTCTTTCCATGGAAAGAAATGCTCTGAATTTTTGAAATAATTGATGAGGGCATTCGAATGCAAAGCCTCTTGTGTAACAAGGGCAATATTGTTCAGTGAGAGCTTTTGGATACAATGACCTAAACCTGCAAAGAACAAAAATTAACTTTATTCCTTCTTGTGTAGCCCAGGCATTATTCATTCTCAAAAACATTTTGCAATGCATTTAACCTGAATGACACTATATGAATAAAAGATTCTCATAGCTTTTAAGGCAATTCATGACATAATTTAATTAATACTATTTTTCAATTAAAGGCTCGAAGTTAACACTTGTTAGAAAACTGAAGTCAGTGCATACCTCACTAAAGATGATGTATCAAAGAGAGGGCTTTCCCCCTAACAACCAACCTTTCCATTGAATATGTTTCCTCCTGCTAGATGGGAATGACCATGCGTGAGTCACACATGAGATCAGGCCTCCTCAATATAATGACCTGTACCGCTCCCATAAAACTCTTCTTTGTGTTTTGGGAAGGTCATTTCAACCATTAACATATGATGTACAAACTCAACAGTCTTCCTGAGCACTCCCTTCTAACACTGGACACCATTTGACCAGCTCTTGTTTAGCTTTGGCTACATGCAAAGCACTGGGCTTGGTGCTGGAAAGACAAAGACAAAAATAAAACATCCCTTGCCCTCAGAAGCTTACAACGTATTAATAATGAATGTAATCAAAAGCAAAAACACAGTAGGAGATAAAGAAAACAAATACCGTGCCTAGAGGGATCATGGCTGAATGGATAGCATAGTAGGACCTATAATTAGAAGACTTGGGTTTGATTCTGGCCTCAGACACTTACTAGCCTGGGAAAATCATTTAACCTCTCTTAGCCTCAGTTTCTTCATCTGTAAAATGGGGATAATGACAGGACCTACCTCATAGGGTTGTTGTTAGACTGAAATGAGAAAATATACATAAGGCACTTTTCAACCCTTAAAGTGCTCTATAAATGTTAGCTATACATATTTAAATAAACCCTACTAGGCTCTGTAGTTCTATGTGCTTTTTAAAAAATCATATTTTTCCCCCAATTACATGTAAAAACAATTTTTGGTTCTACATACTTTTAAATCCTCTGATCCTGTGACCAAATTGAGCCTTATTTGGATTATGATGACCAATCACACATGGTACTTAGAATCCATCTGTCCAACGATTGGCCCAAAATGACTGAAAAGAATGGGTTCAGTTTTGTATCCACACAGGGCCCAAGTTAACACAACAAGGCTTGCCAGTGGTCACAGCCAGGCATCAACCTGATGACACAACGACACAACAAAGTCATTTTAACCAGATGTCAGCACTATTAACAGCACATCAACTTCCTACAAAAACAATGATAATTATAAACAGGAATCTAACAATGACCGTTAATAGAAGCAAAAATGTTTCCTCCTACAGAGCAATGCAGTGTTTTAATGACTTCCATCCAAAGTGCTTCAGACAGTGAATGCCAGGGCTTCCAGTTAGTCACTCCCTGGCTTCAAACACCCTTGTAATCCCTTGTATATATATATATATATATATATATTTTAAATTTTACACTTTTAAAATATTATTCTGAGAAGGGGTCCATAACCTTCACCAGACTTCCAAAGAAGTCCATGAGCCATAAAAGCTCTGGATGATATCCAACTGTTTCTTCTATTTCTAAAATGAGTCTGGACATCTGCAAGCCTCTGAGAATATGCTCTACATCTCTATTAATCTTGCTGTCTTTCAGAAACGACATTCCTTCCACACTTTCCGACATCTACAGCCTTCATCTCTCCTCCCCCTTCCACTTCTCTTTTATAGGTTGTCTTGCAGAATGTAAACTCCTTCAGGGCAGGGACTGTCCTGCCTGTTTTTAATTGCATCCACAGCACTTAGCACAGTTCCAGGAACATAGAAAGCACTTAAGAAATGCTTTATCTATTTATCTTCCTTAGTAAGATTGAGTAATAAGAATCCAACTTTAAGAGAAGCCACGTCATCAGATCACAAAATTTTTGAGCCAGAAAGGACCTTATATGATTTTATATAAGTCCCTTACTTTACAAGCAAGGAAACTGAGGCCTAGAGAGGTACGGAAGGAACCCTTGGACATCATCTAGAGTTTCCTAAGCTTTTTTGGCCTGTAAGCTCCTTTGGCAAGTCTGGTGAAGGTTATAGACCCCTTCTCACAATAATATCATTTTAAATTTTTAAAAATTTATTTTGTTTTTATTTTACAGAATAAAACAAGCATTTCTGTAACACAGCATCATCATAATAATAAAAAAGATGATTACACATGAAACTGCAAATCTTTTATGTACAACTTGCTATTCCTTTTAAATATATAATAAAGTTATCATGTAAATTTTTTTCCTTTTTTCTTCCCTCTTCCCCACCTAGAGGTGATTAACATTAGATATAACTACGTATGTGCATATTTATAGATACATTGATATATTTAAAGTCTATATATTAGACACGACTATGTATATTCATATAGATGTAAATATATATATATCTTAAAAGCACAAAATAAAAATGTAGAATTACAAAGGAAACCAAGTATATTGAAATATCGTTATCAAAATATTTAAAAAACAATTTCATGGTTTCCAGGTTACAAAACCCATCATACAGTTAGTCAAAGGTTGAGTAAAAACTAGAATCTCAGCCTCCTTCTTTCCCAGTCTCTTTCCAGTATACTATCTTCCTCCTCAGCTACTTTCTTGATAACAATGACATGATTAGAGGTTCAGTTTTTACAAGTTCTAAAAGTCTGATGTCTTTATGAATCCAAAATTGTTTCTTTAGGAATAGGGAGAGACTTTTGGCATCGATATTTTTAAACTAACACTGATTTTTCTTACTTTAAGGTTATTTATCATAGAACTTGTAGTGTTGGAAGGGACATTGGAGATTACCTAGTCTGAGTTCGTTTTGACAGGTGAGAATTCCCCAGATCACAGTAGCAAGTCAGAACCTGCATATCCTGTCTCTCAGTCCAATGTGGGCTCCCATAAACCACAATGCCTTTTTCAGCCATTCATCTGGTAGATCGGTTGGCAATGTATTTGTTGAATCATTTCATCCCTGCCTCTAAAGTTTTTGTTTGTTGAATCTTTCAATGATCTTTTGTTACCTTGCATTACCATCTTACAATGAAGCCCTGCGTGGGAAAAGAGGGACAAAGACCTATAACAGATATCCTCTTTTGGGGATAAAAGGGGTTGTTACATCTTTCTTATTTATGCCTAGGGTTTCATTTGCTTCTCTTCAGCTAGGTTTAAAAAAGGTGATTCCTTGACATTCACTAAACTTCTCCTATCAAGTTCAAGTCTCAAACAGCCCCAGAACAGCTTTTTTTTTTTTTACAAGCTATGTAGAACTTCATAACTTCATGTTCTGACACTGGTGACTAGTTCCTCATCTTAAAAAAATGAGCTATAATTCTCAATCCACAAACATCTAAAACCACTGTCTAGGAAAAAGAAAATATTTCATTCAGTCTTGGACTCTAATTCATTCTTGTAAATGTTATGCATTTACTGTCCATATTCAGAACACAGCATCTTGTCTGTACTCTTGATTGGCTTACTGAAAAGACGGATTCACTGTGTATATGAGCAAAGATGAGCAGAGGGGATAGAGAAAGAAAAATGAATGAGTAAAGGGCAAGAAAGTTAGTGCCCTTAGCAGTAACTGATTTGATTTTTATTTTCTGGTTCTTTTTACCATTTGTAGTACCAACTCTATAATTCTCTTTTGCTCACAAAAATTGTCATGTATAGGTATTGACTACATTATTATATCTCCCACATCTGTCCCTTTTCTTCACCATCTTCATGGCCATCACCCTAGTTCATATTCTCATTACTTGTGGGAGGGTGTGGGGTCCAAAAGAAATAATACAAGATCACACAAGGTTTCCCTGAAGAACTTTGGTTATCAATTGTGAGACATGGGAGACACTGGCACAGAACTGTGCAATATGGTGTGCCTGCATCAAAGAAGGTGCTGTGCTCTATGAGCAAAGCAGAATAAAAATAGCTCCAAAAAACCAACATGAGATGGACAAATTTAGAGACACCTCCATCCTGAATGTTCATACAGACTATTTGTGCCCAACTGATGGTAGAGCCTCCTGACCTTGTATTGGTCTGATCAGCCACAGATGGGCACATTGTACACTGACCCCAACATAGTGATGTCATTTTGATCCTCTTTGAGCATGAAGGACAAAAAACCAACAATGGGGAGGGTGGAGGGAGGGCTGTTGCCAGAGCCTACTTCTCCACCCCAAGTCAGTCTCTCCTGCAAATCCATCCTCCACTTTTCTGCCAGATTAATCGACCTAATGTATAGCCCTAATCACATCACTTTCTGTGTAATGTTTAGTGACTGAAAGCCTGGCCTTCAGTGTCCTCCAGAATCTGGCTCCAATCCACCTTTCTAATCTTATCTCATACTGCTTCCACATACATTCTCAATATTCCTGCCAAAGTGAACAACTCAGTGTCCCCTGAACACACCCTGTACTCTCCTGTATGCGTTTGTTTGCACTATTCCCCATTTGTCAATCCAGTCTACTGAAATTCTACTCATGACTGAGTTCAATTGCCAGCTCCTAATGAAACCTCCCATCCTATCTAGTACTTTGGACTAGTAGTACCCATTTTATGCACTTGTGATGTTCTCTTTTTCATCATATTTCTAAGTCTGTGTCTCAGCTACCCTACTAGACTGTAAGCTTTTTTTTTGGGGGGGGGGCGGGACAGCTAGTAAGTGTCAACTGTCTGGGGTCACATTTGAACTCAGGATCTCCTGAATCCAGGGCCCATGCTTTATCCATTGCGCCACCTAGCTGTCCCCAGATTGTAAACTTTTTCTTTTTTTTGAGTGGGTCAATGAGGGTTAAGTGACTTGCCCAGGGTCACACAGCTAGTAAGTGTCAAGTGTCTGAGGCCGGATTTGAACTCAGGATCTCCTGAATCCAGGGCCAGTGCTTTATCCACTGTGCCATCTAGCTGCCCCCCAGATTGTAAACTTTTTAAGGATTAAAGCCATGTTTTAGCTGTCTAGCATAGCTCCTTGAATGGGAATAGGTGCTCCATAAATGTGGGATGAATAAATGAACAAATGGCATTTGCCAATACTATGTTTTGTATTTTAACATGACAGCGAGGGTTGTTGTTGCTAATTACCTTCAAACTAATTTGTATCTGCTCTAATTAGTTTTCTAGTGACTTGGTCTTACTTTTCCAAATTGGTTTGCACACTCTTACAATTGCACTTTTGTGACAGACCTGTCCACCTGTCTTAATATTGAGAAAAATGAAGCCACCCATACTATTCAAAGAAAGGAATGCAGCAATCAGGAGGGTAGAGATGATCAGGACCACAGACTTTCAAAGATTTGGATAAAAGCATTTGTAACCATAAACCTAGAAAAGCAATTTTCAATTGGAACCATTGTATGAAACAAAACAAGACAATGTGTTCTCCTAATTAATCAATCAAGGAGTATTTATTAAGTGCCAACTGTGGGCTAGGTACAGAGAGACAGAAATTAAATAGCCTCTACCCTGAAAGAGTTTACATTCTATCTGGAGGGACAACATGCACCTATTTAAGTATATGCAAAATATATAGAAGGTAATTTGGTAGAGGCTCTGTTACCTGGAGGAGGGCATCTGAAAAAACTGATGTGGGCCTTCTCCAGAGACACACAAAAATAAAATCGAATAATTTTGCCTGGATAAATAACCAGTTTTATAAATATATCTCTTAAATGCTCTTTTTATGCATTTTTATCTAGATTTAACATTACATTGGCAAACACTTTTAAAAATGTTTTCTACTTTATTCTATTGCACAGTGTCTTGGGAATTAGTTTGGATTAAGCAAAGCCATAGTACAAGTCCTCTGCCTCTCCACCCACAAGGAAATTACTCAGCATCTGCAATATGGCTGGGAACTGGCATAGTCTTCTTAAGATCATAGGTCTGTTAACTGAGACCTGCCTAACCTGATTCAAACTTGCATGGCTAAAATAAGTAGGCATTGAAAAAAAAAGTCTGGAAATACTAGTGCTTAGAGTACTCTCTAGATATAAGATGACTGTGAATGTTGAATAATCATTATAACAATTAGGTAGAGGGGGCGGCTAAGTGGAACAGTGGATAAAGCACCGGCCCTGAATTCAGGAGTACCTGAGTTCAAATCTGACCTCAGACACTTGACACTTACTAGCTGTGTGACCCTGTGCAAGTCACTTAACCCCCATTGCCCCGCAAAAACAAAACAAAACAAAAAAATTAGGTAGAAAGACCCAAGAAATTATCTACTTCATTTGCCGATGGCAAGGTAGAATTGGTACAACAAATTATCCTCTCCAAATTCACGGAGCCTCACTTCAGTGTTCACAGCAACATAACTTCAATCATTTCTTCATTCCACCCCATTCTTCTTAGTCTTGATACCCTCAACCATCCAAAAATATCTTGGGCCTCATTTCACTGTGGTTAGGATGTAACTGCAATGATTGTGGGAGAATATTATGCTTTGATGCCAAAGAGAAAATGTAGATTAAATATTGAAATAAGAGGGATTCATGAGGACCCATTTCCCCATGAGAGAAGATTCATCTCTTTAGTCTTTAGAACAACAAGAGCCAACATGTGTGTAGTACTCTAAGGTTTACAAAGCACTTTACAAATATTCTCTCACTTGATCCTCACAATAACTCTGGGAGGTTAATGTCACAATTATTTCCATCTCACAGATAAAGAAACTGAGGCAGACTGAGGTGAAGTTATTTTCCCAGAATCACATAGCTGGTGTTTGAGGTCACATTTGACCTCCGGTCTTCCTGACTCCAGGCCCAAACCTCTCTCCACTACCTAGTGCCACTTTTGCCACTTATACCTGTGGGACCTTGGACAAGTCACTTATCTTTCCCAGGGCCTCAGTTTCTTCATCTGAAAAATGAGAGAGTTAAACTACATGGTCTCTAAGGTCCCTTCCAGATCTATATTTAACCCTATGTTCTCTGAAAAAAACAAACTGAAAATAAAGCGTTTGCTAACCCTGAATTGATGACTGAATTCATCAAGTTTTTTTTAAAACAAAACTCATATGGCTAATGTATTGAATTTTGGTACTTTGGTGTATCTGTGATTCCACTAGTGTGAGTACTTCTTTCACCTATGAAGCTCACAACCTCTCTCCATGAACCCGACAATTTTATCATTTTCTAGTACACATTTTCCCAGAAACAAGAATAATTAAATAATATAGGCAAAGCATTTTGCAAACTTTAAGGCAATATTTAAATGTTATTTATATATTATAAACTTTAAATAATGTAAATATTAAGCCTCCATAATTTATCTACCCTTACACTAGAAGCCTTCCTCTGATCTTTTTCTTTTCATATTTAGGATACAAATGTATTATATTAATAAAGTTAAATCCCAGTTAAGCAGTACCTGCTAATAAGAGTGAACCAGTCATTCCAGTGTTTCCCTTGTAATTAGCAAATTAAGAATTGAAAAAAAATTGCTTACTTTAAGATACACACCCTTTCTGAAACTGATATGAAGGTTTTAACAAAACAGATTAAAGACCAACAATCTGAATTCTAAGGTAGACTGAGAGAACATAATCAGAATATTGGGCAAACCACTTCTTCCTTCATGAATCAGTGGTCACCTACCTGAAGGGGTTATCTATCTCTCTATGTTTCTGCCTTGTATGGTTAAGTCTGATTTCAATGCCAGAAGCAGAACTCCCAGTTCACAGTGGGAGAAGTAAGTCAAACTGCCTGGCTTATTAGGATCAAAGTGATGGGTAGGAAACCAGCATTCCTAAGAACTTGCCATTGCATTGTTTGTTGAGCTTCTCTCCCTTCCTACTCAAAATTATTATTTTCTTTTAAAATTTCAGAAGAAGGAAAACCCACCATGTCCCTCCCCTCCCCTTACCTTGCTATGCAGTAATCCGGGGAAAAGCAATGGCAAAAGAAATTTAAAGAATCAAGCTGAGAAACCGGGTGTTGAGGCAATGCCTTTCAAAAGAGAAAGAGTTAGCTCACCTGAGGCCTGATGCCACTCCCACTGTAACCGCTCCTAATTTGCACTCTCTGTGTCCCTCCCCTCCCACTTGCTTTCTCTTCTTACTCATACACCTTGGCAACTTTTCCAAAATTGAAAAAAATGATTCAGCCTAAAGTTGCTGTTGTTTGCAGAGCTTCCAAAGGCTAACGACATGCTACAGCAAGGATGGGATAAGGACAACTTGGGACACTAATTCACTGTTGGTGGAGATGTGAATTAATATAACCATTCTAGAAAACAATCTGGGACTATGCCCAAAGGGCTATAAAACTGTGCTTACCCTTTGATCCAGCAATACCACTGCTAGGTCTGTATCTCAAAGAAATTTTTTTTTCTATTTTCTTTCTTTTTTTTTTTTTTTGGAGGGGCAATGGGGGTTAAGTGACTTGCCCAGGGTCACACAGCTAGTAAGTGTCAAGTGTCTGAGGCCGGATTTGAACTCAGGTCCTCCTGAATCCAGGGCTGGTGCTTTATCCACTGCACCACCTAGCTGCCCCCTCAAAGGAAAATTTTTTTTAAAAAAAGGAAAAGGACCTATTTGTACAAACATGTTTGTAGTAGCTCTTTTTGTGGTAACAAAGAATTGGAAATTGAGGGGATGTCCATTAACTGGGGAATGGCTGAACAAATTGTGGTAAATAATTGTGATGGAATACTATTGTGCTATAAGAAATGAAGAGCAGAAACACCTGGGAAGCTTTATATGAACTCATGCAAAGTGAAGTGAGCAGAACCAGGAGGACATTGTAAACAGTAACTCAATGTTGTAAGGATGATCAATTATGAAAGACTTAGCTATTCTGATCAAGACAATGATGCAACACAATTCCAAAGGATCCAGGATGAAAAATATTATCCTTCTCCAGAAAGATTGATGAACTCTGAATGCTGATGGAAGCATACTTTTTTTTTAAACTTTCTTTATTTTTGTTGTTTTCTTTTCTTTGTGTTTTCTTTTGCAACATGCTTAATATGGAAATATGTTTGACATGACCTCATATGTATAATAAAAGTCAAAGTGTTTGCATTCTCAAGAAAGAGGGAAGGACAGAAAGGATGGAGAGAACTTAGAACTCGATTTTTAAAAACTGATTTTTGGGGGGCAGCTAGCTGGCGCAGTGGATAGAGCACCGGCCCTGGAGTCAGGAGTACCTGAGTTCAAATCTGACCTCAGACACTTAACACTTACTAGCTGTGTGACCCTGGGCAAATCACTTAACCCCAATTGCCTCACTAAAAACAAAAACAAACAAACAAACAAAAGACAAACAACTGATTGTTAAAAATTATTTTACATGTAACTGGGAAATGGTTGATGAAACTAAAAAGAATGCTCTGGCAGAAAACAGCTGTCAATGAAGTTTGACTATCACACACACATATGCATAAGACTAGGAAGGAGAAAGAAAATGGTTAAAGGGGAGGGGTGGAGCAGGAAGCCTCACACTAGACTTTTTTTTTTCACTTTATGATTAAGCCCTACAATTTAGAAAGACCTTAAGAGAGATAATGCCTGTAAAATCACATAATATCCCTAAAATCACTTGGCATACAGTACCTGGCACATAGTAGGCCCATAATAAATGCTTTGTCCTTTCCTCTCCGCCCCCTCTCCTCCCCATCCCCATTCCCTTCCAAATCAAAGGTTGGCCCAGGTTATAAGCAACTGTACTTTATTCAAATATCTGTGTGTTTTTCCAGAAGGTGGAGGGCTGGGGCAGAAGGAAGTATACTAGACAGTTGCCTGACACATATAAAGATTAAGTGACTTGCCCAGGACCATTCAGCTAACAAGAGTCAGACTTAAGATTAGAGCCCAAGTCTTCCTGTTGCCAGGCCCAGCTTATTATCTACTCTTCCAGGCTACCTCTATGTAACCATCATTATTTCCTTCATTCTTTCATGCAACATTTATTGAGTAGCCACTATATGTGGGCAGTTAGGTGGTATGCTAGATAGAATGCAAGGCCTGGAGTCAGGGGGACCTGAGTTACAATCAGGCCTCAGACACTTACCAGCTGTATGAGTCTGAGCAAGTCATTTAAACCCGTTTGCCTCAGTTTCCTCATCTGTAAAATGAACTGGAGAAGGAAATGACAAACCACCTCATTATCTTTGCCAAGAAAACCCCAAACAGGAGTCACAAAGAGTCAGGTGTGACTAAAATGACAACAACAACAAACACAAGTTCCTACATACTATGCTAGGTCATAGGGAAAATTCAAGATGTTTAAAAATAGATGATCCCTTTCCTAATAAGTTTATAATCTAGTGGCATTTGAAACAGACCTTGAAGGATGGATTGGAAGAGCAGAAAAAGAATGGTGCTCCAAGCAAAAAGGAACAGTATGAATGAAAGTTCAAATACAAGACATTCCATTAGTATTTATGTTTGTTTCCACAAAGTAATATATTTACATACCTACGTTATCTCCCCAAATAAAATGTAGACTCCTTGAGAATAGGGATTTTTTCTCTTTCTTTTATTCGTATCCACAGTACTTAGCACATAATAGGTGCTTTTTTCACATAATAGGTGCTTTTTTTTGTTGTTTTTGGTTTTTTTGGTGAGGCAATTGGGGTTAAGTGACTTGCCCAGGGTCACACAGCTAGTAATTGTTAAGTGTCTGAGGCCAAATTTGAACTCAGGTCCTTCTGAATCCAGGGCCAGTGCTCTATCCACTGAGCCACCTAACTGCCCCACATAATAGGTTCTTAATAAATGCTTATTGATTAATTGATTGAACCTTTTGATTAACAATAAGAACATAATGTAAGTAATTAAGCCTGTGAGCATAAGACATAATCCTTATTCTGGTCATTCCAGGATCAAAAAAGGATTTAAGGGGCAGCTAGGTGGTGCAGTGGATAAAGCACTGGCCTTGGATTCAGGAGGACCTGAGTTCAAATCCAGCCTCAGACACTTGACACTTAACTAGCTGTGTTACCCTGGGCAAGTCACTTAACCCTCATTGCCCTGCAATAACAAAAAACAGAAAACAAAACAAACAAAAAAAAGGATTTAAGACACCAGACTGATTAAAACTATACAAAGTCAGGACATGGCAGAGGGCTCGGCTCTGCCATGGATCAGTCCTTGAATAGTAGATGACTTGCTTCTGGGAGCATAAAAAAAGAATGTAAAGACACCAGTTTAACAAACTATCCATTGCATGGTAATTTTGAATAAGGGCCTTCATGACTGGCAAAGATAGGTGAATCAAGAGATATCATGACATAGTGAATAGGGCACCTGACTTGAAGTCAGGAAGGCTTGAGTTAAAATTCCACCTTAAATACTTATTAGCTGTGTGACCCAGAGCAAGTCACTTAACCTCTCTGGGACAAAGTTTCTTCATCTATAAAATGGGGGAGTTTTGAGGGGGTGAGGGTGGAGGAAACTCCAGGGCAGCTAGGTGATGCAGTGGATAGAATGCCAGACCTGGAGTAAGGAAGACTCCTTTTTGTGAGTTCAAATCTGGACTCAGATACTTACTAGCTCTGTGACCCTGGGCAAGTCACTTAACCCTGCTTGCCTCAGTTTCCTCATCTGTAAAATGAGCTGGAGATGGAAATGGCAAACCACTCCAGTATCTTTGCCAAGGAAACCCCAAATGGGATTACGAAGAGTCGGACATGACTAAAATGACTGAACAACAAAACAATACTGTCAGTCATCAATATGGCAAGCCTGGGGGAGCACAGGGTCACTAGGCTGACTAAGGAGATGCAAACCAACCAGGGTCAAAAAAGAAGAGCATGTTAAGACTTCTATGTGGATTAATATTGGGATCAGGCCCATGAGTGGTCACTGCACTTACAGCCTAGGTGAGATAGGAAGGCCCAGACTCAAAAACAAAGGAAAAAAAAAAGGAAGGAAACAAAAAAGAAGAAAAAGAAAAGAGGGTCATTGAGGCATATTTTTTTAAAAACAGAGAACAGAAGGAATGCCAGACAGAAGTATCAACAAGCAAGACAGCTTTGCAAGCTACAACTAGAATTTATTATAAATTTGAAAAGAAAAGCAAACTCTACATAATAGGTATTTGTAGTTCTAGTTTTTGTAGTTCTAGTATTTGTAGTTCTGCAGCTAGGTGGCGCAGTGGATAGAGCACCGGCCCTGGAGTCAGGAGGACCTGAGTTCAAATCTGACCTCAGACACTTGACACTTACTAGCTGTGTCACCCCCGGGCAAGTCACTTAACCCCAATTGCTTCACCAAAAAAGCATACATATATATACATATATGTATATGTATATGTGTATATATATATATATATATATATACACACAAACACTATTCTATTTAACACTATTTTTTCTGTTCTGCTATGTATATGGAAATGCCCATTTTATTTGATGTTTTATATATATGGAGCTATATTATACATATGTGTGTATATATATGTATATATATATGTTAAATAGAAGTTATTAAGGCTAATCTTCAAAGCAACAAACTTAATTTCCCATTTTTTAAACAATGGTTTGCATAGCTGTCTTTCCTCAAGATTATTGATATCCAGAGAGGCAGCTAGGTGGTGCAGTGGATAAAGCACTGGCCCTGGAGTCAGGAGGACCTGAGTTCAAATCAGGCCTCAGACACTTAACACTTACTAGCAAGTCACAACTCCAAATGCCTCACCCAAAAAACAAAAAAATTATTGATGTCTAGTTATTGCATATGCTTAATAAATTTCCATTCTTATTTTCAAGGAAGGAACTGTGTGTGTATGAGTTGTTGGCATAATCTTCCAAGTCACACTATTCTCAATATCAGAAGATCCCAAGTTCATAAGACTCCTGGAACAAGTATAAGAGAAGGACATGTTCACAGAAGAAGGGGTGATTCTGAATCTAGTAAATTACTCCATACTCTGACTTGTTCAGCTATCCAAGGAGTCTGTAGGTGTATGTATACACCCTACCAATTTAGCAGTATCATTAAAATGAGCTGACATTTTCTATTTCAACATTCAATTTAACATGTATTCATTGAGCATCTACTATAATTATTACTGATTTCTACCTTCTAGTCAAACCAAAGAATGATAAGGCCTCCTGAGAGATCTGAATATGACATTCTGGACAAAAAGTTAGGACTGTAACGACTGGAATGACGCCACCTGCTGGGGAGTTACTATAGGAAAGCTCCGCCATGAGGAGAAGGCATCTGAGGGCAAGCCACGCAGCTTTCCTTGGCATCAGGAAGTGATGTTTGCTCGTGGGTACTGTCAATCAAGGCTACCAGCCAATTAGCTTGGAGATGTGTGTGTGAGCGAGAGTGGATGGGACGTTCCCAGTTTCACAGGAGGCTTGTGGGATGAAGGAGGTGTGGCTCACTCTCTTTCATCGGGACTCCTGTGGAAAGTGGAGCTAAAATGCGCTCTCCCTTTGATAGATGAATCTAGGCTTTTCTCTCTCTCTTCACCAAATTCTTATTCTCCTTCATAAATGCTTAAAAGTCTAACTCTTGCTAAAGCTTCTAATTTATTGGCAACCACTCATTAGATATTTTAGACAGACTAGCTGGAATTTTAGTCCCTTACAACACAAAATTTCCCATTTTTAAAATGGAATTTGGATGATGATGGCTATTGATTGAGCTGAGTAGGAAACCTTAACTAGTAACACATAATCCACTTTAACCCAAGTGTTAAGACCTTTTAAATTCTGTCTGATGACATATTTGAAAATAGAGAAAAGAGAATGGCCTAGAGTTATTTGAATATCACATGTAAAGGATGTCTTTTATTATGTCTGTACTTTCTGGTTCCAACTTTAAGAGCTGGTGAATTTGAGAGCAGAATGACCACTTTTACAAATCTTCCTCTACCCCTTAATCAATGGTCCCTTCTCTTCCCTGACTTTTCACACAGATGTTTGCTATCCTCTTTCACCTTCCCTTGGACTAAGTAATCTCTAATGTCTCTTCCTGATCAAAAAATTCTGTGATTAATTTATAAGAATGCAAGTCATAGGGACAGCTAGGTGGCACAGGGGATAAAGCACTGGCCTTCGATTCAGGAGGACCTGAGTTCAAATCCAACCTCAGACACTTGACACTTACTAGCTGTGTGACCCTGGGCAAGTCACTTAACCCTCATTGCCCTGCAAAAAAAAAGAAAGAAAAGAATGCAAGTCATTCCCCAATTGAGAAGTGGTCAAAGGATATGAACAGGCAGTTTTCAGATGAAGAAATCAAAGCTATCTATTGTCATATGAAAAAATGCTCTAAATCACTATTGATTAGAGAAATGCAAATTAAAACAACTCTGAGATACCACCTCATACCTATCAGATTGGCTAATATGACAAAATGAAAATAAGAAATGTTGGAGAAGCTGTGGAAAAAATGGAACACTAATGCATTGTTGGTGGTGTTATAAACTGATCCAACCATTTTGGACCCCAATTTGGAACTATGCCCAAAGGGCTATGGGACTGTGCATACCCTTTGACTGAGTAATACTAGGACTGTATCCCAAAGAGATCATAAAAAAGGGAAAAGGACCCAAATGTACAAAAATATTTATAGCAGTTCTCTTTGTAGTGGCAAAGAATTGGAAATTGAAGGAATGCCCATCAATTGGGGAATGGCTGAACAAGTTGTGGTATATGAATGTAATGGAATACTATTGTGCTGTAAGAAATGATGAGCAGGCAGATTTCAGAAAAACCTGGAAAGACTTAAGTGGACTGATACTTAGTGAAGTGAGCAGAACCAGAACACCGTACACAGTAACAGCAACATTGTGTGATGATCAGCTGTGATAGACTTAACTCTTCTCAGCAGTGCAATGATCCTAGAAAATTCCAAAGAACTCATGATGGAAAATGCTCTCCACATCAAGAAAAAAGAACTGCGGATTCTGAATGCAGATTGAACCATACTGTTTCTACTTTTGTTTTTGTTTTTTTGTTTTTTGAGGTTTTCCCCCTTTGTTCAGATTCTTCTTTCACAACATGACTAATGCAAAAATATATTTGATGTGATTGTACATATGTAACCTATATCAGATTGCTTGCTGTCTTGGGAAGGGGGGAAGGAAGGAGAAAAATTTGGAATTAAAAAATCTTATGAAAACAAATGTTGAAAACTATCTTTACATGTAATTGGAAAATAATAATATACTTTTATGATTAAATAAATACATAAATGTGCCTGTCTCATGGTACTCTTGAGGCAAAAAAAAAAAAAATCTGTGATTGCATGATTCTATGGTGTGATGAAACAGAAAGTAGTCAGTCAGGGACCTAGGAGAAATTACTTAGCAGGAGACTTAGACTCTGAAATCTATTGAGAATATAAAGGATGGGGGCAGCTAGGTGGCACAGTGGATAAAGCACCGGCCCTGGATTCAGGAGTACCTGAGTTCAAATCTGGCCTCAGACACTCAACACTTACTAGCTGTGTGAGCCTGGGCAAGTCACTTAACCTCCATTGCCCCTCAAAAAAAAAAAAAAAAGAATATAAAGGATGGCCAGAAACTTAAGAGATATCAGTCAGAGACACAAACCATTAAAGGCAGCAGTGTTGGGCTAAAAGTCAGGAAAACCCAAGTTCAAATCCAGCCTCAGATACTTCCTAGCTGTGTGTGACCCAGAACAAGGCACTTGCCCCTCTCAGCCTCAGTTTTCTCATCTGTAAAATTGGAATAATAATAGCTCCTACCTCCCAGGGTTGTTGTGAGGATAATGTCTGTAAAGCATTTTTAAAACCATAAAGCACTACATCAATGTTAGCTATTATTGTTATTATGCATTTTAATATCTCATAAGGCAGGGAGGCCTCAGTAACTGTGCTATTTTTATTTAGTTAAAAGCTTCTAGAAGCTTCCTGCCGCCTGACCTCATGAAAACCTAACCATGGAGCTCTCTTGATCTCCCTTCAACTTGAGGAAGGTTCTGTCTGTGCTCAACATTTATGAAATCCACATACACCCTCTTTTGACTCTGCTAGTAAGATAAACTGGCAGTGACTAAAGGCTTAGGATGTCAGAAACAGAAGGACCTTAGAGTTTAACTCTCCTGATTTACAGGTGAGAAGATGTATCCCCAGAGAGGTGAGCTTGGCTTGCCCAAGGTTAAGGGTGTTGGCAGGACTAGGACCTTACCAGTGAGTCCCAGATCTCTAGCTCAGTGTGCTTTCTATTATGATATGACTAGATGTTGGGGGAGGATTTGGTAAAATACCAGCTTTCACATGGTTTTTACTGCCAGGACCTTAAAACTTAGGAATTCAGAAGCAGCTGTGCATTGTTCCAAATGACTTCTGCCCTATTGCTAGAGCCTCTTCTTAAAATCCACTTTACATAGACTATGATTATGGTGTCTGACACTTAATATTCTTGTAAAAGATTTCAAGACAAAAAAAATATATACTTGGTGCTAATTGACGTCTAAGGCTTTTTTTCCCCAGTGTTTCATATATATTTTTTATCAATGAATTTTCTTCTTTCATTTCATTTATGGTATGAATCATTTTTACTAATTTCAGGCTTGGGTGATATTAATGGAGAAAAATAAATTTAAAGAGGAATTAATTGCCTTATGAAATTTCCTTATAGCCCAATGATTTTAGTATTTAGCCTGAATATTTAATGACATAGAAGACTTTTTCTCTCTCCCTCTCTGTCTATAGGTTGAAGCACTGGAAACATTACTACTCCTTTACTCAGCATTCTCCAGGGGAGATGTCTTGACACACCCTGCCTCTCCCATTGAGTAATTCAGAGGAGCCTTGTTTCAGCATGTTCTGGAATCACCTTTTTTTTTTTCTTCCCCTTTATAAAAAGTTCAACAGGAAATTCTTAATCATTCTTCATTTAGTACTTTCAGTTACTCAGGAGTTCATTTATCCCCCTAATGGGTGACTGATGGGTGGCCCTAAATTTTATTTATGAGATTTCTCCCATATGTTGATAAGGGTATAATCACAAAATCCTGCACATTTGTAGCAATTCACAAAAATTGCTCAATGAAGGTTCCCAATGAATAACTAAATGTGATTATCACTATTTCATAAGTGGAGAAACTGAGGTAATAGAGATGAAATGATTTTCACATGATGAGTCACTGAGTAAAGCAGAAGCAAAATCTCATAGTTGCCTAAACTGCCCTAATTACTAACTGTTCTTCCATATCAAAAATTAAATATTACAATATGTTTTGTTTTTTCTTTAAAATTTCCCATCTTTTAAAACCAAAATAGAGTTTAGAACTTCATATCAACATGGCTTACTGACTAGAACACTCCTCTTGGGGCCAAGAAGACACAGGATTAAATATCATCTCCAGCACTTCTTAGATGTATGATCATGAGGAAGTCACTTTTCTCTGGGTATTAGTTTCCTCTTCTGTAAAATGGTGATAATAGCATTTGTAGTGTCTACTATACAGAATTTTTTTTTTTTTGCAGGGCAATGAGGGTTAAGTTTCTTGCCCAGGGTCACACAGCTATAAGTGTCAAGTGTTTGAGACTGGATTTGAACCCAGGTCCTCCTGAATCCAGGGCCAGTGCTTTATCCACTGCGCCACCTAGCTGCCCTACGGAATTGTTTTGACACTCAAATGAGGTAATGTGTATAAGGTGTTTTCCCATCCTCAAAGAATTATTTCAATATTGTTATTGTTGTAGTTATTATTATCATTGTTTTTATTAAATTATCATCCAACAGTGGAATGGTAATAATAATTATTATTACATTCTCATCTAATTTGGTGGCATTCAGATAGAAATGGTCTTGGGACAAGTTGATATAGGGCCATTCCTTTTTTATTAAACGTTATAAAGACTGCTACCCAGGCACTTATAGTTGAATAAAAATATTAAGATACAAGCTCATCTTCTATAGGCTCACAGAAAACATCTTCAGTAAAATTCCAGTAGCAGACAATAAAACAAAGATGACATGTGCCTGATCCCACATGATTTTAATCTCTCCTGCTAGGCCTCTATATTTTGAAAGGTTTTTATTTCTGAGCATCTTAGAGATTACAAATATTTGCTAACAGTGACATCTATTAAAAACATTCTTAAGTTGTAGATCAAGGTGATATCCAGAGGAGCATGGAAAACAGTTCATTCCTTATTCATGCTCTGATTCTAGTACAATTTATTGGTTAAGGTATCCAGGATATTTTGAGGTCTGTATTGGTAGTATGGGAATTTGTCATCTGTCAGTCCAGAAAGTTAGCAAGCCTCTGATGCATACTTCTAACCACCAGTCTTATCTTGTTATGTATTTTATAGAAGCTAAATTTTTATAGTGATGTGTTGCGCATTTTCTACTATTCCCTTGAATAATCTGCATTAATCACTAAATATGGACTACTTAAGGATAAATCTATAATTTCTAGTAGAATAGCCTAGTTCTTATTTACTACCATAAACCCCTCAGTTTCTATAAACAAATCAACTAACTTGACTAATATGATTAAACACTAGTTACTCCCTATTACCTCCAGGTTCAAATATAAAATCCTTTATTTGGCATTCAAAGCCCTTGCCAATTTGCCCCATCACTACCTTTCCAGTCTTATGACATCTTACACTCCTCTCTCTACCCCCATTTCCCTCTAATACAGTGACACCAGCTTTCTTGTTATTATTTTGTTATTGTTGTTGCTGAGTCTATTTCCAAAAGTATTTCCAAAGATTTTTTTAAATTTTATTAATATGTACTACAAGAATGTATATCCATCATCTTTCGCCTTTTTGAAGAAGCTTTTATCTTTCTATAGCTATCTTAGGATGTTACATCCCATGTTTCTTTAATAGTGTAGGTCATTTTGTTAGGATACTTTTCAAATATTCTATGGTTTATTTCATAATTCTGAAAGTATACGTTAACACTGATATTGCAGAAGTACTAATTGCTTTAAATATGTTCTTCTCATTCAGCTTTAACTTCAGGATGAGAGTAAGCTTCTTGAAATTGAACCACCACCTTCTCCTAGATGTCTCTATGCTTGGTGAGTCTGGCCTAGATTGTCTGGCCTAGATGAATGATAACAAGGTATTTTGTACATATCACCTTCATCCATTAGTTCAATTTGACATCAATATTCAAACCTGAAATCTTCAGTCTCCATCTTGCCTTGGCAATTATTAAGAATTTTACCCTTGTTGAGCGCAAATGATATTTGATAACATCAGAGAAAGATTCCATTCAATGAAGGAACTTTTAAATGTGTTTTTTGTGGAAGTCATGTAACATGTAATTCATGTGCATTAAGTGATTAAAAAGATGTTGTAGCTCAACTCTTTAATATGGAAGTTATATTTTCTTCTGTTCAAGAGAGATTATGATAGATTTAAGACTAGACAGAATCATAATAAGCTTAAACTATTTCCCTAAAAAATATTACATAGCATATCAATTTTGTTGACATTATTGTTTTGGGGTCATGTTTTAAATAAAGAACATTTTTCTATGTAGACACCAATGCTCTAACATTCATATTAAACTTGGGTCTATTTACTATATGTGCAGTGTATGGATAAGCCATAGGTTTGGAATAGAGTCAAAGGTCTAAAGATAATCAATGAAAAACTGCATAAATGTTATGATACTTTGGATCAATTTGTTCAATAATTACTGAATTGATATTACATTAATAGGACTTTGGAGCACAACTTTTTTACTGCTCCATCAATATATTGTTTTCTTCTGTTTACAGATTTTTTTAGTAATATAAGCATATTGTTATTATCATCAAATATTCTACATAGAATACAATGAGGGGGGAGAATGGAGTTCCTACAAAGAAATAAACTTTTAGAAAGTAGATCTAAGGCCATACAATGTAATGAAAATTAAAGCAGGGTCCTACATGACTTGAGCAACCCAATTTTCCTACTCACTGCTTTTAGATAAAAATCCCATTTGATGAATTCATTCTATTAAGGAAACCATACTACATAAAATGAAAGGGGGGGGGAAGGGAATGAGCATTTATATAGCACCTACTATATACCAGACACTGTGCCAAGTATTTTTTTTTTTGCTGGGCAATGGGGGTTAAGTGACTTGCCCAGGGTCACACAGCTAGTAAGTCAAGTGTCTGAGGCCGGATTTGAACTCAGGTACTCCTGAATCCAAGGCCGGTGCTTTATCCACTGCGCCACCTAGCTGCCCTGTGCCAAGTATTTTATAAATAATACCTCATTTGATCTTCATAGCAACCCTTTGAGGTAGGTGCTCTTATTATCCCCATTTTACATTGAGGAAACTGAGGCAGAGATTAAATGATGTACCCAGGTCACACCACTAGTAAGTGTCTGTGATCAGATTTGAATTCCCACCTTCTGATTCTAGGCTGTATCCATTGCACCACCTAGCTGCCTATGACCAGTCTGATAAACTATGAATTCATTTAGAATTAGAAGGGATCTGAGTAACCATCCAGTCCTAGCCCTTCATTATACAAATGAAAAAAAGACATCCAAAAAAATGAAGCTCCTTTCCCATGATCACAGAGTTGTTCAGTAGCAGAGCTGGGACCCAAGCCCAGGACTCTGGACTCAAAATGCAACGATTTTTCCCCTATAATACTACCTCTCAACAGCAATCCCTTCGTAGTTAGATTTGCCAGCTAGATGTGTGAAACTAAGGCATGACTTCTTGACATAATTTGTCTAAACTCTGTATTACCCCCCAACACCTCTGCACTCAGCCCAAATTTAAAATGTGTTGTTTCATTGAATTACTATGTTAAAAATAAAGTAACAGTTATATATGGAAACTAATAGCTGCTGCTATCAGTGCAAAGAAGACCATATATCCAAAAGTCAAACTGTGTGTACTAAGTAAGATCTTGCAGTTTGACAAAAGAATAATGGATTGATAACTTTATGAATGTGTCTTCATTGGCAAAAAGAAATAAGAAATATGGTCTAATGATCAAAGTTTTGCATGGTACTGATCAAATGACTATTGGTTTGAACATAAGCAAAAGAAACATAGGCAAAAGCTTCATAGCCTAACAGGAAGTCCTTTTAAGATATGTCAGGTCATTAGTGATTATATTTATTTGTTAATAAATTGGTCTATATGGTGCTCTTTACACTTAATTCTTCAAAGATTTGTACAGAGGGGAAAACAATATATATGCCGAACCACCCATAGAGAATCCCTCTTCAATTTGGATTCTATGTTAGACATCTTCCATCATGGTGGCAAAGCTTTTTGAACACCATAATCCACTCAAAAGAGTTTGTCCTAGCTTACTATACAAGAAAAACCAAGTTCATGAAGACTGCCTGTTGTTCACATAATGTTATACAGTTAGATGGACAACCCATAAAACTGGTCCATCAGGACATGTTGCTTGGAGAGACAGCAAAAGACCTAGAATTGAACAGTAGGAGACAATTAGGATGAATCGTCTTTGGAAAGTCGTGCAATTCTTTAAATAACCCTGAGTTTTCCCTGAAGGTCTTTAAAAAACAACGATCTTCAGTAATAAATTCCTTCTTTGTGGTAAGCAACAAAGTAAAAATATAAACAAAGCACAGGTCCAAACCTTTAAAGAGTCATAGGACATCACTAGAAGACTATTGTTGTTGTATTATTTTTACTGAGTCAGTTCAGTGGAAACAGTATATCAGGAAATGCCTGTGTTGTTTAAAATAAAAGTATCAACAATATTGTATGATGATCAACTATATAGACTCAGCTCTTCTCAGCAAGACAATGCTAAAAGACTCATGAAGGAAAATGCTTTCCACATACAGAAAAAAAGAACTAAGGAGTCTGAATGAAGATTGAAGCATACTATTTTCACTTTTGTTGTGGTTGTTGTTTCTTCTTTCTTGTATTTTTTTTCCTTTTGTTCTGACTCTTCTCTTACAATATGACTAATGTGTAAATATGTTTAACATGATTGTAATGTATAACCTATATCAGATTGCTAGCTGGTCTCCGGAGGAGGGAGGGAAGGGAGGGTTGGAGAAAAATTTGGAAAAATCTTACAAAAGTGAACGTTGAAAACTCTCTTTACATGTAATTTGAAAAAAAAAAAAAAGGTCTAGTAAAATGAAAAAAAAAATTGAAGACTATTGTCCCAGTGCAAAAGAAAATGTAAATGTTCAATGCATCCAACCAGCTTAGTGTTCTGTGGTTTCTTGGAGATGCTGCGGTTCTCCTGTGTAGTATAATCTCAAATGACTCCTATACAGAGGAGTTGATCCTTAAAAACCCAAGACCTAACCATAGAAAAAGGGCTTGAAAACCAGATGTTAGCCTAACTGTAGAAATGCAGCCACTTCCAGATATGAAGTAGTATATACCTTTATGAGGTACTAACAAGTCCCTTCAGTGAATTAGAAAGGAAATAATCATAGGACAATGACTGTCCATGCCCTCCAGGTACCCTTTAAAAGTGGTTCAGTAAATCAAAGTAGAAGTCAGAACCAAAGAGAAATCCAGCCCCTGAAAAATGAAAAAAAATGTCTACAAGTAGAGTACAAGAAGCTTGGTAGAGCCATGAGGGGGCACAGTGGATTAAGTGCAGGATCAGGAATCAAGAGGATCTGAGTTCAAATTTGGCTTCAGACAGTGACTAGCAGTGTGACCCTGGGCAAGTCACTTAACCCTGTTTGCTTTAGTTTCCTTATCTGTAAAATGAGCTAGAGAAGGAAATGGCAAACCATTCCAGTATCTTTGCCAAGAAAACTCCCAAAAGGGGTCACAAAGAATTGGACATGACTGAAAAACAATTGAACAACAAAAGAGCTGTGAGTGTAGAAGCATGAGTAAAGAAAACCACTACTAAGACACAAGTTAAGATTCCAGAAATCAGGCTGCTTGGCCCTATTGGTCTCTATGTCTGGACACATGGAGTGTTGCTGAACCCCTGCCCCTACCTCCATCTCCCACTATTGACCCCAAGGCAATAATCTTGTATCTTTCTCCCCATGAGTTCCTCAAGGAGGCCAGAAATGTTTCCTTCTGGGCAAGGATGAAAGTGTATTATCTTTCTTTAAGAATAGGAGTTTTGGGGCAGCTAGGTGGTGCAGTGGATAAAACACCAGCCCTGGATTCAGGAGGACCTGAGTTGAAATCCAGCCTCAGACACTTGACACTAGCTGTGTAACCCTGGGCAAGTCACTTAGCCCTCATTACCCTGCAAAAAACAAGGGAGAAAAAAAACTAAGATTAGGAGCTGTGAACTTTATTTTTAAAATATTTTTTGTACCTGTGTTACAAAAAAAATTGTCTTCCTTTGTAATCATATGTTTTTTATTTTATGGACTTAAAAACACTATTCTAGAAAAGGGATCCATGACGCAAAAAAAGGTTATGAACCCCTACTTTAGACAGGATTTTGCTGTTCCAGATATACTTATTAAAACATGGTTGGAAGGAGACAATTGAGGAGGCAATATCCCCAAAGAAGAGAGAGAGATCAAACATGGAAATATTTTGCCAGAGTCCTATCTCTGACTGGAGGCTCAGGGCTAAAACAAATATGTAGAGAGAATTGCATGTCGTATGATTCACTCTCTAAGGAAAGAGGAGTGTTCCAGCTTTCTAGGTAATGATGCAGTAATAAGGTGGAGGGAAGGAGACTTAGGAGTGACTGAACAATACCCCAAAAACCCCACTAAATGCTATATCCAAATATCCATTATGGACCTATCACTCAGGATTTTATCTTAACCTTACTGAACCTATTAAATTTACATTTATGCTCCATCTGACTTGGAATAGCATGCAAGCTACTTTCTTTTGCTTATTCTAAAGCTATCTCTTTCAGGTTGCAAGAGACACTTTAGAACTAGTATTCTAGGATTTAATAAGCAAGTCCATGTTCATCCTTTCATTACCTTTCTCGATCTCATAGACCGATACTAGCTAGAGATGGAAGAGTTTGGATAAAAGTGAAGAGGACAGAACTGTAAGTGTCTTAAGGAGCAGAAGAGGATGGTAGAAAAAGGCATGGTCCATCTTCCTTCCTCTATGTCTGTCTTGCAAGTGTTGTGCCTTTAAACAGATTCAATAAATAAGAAAGCTTATAGTCAGGGAAGGAGAAAAGTTAGGATGGGATATAGTTCTTTTGTGAGGCAATAAATTAATTTATTGGCACACACAAAAAGTATAGCTTTTTGAGCCTTTAAAAAGTGCTTTATATGTATTACTTTATTAGAGCTTCAAAACAATCCTGTGAGGTGGGTTCTACAGGTATTATATGGCATTTATTAGATGAGGAAGCTGAGACTCTGAGGAGTCAAATTACTTGCCCACGATAACACAGCTAGTAAACTTCAGAGGCAGGATTTGAATCCAGGTCTCCTGACTCCAAGTCCAGCACTCTTGCTTCTACCTTTCTTTCTTTTTTTTTCTTTTCTTTTTCTTTTCTTTTTTTGGTGAGGCAATTGGGGTTAAGTGACTTGCCCAGGGTCACACAGCTAGTAAGTGTCAAGTGTCTGAGGCTGAATTCGAACTCAGGTTCTCCTGAATCCAGGGCCCGTGCTCTATCCACCGCACCACCTAGCTGCCCCGCTTCTACCTTTCTTGACAAAGAGTGGGTAGCCCAGGAATGAAACACAGTCCAGGGCAGGTATTTGCAGTTCTTTCAAAGGAAGAAAGGATTAGCTGATTCATCAACCAGCCACACCACATGAGAGTCGGTTTGTTTAGGCTGCGTTGTTAGGGTGACCTGTTCCCAAAGCGAAAACTCCTTTACCATAAAGAAGACTCAGTTTCTTCCCTTTGAAAATGTCTTTGCATTATCTCTCTGTGCCAGCAGTATTATGTGCTGATGAGGCACACTTACCCCCGGCATAGCCAATTACAGTCTGTTTGGGTAATTAATGTGGGTGGAGGACACCTGGTCTATTTTCCAGCTCAACAGCATTGGCTATTTTTTGTTTTTTATTTCAACACTTTTGAAGTATAAGAGAAAAAACACCACTTTCCTAAAGATGCTTACTTTGTGCGAGGCACTGTGCTGAGCTGTAGAGATACAAAGATAGGTAGATCGATAGGGAGATACAGAGACAGAGACAGAAAGACACAGAGAGAGAATAAATTCCCAAAGTATATATTATTTCTGTGAACACACATCTTGTTTTTATAGGGTCAGTAATGAATCTGGTATCAAGTTATATATTTTTTTTTACTTTTCACATCCCTGAACTTGTTGAAAGTCTTCTTAAGGGGCAGCTAGGTGGCGCAGTGGATAAAGCACTGGCCCTGGATTCAGGAGTACCTGAATTCAAATCCAGTCTCAGACACTTGACACTTACAAACTGTGTGACCCTGGGCAAATCACTTAAGCCCCATTGCCTGCCCCCCCCCCAAAGTAATCCACATACATCATATACAATTCTAATAGAGCAGACTAAAAAGTGACACTCCCCCCACCACCACCACCAACGTGAGCTGACTGTCTTCACACTGACATAGTGAAACCTTTTTTGTTTTTTGTTTTTAGTTTTCCAGATACTTTAAACAGTTAAATTATATTGGGCTGGGGCAGCTAGGCAGTGCAGTGTATAAAGCACTGGCCCTCGATTCAGGAGGATCTGAGTTCAAATCCAGCCTCAGACACTTGATACTTACTAGCTGTGTGACCCTGGGCAAGTCACTTAACCCCCATTGCCCCGCAAAAATAATAATAATAATAATAATAGGCTAAAAAAAATCCCTCTCAACAGGAGCACTCACTGCAAACATTACAACTGTCTCTGGCTTTCTCCTCTCTCCCTGGGAGTGAAGTGGAAAGGAAATTACATAAACTATCAGCTCAGCTCATCTCTAAAGTCGCCACCCTCTGTAGCCTAAAGCAAGTCCCTCCCCGTCTCCTTTTTCTTATCTGAAAAATGAGGATAATGCATGCCTCTCTGTGGAGATGGGAAAAATAATTAGTCTTTAAAGTGCTTTGAAGATGAAAAGTGTTCTATAAATACCATATTTGTCACCTGTGCCCATTTTAAGGACATAACATGTAGTCCCATGTGTTAAATTTGCATCTGATAATCAATCCTTCAGTTGAGCAATGGTGGTATAAGCTTAGAGTTGTTGGTGTATTGAAATGTGTTTCCATGGTTAAATCTTGGCAAAAGACCCAGGCATTTCCATATTTGTACTCCTCGGTGTGTAGAATGCACCTCTAGCCTCTGACCAGAAAGGAAGGAGCTGGGAATACTGCCTAATATAATAGGGGAGTTAGGGGAGGGGAGAAGGAGGCAACAACCAGTACAACAGATGATGGACCTGGAGTCAGTCAGTCAATCAATAACCATTTATTAAGATCCTACCATGTGCCAAACACTGTGCTAAGCAATGACAATACAAAAGAGGCAAATGACAGTCCCTTACCTCCAAGACCTGAGTTCTCATTTGACCTCAGACACTTACTAGCTATGTGACCCTGATCAAATCACTTAACCTCTGTCTGCCTCAGTTTCCTCTTCTATACAATGAGAGTTTTAATACCTCCCTCCCAAGGTTTCTATGAAGATAAAAATGAAATAATATTTTTAAAGTCCTTTGTAAACCATAGCTCTTATTATTGAGGAAAAGTCATTAATTGTCTTGGATAAAGAAGCAGTTTCACAGGATTTAAAGCTGGGACCTGAGAGATCATTTAATCTCACACTTTTCTCCCTCACACTTATTTTTCAAATAAGTGAAGGGACTTGCCCAAGGTCACCGAACAGAGCTCGGAGTCGAAGGCAAATTCTCTGACTCCAAACCTGGTGAATGCCCTTTCCTCAGCACAATATGAGAGGTGAAGCCTATCTGGAGTGGGGAGCAATTTGAAGAGTGTGGAGTTGGTAGAATCCAAGGCATGGCATAAAAGCTGTTTCACATAGAAGTGACTTGGAGATTGGGAAATTGACCCAAGTCATAGTCATAGGCTTTGAGATAAGATTAATTAGGTTGGGCAACTTTTCATTCTCCAGGTTTGTTTTTATTCTATCCTCTCCCTAGATTCTAAATGCTATTATGATTGGATCACAGATGATCTTATGAAATATTTTTAACCTGGTTTTTTTTGGGGTGGGACAATGAGGGTTAAGTGACTTGTCTAGGGTCACACAGCTAGTAAATGTCAAGTGTCTGAGGTCAGATTTGAACTCAGGTCCTCCTGAAACCAGGGCTGGTGCTTGATCCACTGGGCCACCTAGCTGCCCCCTTATGAAATATTTTAAAAGTAGGACATGGGAGGGCAACAGTCACTAAAAGAAAAATAAAATGAATCCCATAAAATTGTGGCCCAAAAAGAATATAAAAGGTTCTCATGGAGCAATTTGGAATTATGCCCAAAGGGCGATAAAGCTTTCCATACCCTTTGACCCAGCAATACCACTTTTGGGTCTTTTTCCCAAAGAAGTCATGGAAAGGGGAAAGGGACCCACATGTACAAAAATATTTATAGCTGCTCTTTATGTGGTGGCAAGGAATTGGAAGTTGAGGGGATGCCCATCAATTGGGGAATGGCTGAACAAGTTGTGGTATATGAATACAATGGAATACTATTGTGCTGTAAGAAACGATGAGCTGGAGGAGTTCAGAGAAACCTGCGTCTTGTGTGGGCTGATGATGAATGAGATGAGCAGAACCAGAAGAACATTGTACACAGTATCATCAACATTGAGTGTTGATCTACTGTGATGGACTACATTTTTCTCACCAATGCAATGGTACAGAAGAGTACCAGGGAACTCATGATAGAAGAGGATCTCCAAATCCAAGAAAAAAAAAAAAAAGAACTGTGGAGTATAGATGCTGAATGAACCATACTATTTCTTTTGTTTTTGGTGCCGTTGTTTTTTCTATTTTGAGGTTTTTCATCATTGCTCTGATTTTTCTCTTATAACATGACTAATGCAGAAATAGGATTAATGTTATTATGTGTTTTATATATATATATATATATATATATATATATATATATATATAAAACCTATATCAGATTACCTGCTGTCTAGGGGAGTGGGGAGGGAGGGGAGGGAGGGAGAAAAATCTGAAATTGGAAAGCCTGTATAAACAAAAGTTGAGAACTATCTTTACATGTAATGGGGGAAAAAATTAAATACTTTATTAATTTAAAAAAAAAAAAGGTTCTCATGGAACAAGGTGAAGTGAACTTGTTCACATGGTCACAGTCCAAAGAACTGCCTGCTCTGGGAAGCAGGAAGAAGCCACAATTACTAACAGCAGGGAATAAAGCAAACCCCATTCACATACTCTGCCTTACAAGAACTCATGCTTCAGCCAGGCCTTGTGAAATACCAGTAGTAAACACAAGAGGGAGCCTGGCCTGGTGGAGAGAGAGGCCTTAGAGCAAACTGGGTAATTTGGGAAGCATTGACCTACCACAAAATTCTGAGAGATGTAGTTTCCCCTTATCTTGCCTGAAACTAGTACTCTCTCACTTTCAGCCACCAAACCATGCTGCCTTTTCCCTATCACCCCACCTACTTTCAAGGTTTTATTTTGTGTTATCTTTCCACATTAGAATATAAACTCCTTGAAGGCAGAGTCTTGTATGCTTATATGTGTTTTCCCAGAATTTAATACAGAGCCTCAAAAAAGTAAACACTTAATAAATACTCTATCTACCCTGGCTATGTAATCTTTTAGTGTTCCAGAAGAGTGCTGGTGTTAAAAATATTGAACTTTGAGAGATAAGCTTGTCATCATTTTTTAAAAAACATACAGTTTTCCAAAGATAATTTAGCTCATTCTAATATTCCTCTTTAATTCTGAACCTAGCTCCTTGTCCAATTGCAGTGGCTGTCCAAAATAAATGTACTAATAGAAAAGTTCTATGAGTTGCCCATCTAATTGGTTTTGGTTTTTGTTTTTGGTGTTGTTTTTTTTGTGGGGGTTTTTTGCAGGGCAATGGGGGTTAAATGACTTGCCCAGGACCACACAGCTAGTGTCAAGTGTCTGAGGCCGGACTTGAACTCAGGTCCTCCTGTATCCAGGGCCGGTGCTTTATCCACTGCACCACCTAGCTGCTCCATTGCCCATCTAATTGTATGGCATAGTCTGGACACTAGACATTTTTCATGTACTTGGCAATTCTGCTATGGATAGTTAGACCAAACTCTTTTTGAGTTATTATTTATCTCACTTTAGGAGACTCTGCTGTGTTCTAAGCCTTGATGCAGTCAGCACAATGTCATTCACACACCAGATAATTTGACAGCCCTCACCATCTAGAAGGAATTGTTCTACAATAAATAATTATATAAGCTTTATAAAATATGTGCATATTTAACATGTTAAGATAAAATGTAATTCAATTCAACACAGCTTTATTAAAAGTCAACAAGCACTTTTAAGTGTTTAACTGTGCCAAGCAGTGCAGTAAATTTGGGGGATACAAAAAGAGGTTAAAAAAGAAAGTAGCATTCATTCCAATAGAGACAGTGACTACTACTACATGCAAGGTACTACACTGAAAGCTGAGAATATGAAGGCAAAAAAAGAAATCATCCCTACAATAAACAAATTCTAGCGACATTTCTTCCCTTTTATTTATTTATTTTTTTTGCAGGGCAATGAAAATTAAGTGACTTGCCCAGGGTCACACAGCTAGTAAGTATCAAACACCACCTAGCTGCCCCCCCCTTTTAAATTTCATGTAAAAGACTGTCTCCTCTTCCCTGTCCTACCCCCAAAATGTCCCAAAGGAATCTACCTATGAATAAGTTTTGTACATATCCTTCACTGGCTTTCTTTTAAATAGGGTGTGAAATTTCAAGATTTATTATCCTTACCGACTATAATTGACATAAGTCCTCAGTGATAATTTTTCAGAGTTATTTTCTTTTATCTTAAAGACTATGCATGTTCTTTTTATTGTAGAACCTTTTTATTGTGGTATCACAGTCTCTGATGTTTCCCATGTTCACCATAAGCAGTCCTTTAAGAGCCTTGTGAACTATTGCCACGGGGTGTATTAGATAGCCAATTGTTAAATTTTCAGAGTGAGTGTTTACACCTTGAAAATCAGCAAATGCTACAAATTAGAGATTGATTTTTAAAAAATATATATTTATTTTATTTATTACTTTTTGTTAAGTTTTGCATTCTGAGTTGTCTCCCTCCCTCCCTCCCAACCTTGCAGTAGAGAAGTCCAACATTTGATATGTGTGTGTGTGTGTGTGTGTGTGTGTGTGTGTGTGTGTGTGTGTGTAGAACCATACAATACATACTTCCAGATATCAGTTCTTTCTTTGGAAGTAGATAGCCTTTTCTTTCATAAGACCTTCATAGTTGATTTGAATATTTGTATTACTCAGAATAACTTAATCATTCACTGTTACTGTGTACAACATTCACTTGGTTCTGCTCATTTCCCTCTGTGAGAGATTGATTTATTATTTTAATGATTATCTAGACTTAAGAAAGTGATGGAGAAAAGGTTAATGATGCAGATTATCTTTAAAGAGTATTGTCATGGGGGAAATGGTTCATGTTGGAGGTCTTTAGGAATTCCTCTTTAAAGAATTACACCCTCTCACAAACAAATCCAGTCAGAATAAAATAATATTTTATTTAGGCACTAGAAAAAGGAAACCCGGGACAGCTAGATGGTACAGTGGATAAAGCACCAGTCCTGAATTCAGGAGAACGTGAGTTCAAATTCGACCTTAGACACTTGACACTTACTAGTTGTATGACCCTGGGCAAGTCACTTAACCCTCATTGCCCTGCAAAATAAATAAATAAATAAATAAATATTTTTTTAAAAAGGAAACCAAGAGAGAAGTCAAACTTCTGTCATGGGAAGATATTTCCAGAGATGTGGTTCTCTGAGGTACTTATCTCCTCAAGCAGGAAAAAGACTATAGAGGATGGATGGTGGAGGAACAGATGGGGTGATCATCTGACTGTGGAAAGTTCTCTTATTGGGAGTGATTGCCCAAGGGTAAAATATCCCCCACTGGTGGTGGGCTAGGAAAAGTGGGGTGAGAGGTAGCTGCGATCTCTTGAGCCATCTCTGTCCCCCTGGTACCATTCAGGCAGCAGTCATGGCCTTAATGGGCTTATCTCTTTTGCTTCAAGGCGTATCAGCTGGCCAGTTTAAACTTTAATTGTCCTAACCCCATAACAGTATCATGCTTGGGTTTTTTGGGAGAACCATTTGTTAAAACATCTGCCAGCACCCCTGACTGACTTTTTACCTTAACAATAGTGTGCTTTAACAAATTGTAATGCAGACTTCTCCTTGAACAAGGGAGTTTATGTCTGTCAAATTCACAAGTCTAGTCACTGGACCTTTAATATGCATATACCATGTGCTAGGATATGAAAAAAAGCAAAAACAGTCCCCTGCCCTCAAGGAGCTCACATTCTAATGGAGGAAACAATATGCAAACAAGTAGAAATGAAATATATGTAGATTGCTTTTGGAAAATGTCTAGTTCAAAAACAAATATACTAGATGTGTTTGCATGGGGAATTTTAGAAATAAAATGCTAACAAAACCTTCACAGAAAGAAAATATAGGATTTAGAGTGGCAGAGGACCTTAGATATTGTCTACTACACTGCCCTTATTTACAGATAAGGACATTTCTTCCCAGGGAGGTTAAATTACATCCAAAATCATAGTAAGCAGCTGAGCAAGGATTCGAATTAAGGTTCTCTGATTTCAAGCTACTTTCCACTATACCACACTACCCATAGACATCTATGGCACTGGGTGGCACTGGACTTAAGAGACAGGACAAAGAGGAGCAGGGGGAGGATCATGGTACTATCTACTCTATCAAATGCTAATACTGAAAGGGCAAGTGTCAGAGAAACTGTGAGGAAATGAGAGCTGGGCTCCTCTCCATCTAGAAAAGGTCTGCCTCGCCTTCCCCCACCCTCCCCACCTCCACCCCCAGCAAACAAAATCACATGATTCAGGGAAACCCTAGGCTGGTCACAATTAGATCTGCTCCTGAGCTATGTCTATGTCAGGGAGGAGTTGAAGGGATGTCCCTGTGTCACCTCCCCCTTTGGTTAAGGAATATGGCATTCCAATTGGCTAGTTCTAATTTCTGGTGTGGATTGAAATGCTTGAATAATTGATGAAGAAGGGGAGGGGCCAGTTGTGTTAGGAGATAAAAAGACCTGTGAACCTCCATTTTGTTTTTTACTTCACTAGAGAGTGACCTTTCTCTCGAGAATGACAACAAATGAGCCTTTGACACATCACCAGTGCTGAGTTCCAGAAGTTATTGGAGTTCTATTTCTTAGATACCCAGATAGGGAAACAGTATCAAGGATGGGGGAAAAGTAATAGTAAAAAGGAAAGGAACCTCAGAAGACAGGAAAAAGGCTGGGGAATGAGTGGAAAGTACCTGGGGTATATCTCAGTCTCACTTCAGCACTAGGTGTGCCTAATAACAAAAAACAAATGTAGAATGGTTCGAAAGACAACACAATTCCATTTCTAAAAAAAGATCTCCTTTCAATGTGTGCTAGTTATATGAAATTCAAAGATAGCACTCTTCTATTAGTTTTGTAACCATTAAAGTACAGGAATCTAGAGCACATTTGCAAAATGTGTACTTTAGAAGAAGCAAAGGTCTTTGTGGTAGCAAAGAAATGGAAGCATTGGAGAATGGCTTTTAAAAACCTGATTTATGAAAATAACAGTATACTTATGACAATCTGAAAATTAATGAAAACAATATTACAAAATTAAGGTCTTCAAATGGGGCAGAGGAGTTATAACTCGGAGTAGTGCATAGCAGATACTAAGAAAACCCAAAGAATGGGGTTCAGAACAGAATTTTTATAGGGTATAAAGACAAAAGTGAGTTGGTTATTTCATAGGTTTTACCAGTTAAGTTCTTTCACCTGTAAGAAGTTGAGGGAGTGATTATCTTTGAGAGGGATAAGTATAAAATAGTTTCATAAGAAAAGTTGTTTTACACAAGTAAATTTATAAGAAGTTTGAGATTCTTTGAAGGGGGTGCGGTTTGGGAGATCTAAAAAATAATCAGAAGCTAGAACTGACAAAGTTTGATCAGCCCCAGTCAATTCATTGGCCTGAGAACAAAAATAGATGGTTAGTCAGTTCTCAATGGATTGTGTTTATCATTGTTATGCAGGAAACAGTGACAATTACAAGCAATTTAGAGAAACTTGAGATCATAAAATCATAGATTTAAGACTAGAAGGAATCTTTTTTTTTTTTTTAGTGATGCAATTGGGGTTAAGTGACTTGCCCAGGGTCACACAGCTACTAAGTGTTAAGTGTCTGAGGCTGGATTTGAACTCAGGTACTCCTGACTCCAGGGCTGGTGCTCTATCCACCGTGCCACCTAGCTGCCCCCTAGAAGGAATCTTAAAGACCATTGAGTCCAACCCTCATTTTATAGATGAGGAAACTGAGGCCCAGAGAATTTGACTGATTTGCCTATTTCTTAAGCATCTGAAATAGGAACCAAACACAGTTCTTTCTTACTCTAAGTCCAGTGCTATATCTACTTTATATCAACTGCTACAGTACAAAAATAGGCAGAAGCAAAAGAACAACATAAATGATGGTTTCAGCAATGTAAGTAACTTTTCCTTTATTGGTAATGCTTTTAAACAGGATCTAATTTCTCTTTCTCTCTTTTAATCATGTCTGTTTTCGTCTTTACTTTGTCTGAAATCACGGTTGGTGCCTCTCTTCTTTTGACATCACCTGAAGTATAATAGATTTTATTCCAGTGCCTTCTTTTAACTCTGTGTGAATCCTTATATTTCATAGAATCATAGAATTTGAGAAATAGAAGTATCCTCAGTAGATGTCTAGTCCAACCCATACTTGAAAGAATCTCCACTATAGCACACCTGATAAGTGGTAATCCAACCTCTACTTGAAAACATACAAGCAAGAGGAACCCACCATGTCTTGAGGCAAACTATTCTACTTGGATAGTTGAATTGTTTTTTAATCCATTCTGTTATCCTCTTCCATTTTATAGGTGAGTTCCTTCCATTCACATTATAGACCTTGACTGTTAATTGTGCATTTCCCCTAATCCTATCTTCTTGTACTTTTTTTTTCCTCCTTTGCTTCCAACATCCCTCTTTACAAAGAGGGATTATAAAGACTATCAAAACAGAACCAGACCCTCTGTCTTATTGAAGTCCCTCTGTGTCCCTTAAATACATTATAGTTCTGAAGGATACATGTTTCTTCTCCTTATTAGAATGTAAGTACTCCCAAAATATCCATACCCTTTGACCCAGAGATTCCCTTACTGGCCCATTACAGACCCATAAAGGAAGGAAGTCATTAAAAGAAGAAAGTTCCCATATATAAAAAAATATTTATAGTAGCACTTTTTGTTATAGCAAAGAACTGGAAACAAAGTAGATGCCCATAGATGGAAGAATGGCTAAACAAATTGTGATAGCTAAATGTAATTGAATATTACTGAGCTATAAAAAATGACAATGAATACAGTGAAACATGGAAAGATGTACATGAACTGATGCACAATAAAATAAGCAGGGCCAAGAAAACAATATACACAATCACTATATTAATGTAAACAGAAAAAAAAAGCCCAACCCCACATACACACAAAAATCAAAAGTAAATTTGCAAAAATATAAAGAATAAACATCATTCAGAAGAGAGGTGAGAAGAAAATTCTGTTTGGGACAAAATTGCCTCAGTTTACCCAAATAATTCGAGGAGACCACCAAGTCAAGCAGAGGCAGATTTATTACATTCTCATGAGAATGGGCAACCCCATGACCCCATGCCAGAGATGAGGAGCACAGTAATGGGCTCATGAGTTGGGTTTTTATAGAGATTTTGAGGGGGGTTCCCCTTGTGCACAGGATGAGCTCACAATCTAACATCCAATCCTGTCTCACCCCAGGGTGTGTGTTCAGCTCGTGATCAGGGTATGCATGCTCAGTGTATTCCACTTGACTAAAGTGAGTTGCCAAATTCAAAGAAGAAATTTGAGAGCATGCTAAGGAAGAGTGCTTATACTTTCCAGATTTCTAGGGCAAAATTTTTTACTTAACCCCCAATGCCCTGCAAAAAAACAAAACAAAACAAAAAAAAGTACCCAGGGGCAGCTAGGTGGTACAGTAGATAAAGCACCAGCCCTAGATTCAGGAGGACCTGAGTTCAAATCCAGCTTCAGACACTTGACACTTACTAGCTGTGTGACCCTGAGCAAGTCACTTAAGCCTCATTGCTCCACAAAAATTTAAAAAATAAAATAAATAAATAAATGAAAAGTTCCCAGTTGCCAGTGGGTTGTGGGATTTGTGGGATCTTTTGAAATTAAAAAATATTGTGAGCAGCCCGGTTTTATGTATTCAGGGGAGATCCTGGAACCTGTACTATGGCTGTGGAAGCAAAAGATAGAACAAAACCAGTGCCTACAGGAGTGGAACATGTTGCTCCTTCACTACTAGCCTCCTCCTTCCTCTGCCAGGCATCACCAGGCTATTTGGAGTGATCTTAATTCTCCCATTCCTACAGCCAGCATACACATAACCTACCCTCTGAATCACCTCCCACCAATAGCAGGTTTCTGTTTGAAATATACCTTAGAATCAACTATCCTGCAACTCATATTGTGTAACCTATTTTCTGATTGATTGGTCTTGCAAGATGCACCCCCATTGATTACTTCTTTAATGCTCTCCTTCCTCATCTTGGCTTCCCTGACATCCTAGAAGTCCCAGCTAAAAATCCATTTTCTACAGGAAACCTTTCCCTCTTTTAATTTCTTCCTACTTATCCTGTATATAGCTTGTTTGCATTTGATTGCTTTTTGTCTCCTCCATTAGATTACTTTTTCTTTATGATATTGAGTTCATATTAAGACTTAGTTTCTAGGAAATACTTCCCATTGTGGTGTAGGAATAGGGGTCCCATAGAGGAACAATAGACCATTGTTTTAAAATATCTCTGCCAAGGACTGAAGAACATCCAAGAGAAAAATAATGCTTCAGTATTGTGTCTTCAAGAATTCTGCAGATATAATAGTGCCGTGTTCTGGCTTTAATAATTCTGCAGCTATGGCTCTCCAAGTAGCATTCACAGTGAGGAAAACTAGATCAATTTACTTTTTTCCACACCATTCAACAAAGAGAAATGATCGATCTGTTAGGTTTGTTTAATGCTTTTAATTTTTTTAATTCATTATTGTAATTTCTAAGATAGGGCAGTTAGGTGGTGAAGTGAATAGAGTGCCAACCCAGGAGTCAGGAAGACCTGAGTTCAAATTCTGCCACAGATACTTACTAGCTGGGTGACCCTGGACAAGTCACTTAACCCAGTTTGTCTCAGTTTCCTCATCTGTAAAATGAGCTAGAGAAGAAAATGGCAAACCACTCCAGTATCTTTAAAAAGAAAAGCCCGGGGGCAGCTAGATGGCACAGTGGTTAAAGCACCGGCCCTGGATTCAGGAGTACCTGAGTTCAAATCCGGCCTCAAACACTTGACACTTACTAGCTGTGTGACCCTGGGCAAGTCACTTAACCCCCATTGCCTTTAAAAAAAAAAGCCCAAATGGAGTCATCAAGAGCTAGAAATGAATGAAAATGACTAAAACCAAAATTTCTAAGCTATCACCAAGCTGCAGGCAGTTATGTGGTACAGTGGGTAGAGGGCTGGATCTGCAGTTAGGAAGACCTGAGTTCATCATCCAGCCTCAGCTATTTATGAGCTGTATGACAAATCACTTATGCTGTTTCCTCATATGAAAACTGTAGATCAGTTGTATCAAACTCAAATAGAAATATATTCCTGCATATGAACATTGACTTAGAAAACCACAAATTGGGGCAGCTAGATGGTGCAGTGGATAGAACACCGGCCCTGGAGTCAGGAGTACCTGAGTTCAAATCCGGCCTCAGATACTTAACACTTACTAGTTGTGTGACCCTGGGCAAGTCACTTAACCCCAATTGCCTCACTAAAAAAAACAAAAACAAAAAAGAAAACCACAAAGTAATATCTATATTGCATTGTATTATAATGTATGTTCTTAAACATTTTCCAATTATATATATATAATATATATTAATATATCAATAATATATTAATAATATAATATATATAATTGGAAAATGTTTAAGAACATACATTATAATACAATGCAATATAGATATTACTTTGTGGTTTTCTTTTTTGTTTTTGTTTTTTTTAGTGAGTTTCCTCTCTTCCAAACTGACTTTTTTTAGTTATTTCACTAAGACTGATAAGAAAGGAGATTAACAGCCTTTTTTCCACAAACAAATCAGATTTTATTAATGGGAACAAATTTACAACACAAGTGAAGGTAATAGAGCCAGGTACAATGAGAAAGGGGATAGAGAAAGGGAAAGGTATGACCTACTTCACAGATGGTTAAAATCTGGTAAAAAGGCCCCCAGATACCTCAATTAAGCTCTGCTTCCTCAGCTACTCAGAACAGCGTGGCTCAAACAAAAACTGACTCAAACCCTAAACTTGCTTCCAGCTCAGCTGGCCTAAAGAGCCAGCCTCACTTCAACAACACAAACTTACCACCACCTGGAATCTTTAGTTCTCCCAGAGTTCTCCCTTTTCCTTCCTGCCTCTCCCACTGGAAGGGAGGTTCTTAGCCATGCTGAGTTTCCAATTGGTTCAACATACCCCCTGGTCTGTCCCCATTATAATTTGGCCAGGCCCATGTGGGCATGGGGGCACTCCTAGGTGGGGCTTAGATACTTTGTTGGATGCTATGACTTAATCAAATGTTCTTTGTTTTATTCAATCCCACCTGAATATACATGACAAATCTGATCAGAGTCCCTTTTGTTTGTTCTATTATCTCTTCAAGTACAAACCCATCTTCTCTTGGGCTTTTCAAGGTTACATCTTTTCAGTCTGACCATGATGAAGCAAAGATGGGGTCATGGAAACCCCAAATCACAATTAATTCCTTAAAGTTTGACACTTCTGCTCTAGATAACAATAGCATCTACCTCCAAAGATTGTGAGGATAAATTGAGATATCTATAAAACACTTTGCAAAATCTTAAAGCCTATAGAAATACTAGCTATTATTGTTTCCAGTAAGTAAACCCACCAGGCGTGGCAAGAGAGGATATTCCTATTCAACACCTTTTTTTAATAACAATGCTTCCATTATTTCTCCATCATATAGAATATTAGCTTATGGTTTCAAATATATACTTTTTTATATTATGGAAAGCTCCTGCAAAGTCTTGTGTAGTTTGTACTTATTGAAGACAAGATAAATTAAATTTTGTTAAAAATGACCTGCATTCCTTTCCAGTTGCATTGTTGAGGCTATAGGCAAATTCATGTACTGTATGTGGTCATGTGATAATTTAATTTGCAATTGTGGTAGACCTAGGAAATAGTTTCAGCTATAAAGTCCTGAGAAGGTATTTCCATTTATATGAAAGAAAGAGAAACAGGAGTACCACTGATGCAATGATCACAATAATGTAAAGGAAAACAACAGTAAAAGACTTCAGGACCCTCATCAAGGCAGTGACCAGCTGTGATTCAATCAGCCTGATGGTACCTCTTTGGCAGAGAAATGACAGACTACAGGTGCAGAATAAAATGTACATTTTCAGACAATAGACACACATTTCAAAAATATTCAGATTTTAGACATGATTTGATTTGCTTGACTGGCCTTAATTGTTGCAAGAGAAGATTCTGGGGTAGGAGCAGTCATTAAAGGGTAAAAGTGATATTAAAAAAAGAAAAAGAAAAGAAAAGTGAACCAATCAAATACTTTAAAAGGAAAAAGAAACTTATTTCCCCAAAGCCTTTTTGAAATATTAATAATAGATATGGGGACTATGAGCTTGAAATTCACACCTATGCAGTTCTGTATGTGGAGATAAAAGCATTTTCCTTTAGACCACAAAAGTGTGAAATCAAATTGAGGCAAGCTGTGAAAATACCTGGATCCTAGAGCCCTTATCACCATTTAATTTAAAAAGAGAGAAAAAATCCAACTTTCAACTAGAAAAAAAAAATACCAGTTAATTTAAATTGACCATTTTCTTTGGGAAGGGAGTGAGATGGGGGAGGGGATCTAGACCTGCGATTTCAATGAAACAGGAGACTTCTGACATAGAAATGCCTTCTTACCAACATAGATGGACAACTCTTACAACATGGACTTGGGGTTGACTGAGTACTGAAAGTTAAAATGACTCTGTCCACGATCACATAGCTAATACGTTTCAGAGGCCATTATGGGACTTGAATCTTGGTCTTCTTGACTCTAGGGCCTCTATTCACTACACCTTATTTCCCGTGTAAATGGATTACCGCCATAAGCAATGAAAGCCCTTTTGTGTCTGTAGATGGCAAATGTACCTTTTTAGTTGCCAATCTTTCTGAGGCAAAAGTCTAAGTAATATACCACTCCCCTCCAGAATTGGAAGGCACCTAAGAGGCGATCTAGTCCAATCCATACCTGAATAAAAAAAAAAAACCTTCTATACCATAAGTGATGCATCAGCCTCCCCTTAAGGGCCTCCAATTAGATTTCCCAAAGCAGCCTATTCCATTTTTGGACAACACTCTGCTTATAAGTTTTTCTTCACATCTGTAACGATTGGAATGATGCCACCTGCTGGAGACTTACCGTAGAAAAGTTCTGCCACAAGGAGAAGGCCTCTGAGGGCAAGGCCATGTGGCTTTTCTTCAGCATCAGGAAGTGATGTTGGCTTGTGGAAGGAAAAGTGGGTGAGGCCGACGTTCTGTCTTTCTTTCGTGTGGACTCTGGCAGAGAGCGGAGCTAGAAACACGCTCTCCCTTTGATAGATGGATGAATCTAGGCCTTTCTCTCTTCATCAAATTCTTATTCTCCTTAATAAATGCTTAAAAGTCTAACTCTCTTGCTAAGGCTTATAATTTATTGGCGACCACTCATTAGATATTTTAGACAAACTAGCTAGAATTTTTGCACCATACACATCTAACCTAAATTTGCCACTTAAGAACACTGACCCATTGTTCTGTCTGTAATGACCAAGTAGGAATCTGTCCTTCTTCCACTGAACCAACCCTCAAATATTTGACGACACCTGTCATCTTGACCCAGGTTAAACATCTCCATTTCCATCAATTGATCCTTATATGAAATACACTAAAGGCCCTTCATAATTTTGATTTCTTTCCTCTGTATACTCTCTAGTTTATTAGTGTGCTTCCTAAAATGTGGCACCTAGATTTTAGGTTTAAGTCCTTCCAACTGTGGAAGTAATGAAGTTAAGCCTAGAGGAAAATCCATAGGGGAAGTTGTGTCACGAATTTCTAGGAAATTGGAATAGAAGGCCTTTTCCCCTTAAAGATTCTGTGTGTCTAAGTATGACAAAGAGAGATGGGGAGGTTTTCTTGGCCACATTTTCACAGAGCCACCAAATTTCAGAGTTGGAAGGGAGCCCAGAGGCCATCCATTCCAAACCATATTTAAACAAGAATCCCTCCTACAACATACCAGAGAAGCAGCCAATTCTACTTTTGGATAGCTCTATTAAATAGTTTGTTCAATTATAAAGGGGTTGGATTACAGGATTATAACTGAAAGGGTTGAATTGCAGGATCCTCAAATTCCCCTCCCAGTCTGAAATTCCATGATTCTTCACTTTCACTTTTTAAAAATCAGTTTTCCTTCTTCTCTTTCTCTCCAGGCCTTACTGCCCCTCACATCAGCCAAATCTGATCATCCCCACTCTCCCATTCCCTAAAACATCTTAGCGACCTCATAACTTCCTCACAAAACAAGAGGGAAGAAGTCAAGATATAAATCCAGCTGGACAAGTTTTCAGCTCTGTGGATCTCAATGAAATCCTTATGTGTTTTTATCCTTCCAATCTGATCTGCCTCAACAAGCCCTCACAAGAGGACTGTTGAATTTCATTTTCAAGGAACAAATGTGTTTCTATCACACATGCAATGAGACTTTAATCAGGGCATGTCCTTTCCTTTACTGAAATCTCAGCTGAACAGCATGAGCTCACTCTCCGAGGATTGGAGGAAGAGGATTTTCTTACCCTTTCCAAGCTTTAGGAATGTATTCCTCCCCAGGCCTGGGCCACTGAATTTGCACTTCATAAGGGTGAGGTTTGTGTGCACCAGCTTGCCTTAACATGTCTCAGGCTTTTAAAAAAAAAATGATGGCAAGAACTACAGTGCAGATTTATACATATCTCTAAAGATTTACCCTTTCATGGGTGGGAAGCAGATCAGGGTGATTCCCTTGGAACCCTCCTCTTTAGAACTCCCTGCCAGTCCAGACCTGATAGGGCCCAGATTTGTTTACTGCCAGAGTGGTGCAATCATTGTCTTATTCAAATGGTATGTCTGGTTGGTAGAGTAAACTGCATTCACTCTTATGCTGACTTTTTAATTTATTTTTTAGTGAGGCAATTGGGGTTAAGTGACCTGCCCAGGGTCACACAGCTAGTAAGTGTCAAGTGTCTGAGGCCGGATTTGAACTCAGGTACTCCTGACTCCAGGGCTAGTGCTCTATCCACTGTGCCACCTAGCTGCCTCCTTATGCTGACTTTTTAATGATGCTTTGAAAAGGCTCTGAGCTATTATATGTTTTTAATTTTTTCATTTCTATCTATTCATTTAAGATAATTAGCTAAGGAATAACTCCTAAAGGCTAAAAATTAAAATAAGCAGTCCATATATATATATATATATATATATATATATATATATATATATATATATGTATGTATATATATGTATGTATGTGTGTATGTATAAAACCACAACTTAGGTTAAAGAGGCCAAAAAAGGGTAGGGGCAGCAATAGGGGTCAGAACCCAAACTTTTAGAAGCCAGAGTTGTCAATGGCATGGTAAATTATTTAGTAGCAATAGAGCATTTTAATTTGCTTTTACAAAATCATAGAATCTGAGAACTACAAGGAACCCCAGAGACAATCTATTCCAACCCAAGAATTTACAGATTATATAGAGAGAGTATTCCCTCTCTAAAATCCCCAAAAGGTAGTCATCCAGACTTTAATGGAAGATCTCAAGTTAGGGAAAATTTTCCACCTCCTGAGGCAGCCCCATCTTCTTTTGGGTGAGTCTAATCATTAGCAAGTTTCTCTTTACAGTAAAGCTAAATTTACCTCTCAGAAAATTCTATTCCACATTCATAATTCTTCCTTTTGGGACCAAAAAGGACAATTCCAACATTTTCCTACATGATGACACTTCAAATCAAAATACATGTTTGAAGGTAATCCATCAGGAGCACTTGTCCCTTTTAAGAGATGGGACATTTGCAAGTCCACACTGACTTAGGCAGTTGTGCTTTCAAGCCAACACCAGGGGGCACTCTTGGAGGATGCTGCTGATTCTGAGATGATACCTTTATGCTCCACTTCCACACTTTGGTGGATTGCAACTACTTTCCTCATTGGTCAGGTGGGTGTGGTCAGTGTAGATCTATTCTCTAGACACCATTCCTCCGCCTAGATCTTGAACCACCACTCTTCATGCCCATATCTCTCATCATTTCAACCAAAGCCCTTTACTCCAGTTATTTCCATTTTGGTTCAGAACTGAGACTTTGTGGGCAAGAACTCAACATAGGAAACATATACTATTTGTGTGTGTGTGTGCACACACACATACACATATATATATGTATATGGACATATATAGATGTGTGTATATATTATATACATATATATCAATATATGCACAATTTAGGGAATATAATTTGTATGAGGGTGAGAAATCATTTAATATTAGACCACATATTAGATTTTATGACAATAATTTTATGGAGAAAAAAGTTAGATTCTAATGCAACTCTATTTATCAAATCATGGCTTAATTGCTACCATAGATAGATTGGCCAGATCCAAAAGTTCAGCAAAAATCAATGAACACATTCAGTGAGAATCAGATGCCTATATGGAATTTACAGTAAAGGGTATTGCATAATTGATTATTATTTTTAATATTAGTAGGTTCTGTATTATACATACTTTATATCAGGAAAATTTATAATAAACTCATGTATGTATATGTGAATCCTTTTTTCCCAAGAGACATTTACCAGAGTACGATTAGGAGAAGCCCATCTTCCTTAAGCAATCAAGCTATTCTTTCCTTGTTTTTCTTGCTTCAAACATTGCTTTAAAAACATAAAGAAAAAAATTATTTTGTTTTTTTTCAACATTTTTCATAATGTACATATATTCTTTTTTGTGTGTGTGAGGCAATTGGGGTTAAGTGACTTGCCCAGTGTCACACAGCTAGTGTTAAGTATCTAAGGCCGGATTTGAACTCAGGTCCTTCTGAATCCAGGGCTGGTGCTCTATCTACTGCACCACCTAGCTGCCCCCATACACATATATTCAAAGAAGCAAGGTAAGCCTTACATGAACTAATTCAAACTAAAATAAGCAGAGCTAGTGAAACAATATGTATAATAACCACAGCAATGTAAACAGAAAGCAAAATGACCACAAAACAGTTGAAAATCAGTGTTGCAAAATCATAATGAATAAATTTGGTCTCAAAGAAAAGATATTAGAAGACATGCTTTCTTCTCTTCCTTTGCAGGTGGGGTAGGGGAGGGGGGAGAGGGAAGGGTCCATAAGTGTAGAACATTGCATTGTCATGTTGTGTGTGTGGTTTGTGTATGTGTGTGTGTGTGTGTTTTAATGTATTAATCAATTCTGTGGAATTTTGTCTTTTTCTTCTTTTTCTTTTTTAATAGGGATAATTCTTTGGGAGGAGAAAGGAATAAGACTATAGAGGGAAATCTTGTTGAGTCATTTCAATTGTGTTTGACTCTTCATGACCCCATTTTGAGGTTTCTTGGCAAAGATACTGGAGTGGTTTGCCATTTCTTTTTCCAGCTCATTTTACAAGACGAGGAAACTGAGACAAACAGGGTGAAGTGACTTGCCCAGGGTCAAACAGCTAATAAGTGTTATAATGATTGGAATGATGCCACCTGCTAGAGACTTACTGTAGGAAAGTTCTGCCATGAGGAGAAGGTGTCTGAGGGCAAGCCATGCAGCTTTTCTTTGGCATCAGGAAGTGATGTTTGCTTGTGGAGGAAGAGAGGGCGAGGCTGGTTCTCTCGCTCTCTTTCACCAGGACTCTCGTGGAGAGCAGAGCAGGAAAACTGTAGCCCCCAGAGATATATAACTGAATTTAGGCCTCTTTCTCTCTCTCTTCACCAAATTCTTATTCTCCTTAATAAATGCTTAAAAGTCTGACTCTTACTAAAGCTTATAATTTATTGGAGACCACTCATTAGATATTTTAGACAGACTAGCTGGAATTTTAGCCCTTACAGTGTCTAAGACCAGATTTGAACTCATGAAGATGAGTCTTCCCAATTCTAAACCCTGTGCTCTATCTACTGTACCACCTAACTGCCCAGTAAATGGAAATCTGGGTGATATAAAAATAAAAGATAGTAATAAAAATATTTTGTTAAGTTTTTCAAATTCAAAAAAGTAACAGAATAAGTTCCTCCATCCAGTCCAGAATTGCACTATGATAACAAAATTTATATGGGGGGGGGGAGGGTCAAGAATCTAAAGGGGGGACAGCTAGGTGGCGCAATGGATAAAGCACTGGCCCTTAATTCCGGAGGACCTGAGTTCAAATCCAGCCTCAGACACTTGACACTTTCTAGCTGTGTCACCCCGGGCAAGTCACTTAACTTGCCCTGTTTTTTTTTTTTTTAAAGAATCTAAAGGGAAATAATAAAACGATGGGAAAGAAGAAGGCTCAATAGCACCAGATCTCTATTTACAAATCAGTAATCATCAATATGATATGCTACTGCTTTAAAATTATGCAAGAAAGAGGGAATATCAGGGGGCAGCTAGGTGGCGCAGTGGATAAAGCACCAGCCCTGGATTCAGAAGGACCTGAGTTCAAATGTGACCTCAGACACTTGACACTTAGTAGCTGTGTGACCCTGGGCAAGTCACTTAACCCTCATTGCCCCCACACAAAAAAAAAAAAGAAAGAGGGAATATCATCTTATCCCCTCAAGTCTCTCTCTAGTCTCCAGCTCAACTAACATAATCATAAAAGGCCCAGAATATAATCACTAAATATAAGGTAGCTATTAAGAAATTTCCTCACAACATGACTGCACTCTATGAATAATTCTTTAATCAATTTGAGAGGATTATAGGACTTTGACTATTGGATGAAGGAACTGAATATCACAAAGGAAACATCATGTGACTAACTGAGAGAATCAGTCTTGTCCCTGGGGCCCATAGATAAAAACAGCAGGGGGTGGCTAGGTGGCGCAGTGGATAAAACACCAGCCCTGGATTCAGGAGTACCTGAGTTCAAATCTGGCCTTTGACACTTACCAGCTGTGTGACCCTGGGCAAGTCACTTAACCCCCATTGCCCCGCAAAAACAAAACAAAACAGCAAACCATTCAGCTGTTGAAGATTCCAAAGATTGGAAGCTCTTTGTTGAATTTCCCTTGTTCCAGAGGGCAGCAGAGGTGCAAGACTTTATTTTCCCCTCACCCCATCATTTAACATTTCATCAGAGCTACTGAAACAGTAGAAGAAAATATATCTAGGGGCAGCTAGTTGGCTTAGTGGATAGAGCACCGGCCCTGGAGTCAGGAGGACCTGAGTTCAAATCTGGCCTCAGACACTTAACATTAGCTGTATGACACTGGGCAAGTCACTTAAACCCAATTGCTCCACAAAAAAAAATACATCTGTCCAGGTATAGACACACACCTGAGTACAGACAGCCCACAGAGATAACTACTCCAGGGAGGAAGTTGCTTCAGTGAGCCTGAATGCCTCTTAATGATGATCTCTCTCCTCTCTCTCTCTCTCTCTCTCTCTCTCTCTCTCTCTCTCTCTCTCTCTCTCTCTCTCTCTCTCTCTCTCTCTCTTCCTCTCTCTCTCTTCCTCTCTCTCTCTCTCTCTCTCTCTCTCTCTCTCTCTCTCTAGCTCTCTCACTCTCTCATTCTCACTCTTGGCTGGGGAAGAACAAACTGTATATGAAATCTCTTCCCTTATCTATAGTTATGAAAACTATCTTTTTCAATTCTCTAATTAGTCTACAATTTGGCCTTTCGTATCTAAGCTATGGATCCATTTGGGGTTTAATGTGATATATCACATGAGATATCAATCTAATTCTAATTTTTCCCAGATTGCTTTCCAATTTTGCTAGCAGTTTTTTCCAACAGAATCAATGCTAAGACCATTATTGACTCTAGAAAAGTGATAATGAAGCAAGCTGTCTATCTCTGGTGGAAAGGTGATGGATTGTAGGTGCTGAATGAGACATACATTCTCACAACAAAACTTATTTTGCTTGACTACATTGAAAATAACAATAGCTAACATTTATATAGTGCTTTAAGATTTGTAATATATACATATAATGTACTTAATAAAATATTTGTTACAAGGGTGAGCCTTTACTTGGAAGGGGAGTTGGGGGTAAATGATGCAATGTTGAAAGTGAAGCAGGAGAGCTATGTGGCACAGTAGATAAAGCACCAGCCCCGGACTCAGGAGGACCTGGGTTCAAATGCAGCCTCAGACACTTGACACTTAGTAGCTATGTGACCCTGGGCAAGTCACTTAACCCTCATTGCCCTGAAAAAAAAAGTGAAGCAGAAAAAAAAGAAAAGAATATCAATAAAACATTTTAAAAATACACAGAAGAGAGAAGAGGAAGTTCAAAAAGGGACACAGATAAGCAAGGTAATGTTACTAATATCACATTAGAATATATATATATATTTATATGTTATAGATTCATGGTTTCATATACAAATCTCTTTTCTGGTCTTCTTTGGACATGGAAATCAAATTACTTATTGATTAATTTCTATTTAATAATAATTTTTTAAAACTTACCGGATATTCAGCTTTTAGAATAATTAGATATCTGAATAAAATCCCCTATTATTTTATGTGCTACTTTTGCCACCTCTGTTACTAAAAGATTTATTTATATACTCGGTAATCACGCATATTCTATACCTGGCCATGTGGTCTGCCATATGCTCCCCACAACAGTAACACTCCTTTTTCCTTAACCAGAGTCTTGGCCATGTTTCTACCTTCAGTTTTATGGATTTCCATACAGGTAAACACATTCTTATTATACAGCGCTCCTCTCCCTTCCTATTACGTATTTCTTTTTAATAACGTATACATTTTCATAGCTATATTCAAGGCATGAGTCATATCCTGCTGAGTGTCAGGGCATCCTGTGAGATTATGTGTCAAGTTCATTTTGTTCCCCATACCCTTCGCATTGGTGTTCAGCTGTGAAAAGCTATATGCTTTGTTTCTAGCCTTCTTCTTTGTTTTTCACTAAGAATTCCTAACTGTGGCCTCCATTATGCTGCCTCTCTCATACCACCCCCTACTCCTCGAATAAATGATGCTCTTAGACTGTGATACCCCTTGCTTTAAAGGCTTTAATCATTACAAATCATATTTCTTAAAACCTTTATACACCAAACATAAAACTCTTGCTGACGGACTGTCCCCTGGGCTATGGAAAATGAGACAATTGTTCCAGGTCCTGCACTTTGGGTCCTTCTTCCCATTTATTGTTAGTTTAGTAGTGACTCACTGAGGAAACAGAGACCTAAGGCAATTATATATAAGATCAACTCATAAATCCCTCTTACAAATGAGACTGCCCCTCCCTGAATCCACTTAGGTCCTTCACAGTACATGTGATTAATTTCATCCTCAAGACTACCCTTATGATTCACTGTAATCTGATTCATCTGTATAAAGATGGTGCATGGTAAGGAGGAACCACACTGTGTACTATTTGTGCTTGCCTTAATCCCCTCCCCTTCTCTGAAGTCCTCCTCTGATACACCATCCCAATGCACACCTGGCTTTGGATTCTCAAAGGGACACAGACTAAAGCAGGACAAGTTCCAGCATGATTTACCAAGATGGAGAGACTAGGAGTATGGATCTGGAGAAAGACTGTGTGTCTTTCTTTCACAGACTCACTTAAGTTCAGAGTTTTATCACCAACTAGACTATAAGGTGATAACTTTCTTAGTAGCATCAGCTTTCAAAGACTAAATTATAGAGGATTTGTGGTCTTTATTTGGTGTCATTTGTGCCCACACAAAGAAAATCAGAAGTCCTGGAAGAATTAAAGTAGATTAACCCACTCCCAGGTATTGTTTTACAGGGCTATTTCATGAGTAAGCATCAGGAGAGGATGAAACTCAAGAGATACTCCTCTGTTCAAGAGATACCTCCCTCTTCTTTAACAGTATCTTGTGGGGCAGCTAGGTGGCGCAGTGGATAAAGCACCAGTCCTGGATTCAGGAAGACCTGAGTTCAAATATAGCCTCAGACACTTGACACTTACTAGCTATGTGACCCCAGGCAAGTCACTTAACCCTCATTGCCCTGCAAAAACAAAAACAAACAAAAAAAACAGTATCTTGTTCTGATATGGTCAAATCCAGCATGATCTGAACAGCCTATAAGGCCTTGACGTGTCCCATATACTATGTCCATCCACCAGTATTACATGGGGCTGCTTTCCTCTCCATTTTGCTCTGAAATCCCTACCACTTGAGTCGCTATTAGGGTAGGTGACAAATATGGAGAATATTATCTCCACTACTCCACAGTTAAAATGCAAAATGTTGTATGAAATCATTAAGGTCCATCTGTCAGATTTGCTAGTCAAGCCTTGGGTCCTGAGGGGATGAAAAGCCGGATAAGTAGGAGGAAATCAGCAGGGAGTATGTCATCTCATAGGAGTGAATGAACAAATAAAGACCTTGGGGTCTTCAAATCATATTAGAGTAAAAAAAAAAAATGAGGTTTAGAACAAGTTAGATTAAATCTGAAGTTTTGCCTTCAGTTCTGGTTGCCACATTTCCAGAATGACCTGGGCAAGTCTAAGGGTATCCTGAGGAGAACAATCAGAAGGTTGAGAACTCTTAAAACCATGACATATGAGGATGTCAACACTATATAAATAATTAGAGCCAACATTTATATGATTTAAGGTCTGCTAAGTACTTTATGTACATGATCTCATTTGATCCCTACAGCAACCCGGTGAAATAGTTCTATTTTTATCCCTAAAGCTAAGAAAGGTTAAGTGACTTGCCCAAAGTCACACAGCTAATAAGTGACTGAGGCAGTGACCCAAGTCATCTTAACTCCAGGTCATAGCACTGTGCCTCCTTTAGGTTAGCCACTGTTCCTGGGAATGATGAGCATATAGTAAATAAGACTTAGAGAGGCCATGATTTCTGTCTTCAAATTTTCTACTAATTATTATATAGGAAAAATATGGGGGTGAAAAAAGGTGGATTCCAGTTCAGTGTGTAAGAACGATTTTTCCTAACACCTGGAGCTTCCTCAGACAGGAGTGAATTCACTGACCAAGTAGAGGCTGGACAATGACTTTGGGGTTAGCTATGCCTCAAATGAATGCAGCCATTATCTGGGGAAGTAGATGCCAGGAAGCATAACCACCTGACACACCAAGAAACCATGAAAGAGACAGACAGACAGAAAGCAGCATTGTCAGGCATGATAAACCACCACAACCACCATCTTGCTCACCATCTTTCCTTAGGCTCCAGGGCAAGGCTGATTCCATGAGGCCTGTGAAGAGCAGTGGCCCCCAAACCACCAGACCTGCTTCTATTCAGCCCCTGAGGCAATGATAGAGGGGAGAAACCATTGCAGAAAAGGGATCCACCTTCCTCATCACCGCAAGGAACAACTTCTGGGCAACTGTCACCAATAGGCCCAAGAGCAGCCGGAGGGGCAGCATGCCGCTGATTCTACTTGCAGCTCAGACCTCACAACCGTCATCTAGAGAGGCAACTCCTGTGGAGAAAAGGCCAGCCAACTTCACCAACTGCCAACCAAATGCAAGCCACTGAGCAGGCAAGGCAGTCTAACTAAAGTAACAACACCCAGAGAGAGAGAGGGAAAAAGCATGGACTGGACAAATCAAACCACCGCCTCAATCACCATCTCCTCTCAGACTTCCATGGAGACAGCTCAGGATCCTGAACCCAAGGATCTTGGGAATAGTAGTCCTCTCAGGCCAGTTCCTGTAGCCATCACCCTGGGAAGAAACCCAGGAGATGCAGCCCAGCAACTGCTCCTACAGCTGCAGCCACATCTATTGAAAACCCAAAAAAGAAAGGTTTTGTCACCAAAGTCCATGGCGCTATCAAATGGTTCAACATCAGACACTGATATGATTTTGTCAATAGAAATGTCATTAAAGAAGAGGTGTTACCATTTGTTTTCCTGATGTACCCTAAGGACTGGAGGACCTTTTCATCTGACTTTTCAGATGAAATGTGTTATCTCTCCCATTAGAATGGGAGCACCTCAAGAGCAAAGACTGACTTTCTTTTCTCTTTGCATCCCCAATGTTTTGTGCATAGTAAGCACTTTTTTATCCATCCATTCATTCATTTTTTTAGAAGAAACTAAGATTATAAATTGCAGAAGAGTTATTGATCTATATCCGTGAGAGCTATCATGAGTTCTCTTTGCTAATAAAATTTATGGTCAAGAAAAGATCCTGGGTCGGGGGCAGCTAGGTGGTGCAGTGGATAAAGCACTGGCCCTTAATTCAGGAGGACCTGAGTTAAAATCCAGCCTCAGACACTTGATACTAGCTGTGTGACCCTGGGCAAGTCACTTAACCCCCATTGCCCTGAAATAAAAAAAGAAGACAAAAAGATCCTGGGGAAATGACTGAAGTCTCTTCCAACTTTGAGTCTATGAAAGTCCTGAAAAAAGGGCTAAGAGATTTGTGCTCTAACCATGAATCTCCTACTAACCAGGTTACTTTATATAAGTACTTAGCCAAGGCAACTTCTCTGAGCCCCCATTTCTTCATCTATAAGGTTGGACTAGATGATCTCTAAAGTCTGTTCTAGGCCTGAAATTCCATTATGAAAATCTAGTGATGTGCCTGCAATTAAAATTACAGTGTCTTGGACAGTATTCTTTAATATGCCAGAATATAATGTGGAATTTGTGTATTTAATTGTGTTTAATCATTCCCAGAAATATACCAATGACCCAACTAAGAGATTGAACTAATTCCAGATTACACCAGGTTTTTACTGAATTACACCTCCTAGTGACATACCCAAGGTACAGAAAGTCTACAATTCATTCTTAGCTCCATTAATAATTAGTTCAGTATTGGACCTTACCTTCCATCCTCCCTCTGAGGCAGTTCTATAAGGATAGGAATTTTTGCCAAAGTCAAACAAGGAAGGTGCTTATAATTCAGCAAAAAATTGGAGGCACTATGAATGCCATCATTCCTGAATAGCAATTAAATATGAATGGAACATTTGTCTCCACATGGGATTTCCATAGATTTCAGTTTCAGAATCAGAGAACAGAAGAGTATCCCACACAGAAGATATAGATTTTTCTGTCTGGCCTGCTTAAGAGAATGGGTCAGTCCCATACCCAGGATGTGGTTTTTGGGTTTTTTTTTTTTGACAGGGCATTGAAGGTTAAGTGACTTGCCCAGGGTCACACAGCTAGTAAGTGTCAAGTGTCTGAGACTGCATTTGAACTCAGGTCCTCCTGAATCCAGGGCCAGTGCTTTATCTACTGCCACCTAGCTGCCCCAAGGCATGCATTTTAGATGGAAATGACGTGTGTGAGGAACAGGGAGAAGGCCAATTTGGCTGGATGCCAGGGCACAAGAGGGAAAGTGATGTACAAGGATGCTAGAAAGATAGTTTGGGTTTAGGTTGTAAAGGATTTAAAAAACTAAACAGAAATTTACATTTGATCCTGAAAGTAATGGGGATTCACTAGAGCTTTTTGAGTAAGGGTCAGTTTGTTGTTTGTTGTTTGTTTTTGTTTTTTAGTGAGGCAATTGGGGTTAAGTGACTTGCCCAGGGTCACACAGCTAGTAAGTGTTAAGTGTCTGAGGCCGGATTTGAACTCAGGTACTCCCGACTCCAGGGCCGGTGCTCTATCCACTATGCCACCTAGCTGCCCCTCCTTTTTTAAAAATAAAAGTATTTTATTATTTTCTAGTTACATGTAGAAATAGTTTTCAACATTTGTTTATATAAGATTTCCAATTTCAAATGTTTCTCCCTCCTTCCCCCCCTCCCCTAGATAGCAGGTAATTTAATATAGGTAATTTGATATAAATTTTATAAAGCAGGTAATTTGATATAAATTTGATACATAATAATATTAAATATATTTCTGCATTAGTCATGTTATAAGAGAAGAATCAGAGCAAAATGGAAAAACCTCAAAACAGAAAACCAATAGCACCAAAAACAAAAGAAATAGTATGGTCCAATCAGCATCCATATTCCACAGTTCCTTTTTTTTTTTTTCCTGGATTTGGAGAGCCTTTTCCATCATGAGTCCTTTGGAACTTTCTTGTACCATTGGATTGGTGGGAAGAATCTAGTCTATCACAGTTGATCAACATATAATGTTGATGATATTGTGTACAATGTTCTGGTTCTGCTCATCTCACTCATCATCAGTTCATGCAAGTCCTTCCAGGTTTCTCTGAACTCCTCCTGCTCATCGTTTCTTACAGCACAATAGAATTCCATTACATTCATACACCACAACTTGTTCAGCCATTCCCCAATTGATGGGCAACCCCTCAATTTCCAATTCCTTGCCACCACAAAAAGAGCAGCTATAAATATTTTTGTTCATGTGGGTCCTTTTCCCTTTTTTATGATCTCTTTGGGAAAAAGACCCAAAAGTGGTATTGCTGGGTCAAAGGGTATACACAGCTTTATAGCCCTTTGGGCATAATTCCAAACTGCTCTCCAGAATGGTTGGATCAGTTCACAGCTCCACCAACAATGCATTAGTGTTCCAATTTTTCCACAGCTTCTCCAACATTTATTATTTTCTTTTTTTTGTCATATTAGCCAATATGATAGGTGTCAGGTGGTACCTCAGAGTTGTTTTAATTTGCATCTCTCTAATCAAGTGATTTAGAGCATTTTTTTCATATGGCAATAGGTAGCTTTGATTTCTTCATCAGAAAACTGCCTATTCATATCCTTTGATCATTTCTCAATTGGGGAATGACTTGGATTCTTATAAATTTGATTTAGTTCCCTATATATTTTAGAAATGAGGCTTTTATCAGAAGTGCTGGCCATAAAAATTTGTTTCCCAGATTTCTGCCTCCCTTCTAATTTTGGATGCATTGCTTCTGTTTGTACAAAACCTTTTTAATTTAATGTAATCAAAATCATCCATTTTGCATTTCATAATATTCTCTATCTCTTGTTTGGTCATAAACTGCTCTCCTTTACATGTATACCTATTTTTTTTTTAGTGAGGCAATTGAGGTTAAGTGACTTGCCCAGGGTCAGACAGCTAGTAAGCGTTAAGTGTCTGAGACCGGATTTGAACTCAGGTACTCCTGACTCCAGGGCCGGTTCTCTAACTACTGCACCACCTAGCTGCCCCTCTCCTTTCCAAAGATTTGAAAGGTAGACTATTCAGTAAGGGTCAATTCTACACTTAAGGAAAATCATTTTGGCATCAGTGTGGAGAATGGTCTGGAGTGGAAGAGATTTGAGGCAAGGAGAGAAGCTATAAGGCTATCGAAACAATCTAGGCAATATGTGATGAGGTGGTACTAAGGTGGTAGTTGTGTGAGCAGACAAATGGGTCAGATGCAAGAAATGTTGTGAAAGTCCTTTCTAAGGACAAATTTTGGTGCCTGAGAAGATATACAGGATGAGAGAGAAAGAGGAATTGGGGATAACACCATTATGTACCAGATAAATAGGAAGAATTATGGTACCTTTAACAGATCTATGCAAGTCTGAAAAGAGGGGTTAGTTCAGAGGGGAAAGAATGAGTCCTATTTTAGACATGTTGCATTTGAGATGTCTCCAGACATCCAGTTTGAAATATCCAATAGACAAATGGTGATTTGAGATTGAAACTCCAGGTAAAGGTTGGGGCAAAATATAGAGATTTATGAGTCACTGGCATTGAGATGATCATTAAAACAATGAGAATTGATGTGGTCACCCAAAGAATGTGTGTAGACAGAATAGAGAAGGGAAGTTAGGACAAAGCCTTGGAAAACACTCACAATTAAGGGGTGTGATGTGGATGATAAATCACAAGCTAGCGCGGGAGACTGAAAAAGAATGACAAGTAGAAGGAAACAGGTAGAAGGAGAACTGAGAGAGCAGTGTCATGAAAATCCAGAGAGGAGGAAGTATCCAATTGGTCAACAGTGTCAAATGCAGCATACAGGTCAAGAAGGATGAGGACTGAAGAAAAAGAACAATAGATTTAGCAATGGAGAGATTGTTGGTGACTTTGGAGAGAGCAGTTTAAATCATGTGATCAAGTTGGGAGCCAAATTGCAATGGGTTAAGAAAAGAGTGAGCAGACAGGAAGTAGAGAGTAAGTCTAGGCAACTTTTCCTAGGAGTCTGGTTTATAAAGGGAAGAGCTAGAGGATAATAGCTGATAGGAGATGGCTAGATCTAGTGAAAAATGTTTTGTTTTGTTTTGTTTTGTTTTGTTTTTAACTATGGGGGAAATTTGGTTCTGAAACCACTAGGGAAAGAACCAGTAGATAAGATAGGAAGAGGTAGCAGGAGAAAGAGAGAGGTGGGGGGGAGGGAGAAGGAGAGGGAGAGGGAGAGAGAGAGAGGATTGAAAAAGCAATCTACTGGTGCAAATTAGAGGTTATGGGATCAATAGCATAGAAAGAAGGGTTGGTCTTGTCAGGAAAGGGGCAACTCATTGTCAGAGACTAGAAAAAAGAAGAGAGTGGGAATAATATGAAGATGGGATGAAGAGAAGGGGAGAACAAGGTGTTCATGTTGAATAAACTCAATTTTCTCAGTAAAGTAAGAGGCAAGATCCTCAGGTGAAAGAGGGAGGAGAAAAGGTAATAAATAATGTAACATTATACTGTATCTAGTTGACATGGTTGTATGAATTCCTCCCCACCCACCCCTACCATATTCTGTAGTATAAAACTACAAAGAAATAAATAGGTTGAAGGTTGAGGGGAGTATAGGACTAAGGTTTTTTGAACAGTGTACACTATGGAGTCCAAAGGAAGAAAGTGAAATCAGGGGAGGGGCAATGATCTGAGAAGAACTAAGGGTCAAAGAATAGGTTTAGGGGGGCAAGGCATAGGAAGAAATGGAATAACAGAAGGTTATGGTCTGATAGAGGAATGTCATAATTTTTATTTAGGGAAGTATAACAGTTGTGGGTAATGGTGATACCTAGTATGTAACTATCCCTATGTGTGGCTGAGGTGAAGTAAAGGAGTAATCATGGGATCTAAAGAGAATGGGGAATTATGAATTAGGGAGTCTGAAGGAGAATCAATATGGATATTGAAATTGTCTAGTATAGGAACAGGAGTTGAAGAAAAAAAAAGATGATAAGCCAAGTATTGACCGCCTTAGAAAGAAAGGAGAATGACCTGGGATCTGATACTCAAAAGTCACCCTGATCTGAAGTTTTGATACCATGACCTTCAAAAGGAAAACAGGGGGCAGCTAGGTGGCGCTGTGGATAGAGCACTGGCCCTGGAGTCAGGAGTACTTGAGTTCAAATCTGACCTCAGACATTTGGCACTTACTAGATGTGTGACCCTGGGCAAGTCACTTAACCTCAATTGCCTCACCAAAAAAAAAAAAAAAAAAAAAGGAAAACTGGATATTCTCCTCTAACCTATTCTCCCTCCTCCTCCCTTTCTTTTTTTTCTTTTTCTTTTTTTTTTTTTTTGGTGAGGCAATTGGGGTTAAGTGACTTGCCTAGGGTCACACAGCTAGTAATTGTTAAGTGTCTGAGGCCAGATTTGAACTCAGGTCCTCCTGAATCCAGGGCTGGTGCTCTATCCACTGTGCCCCCTAGCTGCCCACCTCCTCCCTTTCTTCCAAAGGAAGTTAAATCTCTGAGTCATAGTCAGAATGATGTTCTATCTTCAAGGCCTAATTCTCATGCCATCCCCAAAAATATAATTTTCAGTTCCCTTAACTCTAACATGACAAGCTCAGTTCATTGGCACTAAAATGACTGTTAACTGACTTAAAACTGGTGAGAGATAATGGAATTTCCATTCTTAGAGATGACTATAAGAGTAGATAGGCATTTAATTGTGAGGATCCCCCAAACTCAGGTTTTGGCCCATTCTCACGACCTACACATATACTATACTCTAATACAACATACTTTAACATGTTCACTTGTCTTGATGACTCCAAAATCAACATCTTTCATACTTAACCCCTCAATTGAATTACACACGCATATTTTCAATTGCTTATAGAATCTCCTTTTAGATTTTCTACTCAGTGTGTTCAAAGTCAATCTGTCATTTTCCCCAAAGAATTGGATCCCTTTCCTAACTTCCTAATTTATGTTGAATAGACCATGCTCAGAGCTTTTCAAGATTTCATTCTTAATTTAATTTAATTCTTTTGGGGGGGGTGGTAAGGCAATTGGGGTTAAGTGACTTGCCCAGGGTCACACAGCTAGTAAGTGTCAAGTGCCTGAGTCCGGATTTGAACTCAGGTCCTCCTGACTCCAGGGCCAGTGCTCTATCCACTGCACCACCTAGCTGCCCCTTGATTTAATTCTTAATTTAAATTCTCCAAGATTTAACTTTGAAGATATCATAACAGACCTCTCCTCTGCATTAGTGCCAAATGGTACAAAATGTCTAATTGATACTTCAGCCAAAGATGATCTATCTTCCATCATATCTTATAATATTTCTGGAAGTTACAAAAATTTTGAATAGCTACTGATAACCTGAAATAGAGGTATTTTAAAATATAGAAAATGTTGGTATCTAATATACAGCCAATATTCATTACAACTTTAGTTATTAGGACTACTTAAGGAAGGAATCTTTTTGGAAAAATAACTTTTCTTGATAGCTAAAGTTTTACCACTTAAGCTATTCACTTTGAGCTTACTGGTTTAAGCATCAATACATGTTTTTAAAAGCTAGTCATTTTAAGTAGAAAGACTTCTAAAATGTATTACACCTTTTGCTTCTGCAGTGGCAGTGACAGGGAGGCATTAAAAAGAGGCAGATCGTGCTAGGAATTACAACATTTTTATATCTCCATACAGTCAGCATTTGACTTAGTAGAGCAAAATGCCACCTTAGAGCCTCTTCTGCAACAAAAATTGCTCCCATAGCTAGATCAAAATCATACAAGATATTCTAAAAGCTGTAACAACAGAGACAACTTTAAAACAGTAAGACATATGTTCACCAAAGGTGTTTACTGCTGTCATGGAAGAGGTCCAGCACTGTGTCTGTGTTGAAGAGAAATTCCCTATAGTGAGATCCCATAGATGCTTCTGTCTATGGACCACATTGTGCAGATTTTTTTATCAAGTCTTGGAACACGGCAGAAACCCATAAAGGGGAACCATAATCACTTAAATGTTTGGCCCAACCACAATGGAAAAAACAAGTACATCAAGAGTGCATTTGGTACAGATTATGATGTGAAGTGAGATGGAGAACCTATAAACAGAACTTGTCCATTAGTGTTGTATGCATGTATATATGGGTGTATACATGCATCCATGTGTGTATATTTATACACGTGATATATACATGTACATGCATATACATATGTATATTTAGTGCATGTGTCTATATGGGTGCATAAACACATCTATGTGTATATGCATGAATGTATATACACACATTTAATACATGTATATGCATTTATATATATGTATACACACCTCTGTGTAAATGCATGTGTGCATACACACATGTAATATATACCTATTTAGTACATACATCTATATGAGTGCACACACATATTTATGTGTGTTGCATATACATATTTAATATATGCATGCACGTGAGTGTACACACATGTGTGCAAATACATGTGTGTATGCATGCATATATACATGCGATGTAGGTGTGGTGTCGCAATATGGGTTGTGTGTATATGTATAGTGTGCACATGTATGTGGAATGTACATAGTGTTACATGTGTGTATTCTGTACATACATATAGTACTAATGGACAATATCAGTAAGATCTCTATTCAACTTCACATCATGATCACTATAAAATACATTATTTATGCTTTGTTTTCTCCAAATGTATTTTCCTTATTTTTATGTGTGTGTATACATGCTATATATTGTTAAGGGCTAAAATTCTAGCTAGTCTGTCTAAATCTAATGAGTGGTCGTCAATAAATTATAAGCTTTAGCAAGAGTTAGGCTTTTAAGCATTTATTAAGGAGAATAAGAATTTGGTAAAGAGAGAGAAAGGCCTACATTCATCTATCTATTAAAGGGAGAGCACGTTTCTAGCTCCGCTCTCCACCAGAGTCCAAAGGGAAGAGAGTGAGACCGAGCCGCCAGTCTCTTCCTTCTTCCTCCCACTAGCTCGCGTCACTTCCTGACGCCAAAGAAAAGACTCCTGGTCTTGCCCTCAAAGACCTTCGCTTCATGGGCAGAACTCTTCTACAGTAAGTCTCCAGCAGGTGGCATCATTCCAATCATTACAATATTATACATATTTATATTGTGTGTGAATTGTACATATCTATGTGTATGTATGTGCATAGATGTACTTGTATTACCAGTGCTTAACACAGTGCCTAATATATCATGCTTGATTGTTGAGTTGTATATGTTGATAGATGTACATATTAATATTTATAGATATAGACATGGGCAGGTGCTTGGCACATAATAAATGTTTTGCCATTCATTCAATCACAGAAAGTATAGATATAGATTATGACAGTCAGTCAAAAACACTTATTCAACTCTTACTATATGGCAAGCTCAGTGCTAAGCACTTGGGATCTTAAGAAAGGAAAAAACAGTCCCTGCTACCAAGGAGCCTATGCTCTAATGGGGGAAACAATATTGCAATCCCATCTAATCTTATAAACATTTATTAAGTACCTACTATATACCAGACTCTGTTCTAAGCACTAGGGATAAAATTAATAAAAAGATAGTCCCTGACTTCAAGGAGTTAACAATCTAAAGGGAGAGACAACATGCAATAGGAAGCAAAAAAACCAGGATGGGGGACCAAGGGGTGAGCAGAACACCAGGGATTGTCTTGTTCCAAGCATCTGAAAGCAGGCAGGGCAGCAGATGCAAAGTGGAGTGTACATACAAAATATATACAAAGTAGATGGAGGCATTCTCAGTGAGGAAGGTACTAGCAGCTATACCAGTGCTTGGCACATAGTAATTGCTTTTAAATGTTTATTGATTATTGATTGAAAAATCTCCTCCAGAAGATAGGGTTTCAGCTGAGCTTTAAAGGAAGCCTGAGAAACTAAGAGGTAGAAATGAAGGGGCAGAGTATTCCAGGCATGGAGACCAGGCATGGCATAGACAAGGAGAGGGGGCAAAGTATTCCAAGAAGAGAAAATAGTTCATTGGGTTGAATTGTAGAGTATGGGAAAAGGAGTAAAGTGTCAGAAGACTGGAAAAGTAAAAGGGGGGCAGGTTGTGAAGAGCTTTAGATGACATTTGATTCTAAAGGTAAAGTGTCCATTGGAGGTCACTGAAGTGTGGGTGGCTGCCATGGTCAGACCTGTCCTGTAGGAAAACCAGCCTAAAGGCAGTTTTCTAGAGAAGAAATCCAATTTACAGCGAGTCAAATAAGAAAAATTGCTCCAAATCACTAGTAATTAGAGAAATGCAGAACTCTGCATTGAATGTAGAACTCTGAGGTTCTATATCACAGGCATCATACGGGCAACACTGACAAAAAAGGGAAATGATTCATGGTGGAGGGGATACATGAAAAGACACACTGATGCACTGAAGGTGGAGTTGTGAATTGGTGGAGGCCCTTTGAGAAGTGATTTATAATTATGACCCCAAGTTACTAAATGGTGCATACCTTTTGATCCAGAGATACCACTCCTAGACCTATACCCCAAAGAAATTCAAGTAAAAAAGAGGAAAAGGAATAACACGGGCAAAAATATTTATAGTAGTTCTTTTTATACTGAAAAATAACTAGAAACTAAAGGGGGTACTCATCAGTTGGGGAATGACTGAACAAATTATAATATATGAACGTAATGTTGTGCTGCAGGAAATTTTTTAAAAGATAGTTTCAGAGAGGTTTGGGAAAACTTGTATGAAGTGATGCAAAGTAAGATGAGGAGAACCAGAAGAATTTATGCTGTAACATCAATGTTGTAAAGATGGATAATTTTGAAAGACTTAAAAACTCTGATCAATACAATGATTCCAGAAGGACTGAGATGATAAAGTACTATGCAGAAAGAGAAACATACTTTTGGATGTCACCAATGTGAGAATTTTGTTTTGCTTGATTATGATTATGTAATATGAGTGCTGTATTTCTTCATATCTTCCTGTCATCCTTTCTTGCTTGCTTGCTTCTATCCTCCCTTCTTTATTTCTTTTTTTGGTGGACAAGGGGAAGGTGGTGGGGAGAAAAAGTGCTTAAAAATTGAAAAAATAAAATGTATTTTTATAAATTAGCATGGAAACAGTTAACTGGATTGGTGGTGGAATCTGCAGCAAGTTTCGCTGATAAAGGTTTGTTATCCCAGCTATATAAGAAATGATCCAAGTATATGAGTTTGAGAGCCATTCCCCCAGTAGGTGAATGGTCAAAGTTATTTCTCAAACAAGAAATCCTAGATATCAACTACCATATGAAAAATCTTCCGAAAGCACAGATAATTGGAGAAATGTAAATTTAAATAATCCTGAGCTTCTACCACACTTACCACATTGGCAAAGATGACAAAAAAGAAAAGTGACTATTGTTGGAGGGGCTGCAAAATGAAAAAACAACCAGGCATATATATACATAAACTATTGGTGAAGTTGCGAATTGTTCCTTGTTCCTACAATTCTGGAAAGCAATTTGAAACTATATACCCAAAAAGTCACTAACTCTGCATATTCTTTGATTCATAAATAGCACTATTAGATATATATGCCAAAAAGTTCAGTCAGATAAAAAGGATCCATATATACAAACATTTACAGCAACTCTTTTTGTTGCAGCAAAGAACAGTAAACAAATAGGGTGCCCATAAATTGGGGAACAGCTGAACAAATTTTGGTATACAAATATTTTGGAATATTATTATGACATTTAAAAAATGACAATTTCAGAGAAACCTGGTAAAACTTGTATGAACGGATGTAAAGGGAAGTGAGCAGAACCAGGAGAATAATTTAGAGAATGAGCACAACATTGTGATGCTAAACAGCTTTGAAAGACTTGGGAACTCTGATCAATGTAACCAACCACAACTAAGAGAACCAATGATGAAGCCGACTGACCACCCTCTGACAGAGAGGTAATGAGGCACACACTTTTGGACATAGTAAATGTGTGGATTTATTTTGCTTGATTATTCTTATTTGTTACCAAACAACAAAACAAACCTTAAAGTTCTGTATAAATATTAACTATTTGCCTTATTAAATATGTGGTACCTGGGAATCTCAAACCAAACTTCTATGGAATGAGAACATCTAACCTAAGACTTAACTAAAAATAAAAACTTTTTTTTTGGGGGGGGCAGTGGGGGTTAAGTGACTTGCCCAGGGTCACACAGCTAGTAAGTGTCAAGGGTCTGAGGCTGGATTTGAACTCGGGTACTTCTGAATCCAAGGCCAGTGCTTTATCCACTACGCCACCTAGCCGCCCCCAAAATACAAACTTATAAAAAAATGAAATGAAATAAAAATACAAACTTCTTTTGGCAGTCACTCTGACTCCAGACTTGGTCTCTGCAGTGCCTCCATGATAAGGGATGACCAGGAGACTGCTCTGGTACAATAGGCCCCTCTGTTAAAATCAAGGCTAGCCCAGTTCCAATGTAAACCCATAAAGTTCAAATGGAATTGGTTCAACCTCCAACATAGACTTAGTCAAACCATTATTTTGTCATAACCTAGATGCAAATCTCTTTCTACACATTTGTTGCTTGGTGGTTTACAAAAGGACCGTGCAGCTGTTCAAGATAAAGACAAAATTTAACTTCTAAGGCTTTGAAAGGCCAGATTGCAAACAGTTGAAAGTACTCTGGCCAGATCTCAAATGATGCATGAATTTCCACCCTTTGTGTTTAAACTGTGAACCATAACCTTTTCCTAGAATGCTCTATTTCTAGGAATTGTAGAGTTCAAAATATTTCTGATATTTTGTACACATGACTTCTATAATCTTTGGAGATTTTTATATGGAGAAGGGAAGAAATCTCTTTTTTCATAATAACCAATTTATTTACCCAGTAACTCACTTCTTTGGCCAAATGGGTTGGCCAGGTGGCATCCTACCAAGATTCACTTCCCAGCTGCAGAGTTATATTGTCCACATCTGGTTCCTGGTAACATTTCCGAAGCATTACCTTGTTGGGTAGAATACTGTGATTCTTTGGTTTGGCCACACGATGGAGTAATTCCTTCATGAAACACAACATCAAGAATAACAAAAAAGCCCTAGGAAGATATTGACAATCTACTTTTAGAAAATTGATTTTTATCCCTATTTTGAGACCAGACTACCTTTAGCTTAGCTTTGATTGATTAACCAAACTGAGTCATATTGAGAAGGATCTTTTTTAAAAAGATTTGCACGTATGCCTAGTATTGCCAAAGAGCTGTAATAACTAAGAAATGAAAGGGGGTATTACAATGTGAAATGTTCATGGGTGACTATTGTGTTCTCTAACCTGGTTGTTAAAATTCTCAACACTATAACTTGCTTTTCAGATTCCCGTACACTGAATAATAGAGTTCCAAAGGTTACTAGAGAAATTTCTAGAAATACAGGTTTCATTTTCATTTGAAAGTACAAAACTTGGAATTAGAACCTACTATGTGCCAGGCCTGAGCCCCAGTTTCTTAATTTTTTTTTTTTGGTGGAGCAATGAGGGTTAGGTAACTTGCCCAGGGTCACACAGCTAGTAAGTGCCAAGTGTCTGAGGCAGGATTTGAAGTCAGGTCCTCCTGAATCCAGGGCCAGTACTTTATCCACTGCACTACCTAGCTGCCCCCAGTTTCTTCATTTTTTAAAAAAGGGACAATAATCTTCCACTATATCTCTAATTCACAGGGGTTTTGTGAGAACAGTTATAACATGTTACAAAATACTAATAATTAGTGTCTAGACATTCTGAAAGACAATTTGGAACTCTGCACAGAAAGTTACCAAACTGTTTATATACTCTCTGACCCAGATATACCACTATTAATTCTATATCCCAAATGAATCAAAGAAGGAAAAAACTTATATGTACAAAACTATTTATAGCAGCTCTTTTCCTGGTAGCCAAAAAAGGGGGTATCCTCCAATTAGGGAATGGCTAGATAAATTGTAGCAATAGAATATTATAGTTAGTTTCATAAAATTACTAAGTGGACAATTTCAGAGGAAATTGGGAAGATTTTTATGAACTGATACAGAATGAAGTGAACAAAATGAGAATAATTTATATAGTGATAACACTTTAGAGAAAAACAGCTTTGAAAGACTTTAGAACTTTGATCCATGCAATGATGAATCACAAGTAAAACAAATGGAGATTAAAAAATGTGATTAACCTCCTGAAAGAAGTGAGGAGCTTAAAATTCAGGAGGAGGTATACATTTTCCTACATGGATAATGTGTGAAATTGTTTATCTATGTAGCTATGTATCAAAGGATTTTTATTCATTCATTCATTTTTGCTTAATGGGAAGTGGATAACTGAGAGGGACAAATTAATTTTTTTAATTTGGAAAACATAAAAAACCAAAAATATAAAGGAAAATAAACTTATTTCCATAATTTTTAATTTCATTTTTCAAAATGAAGTTCCAATCAAACCTTTTTGCTATTATTTACTGTAAAATGTTTGCACTGGTCTTAAGAAAGTACATTCTGAGATGCATTTTTCCAGAATGATTTATTCTCAAATCATTTTTTGTGAGTAATTTTTCCAATAAAGTTAACAAGAATGATACCCAAGATGAATTAATTAGCTTGCAACTGCCCCTTTGGTTTCTCCTGGATGATGAGTTTCATAGACAAGGATATCCCTAATATAAATTGATTAGCTTGAACTCTTCGGAGGACATACTCTGGTTTCAGGACTCATCCTATTTTATTTGCCTATAAAATCAGTTAATCAACTGATAAGCATTTATTAAGTGCCTACTGTGTGCACTAGTACACTCCACTAGGTACTGGGATACAAAGACAAAAATTAAGCAGCTCCTGCCCTTGATAAGCTTATATTTTATCAAAGAAGTCTTCATCCAGGATTGGGGAGCATTTTTCAATGTGATCAAAGAATCTGGTCTTTTAGAGAAAGAGGAGTGCTTTCTTGGGCAGCATCAGCAGTAGGGGTTATGCTGCAAGTAATCCCAAACTCAAGAGTTCAGAAATGCAACAACCTTCAATCTAAAGAATGGAAATTTCCTGAACAGCACACCTTTTAGAAAAATAAGAGAATAATTATAATAAGAAATAAGAATTATGTATAGAAGCTCTTTTTGTGGTGGCAAAAAATTGGAAATTGAGGATATGTCTGGCAATTGGGAAATGGCTAAACAAGTTGTGGTATGTGAATGTAATGGAATACTATTGTGCTGTAAGAAATGATAAGCAGGTAAATTTCAGAAAAAAATTGGAAAGACTTACATAAATGAGTCTCTATAGAGCAAGGGATAGTGAAGGACTAAAGCCATCACAAGGGGCCCTAAAAGATCTGAAATTTGCTCTATTTTATTGCTCTGAGTTATTTGGGAAGGGGGTTTCTTGTCTAAAAGTCTCAAACTATATTCATTATGGGAGAGTCCAAAGCATAGGGTGACACTATGAGTCTACAGGAAGATGGATACTATACAGGAGCCCATGGAAAGGTGGGCCCCACAAGATGGGGAAAATGGTACTGATGGCTTGTGGGTTGCTAATAGTCCTTTATGTGTTTTCTACATTTATCAGAGTGAGGTTGGTGACTGCACAACTCTGCTTCATTGCCTTGTTCCCAATTAACTTGCAAGACATCACTTTCCTAATGCCATTGGTCCTCTTTGAGAATGAAGGACAAACTGAATCCTTTCTATTTTATACCTGTCTATGGAATGGAATTAAGTCTGTCCTATAACAATAGCCACATATCTTACTTTAGGTATTTATATGGGAACTAGACATACCTTTAACCCACTGTTGTGGAAACCTAGACATAAAACATATTCTAAAATTTCCCAGAATTTCCCATTTTGATCAAGAGCAAAATGGACCATAGAGATAATGATCTTTTAAAACTGCCCCTAGCATGAGATGTGGTCCATGTGAGCGCAGGGCCACAGGTTACATGCAAATATAGAAATGGAGTCTATAAGAGCTTGAGTGATTTAACTATATCCACAAAGCTAGTGAGTGTTAGAGCTAGTTCCAAGTCCTATTCTCTTTTCACAATGCTATATTTGTTTTTGTTTTTTTGTTGTTGTTTTTTTGTGTGAGGCAATTGGGGTTAAGTGACTTGCCCAGGGTCACACAGCTAGTAAGTATCAAGTGTCTGAGGCCAGGTTTGAACTCAGGTCCTCCTGACTCCAGGGCTGGTACTCTATTCACTGTGCCACCTAGCTGCCCCTCACAATGCTATATTAAAGAACCTTGAGCGGTTGGTTGATAAGTGCTAAACACATAAGAAATTGCTTCATGTGACTCACAAAACCCCATTTCACCGACTCCTCATGAGGCAGACCTATATGTCTGAGGCTTACCTATTCACCTTTTTGCTTCCCTAGTTTGAGCTTTAGATTTGGGCTTTTTGTCCAGTCCTAAGATTTTATTGGTATAGGAAAATCCCAGGAGGAAGCTTCCTCTACCCAATGGATATTCTGTAACTTGGAATCTTACTCAGAGTTGCCTGAAACACTAAGGCTTTATGGGTCACATATGGAGTATGTTTCAGGGGCAGCTAGGTGGCACAGAGGATAAAGCACTGGCCCTGGATTCAGGAGGACCTGAGTTCAAATTCGACCTCAGACACTTGACACTTACTAGCTGTGTGAGCCTGGACAAGTCACTTAACCTTTATTACCCTGCAAAAAAAAAAAAACAAAGAAAGAAAAGAGTATGTTTCAGAGGCAGAGCTTGAATTCAGATCTTCCTGACTAGCCTGTTGCTTCTTCAATACAACACCCTGCCTCTCACTTTTCTGTTAATGAAAAATGATTTTGCTTGCCTTCTCAGCATTTACAAGGGGGTATTTACATATATTTCTGTGTAGATGTGTATGGCAGCTAGGGTAGAAGCTGGCCTGGGAGTCTTAAATAAGTTTTCCAGAGAAATATGAATTGATGTCTTCTTCTTCTCTGAATAAATTTTCCTGTAGCAAACAGCAATATTACTAATCTTTCCACCGAGCATTATTTTTTAATGGCTATTGCAGCATCTTGCAGTAGCAAACACACACACACACACTGTCCTAGGAGTTGAGAAATTTTTGGATAAATCACTTACTTACTCTCAGCTGAATGCAGCTCAACAACAATTACTTATTGAGACCATATAAGAAAGCATTTCTATGCATTACTCTTTTGCTCTCAAGAAATTTGCAATTTAATGTGTGATATAAAAGAGATGAGTGAATATCTATAGTTCAAAAGCCCCTAGAGAGGCACAAACTAAATGCTGAATAGCTTCAGAGGAAGGACTGATCTCGTCCTAGGGGGAAGAAGGGCTTGGAGAAGGAAGATAAATATGAGTTGGACCTTGAAGCAAGGGTACCATTTCAACAAACATAAAAGAACAGTGTGAATAAGCAAAGGCATGGAAGGGTGATAGCAGAGCTCCAGATTGGGATACAGTCCGCTGTGGTTGGAGCATGGAGTAAAGATAAGGAAATACTGGGGCCTGGGGTGGGATGAAAGGACAGAGCATTGGCCCATTTTGTAAAAGGACTTGAATTCTATGTTGAGGAGTCTGGAATTGGAAGGTAGTGTGATATAGTGGATAGAGAGCTGACCTCAAAGCTAGAAAGACCTCGGGTTCAAGTCTCACTTCTGGTATATTCTGTCTATGAGACCTTAGACAAGTCACTTAAGTCAGCATCTCTGGCAAAAGGCTGTAAGCAGTAGAGAAGACAACTTTCATTGGTAGAGGAAGTTCCCTTACCTGGGAATGGCTGGTCTAGTCTCTTGTCTCCTATCCCTGTAACCAATATGGAATCACTAAAAGATTGGTACTTTTTCTCTCATTTCTTCCCAAATGTAAAAATTCTGTATTCATTTGTAAGGACTTAGAGGAATATTTTGAATCTTGTCCTTTTGTTCAATTTTTCTTTGTTTTTTTTTCCTCTTTCTTCCCCCTTACCTGATATCAAAAACAATATTTAAGGGAGAAAAGAAGTCACAAAAGGGCAACTCAAGTACCCACCCATCTCATGGTGAAATCTCCTTCAGAAGGAGAAACCCAGACAGATGTCAGATGCTCATGGACTTGGGTACAATGTCTGGGAAGAATCTAGTATTACAGTTTATCATTAGGACTCATTCCATACTGGTGAAATATACATGACGAAAGAGGAGAGTCCTCAGGACTTCAATTCTCATGATGCTTGAGGGCCAGAAAGCATCACTCACTGGGAGAAAATCCCTGAACTACATTTCCTAGTGTCACAAACATTTCTAAGTATGATGAAGAAAAGAAACAGCAAAGTCTCCAAGCCATGGAAAATAGGTTTATTGAGAGAGGGTACCAGTCTCACAATAAAGCCGGTCAGTCAGGGGTAGGACCTGAAAGACCCCGAGCTTGGGGCTTAACAAGGTTTTATACCCCCACAGGACTTACTCATTTTAGACAATCTTCTCTCAGTTTGCAGCCCACAAATTGATCATCCAGACTTGCTATTAGTCACTTGTTTGCTATTTGCAGGGATTATCACAATCTACAAACTATAATTGCGAAACACTTAGTACTGTGATGTAAAGGATGATAGTTACAAGCTACAGATGATGACTAGAGGTGGTTTCTAGCAGAACTTGATGATCATATGGAATTGCTAATCATATGGGATTGGAATTAGCTCTACTGGTATCTAATATTGACTTAATCTACTAATAAAATGAAATATGTAGATATAATAAATCACAATTTTAGTTAATATACTGATTATTACCATAGTTAACTCACTTATAACTAAGGGGTGGGGAAAATCTCACTCACACTAGAAAGTTGTCACAGAGTGGTAGTGTTACCAGGTGAGCATTCTCTGGTGGGATGCCTCTTGAGAAGCAGGAAGTAAAGGCAATCTGGACTGCATACCTTGTGAGCAGAGACTGGAATTGGTGTCCTAGACTGCAGCCAAAGAGTGACATAAGGGGAAAGGCAGTGCTCCCATGTCACCTTTGAGCCTAAAAATCTCAGCTGAACCCTTATAGTCCCATGGGTAAGCAAAAAAAAAAAAAGTTGCTTCAGCAGTTCTCCAACATGCCCCCACTAGGCTTCTGACCTTGAGATGGATGGAGAAAACTTGAACACTAAGTTTCTATTACTAGGCTGTGAATTTTGAAGTGACTCTCCTCCCTCAATATAATGGAAGGGGTTATATAATAACCTCCTTGGAGCTTCTAAGGCTCTTAAAAGTTTAGATTTGGATCTAAAAGAGAGGTCACTGAGACCAGAAGTGGCAAACACACTGGCTAAAAACACTCCCAAACAAGCACCCAAACAGATTAAAACATAATTAAGGGGGCAGCTAGGTGGCACAGTGGATAGAGCACCGGCCCTGGATTCAGGAGTACCTGAGTTCAAATCTGGCCTCAGACACTTAACACTTACTAGCTGTGTGACCCTGGGCAAGTCACTTAACCCCAATTGCCTCACAAAAAAAAAACAAAAAAACCCAACATAATTAAGAAATATTTAACAAAATACATAAAAATGAAATAAAACATAATGACAATATGTGGGTTTTTAAGTCAATATACTGCCCATGGGGATCCTTAGGTATGGCTTAGGGACCCCTGCTTCTTTTTGAGTTTGATACCACTGATCTAGATCAAGTCTCTTTTTACAAATAAGAAAACAGACCCAGATAGGTTGCCCAATTTCACACAAGTATTACATGGTAGAGACAAGATTCGAACCTAAGTCCTCTTACTTCAAATGCAGTTTTTCTTTCTATTATACAATGGTTTTGTTACTTGATTCTCACTTGTTACTTTCACTTCTTTTATTAAAAGTAATTACTTGGAGCAGCTAGGTGGCACAGTGGATAGAGCACCAGCCCTGGAGTCAAGAGTACCTGAGTTCAAATCTGGTCTCAGACACTTAACACTTACTAGCTGTGTGACCCTGGGCAAGTCACTTAACCCCAATTGCCTCACTAAAAAAAAAAAAGTGATTACTTTTCCTATTGGAATTGTGGAATTTTCATAGTCTATGAATAGTGTTGCACAGATGTGGGCTCAGATCATGACTTGCATAATTTATTACCCAAAACTTTACATCCTGAACCTGCCTCTTAAGCCACTCCCTCTGCTTTCATACCAAGTTTTCAAATGTGCTCTCTCATGCAGTCAAGGTTCACATTCACAATATCTTGCTCCCAAACTAGTTTCTAAACCACCAAAAATGTATGCCTGTAGCTACTTCCAGATGTTCTTAAGCACCCCTTTACCCCAAGCCCTGCCCCAACAGAATTGCAATCCCTTGCTTCCCCTTTCAGCCATTCTTGCAACCAAAGAAAAGAAAAATCTTTTGGGGCAGCATCTATGTCTCTCTTCCTCTCTCAGTACACAATGTCCCAAGCTCCTGACACCAGGTTTATATGTGGAAGTAACAAAAGGTGCAGACTCATAGCTGTTTTTAATCTAATGTTGTGGCCTTTATGGGCTAATTATGGACATTAGTCTCAAGGCTTTTTTCACAGCAGCTGGAAGAACCACCTCTTTTCAACCTAACAGCCACATGATTAGTAACTACCTCCCTCAAGAAAGAGTGCCTAAAGCTCTGGTGAAGTAGAGGGGGTGGGGTGAGAGAGAGAAAGATGGGGGCACAAAACTAAGGATTTCTTCCTCTAAAGCTTAACATAATACCTTGATTATAATAGGAAACAAATTCTAATAAATATTGTTTATTGACTGATTGGTCACTATGATTATTTGTGTCACCATCAAAAAGCTTTGAAGAGATCCAATTCCCAGAGAGATGGTTTTCCTGTCCACCTAAGTATGTGTTTGCAATATGGGGCAGCAGTGGAAAGATTGCCAGGCTTGAAATCAGGAAGACATCTTCTCAACAACAAAAATGTATTTGCACTTAGTACCGGCTAGCTCAGTCGGTAGAGCATGAGACTCTTAATCTCAGAGTCGTGGGTTCGGGCCCCATGTTGGGTGCCAAAATGTATTGGGGGGGAATGGGGTACAGGTTGGGTAGGGGTAGGGGTTCTTAGGAATTCCTCTTTAAAGAATTACACCCTCTTGCACACAAAAGTAGTTAGAATAAGGTGGTAGTTTATTTGGGGGCAAGGGAAGGGAAGGGGGGCGGGAAGGGAAACTATGAAAGAAATCCTTGGACTTCTCATGGGGAGATAGGCACAAAGCAGTGGCTCTGAGGTTCCAGTCTCCTCGAGCAGGAGAATGGCAGGTACTTTTATAGAGGACTGATAGGGGAAGGGGTGACCATTTGACTGTGGAAAGTTCCTTTAGTGAGGGAAGACCATCCCCCACTGGTGGTAGCTGGGGGAATTGGGTGAGGAGTGGAGGACCATCCCCCACTGGTAGTGACTAGAGGAATTGGGTGAGGGGTGGCTACAGATCCCTCTTCAGGACACAAATGCCGCAGCCACACCCAAATTTATCTCCCAGGGGTAAGGGAGACCAGAATGCAGGGTTGGAGGTCCCAAAGCTAGCTCAGTCCAAACTGGTTCCGCTTATCTCTCTAGGGTATCTGTCCTCTGGTTTAGTTTCTCAAGGAGAAGATTCCTTGATGTGCCCCAAAGAACTTCTGGGGTGCTCTGCACCCCATGACATTTCCATGGCATCTAACAAATGTTCTTTTCTGCAGTTTCTCAGCTCCCCTGCAAAGGGATGCTATGTACAAACTCTTGTGGTTCCTTTCCTACAATTTGGGGATCGGCTAGTTCTGTTACTTTAAATCACTTAATATCTCTGAGGCTCAGTTGCCTTATCTGTAAAATGAGGATACTAATATACTACCTACCTCAAGTTCTTGTTGTTTTGTTCAGTATATTCCAACTCTTCATGAGCTCACTTATACTTACTAGATGTGTGACCCTGGTCAAGTCACTTAACCCTGTTTGCCTCAGCTTCCTTATGTATAAAATGATCTGGAGAAGGAAATGGTAAACGATTCCAGTATCTTTGCCAAGAAAACCCCAAATCGGGTTACAAAGAGTTAGAATGACTGAACAACAACTTCTGTAATCCAAATTCAGTGTTCTTTCCTCTACATTTCATGATCTCTGAGGTTGTTGGTTTTTTTTTTAATTTAAATAAAATTTAAACATCTATGGCACAGATGAAGCCTGAAGTTCACCCACAGTGAAAGTGAAAAGACTGAAATATAAGCTATGATATAAGAATTTCATAGAGATGGAAGGGTTTGAAATGGCTACCCAGAAGTAGTCTAAAAGTAAACACTGAGAATACATGCACAATTGAGTAATGGTACTAAACAGATACTATTTGGGACTATCAATGATGCAATGCTAAATTCTGAGTAGGTAGAATTATTCTAAAAAAGTGTAATCCCTACTTTCCACTGGTTCTTTCCTCTCCCATTTTTGTAAGTAAATCACCCCAATGTCTTTCTTTTGTTTTTTGGATTTTTTGTGAGGCAATTGGGGTTAAGTGATTTGCCCAGGGTTACAAAGCTAGTAAATGTCAAGTGTCTAAGGCTGGATTTGAACTCAGGTCCTCCTGACTCCAGGGCTGGTGCTCTATCCACCGTACCACCTAGCTGCCCCTTTTGCAGTTTTGTTTTGTTTTGTCCCAATGTCTTTCTTTTATATGAGTCTTATTGTCTATTGAAAAAGTGTTTTACTCATTGACTTTCATTATTAACCTATACCATTCTTGCTCCATTGCTGTCTCTAGACTATTTGAAAAGGAAGCAAAAGCAAAATTCACTATTCAGCCCCAACCCACACCCTGATAAGGACTTTGAGACAGAGCCAAACCCTCAGAGATGCACTCCTAAGATAAGCTGTTGGTGTCTAAAGCTGGTTTTCTAGAGTAAGGATATGTTTGTTCAGATGAAAGGTAACTAAAAAACATCCAAATAAGGCCATAGGACAATGCCCAGAGCAGCAAAACTCACAGAAGAACGTGCTGAAATCATCTTCTAACCAAGGACAGTTTGGAAGGTCAGAAGGAGGGAGCTGCTGTGCTGATACAGGAGTTGGGCCCAACCCCACAGTCACCCTGACACAGATCCAGTCCCAGGAAGTCCTCGCCAGAGAAGCAGACCCCCCAGAGCCTCTGAATCAGCTGAAGCACCAGTGTCGTCTAGAACTAAGCTCACAGTCTGGTGAGTGGGCTGAGCCCTGAGCAGGGGAGAGACTACATGGGTCTATGCTGGTGCTAAGGCAGAACTTGGATCTTACACTCCTACTGAGAACCAGGCTCGAGTAGAAGTGGCCCAGGTGGGGATGGCCACAGGCTGGTCAGAGCTAACAACCACAACACACAAAGCTGGTTGATTGGCAAGTTGGTCTGGGGTCATCTAGGACCAGGAAACAGGCCTGGTGAGAGAAGAACCTGATTCTCCTTAAATCATACCACCTGGGACTTCTTAAGCTTGGGATACTGCAGCCTGGAAACAGTGCCCCACTTTAAGGAGCTAAAAGTCTAGTGCAAGAAAGGCAAGATGAGCTGACAGAGAAAGGTGAGGACCATAGACAGTTTCTTCAGTAACAAGGAAGACCAAGGGGCACCCTCAGAGGAAGATGTCAACATCAGGGCCCCTATATCTAAAGCTTCCAAGAAAATTACAAATTGGTCTCAGGCCATAGAGGTGCTCAAAAAGGACTTTGAAGATAAAATTAGAGAGGTAGAGGAAAAAATGGAAAGAGAAATGAGGGTGATGCAGGAAAGACATGAGAAAAAAGTCAACAGCTTGAAAAGCCAAATGGAAAAGGAGGTAAAAAGCTCTCTGATGAAAATAATTGCCTAAGAATTAGGATTGAACAAACAGAAGCCAGTGACACAATAAAGCAAATCCAAATGAATAAAAAAATAGAGGGCAATGTGAAATATCTTCTGGGAAAAACTACTGACCTGGAAAATAGGTCCAGGAGAGATAATTTGAAAATTATTGGTCTACCTGAAAACCATGATCAAGGAAAGAGCTTAGACATGATCTTCCAAGATATTCTCAGGGAAAATTGCCCTGAAATTCTAGAAGAAGAAGCTAAAATAGGAATTGAAAGAATCCACCAATCACCTCCAGAAAGAGATCCCAAAAAGAAAACTCCTAGGAATATTATAACTGTAACGATTGGAATAACGCCACCTGCTGGATACTTACTGTAGAAGAGTTCTGCCCATGAAGCGAAGGTCTTTGAGGGCAAAACCAGGAGTCTTTTCTTTGGCATCAGGAAGTGACGCGGACTAGTGGGAGGGGGAAGAAAGAGACTGGCGCTCAGTCTCGCGCTCTTTCCTTTGGACTCTGGTGGAGAGCGGAGCTAGAAATGTGCTCTCCCTTTAATAGATAGGAATCTAGGCCTTTTTCTCTCTCTTTACCAAATTCTTATTCTCCTTAATAAATGCTTAAAAGTTTAACTCTTGCTAAAGCTTATAATTTATTGGCGACCACTCATTAGATATTTTAGACAGTTTAGCTAGAATTTTAGCCCTTAACATAGCCAAATTCCAGAGCTCTCAGGTCAAGGAGAAAATATTGCAAGCTGCCAAAAAGAAAGAAGTCAAGTACTGTGGAGACCCAGTCAGGATAGCACAAGATCTAGCAGCTTCTACATTAAAGGACCGGAAGACATGGAATATGATATTCCAAAGGGCAAAGGAAATGGGATTACAACCAAGAATCATCTACCCAGCAAAATATATGAAAGGTAACTGTGGCAGGAATTATGTGATATGGGTCTATTTGAAAATGGACAGTGGAACTGTTCTTCTTATAACTATGCTTTATAAATAGCTAGATCTATTTTGTGAGTGCCTTGGACTCTGACTTAATATCATTTCTGGCAATTAACTTTTACTTGGTGGGACATCATCATTCATTTTCAGACCTCTCTGGGGTCCTAGTATCTGAACCATCCCAGGGCTCTGAAACCTGACTGTTTCAATGTTAGCTAAATATGTAGGTATAGAATCGAGGAGCCCCCATGAGGCCAGGACTGGAATCAGGAAGACTCCTCTTCCTGAGTTTGAATCTGGCCTCAGACATTTAATAGCTGTGTGACCCTGGGGAAGTTACTTAACCCCGTTTGCCTCAGTTTCCTCATCTGTAAAATGATCTGGAGAAGGAAATGGCCAACTACTACAATATCTTTGCCTAGAAAACCACAAATGGGGTTACAAAGAGTTGGATACAACTGAAATGACTGAATGAAATGAGTCAATAAACAATTCAATTCCACGAGCATTTACTACTCTATGAATACTTATATCTCTATGCAAGGCAAAATTCCCTAGTGAAGTGTTTCAAAATCAGAAGATAAACTTTTGGGCTAATAAAGGAAGCTATTAGTCTTTATAATATTCGGTCTTTATAACTTGCATATGATAACTACAAATTTACTGAGAACTGACTGATCTCCCACTCCCCCCTCCCAGGCAAATGAATTGCCTGGGGCTAACCAATCTTTGTCAATTCCAGACTTTTGATTGACTTATGGACCTCCCCAACCTCCCCGCAAGCAAACTATCCCCTCTCAATGGGTCCCCACCTTACTCCCTGCATTTTATGTTATTGTGTAAAAGGGTCCACCTACATTAAGTAGTTTTTATTTATAGTTAAGAAGTATCTATACTTAACTCAGGAGCAGTTCTATGGTTTCTTTTGTTAAAGGTTCATTTACATTAAGGTCCCTTTTGTTCTGTTACCCTATAAAAACCCTGTCCTTGGTTTGCATCTTTGGGTATTCCTAGCTTCTGGCTTTGGAGCTATAGTTCCTCTGCCCCATTAAAGACCTTATTTCTCCTATATTGCTTGTTTCCTTAATTTACAGGTTAACACGTAGTTCTATAAATCCATAAAAGTACTAGGTGTTTCCTTGACATTAAACCTATATTTTCCTTCCTTAACCCCAATACTATTAACTGTCATTTCTTCCAAATATTTCTCCAAGTATCAGTCTATTAAAATGGCTTTAGGGGGCAGCTAGATGGCGCAGTAGATAAAGCACTGGGCCTTGGATTCAGGAGGACCTGAGTTCAAATCCAGCCTCAGACACTTGATGCTTAACTAGCTGTGTGACCCTGGGAAAGTCACTTAACCCTCATTGCCCTGCCAAATAAATAAACAAATAAAATGGCTTTAAAATATTTTGTTTATGTGTAATTTCTTCAGTGTTGAAATACCCCCCACTAGTGCAGATTGCCAATTCATCTGCGCTTTATAGTGTGATGTTATGGGGGAAATGGGGTATGGGTTTGGGGTTCTTAAGAATTCCTCTTTAAAGAATTACACCCTCTTGCAAACAAAAGCAGTTAGAATAAGATGGTAGTTTATTTAGGAGCAGGGGAAGGGAAGGGGGTGGGGAGGGAAGGGGTGGGGAGGGAAACCATGAAAGAAATCCTTGCATTTCTCATGGGGAGAGAGGTATGGAACAAAGCATGTGGCTCAGAGGTACGAATCTCCTCGAGCAGGAGACTGGCAGGTACTTTTATAGAGGACTGATGGGGGGAGGGGGTGACCATTTGACTGTGGAAAGTTCCTTTAGTGAGGGGGGACCATCCCCCACTGGTGGTGGCTGGGGGAATTGGGTGAGGGGCGGCTACGGATCTCTCAAGCCATCTCTCTCTTCAGGACACAAAGGCCCCAGCCACACTCAAAGTTATCTTCCCAGGGGTAAGGGAGATCAGAATGAAGGGTGGAGGTCCCAAAGCTAGCTCAGTCCAAACTGGTTCCACTTATCTCTCTAGGCTTATTATGTGTCCTCTAGTTTAGTTTCTCAAGAAGATTCCTTGATGTTCCTCAGAGAACTTCTGGGGTGCTCTGCACCCTCAACAGTGAGAAGCAGAACTAGAAACCAGATCTTAATACTAATACTTAAGGCCAATCCTTCATCCTCTTGCCAAGCTAACTCCCTAGAAAACACATATACTTAATTATTTTAGATAAATTTTATTTTTTATACCAACAAAGTTTTCCCCAATATCATTCTTCCTCTTCCCTCCCAGAGAGCCTATCCCTATACCAAATAATATTTTTAAAGAAAAAGAAGAAAAAAATCAGGAAAACTGATCAATACTGAATCAATAAAAAAAATCAAAAATATTTGCAATGTACTGTATGCAAGCGAGACTTGAGGGCTCTGGGAATAGACAACGGCAGCTAGGAGGAGATGGCCAAGGACTGTGCCCAATGGAGTTCAGTACTCAGGAGTAGCTTGCGCGCAGTTAAGATGGGCCTTCAAGCTCGGGAGGAAGAAAAATGAACCAACGGCAACAGAGAGCGCAGTTTTCCAATGTCCTCGTTGCGGCAGGAGCTGCAGATCCCATATCAGACTGCACAGCCACACTGTGGCCTATGGCTCTTCAAGGTGCTGATCCATGGTCGTCCACGACTGGTGGAAGCCTACCACCACCACAGGGTGGTACCTCTCACCTCTGCAAAAAAGCAGAGTGACACTTATACTTAGAAAAGCAGTAACTGGTTCAGTATTTCCCCATGATCATCTTAGAGATGCTGGTGTCTTATTCATGAGAGAACGCTCACTTTGGAAAAAGCGCCCTTAGTGGATTTTATAAAATCTAATGCATCTACATTGATTTTTCTTAGTAGGAAGTGTTTTGGTTAGCATGCCCTGAAATTCTGGAGATATCTCCTCAAAATTGCCTCCTTTTCCACCATCTGCTAAATCCTGATGACCTACTTGGCACTTTTCCAAGCTCTTTCTCCCTATATAGTTTCCATCTTCCTTCAACTTTCATCTTTTTGTTTGCCATATTAATGAATACCTGTCTGACCTCCCCCTCCCCATATGTCCATAGAGCTGAAATTGGGAGAAGTAGAAGTTTATATATTTCTGTTATGTGTTAATACATCTACATCTTTGTTTCTGTGCTCAGAAAAGCACAAATGAGTTGTGTTCCAAAAGTTTATTTGCAAGTCAATTGTTTGCAACTTGGAACACATCTTCCCCTAGAAACAATTATTTCCATGGTGTTTAAATACCAAGGCTATCAGCAGCATAAAATGTCAGAAATGGAAAGGGTTTGCTAATTATCTAGTCCAGTCCTCCTCATTTAAAGAGAAGAACATTGGGACCCAGAGAGTGACACTAAATGTTCAAGGTCATGCAGCTCATAAGTGACAGAGATGTGTCTTGAAATGCTGGTGTTGACTCAAACTCCACCTTCCTACCACGTATACCATGGTGCATCCTCACAAAAGTTTACTTAAGGAATAGGTGAAATGGTAAATATTTGAAATAAAAAGATAGAAAATATAACTTGCAATACTGCAAATTAAAACAGAAAAACCCCAAATTGAATAAGAAAGATATGGTATATGATTATAATGGAATACTATTGTGCTGTAAGAAATGAACAAACTGATTTCAGAAAAGACTTACTAATGCTGAGTGAAGTGTGGAGAACTAGGAGAACTTTGTACACAGTAACAGCAACATTGTGTGATGATCAACTGTGATAGACTTGGCTCTTAGCAGTGCAATGATCCGAGACAATTCCAAAAGACTCATGGTGGAAAATGCTATCTACATCCTTTTGTTCTAATTTCTCTTTCACAATATGACTAATGTGGAAATGTTCAACATGGTATAACCTACATCAGATTGCTTATTGTCTTGGGGAGGGGGGAAGAAAGGGAGGAAGGGAGAAAAATTTGGAACACAAAATTTTACAAAAATAATTGTTGAAAACTATCTTTAGGGGTGGCTAGGTGGCACAGTGAATAAAGCACTGGCCCTGGATTCAGGAGTACCTGAGTTCAAATCCGGCCTCAGTCAGACACTTGACACTTACTAGCTGTGTGACCCTGGGCAAGTCACTTAACCCCCATTGCCCCGGAAAAAAAAAAAAAAAAGAAAGAAAGAGAAAAAGAGAAAACTATCTTTACATGTAATTGAAAAAATGAAATACTATTAAGTGTGTGTGTGTAGGGGAGAAGTAGGGGGTAAGAAACAGGTTTGTACTTCTCTACTGATCTCTACATATATCCTCAATCTTGTTTTTAACCCAGATTTATGGTCATAGTGAATGTTATACAGCTACTGCGCTTAAAAGACCATCTAGGTAAATGTCTTTCCTTTAAGCTATTTGCATCTACTGGTTTATTATTAAAGGTAAATTCATTAGAGGGCACTAATGTGCTATAGTTTTAGGAGGGCAGGTGTACAAAGTACCTTAAAGCTAAGTGCGGTTGCATCGCTGGGAGATCTTACACATCAGTATAATTTGCAGGGATAGGCCAGAAAGTATATTGCATTTAAATTAAATAAACATTTATTAAGCATATATTTCATGTAAAATACTATATTAGATGCTAGAAAGTTACAAAGAAATTGGGACCCAATCACTTCTCTCATGGTTTTTATTTTCTATGTTACTTTGCATAATTGAAAACTCAGGTAATTAGGTCCTTCTTTTTTTGCGTGTGTGTATGTGGGTGGGGGGCAATGAGGGTTAAGTGACTTGCCCAGGGTCACACAGCTAGTAAGTGTCAAGTGTCTGAGCCAAATTTGAACTCAGGTCCTCCTGAATCCAGGGCTGGTGCTTTATCCACTGTGCCACCTAGCTGCCCCCAATTAGGTCCTCCTTAATCCTTTCTCTCATATCTACAATTTTAATGTATGTAGCTATTTATGAAACAAGGAAAAACAAACCAGTAGGTTTGTGTCCCCAAAGCATTACATCTTTGTATTACCGTTATTTTCTTCTACTGTACAAAAACAACCATTAGTCAATATTTCACCTTGTGTTTTCTGTGGCAGCTTCATGGGAGGAAATTGGGACTGGTCTCCTCTCAAGAATATAATAGTCACCATTCAAATTATATTCCTCCAGACCTGTTTGAGGGAAAAGGTCTACTTCTCCACCCCACCCCCACCCCCACCTCCACTCTGGTGAACAAAATCACACGATTCAGGGAAATCCTGGACTGGTCAACATTAGGTCTGCTCCTGAGCTGTGTCCATATAAGGGAGGAATGGAAGAATTGTCCCTGTATCACCTCCCACATTGGCTAAGAAATACTGTGTTCCAATTAGCTAGTTTTTGGCACAGAGATTGTAACCCTTGAGTAATCAAAATAATGGTGAAAAGGGGAGGGGCCATTTCATGTTAGGAATGAGAGGAGTTAAAAACTGGCCTGCAGGCCTCCATATTTGGTCACCCACCAGATGGACAAGGGGTGGCCCATTCTCTTGAGAATGACAATAAATGAGCCTTTGACACATCACACTCTACATTTCTGATGCATTTCTTCAAATATAGAACAATAAACACATGTAAAACTACAAAAATAAAACAAGGAAGGAAGGAAGGGAGAGAGATGGTGAAGAAGAGACACCAGAGTGTATAATTCCTTACTTTGAATATTTGGTAGCATAGCCAGCCCAGATAGGCTCACTTATTGACTAATACAAAATCTTGTTGGGGGCAAAGGTGGGGGGAGGTGGGGGGCGGAGGGGGGGGCGTCAGAGAATGGACAGGTCCAATGATGAAAACACTGAGTGGTATCAGTCAATAAACATTTATTAAGCACATACTATGAGCCAGGAATTGTGCTAAGCACTGGGAAGGGAATCTGCCTGACCCAGTCCATTTGTAGCAGAGGTGTGAAGTTATGCATCTATTGGCTATGCTAAGCTCAGAAGTGAACTCAGTGGAGCAAATGCTATGTAAGAACTGTGTTCCTACATTCTCCCCAGAGACTGAGGCAGTAGAGGGGTGAGTGTGCCTCCAGGTGTTGGGGTGGGAGAGAGGTCTTGCTATACCTTCAAAGCAAATATCTCTTTGTAAAATTTGTTAAAGGAAATGGAGTGCTAATCACTGATGACTCTCAGTGGAGTAAATATACCAGCTCATGATGATTTTGTTGTTCAGTTGTGTCCAACTCTTTGTTACCCCATTTGGGGTTTTCCTGGCAAAGATACTAGAATTGTTTGTCATTTCTTTCTCCCGTAGATTAAGGCAAACAGAGGTTAAGTGACTTGCCCAGGGTCACACAGTTAGTAAATGTGTGAGGTCACATTTGAACTCTGGATCCTCCTTACTCCAAGCATGGTGCTCTATCCACTGTGCTACTTAGCTACCCCAGAAAAAAAAAATGAGTATCCATTAATTGAGAAGTGGATGAAAAAATTGTGATATATGAATGTAAAAGAGAATTATGAAAAATTGAGAAAAATGTGGGAAGATTTGTGCAAAATGATACAAAGTAAAGAAAGTAGAACTAAGAGAACAAAGAATATATAAGACTATAGCGCTAATGAAATGTAAATTAAGAGGAATTTAAATTCAGAATAATGGGGAAACAATGAATATTTCAGAGAAAAGATAATGAAATATATTTCCTCTCTCATGACAGAGAAGTGGGGAACAACTAATAATGTTAGATGGTCTCTGTACTTGGTATTTTTCTTACTTGTTCTTCTTCATCACTAAGATGGATTCAATGTGGGAGGGGGGAGTACTATGATGTAAAGACAAAAGGCGTTAATAAACCAGATTTTATATAAAAATCTGTATCTTCCTAGTATGTAGTGCTTCCTTTATACATTCAACAATGAGCCTACAATTGAAGGGACTTCATATTTAAGTATCACAGGCTCCACAGTTTGCATATGGATTCGTATAAACAAAATTATTAGAGGGAAGAAGTGATGACCTGGCTTTTGGGTAGTTCTGCAGATTCTTATAGAAGAATGTTGACAGCTATAACCAAACAGGTTTTCCTTCTGAGAACTTGTGAGTCACTTCCTTTCCATAAGTAGCACTGCCAGGCTATTGCATTCCTTATGCCTGGCTCAGTCTTTGCTGACCAAAGATCTGATCACTGATTCATTTGTGTGAGTTCAGGTAGAAGTACCTCCGTTCTTTTTTCAGGTATGAGCCTCTTCTGATGTCTAGCCTTTATTTCTACTTTTCATTCAGCAACAACAAAAGCCTATTAAGAATATATTACTCAGGGCAATTAGGTGGCACAGCCCTGGATTCAGGAGTTCAAATCCGGCCTCAGACACTTGACATGGTACTAGCTGTGTGACCCTGGGCAAGCCACTTAACCCCAACTGCCTCACCAAAATAATAATAGTAATAATAATAATGATAATAATAATAATTCCAAGAATATATTACTCAGCAGCTTTTGGGGTTTTTTTTTTTTGCTTGTTTTCATTGTTGTTTTTCAGTTCTGATCAGTTTTTGTTTATTTATTTATTTATTTAGGATTTTCCCCACCTTGCATATAAAAACAAATTGTAACATCGATTTTTAAAACTTTGTGTTCCAAATTCTGTTCCTTCCTCCCTATCCCCCGCTTAAGAACGCAAGCAATATAAGTTATACATGCTCAGTCATGCAAAACATAGCAGACAAAAAACTTTAGAAAAAAGAACAACAAAAAATATACTTCCATCTGTATTCAGATACCATCAGTTCTTTCTCTGTAGATGGATTATATTTATCATAAGTCCTTCAGAGTCGTCTTGGATAATTGCATTGCTGAAAATAACTAAGTCATTCACAGCAGATCATCTTACGATATTGCTGCTATTTTGTATACAGTACATTTCACTTTTCATCAGCTCATGTAAGTCTTTCCAGATTTTTCTGATAACATCCTGCTCATCTTTTTTTTTTAATAGTAAACTACATTTATATAGTACTTTAAAGGGAGATTTCTTTACAAAACACCCACGAGGTTGATTATTGCAACAACAATAATAGCTAACATTTATAGAGTACCATATACCTGACAAAGTATTTTCTTCACAATAGCCCAGCAAAGTAAGTGGGATCATCATCTTACATTGCACTTGTCTCTGTTTCAAAATTTTTTTCCTGTGTTGATCAGTTTTTCTGACTTTTTTTCCTTTTTTTTTTTTAAATTTTTGTTATAAAGGATGGTTCTCTGGGAGGAAAAGGGGCAGAGATATCAAGAGAAATCTAGCTGATTTTAACACAAAAAAATCTATTTTTAAAAAAGAAACGTACCATGCCTGATCATGCCATTCCTTTGCTAAAACATCTTCAGTGGCCATTCACATTCAGTGGCCTACAAACTAAAGTTCAAGCGCCTCTGCCCAACATTCAAGGGCCTCTGTAATCTAGTACCACCAGACCTTTCCACATTATTTTAATTATTCCTCTTCATGTGGTCTCTAGAGTCAAAACCAGGTTCCTTGTCTGACCTCAAACACAATCTTTAATATCCTGCCTTTGCTGATACTCTCACTATCCATGGAATGTCTTCCCTTCCTCTCGTCATCTGTTAAATGACCTCTTTTAAAGTCCAACTCAAAGATTCCATGAAAGCTTCCACAATACTCCATTGGTGTCACATTCCTACTTTAAACTTCACACAAAACTTTGTTTTTTATTTCTCTCTTGCACTTGTGGATATTGTATATTTTAATTGTGTTTATAATGTGCTTTATTAAAGTATAAACTCCAGGAAGGGAGAGAGCATTTTTTTACCTAAACTATTTGTTTCTTCTAGTGCCCAGTAAAGTGCTTTCTACAATAATCAGGGGAACTTTGATCATGTCTGGCTAGAGTACAGCCCATTGAGCATTCCTGCAGTGAGGCCCCTTCTCTAGCATTTAATATAACATTCTTTCTCCGAAACTTCCCTTGAGGAGTGGGACAGAAGCACTCTCTTTCTTTTTTGGTGAGGCAATGGGGGTTAAGTGACTTGCCCAGGATCACACAGCTAGTAAGTGTCAAGTGTCTGAGGCTGGATTTGAACTCAGGTCCTCCTGACTCCTGGGTCGGTGCTCTATCCACTGAGCCACCTAGCTGCCTGACAGAAGCACTCTCGACAGAAATAGGGATTGCTCTTACATTCAATCCAGGGACACAACCCTTGCTGTTCTATGAACAAGACACTCGGTCTCTTGGCTTTGGACATTTTCTCTAGCCCTCCCTCATGCCCGGAACACTATACCTCCCCATCCCTACTTCCTGGCTTGCTTCAGGTCATGAGTAAAATCTCACCTTCTACAGAAAGGCTTTCCCAATTTTTAAAAATTCCGGTGCCTTCTGTTAATGATTCCCTATTTATCCTCTATTTATACTGTATGTATTTTGTTTGTATATATTTATTTGTTGACTTCCCCATTAGTCTGTGTAAGAAAAATATAGGCCCCCCTCAAAAGATGATTGAAGTTGTCTGGGGGAATGTCTGGGAGGTGAATTTCAGCTGGGAGAAGAGTGCTTACTAATGGCTCCTTTCCTTCCCCCTCCCCAGCAATCAGGATCATTTGATGAGAGAGACCCAGGGCTGGTCATGTCGGGGAGGAGTTTAGAGGGCTCTCCTTTTAACTATATCGTATTCCAATTGGCTAGCGTTTGTCGCCAGTGTCTTGGCGAGAAGATTATAACTGAGGAAAAAGGGTGGAGCCAGCCCATTAAGAGATAAAAGGGTCCCCAGTCCCACACTTGCTGCCATTTCCATTAGGGAGCTGGTCCATTTGAGTGTGAATGTATAAATAAAGACCTTCGATACTTCTCCAACACTGAATCCCAGAAATTTTTAAATGGGGTTTCTCACAGTCTGTGAGTTCCTCAAGGGCAAGAGCTGTCTTTTGCCTTTCTTTGTACCTAGCACATAATACCCACTTTATAAATGCTTATTGACTGTCTGACTGACATGGCCACTAGAGCAAGGGTTCATCTAGGTAAACCTAATTTACAATCTCAAACCTCTGGTTGCTTCTTCCAACTTCCCCCAGCCACCACCAGTGGGGGATGGTCCTCCCCAATAAGGGAACTTTCCACAGTCAGATGATCACCCCCATTAATCCTCTATAAAATGATTTCTCTGTCTCCAGCTCCAGGAGATAGGTATCTCAGAGAGCCACACCTCTGTGCCATGCCTTCTCCCCTTGAGAAGTCCAAGGATTTCTCTCTTGGTTTCCTTTCCCTAGCACCTAAATAAACTATTATTTTATTGTAATTGGATTTGTGTGTAAGAGGGTGTAATTTTTAAAGAGGGATTCCTAAGAACCCCTTCCCCAAACCCCCACTATTTCCCCCATAACACTATCATATGAAAAACTACCCATTAAGAATTAGAGAAAGAAGAAATGAACAACTGATGACTGATGATTCCATTCTCAAGTATTATAAAGCAGCTACTGATTGACCTGCTAATGATGTAGGAGGTAAAAAAGAGTTAATAGAAAAAACCCAAGACCAAAGCTCTAATACAGATATTAGCTCTAAAAGGGATTCAGATCCCAGTTAATGGATAACTTATGTTAGGTTCTCATACCCATAGTGATCAACATCCATAAAGGACCAGAACAGGTCAGTTCAAAATAACAATAAAGGAAAAAGACAACCTATAGAAATTCTAATGAAAAATGATTATATTTTGAAACTAGCCATGGGAATCAGAAAGAGACATGTACAGAAAAGGCCAAATTTGTCCCCAGATTCACCTTACGACATGTAAACCCCCAAAACACACCTCCACTGAAAAAGGTACCCACCTTGGGGCTTGGCTTAGGACCCCAGGAACTCCAAATTAGGATAAACCCTCCCCTGAAACATCCCTAGGTGGAGAATATTATAATGAGTAGGATAGGCCCTCCCTTGTACCTCTCCAAGGTGGTGATTATTATAATGAGACTGATAATCAATTTATCCATACTATAAATATAACTGTCTTTCCTTTCCTTATTCGAGAGATACCTTTCCAATATTCTGGTTCTCTCCCTGTGGTCATCACAGTATTGCAATAAAACTTGGTAAACTGAGTCACTGAGTCTTGTAATTCTTTTGGGACGGCTCACTACTAATTTGACCCTAAATTCCATCCCATATCACTAACACTGGAGAGCTCCCTTGTCTTCCCATGGCATGTAGTCAAGATAAAACTGAATTTCCCAAGACATTACAAAACAGATGACTTCTATCCACTTCTGATGATTCACGTGGGCACCAATGATACTGATAGAAGGAAACTTGAAAGTATTGCCAAAGAATTATCCAAAAAAACTCCAAAGAAATCCCAAGAAACCATAGGACCACAGGATGTATTTTCCTACTGCTACCCACTGAAGGAAAGCATGAGGAATAGAAAAGGTTGATTTTGGAAGTGAACATTTGGCTAGGAAGTTGGTGTCTAAAAAAAAAGAGTAAGGACAACAGCTTCAAATAGAGGGATGGTGGACTCTAGGGCAGGAACACACCTAACAAAGGCTGATAGGAATGTCCTACAAATTGTATCAAAAGGACTTGAACTAAAATGGACAAGGAAGGCAGAAAACTGTCTCTATAATTCTGCCAAGGTAGATTATATAGTTAGTAAGTACAATGAAGGAATAGCAGCTGAGATACTTAAAAGTTCAAATGTGTTAAATCCATGAAAAGAGCCAGTAGTAAAAATCCACTGATTTAAATATAAATATGTGCCAAGTTTAGGCAATAAACCAGAAGGATTGGAGGGCTTGATGAAAGGAGATAAATTTGATCTCAGAAATATCATTAAGATTTGGAAGGATGAAACACATGTCTGGAACATAGTTCTAGATGGTAATAACTGCAATTTACTGAGAACAGACAGATCCCCACATCCTCCCCATTCCCAGGCCAATGAATTGCCTGGGGCTAACCAATCTTTGTCCATTCCAGACTCTCATTTTATGGATCTTCCCCAAACAAACAATTGCCTCCCAAAGATTCCTAACTTTACTCCCTGGACTTTGGGTTATTATGTAAAAGGATCCATTTACATTAAGTAGTTTCTATTTAGAGTTAAGTAGCTTCTATTGTAACTCAAGGGTGTTTCATAGCTTCCTTTGTTAAAGGTTCCTATCCATTGAGTTCCCTTTGTTCTGTTAGCCTATATAAACCCTGTCCTCAGTTCCCCATCTTTGGGTATTCCTAGCATCTTGCTTTGGGATACTGAGATCTATAGTTCCTCTGCCTCAATTAAAGACTTTATTTCTCCTATATTGTTTCATTAATTTACAGGTTAACAATGGCTATACCTTATTTGAAAGCAACAGAGTAGGCAAAGGGGGAAGGGAGGAGAGGTGATATTGTATACTTATGAGAAAGTATACTTATGAGAGAAAACTGGGAAATAGTGAAGAATGAAGAAAATTTGGATAAAAATCAGTGGAAGGAAAAACAGAATCAATTATGTCATTGGAATATATCAATGAAAACCTGGACTGAAAGAGGAGAAAGATAAATAGTGTAGGAAACCTTACAATCATGGCCAGAGGTATGAAACTAGAGAGAGGTTTAATTGTCTGAATATCTGCTAGAGCTTTCTCTCTTTCTGACAAAAGTAAAGCAGCAAATAAGTGAAACACTTCCAATATGAAGGGAAAATGAGATTTGTCTAAACAGCCTGGTATGGGTTCCCCAACCTTAGACCTTAAAAATACACATATGGAAGATGGAAACAAGGACTTCCATTAAGTGTAAGTATAAAGGCATGGCATAGTCTGATAAAAATAAATGTCAGCAATAGTAAAGCTCAAATGAGCCAAAGCTAACAAGAAAGGTAAGAAAAAAGGGAAGTCTGGAGGAAAGAGGAGGATCAAACAAGGGGTAGAACCATTGCTTGGGATTGTTAGTGTGAGATTTAAAATTGGATATTAGATCATAAATCTCCCCTACTTAACCCTTCCCTTAACTCATCTCCCAGACTAGTAAATGGAAGAAGCTTCTGGTTTTCTAGATAGAGCCTTTATTGTATATAAGGTGTTGTTGATTAGAAGGATAGGAAAACAGAAATACAGTACAAATCGTCTTAAATCTAGGCTTAGTCTATATTCCTTATAAAAACTCACCAAACCGATTTAGGCCACCTTTGGAGTGAGTCAGACCGTCTGTGCCGCGCCGCCCGGCGTCCCGCCAAGCCGGCAAAAAAGGCTACTCTCCTTCTCTCCACCCCGGAAGTCCCAAAAAACCCGGCAGGCAGTCTGACATGCGCAGCAGGCGCACTGTACCTGGCAGGCAGTCTGACATGCGCAGCAGGCGGACTACCCGGCAGGCAGTCTGACATGCGCAGCAGGCAGACTGTTCATCTCCTCCCCAAAAGGGTGGTCCTTGAAAAACTGGCGTCTTTCAGTTATCCTAACCGACTGTTAAAAACTTTCATATTTTACCACATTTCCCCCCTTTGCTTCCTCAAGAAACGGAATGTTTCCTTGATGGAACAGTAAAAAGAACATAATAACTTTTGCTGACTAATAATATGCGAACAACAATACAGAAAAGGAAGAGAGGAAAGTTTTTGTCCAGAGGGGCGATTTTTTTTTTTTTTTCTCATGAACCGACGCTTTGACATTAGTCTTGCAAAGGGAGAGCCTCTGCAGAGAGTACATGTTACAGATAGTATATAACAGAAAGGAGATAGTAAAAGCTAATAAAGCAAAACAGTTCATATAAAGTCTCTGAGTTCTCTTGTCTTCTTGAAGTGGTAAGATGTCATCAGGAGGAAACTGGATTCTGGTCTGGAAAACTGGATTCTGGACTCTGGTCTGGATTCTGGATTCTGGTCTGGATTCTGGACTCTGGTCTGGAAAGCTGGATTATCTTCTTTAACTGTTTGAATTGCTGTATTTTTAAAACCTTAACATAGCATTGTCAATGATCAAATTAATAAATTCCATTACATTCCCTCCTTTATATGGTTAGACTTGTAATAGAGGGTTGAGGTAGTTATGCAATGTGTAACACTTTTTACCACCATGTGTCTGGATCAAAGCCAAATTTAGTATGTGTTCATGACACCTGAAAATGTTATGGAAAGGTTATCATACCATATCTCATGGTTCTGAGACAGCCAGTGATTGTGCTAGGCCACAGGTGAATTCAACTGAGATAAAAAGATAAATAAGTTCAGTTAAATTAGGTTAAATTAGGAGGGAGAGAGGATGAATACTGGACTGTGCCTAGTAATTGTGCTCTACATAGTCACCATCATAAGCAAACCATGGACTTACGTATACCTGTCTCTCCTTTTGTTGCACATACATTCTCTCCAGGGCCTGCATCAGAGTTCACAGCAAGTTAGTCTCTGAAATGATAAGTTTCCATATTTCTGAAATCTCATTAATTTCACCAAAGACAATATGATGGTAAAAATGTGTGCTATGCTGCATAACTGAGAATATATTAGTGATATATACAATAATTCCAAACCATACCCAGAGTATAATGACATATAAATAATAAACGAATGTAAATAGCTGATTATATTAGACATTGTTACATAATCTTCTTTTAGCAATTAGACCACATCATCTTATACATGAATTCTCTAGTATAAGAGTAGCAGATACTTAAAGTGGTGATTAATTCATCAAAAAGAAATAAGACTTCAATAAGCAAGATTCAATATTCAATAGCATATACTTAAAATGCCTTTGAAAAGTCACTTAGTTTACAAAATCGGGTTTTTAAAGAAAAGCAAAAGAAACAAAAGTAAAAAAAAAAAAAAAAACAAAGCAAAACCAAAAACCAAAAATAAAAGGCAAAAGATTCGCTAAGCACCCTTTTGTGCTCTTAAAGAATTTAAAGGTGTGGTGAATTCCAGGTCTTTTCAGTGCCTTTCAAAAGTCAAAACAAAACAAAAAGCAAAAAGGATAAAAAAAAAAAAATAGGTATAGGGTAGGGAAAAGGGTGGGAGAAATTGAGGTGGGCCAGAAAACTAGGCCATGTGCTTCAGTGCTTTTGCCTGTGGAAGGAAATGCTTGTTAAATTTTAAGGTATTTAAGCTGCTAGAGTTTGGGGTATGCCACATTGTTTTAACTGGTTCCCCAATTCTCTGCATGCCAAAGTGGCAGGGGTTTCTGAATTGTCATTGATCTTTCTAATGCTGTCATAATGTTCTTTATGGTAGAAAATGTGGAGTTCTCTAGCATCAGTTTTGTCTGTGCCACTGATTTTCAATAAAGGCTGATTTAATTGATGAACCACAACATTCAGCTGATGCTGCTTAGCAAATGCTACAATTGAATCATTTCCTCCCCACTTTCCAAATTTCTTTAATTCATCAACATATTCTTCAAAAGGGGAGTCATTTACTATAAAAGACTCAAACTCTTGTCTATGGTTAATCATATAAGAAGCAGCTTCTTGTCTGTGTCTGAGATGATTTCTACAGTGACCTTCTAGCTGGTCTGCTAAAGCCCTAAAAAGGCAATTTCCGTCTCCTGATACTTTACGAAGACTGAGTCCCAAAGCATTTAACTGATCAGTGGGATTATTAAATGGGAACTGCCTTTTTCCTCTGAACTCTCTTTGCTCTTTAACAGTTGCTATCTTTAGGGTTTTTACCTCTTTAGCGTCTACCTCAGGTCTATCTGAAATCTCTTCACCTATGAATGGTGCAGGCTTTATATGAGAGCAATGAATCCATGAGTCTTTTTCACCAATTTTAATGGCAGTAGGAGTTGTCAATAATACCTGAAAAGGTCCTTCCCAGGCAGGTTGAGTTCCACTGGTTTTCTGAAAATTCTTTACATATATTTTATCTCCTGGGTTGAAGTTATGCAATGAAAAGTCTAATGGTCCTGCCTGGACCACAGCTCCTGCCTCATGGAGTTCACGTAGCCTGGTCTGTAATTCCTGTATATAGGAAGCAACAGAAGTATCACCTCCCACCAGTGATGTATAAACTGGGGAAAAAGTTTTAGCTTGGATAGGAGGGTGACCAAAAAGCATTTCATAAGGAGATATATGAAGTTCTCCTCTTGGTCTACTTCGTAGATAGAATAATGCCAATGGTAGAACATCAGGCCATTTCAAATGGGTTTCAGTACATAATTTGCCAATCATACTCTTAAGCTCTTTATTCATACGTTCGACTTGGCCTGAACTTTGTGGATGGTAGGGCGTGTGGAATTTTGGAGTCACTCCCAAGAAAGAATAGATTTGGGATAAAATCGAATCAGTGAAATGTGTGCCTTTGTCAGAATCGATGCGGGCTGGTGGGCCAAAACGAGGTACTATCTCTTTAAGAAGAATTTTGGCAACAAAGGCAGCTGTGGCTCGGGGGCTGGGAAAGGCCTCCACCCACCGAGTGAGCTGATCAACTATAACAAGGCAAAATTTATAATGTCCTGCTTTTGGCATAGTAATATAATCAATTTGTAAGTGCTCAAAAGGTGTATATGCTAGAGGACGCCCTCCATAAGCTTTGGCCTTAAAAGCATACTGATTATAAGACTGACATGTGGAGCAGCCCGAGCAGATTCGAGATGCTGTATTAGTCACACCTGGTGCTATCCAGGTTCTCTTAATAGAGTCTACAATGCCTTGTGTACCAAAATGGCCTTTTCTGTGAACAGAGAGGCATACCTGGTGGTAGAATTTCCGGGGAAGAAATGGCTTACCTTCCGGAGACACCCAGATGCCATTGATCTGTTTCGCCTTAAATTTCTTTTTCCACTTTTCTACTTCAGAATCGTCATAGGTTAGGTTGGAAGGAATATCCTCAGAAGGTGAAAGGTTAAATACATGTTCAGGAGCTTCTAATGCAGCTAGCTTGGCTGCAGAATCGGCTCGTGCATTTCCCTTTGAAACAGGATCACTATTCCCTGTGTGTGCAGGGCAATGTACAACGGCTAGGGAAGAAGGCAGTTTTAGGGCATCTAAGAGGTCCTTGATAAGGTCCCCATTGGCAATAGCCTTGCCCGAGGATGTTAGAAAGCCTCGTTGACGCCAAATCATACCAATAGAGTGGCATATGCCAAAGCCATATTTCGAGTCAGTAAAAATGGTGGCACTCTTATCTTTAGCTATATTACAGGCCTGTGTAAGAGCCACAAGTTCAGCAGCCTGTGCACTAAAATGGGAAGGCAGAGAAGCTGCCCAGAGGGTGTCATAATCAGAAACTACAGCAGCTCCAGTAAAACGGGTTCCCTCTCTCATAAATGAGGAACCATCTGTATAGAGGACAAGATCAGGATTTTCTAAAGGTGTATCAAAAAGATTGTCACGGGGTTTTTCAGCCATTACAACTAAAGAAGCACAGTCATGCAACGGTTCCCCCGAGAATGGTAAGTTAGGGAGTAGTGTTGCTGGATTAAGAACTGTGCAGCGTTTTAAAGTGATATTCTCATTACCTAACAGGGTTATTTCATACTTAGCCAGCCTTTGATCTGAAAAGGCTTGTGTCCTGTGACGTAGTAAGAGAGCCTCCACTTCGTGAGGGCATTGCACAGTTAGAGGGTTACCTAGGACCAAATCAGAGGCTTTTTCTACCAAAAGCGCTGTGGCCGCCACTGCTCTAAGGCAAGGTGGCGCTCCAGCCGCTACAGGGTCCAGCTGAATTGAATAGTAGGCTATAGGACGTTGGTTAGGCCCCAGTGACTGAGTCAGGACTCCAGAAGCCACCCCCCTTTGTTCATGCACAAAGAGAGTGAAAGGCTTACTATAATCTGGCAGTCCTAGGGCAGGTGCTGATAACAAGGCCCGTTTTAATTCTTTTATGGCTGAGAGATGCTGGGGATCCAACTGTAAACTGTCTGGAACAGAACTTTTTGTAAGAGCTATGAGGGGTTTAGTAATTTCACCAAAAGAGGGTATCCATTGTCTACAGTACCCAGCTGCTCCCAGAATGGCTCTCAACTGCCTCTTAGTAGTGGGGGCAGAGAGTTGTTGAATGGCCTGGACTCTCTTAGAAGAGACAGAGCGAGTTCCAGCAGCCAAAATAAATCCTAAATATTCTACCTGGGGCAAACACCATTGTACCTTTGTCTTGGAAACCTTGTGTCCTCTCTTGTGCAGCTCCAGCAGTAAGTGACGGCTATCTTCCTGACAAATTTCAGCATTAGGAGAGGCCAAAAGTAAGTCATCAACATACTGTACTAGTATGGAGCCCTTAAAGGTAATAGAGGCCAGATCCTGCTGTAAAATTTGGGAAAATAATGTGGGACTGTCTACAAATCCCTGTGGGAGTCTAGTCCAGGTCCACTGTCTATTTTTCCAGGTAAAAGCAAATAAATATTGGAAGTCCTCATGTACTGGTATGGAGAAAAAGGCAGAGCAAAGGTCTACCACTGTGAAACATGTAGATTCATAGGGAATCGATGAAATTATCGTAGCCGGGTTTGGAACTATGGAATGTCTAGGAATAACATAATTATTAATCGCTCTAAGATCTTGCACAAAACGATAAACAGGTTTACCATCTGGCCCAGGCTTGGGTTTTTTAACTGGCAAAATGGGAGTATTGCATGGAGAGTGATGACATGGAATAATAATACCCTGGCTTTTCAAAGCCTCAATTATAGGGGTGATCCCTTCTATTGCTTCCCTAGACAATGGATACTGTGGAATGGAGGGGGGTGGTCCCCCCTTAACTTTAAAGGTAACAGGCATGGCAGACTTAAGGAGCCCCACCTCATTAGGGGATGAGGCCCATAAAGACTCAGGAATGTCAGAGGGGATTTTGGATACCTCCCCTGCTGTTCCTTGAGCTTCTGTAAGTAAAATTGGTAATAAATGAACAGTATCCTCTGGCAATTGTAAGGAGACAGCCCCATCTGGAGCACAAGATATGGTTGCTCTAAGCTTGCAAAGGAGATCACGACCTAATAAATTTACAGGGGCATCAGGCATGAGTAAAAATGAATGTTCCACTGTTAAGGGCCCCATAGATACCATGCGAGGATTCAATTTTGCCACTCTCTGGCTCTTTCCTGAGACTCCCACTACATTCAAAAATCCTACAGGTCTACACCCAGCATCTGGTTTGCTTACTAATACTGATTTAGAGGCTCCTGTGTCTAGCAGACAATCATAATAAGTCTCCCCCACTTTTAAGGTGACATGTGGTTCATTACTCTGGGGAGGTGAATGGACTGGCACAAGTGCATTCAAAAAATCCGGATCTGGGAATATATGGCTTTCATTATCTATGTTCCATTCCTCCCCAAGACACCATCATTCCTGTGTCCTCTTCTGAGGGGGGTCTTGGTTACCATTATTCTGGTACTGCCTTTCTGTATTCCTCCAAAAAGATCTATTTCTATTTTGATTTCGCCTGTAATTAGAATTAGAATTTCTTCTCCAAGTCCTACATTCTCTCAATTCATGCCCCTCCTTACGACAGTAACAACACACCTTAGTGTCCTTGTTCCGGTGTCCACATGGCTGACTAGGAATCGCTGGTGCCAGAATGCTCTGTTTAGGGTGATCTGGATCTTCCTCACGTGAGTCAAAGACATAATTTGCAAGTTCCTTAATTCTATCTACTGAGAGATTTCTCCAGTCTGGACATTGTTTCAGAAAGTATCTGCGTATTTCTGGCAGTGAATTATAAACAAATGTGTTGAGAATGATACAGGAATCTCTTAAATCTACTGGATCCAATCTGGTGTACTGTCTAGCGACCTCACAAAGTCTATCATAAAATCTGTTTGGTCTTTCATTAGCCTCCTGAGGTAGGCTTAAAAATTTCTGCCAGTTTTCCGGTTTTCTAGAGCAAGATTCCATTCCCTTCAGAAGTGTTTCTCTAGCATCTTTTAATCTTTGGAAATCCCTATCATCATTATAATTCCACTCTGGATCCTTTAGAGGCCATTCCACATCGGCCTTACCTTTCGCAATGTGGTAAAATATGAAAGTTTTTAACAGTCGGTTAGGATAAGTGAAAGACGCCAGTTTTTCAAGGACCACCCTTTTGGGGAGGAGATGAACAGTCTGCCTGCTGCGCATGTCAGACTGCCTGCCGGGTACAGTCCGCCTGCTGCGCATGTCAGACTGCCTGCCAGGTACAGTGCGCCTGCTGCGCATGTCAGACTGCCTGCCGGGTTTTTTTTTGGACTTCCGGGGTGGAGAGAACGGGAGTAGCCTTTTTTGCCGGCTTGGCGGGACTCCGGGCGGCGCGGCACAGACGGTCTGACTCACTCCAAAGGTGGCCTAAATCGGTTTGGTGAGTTTTTATAAGGAATATAGACAGCCTAGATTTAAGACGATTTGTACTGTATTTCTGTTTTCCTATCCTTCTAATCAACAACACCTTATATACAATAAAGGCTCTATCTAGAAAACCAGAAGCTTCTTCCATTTACTAGTCTGGGAGATGAATTAAGGGAAGGGTTAAGTAGGGGAGATTTATGATCTAATATCCAATTTTAAATCTCACAGTTTGGCGACCCCGAAGGGACCTTAAGGACCCTCCCACCCTCCCTAGTTTGGCCATAAGCCGGCTAATTCGGTGGATTTTCCAATACACCCCCCCCCCCCCCGCGGACTTTCCCTTTGTCTAATCTCCCTTAAAGACTTTAAGCCTCTAAAAGTCTTGCTTTAAACAGAAAAGCCAGCCCAGTTTAAAGGGCAAGATGCTCGAATATTCTACCATCCCTTTGATTTTTCTCATCGGAATGTATTGGGACAGCATAACATCCCGACTTAGAGGAATAGTTTATTCAATGGTCCTTCATAACATTATTGGTTTTTTCCTCATTCAGGCAGCAAAAAGTTTTTTGTATAATAGTATACGTGAGAATCTTTGGGAAAATACGTTTAATATAAGTAGAAATTTTATGCCTGCAATTGAAATACCTTTTAATACCACATCCATAGTTCATACGACTAAGGATTTTATTTTTTTTTGTTGTTTTTTTTTTGTTTTTGTTATTATCATTGTTTTTGTTATTATCATTGTTATGATGTGGGGGAAACTCTCACATATGGAGAGAGACCTCAAAATGGCTGTTTCTACTAGAGATGATCCAAGTTCAGAATCAGATCAGCAGAAACTACTCCCTCTGCAGGAAGCTATAGAACATAGTAAGAAGGGAGTGCCAATTCAAGTCAGAAAATATAGCCCCTTTAGACCAAGTGACTTGAGCGCATGGAAATCAATCATCCCTAGTTTTGAGAAAAATCCAAACACTGTAATTTCACAGTTAAGGACTATATTTAATGCATATCAACCCAGTTGGGCTGATGTTACTTGCCTTTTGGAAACTTTACTGTCCCCAACTGAGATTACAGATATTATCTCAGCAGGAAATGCCCTTGTTGCGAAAGGTAAGGCCGATGTGGAATGGCCTCTAAAGGATCCAGAGTGGAATTATAATGATGATAGGGATTTCCAAAGATTAAAAGATGCTAGAGAAACACTTCTGAAGGGAATGGAATCTTGCTCTAGAAAACCGGAAAACTGGCAGAAATTTTTAAGCCTACCTCAGGAGGCTAATGAAAGACCAAACAGATTTTATGATAGACTTTGTGAGGCCGCTAGACAGTACACCAGATTGGATCCAGTAGATTTAAGAGATTCCTGTATCATTCTCAACACATTTGTTTATAATTCACTGCCAGAAATACGCAGATACTTTCTGAAACAATGTCCAGACTGGAGAAATCTCTCAGTAGATAGAATTAAGGAACTTGCAAATTATGTCTTTGACTCACGTGAGGAAGATCCAGATCACCCTAAACAGAGCATTCTGGCACCAGCGATTCCTAGTCAGCCATGTGGACACCGGAACAAGGACACTAAGGTGTGTTGTTACTGTCGTAAGGAGGGGCATGAATTGAGAGAATGTAGGACTTGGAGAAGAAATTCTAATTCTAATTACAGGCGAAATCAAAATAGAAATAGATCTTTTTGGAGGAATACAGAAAGGCAGTACCAGAATAATGGTAACCAAGACCCCCCTCAGAAGAGGACACAGGAATGATGGTGTCTTGGGGAGGAATGGAACATAGATAATGAAAGCCATATATTCCCAGATCCAGATTTTTTGAATGCACTTGTGCCAGTCCATTCACCTCCCCAGAGTAATGAACCACATGTCACCTTAAAAGTGGGGGAGACTTATTATGATTGTCTGCTAGACACAGGAGCCTCTAAATCAGTATTAGTAAGCAAACCAGATGCTGGGTGTAGACCTGTAGGATTTTTGAATGTAGTGGGAGTCTCAGGAAAGAGCCAGAGAGTGGCAAAATTGAATCCTCGCATGGTATCTATGGGGCCCTTAACAGTGGAACATTCATTTTTACTCATGCCTGATGCCCCTGTAAATTTATTAGGTCGTGATCTCCTTTGCAAGCTTAGAGCAACCATATCTTGTGCTCCAGATGGGGCTGTCTCCTTACAATTGCCAGAGGATACTGTTCATTTATTACCAATTTTACTTACAGAAGCTCAAGGAACAGCAGGGGAGGTATCCAAAATCCCCTCTGACATTCCTGAGTCTTTATGGGCCTCATCCCCTAATGAGGTGGGGCTCCTTAAGTCTGCCATGCCTGTTACCTTTAAAGTTAAGGGGGGACCACCCCCCTCCATTCCACAGTATCCATTGTCTAGGGAAGCAATAGAAGGGATCACCCCTATAATTGAGGCTTTGAAAAGCCAGGGTATTATTATTCCATGTCATCACTCTCCATGCAATACTCCCATTTTGCCAGTTAAAAAACCCAAGCCTGGGCCAGATGGTAAACCTGTTTATCGCTTTGTGCAAGATCTTAGAGCGATTAATAATTATGTTATTCCTAGACATTCTATAGTCGCAAATCCGGCTATGATAATTTCCTCAATTCCCTATGAATCTACATGTTTCACAGTGGTAGACCTTTGCTCTGCCTTTTTCTCCATACCAGTACATGAGGACTTCCAATATTTATTTGCTTTTACCTGGAAAAATAGACAGTGGACCTGGACTAGACTCCCACAGGGATTTGTAGACAGTCCCACATTATTTTCCCAAATTTTACAGCAGGATCTGGCCTCTATTACCTTTAAGGGCTCCACACTAGTACAATATGTAGATGACTTACTTTTGGCCTCTCCTAATGCTGAAATTTGTCAGGAAGATAGCCGTCACTTACTGCTGGAGCTGCACAAGAGAGGACACAAGGTTTCCAAGACAAAGGTACAATGGTGTTTGCCCCAGGTAGAATATTTAGGATTTATTTTGGCTGCTGGAACTCGCTCTGTCTCTTCTAAGAGAGTCCAGGCCATTCAACAACTCTCTGCCCCCACTACTAAGAGGCAGTTGAGAGCCATTCTGGGAGCAGCTGGGTACTGTAGACAATGGATACCCTCTTTTGGTGAAATTACTAAACCCCTCATAGCTCTTACAAAAAGTTCTGTTCCAGACAGTTTACAGTTGGATCCCCAGCATCTCTCAGCCATAAAAGAATTAAAACGGGCCTTGTTATCAGCACCTGCCCTAGGACTGCCAGATTATAGTAAGCCTTTCACTCTCTTTGTGCATGAACAAAGGGGGGGTGGCTTCTGGAGTCCTGACTCAGTCACTGGGGCCTAACCAACGTCCTATAGCCTACTATTCAATTCAGCTGGACCCTGTAGCGGCTGGAGCGCCACCTTGCCTTAGAGCAGTGGCGGCCACAGCGCTTTTGGTAGAAAAAGCCTCTGATTTGGTCCTAGGTAACCCTCTAACTGTGCAATGCCCTCACGAAGTGGAGGCTCTCTTACTACGTCACAGGACACAAGCCTTTTCAGATCAAAGGCTGGCTAAGTATGAAATAACCCTGTTAGGTAATGAGAATATCACTTTAAAACGCTGCACAGTTCTTAATCCAGCAACACTACTCCCTAACTTACCATTCTCGGGGGAACCGTTGCATGACTGTGCTTCTTTAGTTGATATGGCTGAAAAACCCCGTGATGATCTTTTTGATACACCTTTAGAAAATCCTGATCTTGTCCTCTATACAGATGGTTCCTCATTTATGAGAGAGGGAACCCGTTTTACTGGAGCTGCTGTAGTTTCTGATTATGACACCCTCTGGGCAGCTTCTCTGCCTTCCCATTTTAGTGCACAGGCTGCTGAACTTGTGGCTCTTACACAGGCCTGTAATATAGCTAAAGATAAGAGTGCCACCATTTTTACTGACTCGAAATATGGCTTTGGCATATGCCACTTTATTGGTATGATTTGGCGTCAACGAGGCTTTCTAACATCCTCGGGCAAGGCTATTGCCAATGGGGACCTTATCAAGGACCTCTTAGATGCCCTAAAACTGCCTTCTTCCCTAGCCGTTGTACATTGCCCTGCCCACACAGGGAATAGTGATCCTGTTTCAAAGGGAAATGCACGAGCCGATTCTGCAGCCAAGCTTGCTGCATTAGAAGCTCCTGAACATGTATTTAACCTTTCACCTTCTGAGGATATTCCTTCCAACCTAACCTATGACGATTCTGAAGTAGAAAAGTGGAAAAAGAAATTTAAGGCGAAACAGATCAATGGCATCTGGGTGTCTCCGGAAGGTAAGCCATTTCTTCCCCGGAAATTCTACCACCAGGTATGCCTCTCTGTTCACAGAAAAGGCCATTTTGGTACACAAGGCATTGTAGACTCTATTAAGAGAACCTGGATAGCACCAGGTGTGACTAATACAGCATCTCGAATCTGCTCGGGCTGCTCCACATGTCAGTCTTATAATCAGTATGCTTTTAAGGTCAAAGCTTATGGAGGGCGTCCTCTAGCATATACACCTTTTGAGCACTTACAAATTGATTATATTACTATGCCAAAAGCAGGACATTATAAATTTTGCCTTGTTATAGTTGATCAGCTCACTCGGTGGGTGGAGGCCTTTCCCAGCCCCCGAGCCACAGCTGCCTTTGTTGCCAAAATTCTTCTTAAAGAGATAGTACCTCGTTTTGGCCCACCAGCCCGCATCGATTCTGACAAAGGCACACATTTCACTGATTCGATTTTATCCCAAATCTACTCTTTCTTGGGAGTGACTCCAAAATTCCACACGCCCTACCATCCACAAAGTTCAGGCCAAGTCGAACGTATGAATAAAGAGCTTAAGAGTATGATTGGCAAATTATGTACTGAAACCCATTTGAAATGGCCTGATGTTCTACCATTGGCATTATTCTATCTACGAAGTAGACCAAGAGGAGAACTTCATATATCTCCTTATGAAATGCTTTTTGGTCACCCTCCTATCCAAGCTAAAACTTTTTCCCCAGTTTATACATCACTGGTGGGAGGTGATACTTCTGTTGCTTCCTATATACAGGAATTACAGACCAGGCTACGTGAACTCCATGAGGCAGGAGCTGTGGTCCAGGCAGGACCATTAGACTTTTCATTGCATAACTTCAACCCAGGAGATAAAATATATGTAAAGAATTTTCAGAGAACCAGTGGAACTCAACCTGCCTGGGAAGGACCTTTTCAGGTATTATTGACAACTCCTACCGCCATTAAAATTGGTGAAAAAGACTCATGGATTCATTGCTCTCATATAAAGCCTGCACCATTCATAGGTGAAGAGATTTCAGATAGACCTGAGGTAGACGCTAAAGAGGTAAAAACCCTAAAGATAGCAACTGTTAAAGAGCAAAGAGAGTTCAGAGGAAAAAGGCAGTTCCCATTTAATAATCCCACTGATCAGTTAAATGCTTTGGGACTCAGTCTTCGTAAAGTATCAGGAGACGGAAATTGCCTTTTTAGGGCTTTAGCAGACCAGCTAGAAGGTCACTGTAGAAATCATCTCAGACACAGACAAGAAGCTGCTTCTTATATGATTAACCATAGACAAGAGTTTGAGTCTTTTATAGTAAATGACTCCCCTTTTGAAGAATATGTTGATGAATTAAAGAAATTTGGAAAGTGGGGAGGAAATGATACAATTGTAGCATTTGCTAAGCAGCATCAGCTGAATGTTGTGGTTCATCAATTAAATCAGCCTTTATTGAAAATCAGTGGCACAGACAAAACTGATGCTACAGAACTCCACATTTTCTACCATAAAGAACATTATGACAGCATTAGAAAGATCAATGACAATTCAGAAACCCCTGCCACTTTGGCATGCAGAGAATTGGGGAACCAGTTAAAACAATGTGGCATACCCCAAACTCTAGCAGCTTAAATACCTTATAATTTAACAAGCATTTCCTTCTACAGGCAAAAGCACTGAAGTACATGGCCTAGTTTTCTGGCCTACCTCAACTATTTTTTTTTTTTATTAATTTTTGGGTTTTTTTTGTTTTTGTTTTGACTTTTGAAAGGCACTGAAAAGACCTGGAATTGACTGCACCTTTAAGTTCTTTAAGAGCACAAAAGGGTGCTTAGCGAATCTTTTGCTTTTTATTTTTTATTTTTGGTTTTGCTTTGGTTTTTTTTTTTTACTTTTGTTTCTTTTGCTTTTCTTTAAAACTAAATTTTGTAAACTAAGTGATTATTCAAAGACATTTTAAGTATATGCTGTGGGTGAGGCTATCGGGCCTCAGAAGCTACCAGAATTCTTCTTTTTTTTTTATTTACTCTTTCTTTTTGAGAGAACCATGAGTTCTAATGAGTTTTGTTTTATTTATTTATTTTTCTCCTTTCTCTTGTATGTTGTTCTGTTTAACTAAAAAGTACCAGAAATTGCTTGATACCTCACTGAAAACATTGAATATTGAATCTTGCTAATTGAAGTCTTATTTCTTTTTGATGAATTAATCACCACTTTAAGTATCTGCTACTGTTATACCAGAGAATTCATGTATAAGATGATGTGGTCTACTTGCTAAAAGAAGATTATGTAATAATGTCTAAAAGAAGATTATGTAACAATGTCTAATATAATCAGCTATTTACATTCGTTTATTATTTATATGTCATTATACTCTGGGTATGGTTTGGAATTATTGTATATATCACTAATATATTCTCAGTTATGCAGCATAGCACACATTTTTACCATCATATTGTCTTTGGTGAAATTAATGAGATTTCAGAAATATGGAAACTTATCATTTCAGAGACTAACTTGCTGTGAACTCTGACGCAGGCCCTGGAGAGAATATATGTGCAACAAAAGGAGAGACAGGTATACGTAAGTCCATGGTTTGCTTATGATGGTGACTATGTAGAGCACAATTACTAGGCACAGTCCAGTATTCATCCTCTCTCCCTCCTAATTTAACCTAATTTAACTGAACTTATTTATCTTTTTATCTCACTCAGTTGAATTCACCTGTGGCCTAGCACAATCACTGGCTGTCTCAGAACCATGAGATATGGTATGATAACCTTTCCATAACATTTTCAGGTGTCATGAACACATACTAAATTTGGCTTTGATCCAGACACATGGTGGTAAAAAGTGTTACACATTGCATAACTACCTCAACCCTCTATTACAAGTCTAACCATATAAAGGAGGGAATGTAATGGAATTTATTAATTTGATCATTGACAATGCTATGCTAAGGTTTTAAAAATACAGCAATTCAAACAGTTAAAGAAGATAATCCAGCTTTCCAGACCAGAGTCCAGAATCCAGTTTTCCAGACCAGAATCCAGTTTCCTCCTGATGACATCTTACCACTTCAAGAAGACAAGAGAACTCAGAGACTTTATATGAACTGTTTTGCTTTATTAGCTTTTACTATCTCCTTTCTGTTATATACTATCTGTAACATGTACTCTCTGCAGAGGCTCTCCCTTTGCAAGACTAATGTCAAAGCGTCGGTTCATGAGGAAAAAAAAAAAAATCGCCCCTCTGGACAAAACTTTCCTCTCTTCCTTTTCTGTATTGTTGTTCGCATATTATTAGTCAGCAAAAGTTATTATATTCTTTTTACTGTTCCATCAAGGAAACATTCCGTTTCTTGAGGAAGCAAAGGGGGGAAATGTGGTAAAATATGAAAGTTTTTAACAGTCGGTTAGGATAAGTGAAAGACGCCAGTTTTTCAAGGACCACCCTTTTGGGGAGGAGATGAACAGTCTGCCTGCTGCGCATGTCAGACTGCCTGCCGGGTACAGTCCGCCTGCTGCGCATGTCAGACTGCCTGCCAGGTACAGTGCGCCTGCTGCGCATGTCAGACTGCCTGCCGGGTTTTTTTTTTGGACTTCCGGGGTGGAGAGAACGGGAGTAGCCTTTTTTGCCGGCTTGGCGGGACTCCGGGCGGCGCGGCACAGACGGTCTGACTCACTCCAAAGGTGGCCTAAATCGGTTTGGTGAGTTTTTATAAGGAATATAGACAGCCTAGATTTAAGACGATTTGTACTGTATTTCTGTTTTCCTATCCTTCTAATCAACAACACCTTATATACAATAAAGGCTCTATCTAGAAAACCAGAAGCTTCTTCCATTTACTAGTCTGGGAGATGAATTAAGGGAAGGGTTAAGTAGGGGAGATTTATGATCTAATATCCAATTTTAAATCTCACAGCAACAAGGGCATTTCCTGCTGAGATAATATCTGTAATCTCAGTTGGGGACAGTAAAGTTTCCAAAAGGCAAGTAACATCAGCCCAACTGGGTTGATATGCATTAAATATAGTCCTTAACTGTGAAATTACAGTGTTTGGATTTTTCTCAAAACTAGGGATGATTGATTTCCATGCGCTCAAGTCACTTGGTCTAAAGGGGCTATATTTTCTGACTTGAATTGGCACTCCCTTCTTACTATGTTCTATAGCTTCCTGCAGAGGGAGTAGTTTCTGCTGATCTGATTCTGAACTTGGATCATCTCTAGTAGAAACAGCCATTTTGAGGTCTCTCTCCATATGTGAGAGTTTCCCCCACATCATAACAATGATAATAACAAAAACAATGATAATAACAAAAACAAAAAAAAAACAACAAAAAAAAATAAAATCCTTAGTCGTATGAACTATGGATGTGGTATTAAAAGGTATTTCAATTGCAGGCATAAAATTTCTACTTATATTAAACGTATTTTCCCAAAGATTCTCACGTATACTATTATACAAAAAACCTTTTGCTGCCTGAATGAGGAAAAAACCAATAATGTTATGAAGGACCATTGAGTAAACTATTCCTCTAAGTCGGGATGTTATGCTGTCCCAATACATTCCGATGAGAAAAATCAAAGGGATGGTAGAATATTCTAGCATCTTGCCCTTTAAACTGGGCTGGCTTTTCTGTTTAAAGCAAGACTTTTAGAGGCTTAAAGTCTTTAAGGGAGATTAGACAAAGGGAAAGTCCGCGGGGGGGGGGGGGGGGGGGGGGGGGGGGTATTGGAAAATCCACCGAATTAGCCGGCTTATGGCCAAACTAGGGAGGGTGGGAGGGTCCTTAAGGTCCCTTCGGGGTCGCCAAACTGTGAGATTTAAAATTGGATATTAGATCATAAATCTCCCCTACTTAACCCTTCCCTTAACTCATCTCCCAGACTAGTAAATGGAAGAAGCTTCTGGTTTTCTAGATAGAGCCTTTATTGTATATAAGGTGTTGTTGATTAGAAGGATAGGAAAACAGAAATACAGTACAAATCGTCTTAAATCTAGGCTTAGTCTATATTCCTTATAAAAACTCACCAAACCGATTTAGGCCACCTTTGGAGTGAGTCAGACCGTCTGTGCCGCGCCGCCCGGCGTCCCGCCAAGCCGGCAAAAAAGGCTACTCTCCTTCTCTCCACCCCGGAAGTCCCAAAAAACCCGGCAGGCAGTCTGACATGCGCAGCAGGCGCACTGTACCTGGCAGGCAGTCTGACATGCGCAGCAGGCGGACTACCCGGCAGGCAGTCTGACATGCGCAGCAGGCAGACTGTTCATCTCCTCCCCAAAAGGGTGGTCCTTGAAAAACTGGCGTCTTTCAGTTATCCTAACCGACTGTTAAAAACTTTCATATTTTACCACATTAGGAAAATAAAAAATGACAATATAGAGAAGACCAAACTGTCCAATTCTTAATTTGCTTCTGGGTTCTGTGCAAAAAAAAAAAAAAAAAAGGTCTTTACATTGGAGATAGCAAAGAATAAAAATGAATTATTGGGAGTTTGTATCTAGGAGAAGTAATAATGCAGTAAGAAAATATTTAGATGTCCCCAATAAATTCAAGTCAGCTGGCACAAGTTAACTAAAAACTTCTGTACTGAAATGACTGACAGTTATGATTGCTGAGCCATGGTCAATGATAAATAAGTGTTTATTGATTTGATCATGGAAAATGGAAAGAAACTGCAGGACTAGAGAAAGAGAAATACTGTCCTGATTTTCAAAAAAAAAAAAGGTGGCTTGGTGGTGGTAATAGAACACATTTGGGGGGGGGGCAATGAGGGTTAAGTGATTTGCCCAGGGTCACACAGCTAGTAAGTGTGTCTGAGTCGGGATTTGAACTCGGGTACTCCTGAATCCAGAGCCAGTGCTCTATCCACTGCGCCACCTAGCTGCCCCTAGAACACATTTTTTAAAACAATAGGCCATGGAGAGGAGTTAAGTCAGCGTTGGTCTGGGTGTTTTCCTTAAAATGGAGATTCTGGAAAGAACAAATTAATCAGAGGGAAAAGCCTCAGGAGTGTGGTGTCCTTTTTTTTCCCTTAAAGAATGTTTTTATTTTGTTTTTTTCTCAATTATATCTATAAATAATTTTTAACATTCATGTTTCATAACTGTTGAGTTCCACATTCCCTTCCTCTTTTCCTCCTCTCTTCCCTCCTTGAGAAGGCAAACACTTTGATATAGATTATACATGTCCAGTCTTGCAAAATATATTTTCATGTTATCCATGTTGCAAAAGAGAACACATGCCAAAAAGAAAAACAAGAAAAATAAAGTTTGAGACAGCAATATTGTTTGATGAAGAACTGTGAAAGACTTAACTATTCTCAACAATACAATGATCCAAGACAATCCCAAAGGACTATCAATGAAACATACTATCCCCCTTGTAAGGGGCTAAAATTCTAGCTATGATGTCTAAAATCTAATGAGTGGTTGCCTTGAATTAGAAAAAGTATAGCACCAATCTTTGGGCATTAAGTATTTATTAAAGTATATTAGGGGTTAGTAAAGAGAAACACGTGGATCAAGTATGAAATTTGCTTGCTCTCCCTATCCTGCCTGTCTCTTGCTCCCCTGCCGAAGTCTCCAACCGAAAGGCCTCTTCCCCTGGTGCTTCTCCCAGAAGCCTCTTGTGAAAAAGGAAATAGGACCGTCCACATACATAAATCTCCAAGCTAATTGGCTGGTAGGTCTGATTGACAGGTCCTACGGGTGGTTCTATAGATGTAACTTCCAGACACCTGGCAACTTCCGGATGCTAAAGTCACATGGTCTCTAAATCACATGCTTTCTCCTCATGGCAGAACTTCCCTGCAATATCTTTCCCAGCAGGGCATATCATTCCAATTCTCACAAACTCCAAAGAAAGAACTGATATTGATGGAACACAGACCGAAGCATGCCATTTTTCACTTTCTTTCATTTTTTTTCTTTTATCCAAGTTTTCTTATACAAAATGACTAATATGGTAATTTTTTACATAATCTTACATGTTAAGGGCTAAAATTCTAGCTAGTCTGTCTAAAATATCTAATGAGTGGTCGCCACCTGAGACCGAGCGCCAGTCTCTTCCTTCCTCCTCCCACTAGCCCGCGTCACTTCCTGACGCCCGGTCTTGCCCTCAAAGACCTTCGCTTCATGGGCAGAACTCTTCTACAGTAAGTCTCCAGCAGGTGGCGTCATTCCAATCGTTACATACATGTATAACCTATATCTGATTGCTTACTGGTTCAGAGAAGGTGGAGGGGAGGAAGGGAACGAGGGATAAAAATTGGAACCCCAAACTATAAATAAAAATGTTTATTTTTTTTTTTTAAGTATGCTTTGATCTGCATTTAGACTCCATCAGTTCTTTCTTTGGAGGTGGATAGAATTTCAAATAAGTCCTTTGGAATTATCTTGTATCATTGTGTTGCTGAGAATAGCTAAGTCACACACAGTTGATTTGATTTTCATACACTATTGCTGTTATTGTGTACAATGATCTGGTTCTTCTTCACTTTATAATATTTTACTTTCCCCCAATTACATGTTAAGACAATTTTGAACATTTTTTTAAAAAGTTTTGAGTTCCAAATTCTATCCTTCCCTCCCTTCTTCTCTTCCCCCCGCCCAAAATGGTAAGCAGTCTGAAAAACTTTATAGATGTGCAATCAGGTAAAACATTTCCATGTTAATCATTTTGTATAAGAAGACTTGAATGAAAGAAAGATAAAAATAGCATGCCTCAATCTGTATTCAGACTGTATCAGTTCTTTTTCTGGAGGTGAATAGTATGCTTTATCATGAGTCCTTTGGAATTGTCTTGGATCATCATATTGCTGAGATTAGCTAAATCATTCACAGTTCTTCATCTTACAATATTACTATTACCATGTACAAATTTCTCCTGGTTCTGCTCACTTCACTTTACTTGTCATTTATTATAGGACAATCATATTCCATCAAAATCATATGCCACAGTTTGTTTAGGCATTCTTCAATTGATGGGCAACCCCTCAACTTCCAAATCTTTGCTACCACAAAAAGAGCTTCTATAGATATTTTTGTACAAATTGGTCCTTTTTCCTTTTCTTTCATCTCTTTGGAATACAGACCTAGTAGTGGTATTACTGGGTTAAAGGATATACAGTTTTATAGCCCTTTGGACATAGTTCCAAATTGCTCACCAAGAGTACATTGGTGTCTCAATTTTTCCACTTCCTCTCCAACATTTGTTGTTTTCCTTTTCTGCCATATTAGCCAATCTGATAGTTATGAGGTGGTACATCAGTGTTGTTTTAATTTCATTTTTCTTATTATTAGTGATTTAAAGCATTTTTTATATAACTATAGAGAGCTTTGATTTCTTCTGAAAACTGCCTGCTCATGTTCTTTGACCATTTACCTATTGAGGAAAGACTGATATTGTTATAAATTTGACTAAGTTATCTATATTTTTGAGAAATTAGGACTTTATCAGAGAAACTTTCTATAAATAATAGATTTCTTGCTTTCTTGCAAATTTCTTGCTTTCCTTATAATCTTGGCTGCATTGGTTTTGTTTGTGCAAAAACTTTTAAATGTGTATGGTACTTTCAATATGTGAAGTCAAAGGGTGGAGTGAATTTTGATAATAAAAAGATTTCTAATGGGAATGTAGAGAAAGTCTGCAGGACAGTATACAATGTAGCCTAGAAAGGAATGGTTTTTAATATTGCATTTGCTCTACTGCCAAATGCTTTCATTAAAAATCACTTTATTCTCCTTAAAAAACACCACTCCTCTGGGATCATATATAGTCATTGTATCAATCATAGTTCTTAATGCTTTTCAAAGTACTTTGTCTTTGTCTATTTTTATTGTATAATTTTTTCTGAGTTCTGCTAATTTCATTATTTATTAGTACATGAAAGTCCTCAAAAGTATTCATTTTTATATTGATGTCATAGTATAAATTGTTCTAGTTCTGTTTACTTCATTCTGTAGTTCATATAAGTCTTTCCATGTCTATTTGAAATTATCTATTTCTTCATTTCTTGTAGCACAATAATGAGCAGCTAGGTGGCACAGTGCAAAGAGTCTTGCACTTGGAGTCAGGAAGATCTGAGTTCAAATATGGCTTCAGACACCAAAGGCAAATGAACCCAGGGAAGTCACTTAACCTTTGTCTGTCTCAGTTTCCTCACCTATAGAAAAAGGATGATAATAATAGCAGTACCTCCCATGACTGCTGAGGATGAAATATTTGCAAAGCACTTAGAACATAGTAGGTGTTTAATAAATGCTTCTTTTTAACAAAAAATAGTATTCCATTATAGCATATGCCACAATGTATTCAACCATTGCTCAATTGATGGGCATTCCTTTAGTTTTCAGGGGGTTTTGCCATGACAAGAAAAGGTGCTAGACATTTTTCTGTACATATAGGACCTTTTTCTTATTTCTTTGATCTGTTTTGGATATATGCTTAGCAAAACACATGAAAAGTTACTAAACAATATATGCCCTTTGACATATATATATATGTCAACATATATAGTATATCAATATAGTAAACAGTATATGCCCTTTGACATATAGTATGTCAGTTTAGTAAACAATATATACCCTTTGATATGTGTGTGTGTGTGTGTGTGTGTGTGTGTGTGTGTGTGTGTCTCAAAGGACATATACTGTTTAGTAACTTTTTATGTGTTTTACTTTCCTGAATTATTGTACCCAGCCACAGGTCCACCCAACAAAACATCAGAGTCCTCATTTTCCTCAGAGTCCCTCTAACATATATAATTTTCATTTTTTATTGTCTTTGCAATCTAATAGATATGATGTGAAATTTCAGAATTACTTTAACTTGCATTTCTCTATTATGATTTGGAGCATTTTTTTTCACATGGCTATCAGCAGCCTATATTTCTGTCCTTGAGAACTGCCTGTTCAAATCTTTACATCACTTGTCATTGAAGGAATGGTTCTTTTTCCTATAAATTTGAATTTGTTGCTTATATAGCTTGGAAATAAGACTTTTATCAGGTATATTTACTGCAGAGATTTTGTCCCATTTAATACATTTTAATCTTAGCTTTACTGAATTTATTTATGCAAAGTCTTTTTCATTTTATGTTATCTATTTTATCTTCTGCAATCCTATCTGTCCTTTTATGGCTATGAACTTTTCTCCTATTTATAGATCTGTTTTCTGTTTCCCTAATTTGTTTTTGTTTTTGTTTTTAATTTTTGGTGAGGCAATTGGGGTTAAGTGACTTGCCTAGGGTCACACAGCTAGTAAGTGTTAAAGTGTCTGAGGTCAGATTTGAACTCAGGTCCTCCTGACTTCAGGGCTGGTGCTCTATCCACTGTGCCACCCAGCTGCCCCCTAATTTGTTTATAATGTGACCTTCTATATCTAGAGTTCACTAACCCATTTGAAACTTATTTTGGTATTGGTCAAAATCTAATTAATTCCATACTACTTTACAATTTTCCCAACAGTTTTTTCAAATACTTTACCAAAAACTTCAGGGTTGTTTTGATGTGCATTTATCTTATTATTAGTGATTTGGAGCATTCTGTTATGTGGTATTTAATAGTTTGCAACTCTTGAGTAAAGAAGGTAAAGTGGAGTTAAATGTGGTTGCCAATAAGTTAAATATTGAGAGCAAGAAGATCCTAATATGAGTTGTATAGTGTTTGCAATATTTTCGTTCATGACATAGAAAATTTATACTTGAAGTATATGCTGGTGAACTTCTAAATAAAAAGATAAACGAAAAAATAGTTTGCAATTCTTTTGACAACTGTTTGTACATATTTTTTAACCACTTGCCGAAGTTGTTGAGATTTTCTGTTTATCTAAACTAGGGTACTAGATACATTTGCTTTTGTATGTTGTATAGCTAATCTGTTCCACTGATTGATCTCTCTCTATTTTTTTTTTTAACCAGGACCAAGTTGATTGTAGAAATATTGCTTTGTAGCATAGTTTGACACTTGGCACTGGTAAAGCCCCTCAGTTCCTACTTCTTTTCATTATTTTCCTTGAGATTCTTGACTTTTGTTTTTTGCCTCCATGTAAATTTTTTTTATCTTTTTCTAGTTCTATAAAGTAATACCTTGGTAGTGTGATGAAATAATGAGATTTAGCAGATACTCAAAGACCCACCTGGAGATTAATCTAGACTGATTGAATCAAGTGAGAGTGATTAACTGATGATTAGCCTACTTCAAGTTAACTGGATTGTAATCACACCTTGAGAACACCTTCAGAACCAATGGATTTGGATGATGCCAACCAATCAGCTTGAAGCAGTGTGTAAGGACCGCCTCTGTTCCAGACCTATAAAAAGCTTCTACAATGAGTTTGCTGGAGAGAGTTCGTGATTGAAGCAGGTTTGTGGCAGAGAACTTGAGGAAGAACCAGACCAGGCTGGAACTCTAGGCTAAATAGGCTTTTTTCTTAACTTTCTGAACTCCATGGGAATATCTGTATGCTTTGATAAATGTTTAATGCCCAAGGACTGGTGCTAAAGCTTTTAATTTAAGGCGACCACAATTTAGATTTTAAACATCACAGTAGTTTGATCAGCATGGCAATGAATAAGTAAATTAATTTATGTAGTATGGTCATTTAAAAAAATATTGACTTGTCTTTCCCATGAACAATTAATATTTTACCAATTATTTAACTGTCTTTATTTCTGTTAAACAGTAGTTTAGTTATTTATATAGTTCTTCTGTGTATCTGAGAGAGAAAATTCCCAAGTTTTTATATATTCTGTAGTGATTTGATTTCTTTTTTAAAAAATAAGTTTCTAATGGTTATTTTTACATCATCATAGTTTCTCTCTGTAACCCTCTCCTCTCCCCCAAGAACAATGTCATATAAAAAATATTAAGACAAAAAAAAGAAAAAATCAACACAACTGATCAATATTTGCCCAAAAAAGCCTGAAAATATATGCAATATACAACACTTGTGGACTTCCCACCTGTGCATGGGGGAAAGGTAGGATGATCTTCCCATTTCTCTTCTTTCTAGCAATGCCCGTTCTTTGTAATTTTGAAACACTCACTTTTGACTTTTTTATGTTTTTCCCCCATTTATTTGTTGTAGTCAGTGTGTGTATATACTTCACTTTGCATCAGTTCTGTCTCAATTTTCATTATATTCATCATTTCCTATAGCACAATAATATTCCATTATATTCATGTACTACATGTAAGTTGTTTGGTAATTCCCTAATTGATGGCATCTACTCTGTTTCCAATTCTTTGAAATCACAAAAAGTACAGTTATAAATATTTTTGTGTATATGAGGACTTCCTTCTTATCCATGACCCACTTGGGTTACCCAAACCTAGTAATGCACTTTCTTGGTCAAAGAGTACGGACATTTTAGTCACTTTTCATAATTCCAAATTGTTTTCCAAAATGGTTCTGATTCACAGTTTAACCAACAATGAGTCAGGGTGTCTATCTTCCTACAACCCCTCCAACTTTAACTATTACCATCTTTAGTCATCTTTGCCCATTTGCAGTGTATGAAATGAAACTTCATGGTTGTTTTGATGTACATTTATCTTATTATTAGTGATTTAGAGCATTCTTTTATGTAGTATTTAATAGTTTGCAATTCTTTTGACAATATTTGTTCATATTTTTTAACCACTTATCTATTAGAGAATGGTTGTGTGTGTTTGTGTGTTTATACATATGGGTGAATTTATAAAGATATATGTATAGATATGCATATATGTGTATATATATATATATATACATACATATTTGAATTTCAAAAACAGATTTTTTTCCCCTATCAACTACTTCCCTTCTGATCTTGAGTACATTTGTTTTTTTCTGTGCAAAAGCTTTTTTTTCATTTAATCAGTTATCTATTTTATCTATGTTTCTCTCCTAATTATTTTTTATAGCATGATCTTTAATATTATGATCAAATAAGTATCTACTTAGGATGTATTATGGAATTTGAGGTAAGGTATTGGCCTAAGTCTAATTTCTTCTAGATTGTCTTCCAGTTTTCCCAAGCTTTTTTTTGGGGGGGGGGTAGGTATTTTATTTTGATCAAATAGGGCGTTCTGTACTATGTTTTCCAGTTATAGAGTACTGGGTTATTGAGTTCCATTGTTTTAGATTCTCCCTTATTTAGTCTGTTCCATTGTTTACCTCACCATTTTTTAAGCAATATCAAATGGTTTTGATTTCTTCTCCTTTATGATATTGTTTGAAGTCTGGAAGTGCTAATTCCCCATTTATCCCTACTTTGTTTTAAAATTTCCCCTAATAGTTTAGATCTTTTATTTTTCCAAATTGATCATGTTATTATTTTTCAAGTTTTGTGAAATATCTCTTTAACAAATTGATTTTATTTTATTCATTTTAATTATATTGGCACATTCCAACCATGAACACTTAATATTATTTCAGGTATTTAAGTTTTCTTTATCAAGAGATATTCTTCACTATTATTGACACCTTGTACCTCTTTACCTTTTGTTAACAGCAAAAGTGGATTTCTCTTGGGTTCAATTTTTTTGTCATTCACTTTTAAAAAATAAAACTAAATAAAAACTAAACCAAAACCCCCCATCTCTTGCCCAAGTATCAGGGACTCATTGAATTTATCAGGGGTGACCCTTCCCTGAGATCCAGTGGGCCCCTCTCAAGATTGCCAGACCTGCTTACTTTCCACTTCCCAGCTTGGTCCAGGATCCATAGCTCATTGTGATGATGTTGAGGTTAGGCAATGGTCTCCCTCCCAAGAACAGAAGTTCCCACTTATCCAAAGTCCTAACAAACCCCAACACATCCCCCTGCTTCCTTCAATGTATCAGATGCTCTGAGGTTGGTTTGTTGTTTTTAAGAAGCACTTTGCAATTGAATCTATACAAGTCTTCTGTGTGCTTTGGTAGATCGATTTCCAGATACTGTATACATGTTGTGGTTATTTGGAATGGGATTTTCCTCTTCTATCATTTTCTATGTCTATTGTTATCATTTTCAGAACTATATCAAATAATAAGAAAATAGACAGAAATAGACATTCTTACTTTATTCTTGTATTTATTTTGTAGTCATAATTTTAAATAGACTTTCTATCTCTTCCTGCTGGGGTTTTTGTTTTGTTTTTTGCATTATAAAGAACCTCTGATTTATGTGCATTTGTTTTATATCCTATAAGTTTGCTAAAGATATTGTTTCAATTAGTTTTTTAGCTTACTTTCTAGGATTCTTGAAGCATAATACATCTCATCTGTAAAAAAATGATAATTTTGTTTCTCCTTTACATATGCTCATTCCCTCAATTTCTTTTTCTTGTTCTATTACTATTATATATCAAAGAGAAGTGATGACATTGGGCACCTTTGTTTCATCCTTAACTTTACTGCAGATTCTAGCCAATTTCCATTATATATAATGGTAACTCTTGATTTTGAATATATACTATTTATCATTTAAGGAAAAGTCCTTTTATTCCTATGTCTTCTAGTGGGTTGTTATTGTTTTTTAATAACAGAAATGGTTATATTTTGTCATAAGCTTTTCTGTATCTATTGATATAATCATATGATTTTTGTTGTTTGTTATTAATGTGGTTAATTAAGTTTATAGCCTTTTAATATTAAGCCAGCCCTGAATTCCTGGTATAAACTCAGTCTGGTCATCATGTATAATCTTTATGATATGTTACTTTAGAATCTTTGAATTTAGTAGGATACCTTCTTTTGCTATATTTGCAAACAATTTATCTAATATTGGAATTAGTGAATCTCTCTGATCCTGGAGGGTTTTTTCCTTTGAATTTCATTTATGGCTTATTCAGTTTCTATCCCTAAAACTGGGTTATTTAAATTTTCTAATTTTTGCTCTGTTGAGTATTTTATATTTTTGCAAATACTCATTTTATGTCAGTTTTATTGACATATAGTTAGGCAAAATCAGTTTCTTTATTCCTTCATTTGTTGAAAATTCTCCCTTTTAATTTTTAAGCTTATCATTTGGTTTTCCTCTTTTTAAGATCAACTTAGCTGAAGATTTATTTTATTAATTTATTCATGAAATTCCTTCTTTTATTAATTCAATTTTTATTTTAAATTTTGTTCATCTCTTCTTTGATTTTCAGGATTTCTATTTTGTTCTTTACTTAGGGCTCTTAAATTTGCTGGTTTTCTAGTATTTTTGTTGCATTTCCAATTCATTGATCTGGGTTTTTTTTGTTACTACAAATATTTGGAGATGTAAATTTTCCCCTAAGGACTATTTTGGTTACATACTTAAATTTTTGCTATGTTGTCTCATTACTGACATTATCTTTAATGAAATGATCTATTGTTTCTGTGATTTATTCTTTGACCCACTAATTCTTTAGGATGCAGTTATTTAATCTTCAGTTGATCAAAAGTTGATCATTTTTCCACCAGCCTTTTATTTAATATAATTTTTACTTTATTGTGATCAGTAAAAGATATGTATATTTCTGCTTTCCTACATTTATTTGTAAGGTTTGCTCTTCCTCACACAGGGCATTCCACCTCCCCACTCTGCATTTCACTGGCTCTCCTCCATGCCTAGAATTCTCTCCCTTCTTTCTCAGCTTTGAGCATTTTCTCTATCTGTCCCCCAAGACTTGAATACTCTCCCTCCTCATCTTTGACCCCCAGCTTCCTTTCAGGTGCCATCTAGAATCCCACCTTCAGCAATGATCCTTCCCCAACACACTTTAATGTTATTGCCTTCCCTCTAAGATACTTCCAATTAATTCTGTTTGTATCTTGTTTGTATATAGGGAACATGATCACTATCTTCAAGAATTTGAAGAATTGTTGTGTACGGAGGACAGTTAGGTGCCCAAGTGGATAAAGCACTGACCCTGGATTCAGGAGGACCTGAGTTAAAATCCAGTCTCAGACACTTGACACTTACTAGCTGTGTGACCCTGGGCAAGTCACTTGACCCTCAGTGCTCCACAAAAAAAAAAAAAAAAATTATTGTGTAGAAAAGAGATTAGACTTGTGTCTGATGCTAGAGGGTAGTGTGAGAAAATAATGGGTTTGGGGGGGTCCCAGAGGCGCCTCCCCTCCCCTTGAGGAAACCTTGCCTCATCTGTTTCAGAGTCAGGAAAGATTCGACTTTGGACTCTGAATACAGACAATAGAGATTAAAACCACACCTACCTGAAAGCCTTTTCCCCCCCAGAGGGTCTGTCCTCTGGACTCTGACCTCAGCATATACTGCTGATCATTTGAATGATCCTGGCCAATTAACTTTGAACAGTGTGTAAGGGCCGCCTCTCCTCTGGACCATAGGGAGCTTACACTCTCTCATGCCCTCTCTTGGCCTGGGGCTGGAAGAGGCAGCCAGTCTCTCTCTCTTTTCTATCCTAGGTAATGCAGGGCTTCTAAACTTTCGGAGCCATGTGCTCTCTCTCCTTACTAACATTTAATATGCTTTAATAAATGTTTAATGCCCCAAACTGGTGCAACAGTCACTAATTTCTAAGTAACAATATATTAGAAACCCTGGCTATGAAACAGGCACTCCCATATAATTTCAAACGACACAGTAGAAAGAACCAAGAACAATGGGTAGAAGTTGTAAAGAGGCAAATTTAGGTTTATCAGGAAAAAAAAACACTAAACTAAACTTTGTAATAATAACAATCATTTGGAAGTCACATGGACCATCTTGGGAGGTGGTAGGTTTCCCATCATTGGAAGTCTTCAAGCAGAGGCTGAACAATCACTTGTTGGGTGTGTTATGGTAGGGATTCCTTTTAGGTAGAAGTCAGATCAGACAGCTGCAGGAGAAATGAGCCTTGGCAACTGCCTTTGAGATCGCTGAAGTGCCCACTCCAAAGGACACAGAAAAGACGTTTTTCACCACACAAGTCCCTAGCCTGTCAAATGATTCAGCAACAAAATCAGATGGGGTTTTATTAATGAAAATGACACTATGGAGGATGTATTTTCTCTACAACTGAAGAACCACTGGGCCCTTCCATTTGATTTGCAATTGAATTTTTCTATGTGCTTTCTCCCCTTAGCATGCAAGCTCCTTGAGATCACACTTACCTTTTAATTTGTATCCCCATCATTTAGCAGTTCATTGCATGTGGTAAGCTCAATGTCTTTTCATTCATTCATAACTCTCAGTATCTACTGAGAAGAGCTCAAATGATTATGAAATCAAATAATTGACTGGATTACTGACATTTACATAATGCTTTACAGTTCAAAAAAGATTTTTTATCAACTATATCATTTGATCCTCACAACAATCTTGTAAAATACTCTATTATTTTCCCAGTTTTAAAGATGAAATTTGGGGACAAAAAGCTACTTGCCTATAGCCCTACAACTAATTAAAAGCAGGTGCCTTATGGTCCAAGCTCAGCATTCTTTTCATTATGCTGAGTTGGTATTAGATACATGCATAGTATTATAATCTTCCTCACCCTTGGGACACCCAGTTTTATCACATGGCAATGACAATGATTTTCGTTAAAGGTGACTTCTAGATTCACAAATATTGAAGTTTTCTGTCAAATTAGTATGGTCTGTAACCATCTTGATTTTTGGAATCATGGCAAATTATAGGGATATAACAAATTTAATTCTTTACCCAAAATACTATCGTTTGGGCCTAGTATGCGAAACTCGAGAGGCAGTATAGTATAGTGGTGAATAATCAGAAAGAACTGGGTTCAAGTCCTACGAATGACACCAAACTAGCAATGCCCTGGGTCACTCTAAGACAATCGATTACTGCCCAGTTGTCAGTCCATACATGAATGAAATCACAGGTCCGGCAAGTAACAAACCCCTAAAACTTTATTCCTCTGCTGGTGTATACATCCTCATTCCTCCTCTTTATGGCACGCCCTTCCATCCAGGGCTCCATAATACGCGGCTTAAATGACTCAGGTATGATAAGGTCTCTGATAAAAATAACCAGGATTGCTTCTGCGCCCAGCGGAGGCACGAGCCCGGGAGCCACTGACTAATAGAAATCCTACGCAAGGCCCGGTAATTCTACCTTCTAAAACCTACTAGGGGCTAACAAGTGTGTATTCATTAAATACCTACTATTTATTTATTTATACTTAGAAGGTAGGCTAGGTACTCAGGAGGGAGGAGGGAAGGAAGGAGGAGCCTCCTCGAAAGTTATCGCTCTGGCTCCGCCTCCCCTGCCAATCATCTGACTGCGCCTGCGCTCTTTCTCCCTCCCTTCGGACTCTCCCTACCCGATCTCAGAGAGGACCAGACTCAGCCCCGCCTCCTGAACTGGACCGGGCATTCCCAGGCAGGAATGGGCTGTTGACGACACGGCGCGCTGCGGGTGACGTAGAAGGAAGTGCCTACTGAATAGGGGCGGGACAGCAACTCTATTGGGGGGGGGGGTTGGGTTTGAGGAAGTACTGAGGAAGGTTGGGGGGAGGGGTCCTGTAAGACCCCCTGGACGCTGCGGGAGAAGGACCGGAAGAGATATCGCCATCCCGGGGCTCGAGAGGCACCGTCCGGCCTCTGCACCCCTGACATCCCGAGCCTGTCACTGTCGTCCGCGACCCGACGCCGTTGTGGCTTCTCGCTTTCCACCCTTCTCCCCTGGCAGTGGGCGCCTCCCGCCGCCATGGCATCTTCCAATCTCCAGGTACCCAGACCACCTCCGCCGCCGCTTCGGCCCTCCAGGGGGCGCGAGGTCACGAGGTTACAAGGCGGGGTGGGGGAGGAGGGGAGGGGCCGGGCGCTAGCCGGGGTGGGGCGGGAGGAGGAGGAGGAGGGGTCGGTCGTTGTGTGGGGTCCCTGGGGCTCTCTGCGGTGCGGTGCTAGTTGACCAGATGCCCACCTGGGGTGCCAAGTCGGCCATAGCGTATTAAGCTCCCTCCAGGTGCCGGCATGGAGCTGAGCGCCCGAGATACACAAAAAGGCAAAGACAACAATAATAAAACCAGCCCCTGCCCCTGGAGCTCTGATCTAATTGTGTGCTTACTGGAGCCAAGTCTTGGTTTGATTACAGGGGCGGGTCTGGCTGTCAACCACTGGGGACCTTGTTTTACAGACGTGGAAACTGAGGCCCAGAGGAGTCACTTGCCCAAAGTCCTGCAAGCTGGGGTTGGTCTTCCGACTCCCCCAGACCTGTGATAGCTCCTTCCACCCTCTTACGGAACAGCCGTGATCCACTGGGGTAGCTGTTGATTGAAACCGCTCCGGATGTTGGGGGGGAGGGGTAGAGGGGAGGGAAGGAAGAGAAGAAAGTGGAGAGAGAGGGAGGGAGAGAAAGAGAAAGAAACTTCAGGTTTGATTCTTAGAAGAGAGTGTCCAGGCATTGAAAAGTATTGGTACTCATAATGTGTCAATTTCGGGACTGATCTGGGGACCTAGATTTCATTGGCTTTGGGCCCCTCCCCTTAGAGTAGAACAGCACCCCTCGGGTTAGTCGTTAAGAGCCAGTTTCCCTAGGACTTTTTGGATCAGCACTGGCATTTTTGTCTTCTTATATATGTGACATAACCCGAATGTGTGTTTATATAGCTTGAACTGGACAGGACCTTTTAGAATAGGGCATCATTCCAGCTATTACCTCTTCTTCATCCCCTGTAGTTCTATTCTGTAGCTTATATTTACCTTCATAAATGCAAATACTATACGTGTGTGTGTATATATATATATATATACACACACATATATATATACATATATGTATAATAATGAAATATACATATATATACATGTATGTATGTGTGTATAGATATAGATATAAAATTGTTTTCTTAATCTTACTAGTACAGAACTCTGTCTTGCCTCTATGGTATTCCCAAATGAGAAAAATAGAAATACAGTTTTCATTATAAGCACAAAGAAGTTTGCCTAAGTTTGACTAAAGGAGTTCATGCATTTTTTTTCTTTAGACTATACAACTTTCAATGCTGCTTGATTTTAAATTGTTCTTTTAAAACTAGTTTTATCAGCATTCTATAATTTGTGTCTAACAATTAGCCCCCAAAATTAGTTCAATTGATTCCATGTAAATAATGAGTCTATATAAAGTTTCTGGCTTGTATCAGTTTTTCTTTATTAACAGCTAGAGACAGTATTGTATAGAGTGCTGGAATCAGGAAGGTGTGAGCTCACATCTCACCTCTGACACTCTTTGATAAGGCAAGTCTCCTTATTTCTCTGATCCTCTTTAAAGAAAATTTCTGTGTTGGTAAAGGGAATCCCCAACCTGAAAATCACAGATCTTTGTTTTATTGATAGACATGTTAAGTGATACTTGTTCAGTCTGTTTTCCCCCTGTTTTTTGGTTGGGTTTTTATTATTTGAAATGAAAGAAACAAATTCTTATATTAACTTTGCTGACACAATGGGAAGAACCTTGAAGTGGGATTTGTGAAGACTTGCATCTGAGTCCTGATGCAACTAATTTCTTATGTAATCCCAGACAAATCAGTTCACTTCTCTGGGTCTGAGTCTGGGTATCTGAAACAAAAGGATTGGACCAGATGATCTATAAGGTCCTGTCTACCTCTGTAATTTTCTGATTCTGCTGTAATGTGTCACAGACAATGTTTGGGTTTTACTGGATACTTTAAGGAATCATGAAAATTTATGGTATTTCAGACCTCAAAAAAAGTCTAGTCTTACCCCTTAATTTCACAGATACCCAGACTTAGGCCCAGAGAGGTGATGCCACTTATAACTGCTAATTAGTCAGTTACTCTGAACATTTACAATTATTGATGAAGTGAGATCCAGCTTGGTTAACAGCAAAGAAAATAAAACAGGAAAATATTACCCAATAATGGATGGTGTGGTTCTTGCACAGTAGGTATAAACATGTTTTTTTTCTATTTGTCTAACTTATCTTTTTCCTTTCTCTTGCAATATATGAATTTTTACTGTTTTTATAGAGTTTGGTTTTATTCAAATCCAAAGCTAAATTCTTGATGGCTATACTTTAACAGTATTTGCTTTTTGTATTTTTCTAGAACTGTTTTTTTTTTCTGTTTAACTTAAGTATTGGGTGATTCTGAATAGAACCCAAGATTTGTTTTTTGAATTAAATATATATAGACATCTTCATGATAGGTATGAGATAAGCATTGTATTTAGATGGTGTTTGTGGGAATTGTAATTTGTTACAAATTGTTTCACTGAATTGAAACACAGATTTTAGAAAACAGGAATGGAATTTTATTTAAGATTAGTTGACCATTTTATGGAGGATTTTCCAAATTAATTTGACTTTATATGGTTTATATTATAATCATCCTACTTTGTTTTTCATTACATTGTTGTATGTGTCTTCTTGCAGAAAGCAATAGACCTTGCTAGCAAAGCAGCACAAGAAGATAAAGCAGGGAACTATGAAGAAGCCCTCCATCTATATCAAAATGCTGTACAGTATTTTATCCATGTAGTTAAATGTAAGATTTCACCAGTTAATCATTTTTCTTCTTTAATTTTTCTTAAAAACAAAAGAAAGATACTATAATACTTCAGGGATCTTTGATTTCATCATTGTGGATACTTTCTCATAATCCCGCTATGCTTTTGCAATGGTCTTTAGGAGTTGTTTATAAGCAGATTTATGCATGTTTTGTCATTCCTTTGACTCAGAAAACCCTCACTAACTCTTGCCTTTTACGTAAAGTTTAAACTTTTCTGCCTGGCATCAGCAAGCTTCCATTCTGGCATCACCCTACTTTTTCAGATGTATGTCATGCTGTTTTCTCCAGCCAAAATGACTATCTGTTGCCTTTCCCCTGGATAAAATTAATTTAACTAACAAAACCCTTTAAAGTTGACCAAAAAAACTCTTTGGCAAAATTATCTAACTTTATTATAACAGCAGTCTTATGAACAGGTGTTCTGTAGGTAGTTTTTCCTTTATTTTATAGATAAGGAAATTGAGACATATAGAGATGAAGTAATTTGCCCATAATCATGTGGCTTTTAATTGTCAGAACTGATCTTTGGACCCCAGATCTTTCTGTGGCTCCAACTCTTAACATTTTTGGTTATACCTCACTGCCCTCGACTTACCTTATATTTTGTCTCCATGTCCTTGTTTGTACTATTTCTCATGTCTGGATTCTCTCCTACCCTTTCCCCATTCCCCATTTTATTCCTATGCATGTTTTAAAACTCAATTCAAATACTATCTCTTCCATGAAGTTACACTTTATTCTTCCATCGATAATACTCTCCTTCCCGTTAGAGATCACATATAGCACTTTTATATTTTTATTTCTGTGTTGAAGTATGAGTACACTGTCATATCTTGCTTCCATGAAAGCAGGAATTGTATTTTATCTAAACTTTGTATATCTTCAGAGTCCAGTTTAATCCTTCACATGTTATTTAATTGAATTGGAAATTTCTATCAACTGAGCCAATACTGAGTATTCAAGCTTAGCTAACAAGTACATCTACAATATAGTATTTGATGTGTGAATGGTAGTACTTTAAATTGAATAGAATTGGTATATATAATTTTTGAAAATTAAACTAACTCAGATGAGTTTATTATATATGAGCTTTTAAAATTTTTTTCTAAGAATATTTGGAAATATGGCAGCTATGTATTAAGAAGGAATTTCCTTCTAAAATAGATGAAATACTAACTTTGTGAATTAGGAATTGTTGGGTAAATGCAAGGTATTTGTAAGTCCAACAAATGATCCTTTGTACTAAACTTAAGTTTTGACTCTGAGTTATGAAACTGATATATGAAAAATTAATTTTAACATGTACTATTTTTTCAGGAAGTTTTATGTCTGGCCAGTTTAATCTACAATATGTATTTCTGTCATTCATATTTCAAAATCATACTAATACTTTGCTGTAAAAGTGATAGGTGTAAGATTTCTCTTATGATTAGAAAGTAATTGTTGCTATCAGTAAAGTTTTGGATATAAGAGAAATGGTTAATATCTCATGATTTTCATTTTTCTTATTCATAAGTGGTTTTATTGGAAACAGGGAACTCTTGGTTATCTGCTCTAGATGGAAAAAAGATGTGTATTATATAGAAGACCCAGATAAAGTTATACACTTAATTTTTTTTTTTGATGAGGCAGTTAGGGTTAAGTGACTTGTCTAGGGTCACACAGCTAGTAAATGTTAAGTGTCTGAGGCTAGATTTGAACTCAGGTCCTCCTGACTCCAGGGTCAGTGCTCTATCCACTGCGCCACCTACCTGCCCCTACACTTAATTTTTATATATTTATAAACAAACTCAGTTACAGGGATTTAAGTACTGAATTGACGTGTCTTGAACCTATCTTTTTTTTTTTTGAGGGAAAAGACTTTAATTTAGTCTGATTTATACATTGACTGAAATAGACAATCTCTCAGATCCCCAAAAAGCTATTTTCATAATTTAAAAAGCACAATTGGATGGGAAGATTGGATACAACATTGTTATCTCCAAGGTACTAAGTAAAAGGTCTGCATCACATGGGGCAGATCTTCAAGAAAAAACATGAAAATTCAAAAAGTAAAAAATATATATTTACAAGGATTCAGATCTGAGCCATGGAGAGTGTACTCACATCATTGAAATCTTGGATTTTTCAAAATATCAGAGCAGAAAACACAGATAAATGTTCATTTAATCTGTTACTTAAGTCGTTAATGAAGAATCTCTCTCTTTTTAATTAGATGAAGCACAAGGTGAGAAAGCAAAGCAAAGTATCAGGGCAAAGTGTACAGAATATCTTGATAGAGCTGAGAAACTTAAAGAATACCTGAAAAAGAAAGAGAAAGTTCCACAGAAGCCAGTGAAAGAAGGACAATCCAGCCCAACCGATGATAAGGGGTATGTTTTGTACATAGTTGTTCAAACCTTTATTCTCTAGATTCAGTACTCGAGATAAAAATTGTTCAAAAACATTAAAATCTTAGGTGGTGATAAAACAAAAATCTTCCCTAAATAAACTGGAGGAAAAGAGTGATAGCTCCTACAAATGGGTCCATTAGTTTTCAAGCCTACCATGTTTTCTAGTAGTTATCTTGGGACCAATTTCTTCTGCTGTCATCAATAGTGGACTTTAAAAAGAGTCGTTAAGTTCACTCTGAGAATATGATCTCTCGTCTTTAAGTTGTTAAGTTCTAGTTTAAAAGATCAGTATTAATACCTATTTTCCATATTTCATTAATATTTCCTTTCATCAGTATGATTATTAGACATCACTTTCAACAAAAATGTAGACCTTGACATTATTATGCTGAGTGGTATATATTAAATTACTCTTATTTGAATTCTTAAACTGCAAATAAATAAATTGTTGTTTGTCCCATCCTCACAGTTTACAGGAGGGGAAAAAATTCATAGAAAATCTTCTCATAAGTATTTATGAATTTTTAAAATTTGTTTTATAATTTATATGCACATACTTACTAGATTTTATACTGCAGATTTTTCTTTCTTTTAAAAAAGATTTTATGTATCCTATTCTTAAGAAATACAGCAAGCATTTCCATAACATAGTAGAATAGAAAAAAATGATTGCACATGAAACTGCAATTTACAACTTGCTATTTCTTTTAAATATATAATAAAATTATTATCTAACTTAAATTTTTTTATTTTTTCCCTACCCTAGATACAGCTACCATTAGATACAAATATATGTGTATGTGTCTAAATACGTTTGTGTAAAATCATCACATACATACTAATGTGCTATGTACTAATGTACTATGAATATACACACACATACATACATATATACATACTGTTTTTCTCTGGATGCAGGTAGAGACTATCATTTTTTTCATCATTATTTTGTTCCTTGAATATATCATTATGCCTTGTACAGTTGGAACTTAATAAATATTTTAATTGAATTTTTAAAAATAACTGAATTTTCCCATTAGTTTCAGATTGTGCATTATATAAATGCAAAATGCCTCTGATCATTTTTTATAAAGTGATTGATGGCATATATACATTTCTTGTTTTAAAAGTTAAAAGTCTTTAAAAGTTTTAAAGTCTTAAAAGTTTTTTTTTTTGTTTGTTTTTTAGTGAGGCAATTGGGGTTAAGTGACTTGCCCAGGGTCACACAACTAGTAAGTGTTAAGTGTCTGAGGCTGCATTTGAACTCAGGTACTCCTGACTCCAGGGCCGGTGCTCTATCCACTGCACCACCTAGCTGCTCCAAAAAGTTTATTTTTAAGTAAATTGGAATTCATGTACAACTACAGAAAAACACAAGAAGCAAAATATATTCTGATTCTTTGGACCTCTTAAATTAAAAAATAATTAGAAAAATAAGCATATTTTATGAAATAAGAATTGACAATTATTCTTGGTATTTAAACTGTATAGACTAGAGTATTAAAAAAAAATTCTTGAAAAATTTTCAGAGAAGAGATTAAATATGTTCCTAATATTTTCCAACTGTAAAATTTACATTTGTTTAATATGTTTTGGTAACTTTATAAAAAACAAAAGTATTTTATGAGTTATTCGTAAATTAGTGATCTGTTAAGGTAAATTAAGCGAAAACAGAGTTTGTTGTCTAATGAAAGACAGTTAATTAGAATTTGAGCTATGGTTCATGGTTTCTTAAGTCTTTTTTTCCCATTCAAGGCTCATAATTTGGTATATGTAATAGATTTAATATTTTGGTACTTATATTTTAATCTGTTAACCCAAAATGACAGAAAACTTCCAGCATTTAATGAATAATAAACATATTTTGAAATTTTGCCCCTAAAATTATAAACATCTAAAGTTTGACTTTTCCCCTCATTACTCATATCTGTCTTATTTTATATCCTGTCAGTGAATGATCATTTGAATATATTTAATTCTTTTTATTAGGAATGACAGTGATGGGGATGGAGAATCAGATGATCCAGAAAAAAAGAAACTACAGAATCAACTTCAAGGTTGCTTAAGAATTCCCCCTTAAAATCGTTACCTTTTAAAAAATAAATTCATAATTAACTGGCAGATTTAAATGATATATTTGAATGAGATTCAAGAGCCAGAGTTCCTTAAATATTAATGAGATTGATGTTAAATTATCTGTAGTTTTTTTGATTTAGAACCTTTAAAAAAGGAGTCTCCCACTCTGATAACTATTGATGTAGCTTTCTACATAACAGCAATTGCCTTTTGTTTCCCCATTAAATGATAGGCTTCCAGTTATTTTCTTTATTTTCTGCCTTGACTCTGTATTAGCTAAACTGAAAATCAGTCAGAGATCTGTAACTCTTACGTGGATATTAATGATGCAGCACTCAATCAGGTAGATCATAGATATGTATGTCAAACATATTGCTATTGTGAGACTGTGTACCTAGTGATTATAAATGAAAGATTACTAGCCTTACTATTTTGGTAGACTATTAAAAGGAATAGATAAACCATTAATTGGGCAAAACAAACAAAAACCTCTTAAGTGCTTTTTATATGTAAAGCACTATTCTGAGCTCTGGGGATACAAATAAAAAAGCAAGTACAGTTCTTGCCCTCAAGGATCTTACATTCTAATTGAAGTAGACTACGTTTAGAGGAGGTTTCAGTCATAAGTCATGTGTGAAGACCCACTGGCAGAACAAATTAGAAGTAATTTTATTCTGATTATTGTCATGGCTTCTTTTCTTGTAGCCTTATTCTTCTTTGTTTTTGTTTTTTTTGTTGTTTTTTGCAGGGCAATGAGGGTTAAGTGACTTGCCCAGGGTCACACAGCTAGTAAGTGTCAAGTGTCTGAGGCTGGATTTGAACTCAGGTCCTCCTCAATCCAGGGCCAGTGTTTTATCCATTGCACCACCTAGCTGTCCCCTACAAGCTATTATTATAATACTATCATATTTTTGAAGAAACTGAGACACGGGGAAATTAAGTGACTTTTCCATTTACATAGCTAACTGTTGTTGAGTCAGGACAAAACCCAAGTCTCCTGACTTATGTCCAATCTTTCCACTATCTCACCTTACTTATCAAATAATATTTCTAGCCTTTCTAGGTAGTTTTATGATGCATACCGTCAGTATTTCCATTTCACACTTTATCATCTCAGGGATCTGTGATTTTGTAGTTGTGGATATTCCCTTCACTGATGCAGATTGTAATGCCTATGACTTAAACATCTTTTAAGATTTTCTATGGCCAAAAATACATACCTCTTAGATAACCTGGTGATGAGCCCCTCTGCATTTAGCTTGACTAGTCCTCAGCTGGCATTCCATCAGAGAAGAGCTTGTTACCTCCACACCAAGTGAGGCGTCAGAGTAGTACTTTGATGTAGGGTCTCAGGTTCATCAACTTTTAAATTGAACGGATCATAGTCTTTTCTTAATTTGATTTATAACATAATTGTTATTTTAGGTGCCATTGTTATAGAACGACCAAATGTAAAATGGAGTGATGTTGCTGGTCTTGAAGGAGCCAAAGAAGCCCTTAAAGAAGCTGTGATATTACCCATTAAGTTTCCACATCTCTTTACAGGTGAGTTCACTGACTCATTTGTGTTATTCAAATAAATGGTAAAGAGTTATCCATTGAAGAAGAGCCTCATGAGTCTTTGTGCCACATAACTGTATCTGAGGACATCTGGTTAGCTTAAGAAACTCACTTTAGCTTTAGCCTCCTAGGAGGAGGAGAACATTTCATCAGGAATAGTGATACAGCCTGTCTAGGATGAGAAACAGGAAAATATTTTAGGAGTTCCTAATATTGTACTGGGCCCTTAGTAATAATAATTGACATTTTTTTCCAGAAGTTCATATATTCCAGAAGTGAACCATATGTTCACTCTTGCTCCATTCCATTAATGACCAAAAACATAGATTTGCAAGTCTATCAGTGAAACTGAATTTTTCTATGTGCCTAGCCAGTTATTTTGTATAAGGACTAAGTCCATTACTGACAACACTATAACTGACTGAACTTAAAAGTCATAGTGCTATAACATGTATAAAATGAGCCTTCAGTTAATGCTGTTACTAGTAGGAAGACCATGTGGCATAATGGCATTGATTTTCTTCTTTCATTGCTGCTTGTAAGAATGTTTAATATTTTGTAAAGTATGAGGAAACTCTTCTCATAGAAATGCTAGGCAGAACTACTTAATGTGTAGAAAAAAATATATAGCTTTATAGCTTTCCTCAGTTTTGCAAATCCTTTACATAAATAATAATCTTTAATGAAGTTTTTAATCTTGATTACTTGTGTTTTAAGTACTCATTTGACCCCCAAAAAGCAAATTGATAATTCTCACTTAAATATGAAACAAATACTAACCAAAAAATTAATTTGGTAGTTTTTACACTAACCAGTAGAGCTCAGTTTAAAGCCTAAATTCATAATTTCCCTTTTCCCTTCAAATTGTGTTTTATGTATTAATAATGAACCTAACTCTAGCTATATACATAGCCTTTCTAGAAATCAGAGTTGACCAGAATCACATGTGATTGAGATCATAGAAATATACTTATTTCCCAAATATTTTTCCTTTAAAAAGGGATATCTCCCTGACATCTTAGTAAAATGTATTGCACTTGAGATTCAGTCAGAAAGTGATTCACTAAACAATATAAAGAAAATAAGAATGACATCTTATCTATAAAATAGTGATAAAAGGAATAAAAAAAGTATCCACCAGAATATCTTCTATATAAAAAAGTTAAAAATGAAAAATAGTTCAAAGTTGTATCTATAAGATTGTTTTGACTCAATGTTTTTACCATGTGGTAAAAAACCACTGGTCAAAAGTGGTTTTTGTTTGTTTGTTTTTGGTATGGGAATGGTTATAATCCTGTATCAGAATTAGCAGTCTTGAAATTTCTATTTTAAATTTCTACATCAAATTTAGGTAAAAGAACCCCATGGAGGGGCATCCTTCTTTTTGGGCCACCTGGAACAGGTAAATCCTACTTGGCCAAAGCAGTTGCTACAGAAGCCAACAACTCAACATTTTTTTCAATATCTTCCTCTGACCTTGTCTCCAAGTGGCTAGGTGAAAGTGAAAAGTAAGTCATTAACTAGTGTTTATTAAGATATATTCCTTCACAATTTTCAAGGATTATTTGGCAACAATCACCATTATGAAATGCTATTCTTTCCTACAAGAGTTCAGAAATTAGTCATGCTTTTGCTCATTGCTTTTTGGAATATTCACTTGCATTATGTTTATTAAGTTAGATAATTGGTACAATACCTTAGAAGGGGGGAAGAACATTTAGGTAATGTTTATTTCTTTTGTTTAAGTTCCATGCTCTCACTAATAAGGATCTGCAGAGAAGTAGAACTTCTATAATAGGACTCAGTGTCAGGTGGTTCTGCTAAACTCCAGCTTCCTGGTAGAAAATAAGCTAGGAGGAGAATACTGTTTTATTTAATATAAAAGCTAGTTACATATTATTGGTGCTATGATAATTATTCATGTTTATTAATGAAAGTATTTGGAAGTATAGTGTTTGGAGAAAGCTACACACAGGCATACCTTGCATCACATTAGTTTGATTAATGTCATTTTACAAAGCCATTAATCCATTATAAGTAAAATGCCATTGTAATGGCACAAAATCTACTGTAAAATGATTCATTTAATCAACCATTTATAACTTTGTTCTTATAAATGTGCCTCTTGTAATGCTTTCCTCAACATCCTATTCCATTGAAGCCATTTAATTGGATCAGCCTAGATGGACATGGATTGAGTAGCTTTTCAGTCTTCTCCAGGCTGTGGATCACAGTTACCACTTTGTGTAGACTTTCCAACCTGTTACCTTCCTCCATTGATATCTGGGAACAATATCTGATCAAAGTTTTAAAGGGCCTGGAGTTGGTATCATATGAAGATTAGTTGAAGGAACTGAGCATGTGTAGTGTGGAAAGAGAAGACTCAAAGCAGACGGTGCTCAGTACAGTGCCTGGCACATACTAGGCACATTACCCATTGCATACTTGTTTACTTAATGTGGTGGCTGACTTCAAGTATTTAAGGGACTGGGGCAGCTAGGTGGTGCAGTGGATAGAGCACCAGCCCTGGAGTCAGGAGTAGCTGAGTTCAAATCCGGCCTCAGACACTTAACACTTACTAGCTGTGTGACCCTGGGCAAGTCACTTAATCCCAATTGCCTCACCAAAAAAAAAAAAGTATTTAAGGGACTGTCAAGTGGAGGAAGAATCGAAGGTGTTCTCTTTGACCCCCGGCAGGAAGAACCAGGAACAATGGATGGAAATATCTAAGATTACAATGTAGACTTGGTATCAGAGCTGGACAAACATGTGGGTAATGTTATAGGAGGTATTCCTTTTCTGTGTGGGTTGAACTAGGTGTTCACTAAGGTCATTCTCAAATGATGTGATATTAAATGGGTACACTACTAGAGGAACTGAATCAGATCTTGACATTTTTGTGATGGATAGAGTTTAAGTGTTTACAATATGCCAAGCTTGGTGCTAAGTGCTATAAGCAAGCAAGATAGTCCCTGCCCCGGGGGAACTTTCTTTGTAATGGGGCAAGGCAGGGCAGAAATGCCCTGCAAGGTTCATGTTGAGAAGGAAAGGAAATCAGGAGAGTGGAATCACGATTGTAGGGGAGCATTGCTGGTGCCCACCTGAGATAATAATCTAGTGTGATGGTCACTAGAAAGTGGAGCCTCGGGACATAGACTTTTCCAGGGTAGCAAAGTGAGCGGCAAGGAGGAGGAAAAAGAGGCCTGGAGAGTACAAGTCAGGAATGAAACTAGAAATGAAACCAGAAGACAAAAGGAAGTTGCAGCTAAATGGTTCACAGATTTTTCTTGGAAAATTAAAGGAACTGGTTTTATCCTATGTCCAAAGGCAGTGCTTCTTAATATCATGTGCCATATCTGTTCTCCATCATGCTGACTCTTCCACGTGACAGCCTTCAAAGCAAGACCCCCAAATTGAAGTAGCTACCAAGGCACATGCTCAACCACCCATGTTGAAATGGGCAACAGAAGGAAAAAGAGGAACAAAGCAGAACAGGAACTGAAGCAGAACCAAAACAAAGTCAAAGAAAAGCAGTGAAAACTCACAGCAGCAAAAAGAGCAAAGGATCTAGAGGAGGCAAAGGGGGCAAGTTGGTACCCTGATATCAGTATGGCCCTTGTCTTTTCTCCTTCGTACCCTTCACCTTTGCCCTCAGTAAAGCCTCTACTTTCTTACCTGAGCATTCCATAAGGAAGTGAGGGAGACTCTAGATGCGCTTCCAGGCCTGTACAAGAGAGCACCTCATGCCATTCCCACCTCTGAGACACATACAATAATAAGACCTAAATCTGATTCTTTGACTCTTTTGCTCAGTCAGCCTAGGTCTGCTCTTTAGGGTCAAGGAGACCCTTTCCTCCACATGAAAGATCGTCCTTCAAACACTTGATCATCGTCACATGCTCACTAAGTCCACTTCGGGCTAAACATCCCCACTTCTTTCAACTGTCTTTTTATTACACTATCATAAGACCCTTCTCCATTTTTGTTGCCATCCTCTAGGCACTTTTCCAGCCTATTGGTGTAAATAAAATGGATTGCCCAGAACCAAGCACATGTTCCAGATGTGATCTGATCAGGGCAACATGCAATAGGAAAATCCTTTTCATTGTTTTGGACCCTCTACCTCTCTATTAATGAAAGTTAAAATTGTGGTAATTCATCTGGCTGCCACATCACACTATTTACTAGTCGAACTTGTGGTCCACTAAAACTCCCAGATAATTGTTGTATGCTGTCTAGCCACACCTTCCTATTCTTATTCTTGTGAAATTTAATTGTTCCCATATGTAGAACTTTAAGTTAATCCTTTTGAATTTCATCCTGCTAATTCCAGCCGAAGATTCTAGTCTGTGAAAATATTTCTGATTCTGTCATCTGGCACCTTATTAGTCCTGTCCAGCTTGGTGTCATCTGCAGATTTGATAAGCATGTCATCTGTACCTCTACCCAGGTCATTGATAAAAATGTGAAACAGCATAGGGTTATGGATATGTCCTTGAGTCACCGCTCCTCTAGACACTAGAGTCTTTCTAGGCTGAAATTGATTTATTAATAACTATTTAGGAGTAAGGTCATTCAGTCAATTCTGTCTGTCAATCCAAATCTACTCAAGACAGGTATTAGTATAATAGCTGTTATCAGTATTGATCTCTTTGAGGCACTGTATATCCTCAAGTGCCTTCCAAATAATCTGATTAAAATATAGTTTTTAATATTAAATGTATTCAGTTTTTTTAAATTAGCAGTTTGTGTATGTTATATGTATCACAGAATCCCACAGTTAGAGAGGACTTCAGAAGATGTCTAGAATCCATAGTTAGAGGGGTTTTAAGAAGTTGAACCTATACTTGAAAAGAAATTCTCTTTATCATATGCCTGACAAGTGCTTAAAGACCTTTAGTGATGGGAAAATTACTATATCCCAAGGTAGCCCATTCCAATTTAGGTGCCTCTAATTGTTAGAAGTTTTTTCCCCCCTTATATTAAGCCAGTACAATGTCAGTGAACTAAACAGAACACCCTGTTCCCCAGACATTTTGCATAATTGTGGATTGGCTGCTTTTGGTTGCTGTTTTAAACAGCATGTTTAGAGACATGTCATATCCTTATTACTGTGATTTTCTATTCTTATTTAATTCCATTTAATCAAAGAATTATGAAACTTTAATTGATTCTGATTCAATACCTAGGGATATTTTCCTGGGTAGTTTACGACCAAACTATACTGTTCAAATGAAATCATATTTATAGGTTATGAGATTTATTAGAAGCTATAGCTTTTGTTATTACTACTAGTACTTAATATAATGGGTCCTTTCTCTTACTGCTATTAGTTATTTTTTTCCTCAAATCTTTGATGTTCCATGAGATAGAACAGAAAGAAGCTGCATGTAGAACCTTAGTCCATCTACAAGAACCCCCCCCTTTTTTTTTTAAAGAAACACTGCTCTTTGTTATATCAATATTTTGCCTTTTGTGTCTCCAAACCTGTAGATAGTCCTTGCACATAAACATTGGAATAGGGATTGGACATGTGATTTCATTCATTTCCTTACCTCTTGGGTGAGGACCAGCCTTCATCCAATTCAGGTTGGCAACTTCTCTGTAGTTTTTAGTATTAGAGAGTATATTAATACACTGAGACATTGACTTGACTGAGGTCATACAGCCATCTTGTGTCCTGGCTGGGACTTGAACTTGTGTCTTTTTTACTTGAAGCTGGCTTGCTATCTACCACAGTACTGCCTCTCTGCACAGAAGAGGCAGCCAAGCTTTTTTCAAATGGCTAAATGAATGCCCTTGGGAATAGTGTGGAAGATTAAGATGACTTTTTTTTAAGGGCAGAACATTTTGATAGGCATGGTGGCGGACACCTAAAGTCCCTGCTACTGGAGAGCCTGAGGCTAGTGAATTGCTTCAGTTCAAGAGTTCTATGCTGCAGTAGGGCTAAAGTACACTGGACATCCCACTCGGTCTTGCTCTAATAAAGTGTTCCTCCTCCAGGGGCCCATTAACAGTGGGTTCTGATCCATAAGTGCCAGCTGCACTTGGAGCTTTGACAAGATAGAAACATAGTCTCTCCCAAAACAAAAACATCTCAACATGGCATTTTTGTAATTGTGCTTGGTCATAGTTTGGGATAGGCTTTAAAAAAAACTATCTGTCTGTACAGCTCATTTTCCATTTGGTTCTCAGTTAAGAATCTCCAGTATGAAAGTGACATTAGATTTACTTAGTCAAGTCAGAAAGTATTTATTAAATGTTTGCTATGGGGGGCAGCTAGGTGGCACAGTGGATAGAGCACCTGCCCTGGATTCAGGAGGACCTGAGTTCAAATCCAGCCTCAGACACTTAACACTTACTAGCTTTGTGACACCCTGGGCAAGTCACTTAACCCCAATTACCTCACCAAAAAAGCAAAAACAACAATGTTTGCTATGTGCCAGGCACTGTGCTAAGTAAGCCCTGGAGAATACAAATATACACAAAGAGAAACAGTCCCTGCCCTCAAGGAGCTTAAGTGAAGGAAGCCAGCACATAAAAGGAAGCTGGAAAGGGGGAATGTGGGAATGGTGGAGAAAGTCCTGTAGAGATGAGGTAGTAGCACAACCTGGAGAGGAATGAAGACGAAAATACTTGTAATGCTACAATCCTTCAAAAATACTTAAAAAAATGTTCTGGTCAAATGTACAAACTTATGTATCAGGCATTTAAATGCTTGAATGTGAGTAAAACCTGTTTTGACTTCTACAGAAGTTAAGAGGTTGTGGTGGGAGAAGAACTTAGACCACACAATGCAAATATCTCTATAATAAAATACTCTATTCAAAAAATCTAAAATTATAAAACAGTTAAATTAGCGGCTAATTCCTTACGAGATAATCTGCTCAGGATTTCTTATGAATCATATGCTGCTTATTAGAAGCAGTAGGGTACATGAACTTAACACTAAGTTAAACTTAAGCTACTGTCAACTCGATTCGATCAATGAACAATAAAGTTTCTTTGTTATTACGATATAAATTAATGGAGAAATGTGATTTGATTTACAAAGAATTTTCCAAGAAAATATTTATTGTGTAAAGTAAGGTGCCTTATATTTTTGTGTGTGAGTATATGCATATCTCCATACTCATACCATATAACCCAACAGCTTTTTCTTTGTTACATCCAAGAAGATTAATTATTGAGTAGGTTTAAGAAAAGGCTATTTCTCTCCTTCCCTTTTTCCTAGGTCCTAACTCCCCTCATTAAAAAAAATGACAACCCTTTAGCATAGAGATATTGCCCAAGATAATTTTCATAACATTTGCAAACAATACATTTTAAAAACAATTTATAAATTGTTTAAAAGCAACTGATAGTAAATGAGATCAACTTATAGTAAATGAGAAATGCACTTTAGCCTGACATAAAAACTGAACAACTTTGATTTGTAGATAATTAGCTTAATTTTTCTCTTTAGGGATTTTTCTGAAGCTTAGGTAAAGTCCAGCCATCATCTCCATAATAACCAGTTATTAAAATTATGGATGAAAGTAGTCCCTTCTTTGCAGAGGTCAGGGAACATTGTATATATTGTCAGACTTGATTGATGTGTTAGTTTTGCTGAAGTGCTTTTTTCCCTCTTTTCATTCTATATTTAAGAGATGGGGAAGGAATATATTTGGAAAAGAAAGTTATATAAAATCAAAAGATACCAACAAAGATGGATTAAAACATTACTCTGGCTTATTTTAGCTTTTAAAACACAAAGCGCACTGAGTGCAATCATTTAACAAACATGCCAAAACTTATACATACAAGTAAACAAGTATTGTCTTCATCATAGTATTCATTTCAGGAGAATATATACTTAAAATACACTATGAATCAAAATATTTTTGAAACTCCTTTTGGAATTTTCTTCAGAGTCTTTGGCACATTCTTTTGAATATCATCGATGGTGGCAAAAGCTTTTTCTTTGAGAGTGGATTTGATGTCTGGAAATAAATAGAAGTCATTCATATCCATGTATGGAGAATAGAAATGGGTGATCAGGCTGGTAATGCATTTTGGGAAGGCAAAACCAAGGTACCACTTTGACGTTATTATTAGACTGATTTCTCCTATTATTATAACTTTCTGAAAACAACTTCAAAAATAACTAGAGAAATTCAGTAGTGCCAATTATTTCCAACTACTTTGACATAGATGTATAGTCATTTTATATGGCACTTTTTCACTTAAAATGTTTATTTGAAAATAGTACTATTATATTAGTCACAACTTATATGTTATAGCACATTTCTTCCTAGAAAATGACAGAGGGGCAGCTAGGTGGTGCAGTGGATAGAACACTGGCCCTGGAGTCAGGAGGACCTGAGTTCAAATCCAGCCTCAGACACTTAACACTTACTAGCAGTGTGACCCTAGGCAAGTCACTTAACCCCAATTGCCTCACCAAAAACAAAACAAACAAAAAAAAAGAAAAAGAAAATGACAGAACAAGAGAAACTAAAGTATTTGTATATAAAGTATAATTGTAAGAAAAATGGATTTAAATATAGATGGGATGAAAAAAAGCGTTTCTTTTTTAGTGAAGTTGTCCTGCCAAATATCCTAAAGGTTAGCAGATTTTATAAGGAGAAATATTCTTCAAAAGCATGAAGATCTTTAGTGTTTACTTCAGAGATCCTGGCAGGTGATGGGGAAGAGAATTGTAGAGATTAGGATTTTTCTAAATAGTGTATCCATCGTAACACCAAAGATTGTTTTTGTCTCCTCATTTTATTATGTGACACATCTACAGCAATAAGAGTACTTGATTTGGAGTCAAATGCCCTGATTTTAAATGCTAGCTCTATACCTGTGACCTCTGTTACTTGGGGCAAATCATTTAACTTCTCTGGGTCTCAGTTTCTTCATTTGTAAATAGAATAGATTGGACTAGATTATATACCTTCCAAAAATCCATAATGCTGTGAACATTGTGAGAATTTGAATAACTTTTTTCCTTTAAAAGGCAAGCTGTGAACAAAAACTCTTTGTAGCATATCATTATACTTTGTCCTTAACCACGAATATCAAGACTTACTTAACTTTGTATGAAACAAAGAAACCACAAATATCAAGACTTAACTTTGTATGAAACAAACAAACACAAAACCCAGTATTTTACTATTATATCGGCTTTGTATGCATAATACCTACATCAGGTCAAATTAACTAGTAGATCCTGTTTGTACAAAATACCACTGGGGACAATAATATCTTTCTGTGTCAGTTTTGTATTGTTTATACCATTATTGATAGTTGTTCTTTTGTCACCATAGGAAAAAAATAGAAAAGATCAAAAAAAAATGAAAGTTTTGTGATTAGTATTTCTATATCTCCTGTAATTATTTTGAGGTCAGGTACTCTTTCATTTTTGTCTTTTGTATCCCTAGTACCCGGCACATGGGCACTTACACATTCATATTGAATGAATGAAAACCAGAGGCAGCACGGTGTAATGGGCTGAGGAATTGCCTTGAAGTCAGGAAGACATGGATTCAAGTCATGTTTCTGGCACATCTTGGTTGTGTGACCCTGAGCAAGTTACTTAACATTTTAATTCCCTAGGCAACTTTCTATGACTGAATTAGAAATGAGTTTCCAGTCTCCATTGTTAGAGGTAGTCTCCCCACTCAAGTTCCCTATGCCCAGTGAGGCCCATCTACCCTCACCTCAAAAAACAGTCAGTTATGAGGAGGAAAATACTTCATCTTTGATCAGTAATAGATATTCAGAGCAGTGAAGTAAGGGGGATATTTTCATTATCAAGTAAACTACTTCTTGGAACATCTTAACAAGTCATTGAAGGGAAAGGAATGGAAGGGAATAAGCATTTATATAAGGCCTACAGTGTATCAGGTGCTAAGAACTTTTTACAAATATTATCTTATTTGAGTCTCACAACAACCCTGGGAGGTAGGTGCTGTTATTATTATTCCCATTTTATATTTGAGGAACCTGAGGCAAACAGATTAAGTAACTTTCCTAGGGTCACATGCTGAATTGTGTCTCACAGTATATGCGAACTTATCTTCCTAACTCCGGACCCAGCACTCTAACAAGGGGCCACCATCTACTTCTGAAATCTTATTTTTTAGGATTGTTCCTTCTGTCTCTTAACCTATCAACCTGTGATCTTTATTTTTCTTGCATATAAACATTATGTTGTTTTTCTTTGCTCCTGGAAGAATAAATATCAAAATCAGTGCTTATCTTACTAAGTTAGAAAGTGAAATGTCTGTCATGTTAAAGACTCATCCCTTTCTGGAGATGTTTATATTTCTTGTGCCTTTTTCTCTTTAAAATAAGGATCTCCATTTCCCATTATTATATGTTTTTAGTATTATTTCCATTAATATCTTTAATATTATAAAATTGAATTGAAATTATTTGTTTATTTCAGGCTAGTTAAAAATTTATTTCAGCTTGCCAGAGAGAACAAGCCTTCCATTATCTTCATTGATGAAATTGATTCTCTGTGTGGCTCTAGAAGTGAAAATGAAAGTGAAGCTGCCCGGCGAATTAAAACAGAATTCCTAGTTCAAATGCAAGGTAGGATTACTTATCTAAATAACTCAGTAGTAAGATGATTAATCAGTTTGTGACATACTGTGAACATGATGAGTAAGAGATGAAACCTTCACAATATGTATGCATTTTCTTGTAAAGTTTATATTATAAATGTTAAATTGTCTACAGTGTACTGGAAGATTCAGGTTAAAGAGCTATTTGCACTTTTCTTTTAGTAATACAGAAATGTTCTGCTAAAAACAATTTCATTTTCAGAAATTAAACTAATCAGGGAATAGTTTTAAAGAAAAGAAAGTTGATATAAGAGCTATATAATCATCTACAAAGCACTATTTTCTAGGCATAACATTTGCATACACATAGGTATGACTTAGAGGAACAGCAAGATAAGAAATTATTGAATATAGTCTTTCTATTGGTGCAGGGGTTGGTGTGGACAATGATGGAATTTTGGTACTGGGAGCTACAAATATACCCTGGGTTCTGGATTCTGCTATCAGGCGAAGGTACTGTAATCATCCTACTTTTCACTAAAGTGAAATTTAGAAATCACTTCATAATATTATCTCTTTCTTTGTAATTAGAAACAGGATATTAAATTATTATGTTCTTGCATGCTAATCTGAGTTTTCATGTACTGGTAGTTTTTGTTGCGTAATGCTCAGCAAGTTACTACTATTAATTAGGTTTAATAAAGGTCCCTACACTGATGAAATGTGTCTAAAGGAAAAATAGCTAGTTTCTTTTTTAAGCACCTTGCATAGTCTATCTGTACAGTATGTTCACAGGCATACCATTTTGAATGGTAGTTTGACTTTGCTCTTATGACATATAGTATGATTTATTTGTTGATGTTTATGTGTCCAGGAAGGCAACCCCTAGTGATAATATCATTTATGGGAGAAAAGGTGAACTGTTTATGACATAGCATGGTGAAAATATGGGACTAACTTGATTATTCTTTTAAAAAAAGATGTTTTATAGACATTTTCTGCAAAGAAAAATGAATGCAAGACCTAAGTGCCAGATTCAACATATTAAAAAACTTATTTAGCCAAACCTTGCATATGTAATTAGGATTACCACCTGCCTAGCTCTATATTTTCTGTGTTTTTTTAATAAGCATATTTTATGTTCTTTCTCACATTTTTCAGATTTGAGAAACGTATTTATATTCCTTTACCTGAAGATCATGCCAGGGCAGCAATGTTTAAATTACATTTGGGGACCACAAACAATAGCCTGTCAGAAGCGGACTTCCGAGAACTGGGGAAGAAGACGGATGGCTATTCAGGAGCTGACATCAGTGTCATTGTACGAGATGCACTGATGCAGCCTGTGAGGAAAGTTCAGTCAGCCACTCATTTCAAAAGAGTGAGTCAGAGCACCATAGATGTTAGAACATGGTTTCTTTTTTTTCTTTTTTTTTTTATGTTAGGTTTTAAGTTCCAAACTGTTTCCCTCCCATTTCACTCACGCACAAACACACACACACACACACACACACACACACACAGAGTTCTTTCTCTGGAGGTGGATAACATCTTCTTTTGTAGGTCCTTTGTAGCTGATTTGCATATTTATAATACTCAGAATAGCTTAGTCATTCACAGTTATTCTCAAACTATTGCTGTTACTTTCTCCTGGTTCTACTCATTTAACTACTTCATTATTTCATGCAAATTTTTCCATATTTTTCTAAAATCAACCTACTTATCATTTCTTACAACACAGTAGTATTCTATCACAATCATATGCCATAACTTATTCAGCCATTCCCCAATTGATGGGCATCCCCTCAATTTCTAGTTCTTTGTCACCACAAAGAAAGCTGCAATAGATATTTTAGAACATACAGGTTCTTTTTTTTTCTGATTATCTTACAAAATAGACATAACAGCAGTATTGCTGGGTCAGAGAGTATACACAGTTTTATAACTGTGTAGACATAATTTCAGATCTAAAATGGTTGGATCATTTCACAGTTCCACCAACAGTGTATTAGTGTCCCATTTTTTCCACATCCCTTCCAACATTTGTCATTTTTCCCTTCTATCATTTTAGCCAATTTAACAGATGTGAGATGGTATCTCAAAGTTGTTTTAATTTGCGTTTCTTTAATCAATAATGATTTGGAGCATTTTTTCCATATGATTATGTAGAGTTTGGATTATTTCTTCCCAAAACTGCCTGTTCATATCCTTTGACCATTTATAAATTTGGGAATGCCTCATTCTTATACATTTGACAAAGTTTTCTGTATTTGAGATATGGGATCTTTATGTGAGAAACTGTGTAAAATGCTTTCCCAGTTTTCTGCTCTCCTTCTAATTTTGTCTATATTGGTTTTCTTTGTACAAAACATTTTAAATTTAATATAGTCAAAATTATCCATTTTATGACTAATATGGTAATGGTTTACATAATTGCAAGTGTATGACCTCGCCTTTGGCAGGGAGGGCATATAGGGAAAGAGGGATAGAATTTGAAACTCAAAACTTGAAATAAAAATGTTCATTTAAAAAAACACAAAATTATCCATTTTACATCTCAATGTTCTCTGTTTCTTGTTCATAAATTCTTCTCATAACTTTTATTCTGATAGTTAACATTCCATTTTCTTCTAATTTACTTTAAAATCTCTCTTTATTTCTAGGTCATGTATCTGTTTTGACTTTATTTTGGTAAATGGTATAAATACTGACCTATACCTAGTTCCTGCCAGATTGCTTTCTAGTTTTTCCAACAATTTTTACCAGATAATGAATTCTTATCTCAAATTCTTATCTCAAAATCTTTACATTTATCAAACACAAAGTTACTATAGTCATTTACTATGTATATCTATTCTATTTCACTGATCTACCATTTTATTTCTTAGCCAGTACCAGATAGGTTTGATAATTGCTACCTTATAATAGTAAACTGCTAAATCTCCTTTCTTTACATTTTTTCATTAATTCCTTTAATATTCTTTTGTCCATCCAAATTAATTTTGCGATAATTTTTTTCTACCTCAGTAAAATAATTTTTGTAACCCAGTTGGGATGGCATTGAATAAAGTAGATTAGTTTAAGTAGAATTGACAATTAATATTTCTCTAGTTATTTAAATCTGACATTATTTGTATAAAAAGTATTTTATAATTATATAGTTCATTTAGTTCCTGGGTTTGTCTTCGCAGGCCAATTCTCAAGTATTTTATGCTGACTAGAAAATGGTGTCAATATATTTCATAGAAAGGCATTTGTGCCTCATGGTTTTTATATGATAGAATCATGAACTTTTTTTCTGTCCTGGTTTGTTGTTGTTTTTCATTTTAGGTTAAACTGCCTTAAAATGCAATTTCCTTAGTACAAGTAAAATAAGTTACCAAACAGTCGGTAAACATTTGTTGCTAGCACACCTACAGGCACTGTGCTACATGCTTGGGGATACAGAGAAAGATTACAGACAGTCCCTGCTCTCAAGGAGCTTATGGTCTAATGGGGAAGACAAGATGCAAAAAATTATGTACAAACAAGATATATATAGGATAAGTTGGAAATAACAGATACTTGGTGGTTATGAATGATGATGACATATTACCATTGATTATTTACATGCAAAAAGTGAGGTAATTTAGCAAATGTATGATCATAACAGAAAATCAGCTGGTCATGAGAAAGAATAACAGGTGATCAGGGGTAGCTGGGTGGCACAGTGGATAAAGCACTGGCCCTGGATTCAGGAGGGACCTGAGTTCAAATCAGGCCTTAGACACTTGACACTTACTAGCTGTGTGACCCTGGGCAAGTCACTTAACCCTCATTGCCCTACCCCCCCCAAAAAAAAAAGATAACAGTTGATCATTCCGAGTGCTTCCCTGATCCTTTTAATGCTAAAGGGCCCAAAGGAAGAATTACAGTACATTGGATAGGGCTTCTGTGGAGGATTTATTGGGTTACATAGACAAGAATCACTGAGGATGAGAAGGCATAGATATGTTGTCATCTGTACCATTGAAGGATAGTTGCATCAATGAAACTAGGATCCATTGATGCAAAAATCATAGCATTTAGTAAGCTATGTAGGAGGCAAATAGTTTAATGATTCATAATGATGAATTTTACTTATTTTTCATAGACAAAATATTTTCTTCATATTCTTAACTTTTATAGTCATAATCTGAAATTTCATTTATTTCTAATTTTACTAAAAGAATCCATATTGTTATCTTTTCAAGGTTAAAGGTCCTTCACCCACTAATCCTAATGTCATAGTAGAAGATTTACTTACTCCATGCTCTCCCGGTGATCCTGGTGCCATTGAAATGACATGGATGGATGTCTCTGGGGATAAACTTTTGGAGCCAACTGTTTGCATGGTTTGAATTTTTTTTTTTGTCTTTTTTAAAAAAAAGTTTAGTTGTTACATGTTCATAAATTTGGGAACTGTTTTTATTATTTTGAAAATAATGTTTCAGGATTAGAGGTAACATGGTATAATGGAATGCTAGACTGGAAGTCAGAAAGATGTCTGAGTTCACATCCCACTTCTGACACCACTAGTTATACTGATTGAGAGTCCTCCATTTGGAATCATGGAGCCTAGATTTGAAACCAGATTCTACTACTTACAAGACACTTTATGTTTCTGAGCTTCTGAGCTTCTGTTTGCTCATCTGTTAAATAAAGGAGGGTTAGAGTTAGAGTGGATAACATCTAAAGTGTCTTCAGCTCTAAATCTATGATTCTGTGATGATCCTATGATTGACAAAACAAGGAATAATTAACAAAAGTCCTGTATGTAGTTGTTGGAAATTATCTTAATTTGCTTAATTAAGACACTAATATTTATTGAGAATTAATATTCTAAATATAATTTACACATGATGTTTCATTCATATTTATGGAGATGTATATCTGTTTCCATCTGTGTATGTTTAGGTAAAGCATTAAAAGAAACTTGAATTGGGGAAAGAGTTATTTTAACATTTCGAATTCCAAATTCCCTTACTCCCTTCTCTGCCTACTCCTTGAACAATTTGATATAAATTATACATATGCAGTGATGCAAAACATTTTCACATTAGACATGTTGCAAAAGAAAACACAGACCCAAAAAACCCCAAGAATAATAAAGTTTTAAAAGTATGATTCAGTCTGCATTCACACTCCATCCGTTTTTTCTCTGGAAGTGGATAGCATTTTTGATCATGAGTCCTTTGGAATTGTCTTGTATCAGTGTGTTGCTAAGTCATTCACAGTTGCTCATTGTACAGTATTGCTATTACTGTGTATATCGTTTTTCTGGTTCTTCTCTCTTCACTTGTCTTCCCAGGTTTTTCTGAAAGCATCCTGCTCATCATTTCTTAAAGCACAGTAGTATTTCATCACAACTTCTTTAGCCATTCCCTAATTGATGGGCATTCCCTAAATTTCTAGGTTTTTTTGTCACCACAGAAAGAGCTGCTATAAATATTTTTGTACAAATAGATCTCCCCCCCCCCTTTTTTCAAATCTCTTTAGGATACAGACCTAGTAGTGGTATTACTAAGGCAAAAGGTATGTACGGTTTTATAGCACTTTGAGCATAGTTCCAAAGTACTCTAAGAATGGTTTGATCAGTTTAATAACTAAACCAATAATGTATTTTGTCTCCATTTTTCCATATCCCCTCCAACATTTTCCTTTTCTGTCATCTTAGCCAGTCTGATATGTATGAGATGGTATTTTGGAGTTGTTTTAATTTGCATTTCTCCAATAATTAGTGATTTAGATAATTTTTTCATATGACTATAGATAGCTTTAAGTTCTTCTGAAAACTGAAAAGGCATATCCTTTTACCATTTATCAATTGGGGTATGAATCATAGTCTTATAAATTTGACTCAGTACTCTATATTTTTGAGAAATGAGGCCTTTGGGGGCAGCTAGGTGGCGCAGTGGATAGAGCACCGGCCCTGGAGTCAGGAGTACCTGAGTTCAAATCCGGCCTCAGACACTTAACACTTACTAGCTGTGTGACCCTGGGCAAGTCACTTAACCCCAATTGCCTCACTAAAAAAAATTATAATAATTTTTAAAAAAAGAATTGAGGCCTTTGTCAGAGAAACTTGCTATAAAAAATTTTCCCCCAGTTTGCTGCTTTCCTTCTAATCTTGGCAGCATTGGTTTTGTTTATGCAAAACCTTTTTGATTTTATATAATCAGAATTATCCATTTTATATCTTGTAATGCTCTCTATTTCTGGTCATAAATTCTTCCCTTGTCCATAAATCTGGCAGTTGAAATATTTCATGCTCTCCTACCTTGTTTATATCACCTTTTATGTCTAAACCATGTACCCATTTTAACCTTATCTTAGTATATGGTGTGAGATATTGGTCTATACCTGGTTTCTACCAAACTGCTTTCCAGTTTTCCCACCAGTTTTTGTCACATAGTGATTTTTTTCCCCAAAAAATCTTTGATCTTTGGGTTTGTCAAACACTGGATTACCATGGTCATTTACTACTGTGTATTATGTATCTAATCTATGCACTAATCCACCACTCTTATTTTTTAGCCAGTATCAAATTTTTTTGATGATTACCACTTTATAATAAAGTTTGAGGTCTAGTACTATAAGCTACCTTCTTTCGCTTTTTTTTTTCATGGATTCCCTTGATATTCTTTGCCCTTTTGTTCTTCTAGATGAATTTTGTTGTTATTAAATGCAACTTAATTAAAATAAAGTAAGCTATATTCTTTTACTGTTTCACCTCAGATCATAGTTATAACAAGCATAAGGTAATACTGCCTTCTAAGCCATCCTGGGAGAAAATGAGATTAAATTCGATAGCTTAAATTTTTATTTATTTATTTACTTACTTACTTATTTATTTTGCGGTGCAATGAGGGTTAAGTGACTTGCCCAGGGACATACAGCTAGTGTCAAGTATCAGAGGCTGGATTTGAACTCAGGTCCTCCTGAATCCAGGGCTGGTGCTTTATCCACTGCACTACCTAGATGCCCCTTCCATAGTTTATTTTTTTTTTATTTTTATTTTTTTGGTAAGGCAATTGGGGTTAAGTGACTTGCCCAGGGTCACACAGCTAATAAGTGTCAAGTGTCTGAGGCTGGATTTGAACTCAGGTCCTCCTGAATCCAGGGCCAGTGCTTTATCCACTGCACCACCTAGCTGCCCCTTCCATAGTTTAATTTTAAAAGACTTCTTTAAAACAACTGATACATGAACACTTAGAAATGAGATGGCCCTTTTTTAGCCAAGGCCAAAGTCAGAAGCAGAATTGCAAAAATTGAAAACTCTGCACCTGCCTATCTAGTCAGAAGTTAGAACAATTTTCATGATGAATTGGCAGCTTTCTTGAAATCAAGACACAGTTTTTGATAAAATTAAGAATGTTCTGGTCAATAGGACCATGAAAGCTATAACAAGGGTAAAAGTTAGGATATTGGTTTCAGTACAATATAGGAGAAAATGCAGTAAAGAAAGACATACTTTAAAGTGCAGTTGAACCTACAGCATAATGGGATTTTGTTATGTTGGCTATTGCTGAATGTTTGTATAATTAAATATAGTCTTTAAAATATGTTATTCTTGGGGCAGCTAGGTGGCGCAGTGGATGAAGCACTGGCCCTGGATTCAGGAGTACCTGAGTTCAACTCTGGCCTCAGACACTTGACACTTACTAGCTGTGTGACCCTGGGCAAGTCACTTAACCCTCATTGCCCTGAAAAAAAAAATGTTATTCTTAGTTGCAGTCACTTCTTGAACATTACAATGTAAAGCAATGGTGTTGAACTCAAATAGAAACAAGGGCTGCTGAACTATATATGTAAAGATGCCTGTGGACCACATTTTGACTTATAAAACCACATATTAATATTATCTATGCTTTATTGTATTTTTATTTAGTTGTTCAGTATCCCCCAGTTACATTTTAATCTGGTTTGGCTCACTTTGGAGTGTTCTAGGCTACATATGGCCTTGTGGACCGTTATGTTTGTTACCTTTAATGTGATATGAGGGGTATTTGTTTTTGAACATTACTCCCCCCCAATATCTTGTTTTGTTTTGTTTTGTTTTTTTTGGGGGGGGTCCTTTAGTGAGGCAATTGGGGTTAAGTGACTTGCCCAGGGTCACACAGCTAGTAAGTGTTAAATGTCTGAGGCCGGATTTGAACTCAGGTACTCCTGACTCCAGGTCCAGTACTCTATCCACTGTGCCACCTAGCTGCCCCCCCCCCGCCCCAATATCTTTTAATACACAGTGCTCTACTAGATTATAAGCTCCACAGGGTATTGGCTGGTTCTTAGCTAAACACTATTTCTTTCTTATTACCCATCACGATGCTTTACACATAGTAGGTGCTTAATATTTGTTGAATTGGAATAATTTTTAAAGACAATAAAAGTGGAGGTAGGATGGCACTGTCATGGCAGCCCAGTATAGTGGATATTGGGCTGGCCTTGGAGTTAAGACCTGTGTTCACTGAAAGTTACAGATAGTCTTGTGTTTCAGATCAGCAGAAATTTAGGGTGGCTATAGACCAGGTATTCTTTACCTGGATGAAACCACAGATCTGAACCCCACCCCACCCCCAAAAAAGAAAGAAAGAAAGAAAAAAGCAGTCATATTTACTTGATATTTCTCAAATCTTTTTCGGGGGGGGGGGGCATTTTTCTTAAATAGACCCATGATTTTCTTGCTACAGGCAGCTCATGGTGGGGAACTTCCTCTATCAATACAAATGGGCAGTATCTCTGAAAGTCTTGGTCTTTGGGTATTGTTTAGGATACTCAGAAGTTCAATGACTAGTCCAAGGCCATAGCCAGGATGCAGCAGAGCTTTTGTGTCTCCAACAGCCTTCCTCTGTCACCATGTCATGCTACCTCTCAGAATTTGACTATAATAAATTATAAAGGATAATCCTTTATTGCTGAAATATGATCAGGACTTTTGTTAAGGGACTTCATCATAGCTGTTCCTTGTTTAACAGTCAACAAATTATCTGTTGAGTTGTATCTGGAAATGTTGTGGGTCTTCTTTTCTTTCTTTTCTTTTCTTTTCTTTTTTTTTTTTGTTAAGGATATACCACAGTCTCTTCTCTCAAGGACCTCAGTCTAGTTATGGATATTAGCTAACTTGACATTAGTTACTTGCTACATTCATAGAAGAGAGGCAGTGTACCCTTTAAATTACCGAGCAAGTGTTGATCTGCTGTGGTAAAGGAATTTTTATCACTGGGAATGTCATATTCTGATAAAATTACAGGTTCTATCCAAAGAAAACAATGTTTATGGAACTATCCACACATATGGATATAACTATATTTGTGATACCTTTGTTAAGAGAAAAGAATTCCTTTGTTTTGTAATGATTGGAATGACGCCACCTACTGGAGACTTGCTGTGGAGAGCTCCACCATGAGGAAAATGCCTCAGAGGCATTGTGGCTTTTCCTTGGCGTCAGGAAATGATGCTTGCTCATGGGTGCTGTCTATCAAGTCTACCAGCCAATCAACTGGAGGAGCCTCCTATGGTCTGGGAGGAGACAGGAAGGAGGAAAGGGAGCCTGCGCAGGGAGCGCAGGCCCTTTTTGGCTTCCGGACTTGATGGTGGTGGCGGCAGAGGACTTCACAGGAGATTTGAGGAAAGATAGGAATGCCAGACTGTTAGAATTCTGTTCTCAATCTTTTTCTTTCTATTTTCCAATAAACCCTTAAAAACCTAAACTCGTTTTATCAGTGATTTTTAGTCAGTTTCCCCCAAACTGGGGGAACACATTAGAATCCACATTTAGAATCTTAAATTACACAGTTTAATTTGCTTAAGAATATATATAAAACTGGGGCATCTAGGTGGCGCAGTGGATAGAGCACCTGCCCTGGAGTCAGGAGTACCTGAATTCAAATTTGGCCTCAGACACTTAACACTTACTAGCTGTGTGACCCTGGGCAAGTCACTTAACCCCAATTGCCTCACTTTAAAAAAAAAAAAAAGAATATATATATATAAAGTCTATGCTCCAAATTCTTAATTAAATAGAATGCCTAGTAATGGTTAGCTAAGTGTTAAAAATTAACTCCTTTTTTGTTACCACCCTTGTTAATTGAAAAGCTTTATAAAATGTACTAATGCCCTTTGTTGCCTTAAGTAAAATGTTCTAAACATAATTTCCTTCATTCAACAAATATTTTTTAAGTGCCTGCTATGTTAAAAGGTCAGGAAGGGGGCAGCTAGGTGAGGTGGTGCAGTGGATAAAGCACCAGCCCTGGGTTCAGGACTTGAGTTCAAATCCGACCTCAGATACTTGACACTTGCTGGCTTTGTGACCCTGGGCAAGTCACTTAACCCCCATTGCCCTGGAGGGGGGTGGGGGAGGAAGGTCAGGAAAACATGGTTCTTGATCTCAAGGAAATTAAAACATCCCTTTCTTTGAGTGATAATTATTTAGGATTGTCATTATGAACTTCAGTTCTTAGTATTCTTGATTTAGGAAATGCAGGGGATTCAACTAGAATGTAATGTTAATAAAAGAAAAGTGCATCCAAAAAATCATGATCATTTGAGTATTTTGGTTTTTTCAGTAAACTCTAATTTTGACTCCTAAATTTTTAGTAAATTACTTGGTTAATAAAGATACCATTGGTGGTTTTATACAGTTCAGTGATGCTTTTTTTTCTTTTTTCTCTCAACAGACTGATATGTTACGATCACTAGCCAACACAAAACCAACTGTTAATGAAAATGACTTGCTGAAATTAAAGAAGTTTACAGAAGATTTTGGTCAAGAAGGCTAAACCAAAGAAAACTAGGAGACAATTGGTCATACTTTTTCTTTCTAGGCACTCTTGCCTCTTTGGGGATGGCATTCAAATATTTGTGGATTTTTCAAAAATATTTTTTTCCTTCTCCACAGGAGAATGAAGATCTCTTTTGAAAATTCCTTTAGCTTTACTTTATATTATTTTTCTTCCAATTTGTATTTAGTATCTCCTGTTTAACAACAAAAAAAATTGTAAGATATGGTGTGTGGGGGAACGAGTGGTGTACTGAGTGGTAGAGTTTTCATATGAAAAACAATGATGAATATTACATTTTTTTCCATACCTGGCATGTCATGTAGACTTGAAGTAAAATGAACTGTGGTATGTGGTTTGGAGAAGAGATCTTCTTAAACATCTTTTTTGTTGTCTAAGTCAATTGATTATACTACAAAAATTACTTTTTTTAAAAAAAGTTAAAATTTGGTGGTAAGAGAGATCACTGTAAAAAGCAAGGAACACTGTGATTGGGTTTAGAAAATTGTTAATTATGTGATGACCAGTACTCATATTAGACACTGACGGGTTTTGTACTGGGTTTTTTTTTCTCTGTATTTAAATATTGCCTTAAAAAAGCAGTAAGCTTTTGTTTTTAACTTTACTAGTTGGTAGGAACCTTTCACTGTGCAATCTTGGAAAACTTATAGACTTGACATCATCTTTACCCTGGAAAAGAAACTTATCTTCCATTATCCTTTTTATAGCAAGAATTGACCAAAACAGATTTGAAATATATTTGTAATTTTGAAATACCATGTCATGAAACACTGTTATCGGAAGCTTTAAAGTAATAGAGTGTTCAGCCTTTCATTTTTGAGGGATAACATCAGTAAGTATACATACACACTACATACATACATTCATATATACATGTATTATATGCATATGCATATACACACATATAAAAATTATATATACATGTATGTATAATTTTCTTTCAAGTGATATTAGAGTGGTAGAGCTCTGGTCACTTAAGCTTGTGAATAATTTGCCCTAGCCATACTCCCATTTTATACATATCAGTGTGATGTTTTATCAAAATTTTAGAAGTGGGCTGATATTATCAAATTATTAAATATTAAAGTAACATGGTTATTTCTAATAACCATCTAAATATGGACTTTAAAGACCATAAGATACAACATTAGCATCAGCATAGAGTGTGCCTTGTAAGTTTCTTTGGCTGTAATTTTTTAAAAGATCACTAAATTATCTAGAATGCAGTACATTCCATAATTACAAAGTTCTACCTTAGAAATGCTTTAGAACAACTTTAAAATATTTGCACATTTCAAATATTATATATTATGGTTGTCTTTGGGTTTTTCTTTTATGTACAGGTTTTTGTGTACTTTTTAGAAATCCTAGGTTGGATGAAACATGCTGTTCTTACATGAAGTCAAATGATGATACCCCATCAGCTATATTCATAGTTTCTTTTGGAGCTTCCAAGAAAATGAACCCAAATCCTTTACATAAGGAAATCTGTAAAATTGTTCATTAAAATTATGTACCTGTAAACATTCTTTTTATTTTTCAAATTATTGCTTTTGTACTGCAATTGGGAGTTGTCTTAGCAGACAGCCTAAAACTGGGGAGAAAAATTGTTATGCATACATTTAATGTTCATAATCTCAAACTATGGCATATTACCACAGTTACATAGTTAATAGAAACTTTGAAAATTTTGTAATGGGGTAGCTAGGTGGCGCAGTGGATAAGGCACCAACCCTGGATTCAGGAGGACCTGAGTTCAAATCCGGCCTCAGACACTTGACACTTACTAGGTATGTGACCCTGGGCAAGTCACTTAACCCCCATTGCCCTGCCCCCCCCCAAAAAAAGTTTATACTGTAATGTTCAATTTTAGAATTTGTGATAAAGCCACATTTGCTTTGGACATGAGTGAATACCATTGCTCAAAAATGATACCATATAAGTATACTGGCTAAAATACGTATTTCACCTTAGTATTGGACTTCTAAGATCCTTACCTCCAAGATTGGGCCTAATTCATTACAAATATTTATGAACCTAAAAATCTTCCTAGAATCATACGACAGTGTCTTACTTATCTTGGAATAATAGACCAGCAAATATGATAGGACAGACCCACAAGCACATTTCCATGACATTATTTTAAAAGGGAATTTGAGGGGGCGGCTAGGTGGCGCAATGGATTAAGCACCGGCCCTGGATTCAGGAGTACCTGAGTTCAAATCCGGCCTCAGACACTTGACACTTACTAGCTGTGTGACCCTGGGCAAGTCACTTAACCCCCATTGCCCCGCAAAAAAAAAAAAAAAAAAAAAAAAAGAACAGAAAAGAAAAGGGAATTTGATTTCATGGACATCCTAAAATGAATGCCTACAGGTTGGAATTTAGCCCTGAGTTGCACAAACCAAGGGAAAAGGCCATATTTCAGTAATAAGCCATGCTGGTGTAGGAGTCAGATGGACTTGGGTTATAATCCCTGCCTCTGACACAAATGTGAGCTTTTTTCCACCTCTGTAAAATGAAGAGGATGAATAAAGAGGTTGCTAAGGTCCCTTCTAGCTCTCACAGTCTGAATCTGAGATCTTGTTTTCATTTAACTATTTTCTGTAATCCTTTCTTTGTGACCTTGGACAAGTTAGGTAGGCCTCTCAGGCCTCACTTCTCCACTAAATAAAGGAATACATTTTCATTCCAGCTTTTAGCATTGTTCCCTAAATCATTTATTTTCTTTAAGGGTAGTCACTTCACCCTAGCCCTCAGAAATTGGACTTCTTTTTTTGTTTGTTTTTGTGGGGCAATGAGGGTTAAGTGACTTGCCCAGGGTCACAGCTAGTAAGTGTAGTAATTGGACTGCTTAAATGGCATTTATGAAGAAACAAAAGAACTGAGTTTGGCACTTAGCAAGAATGATTGACCAGATAAGTGATGCAGTGGATAGAGTTGCTGGGCCTGAATTCAAATCTGATCTCAAAACACTAGCTGGGTGATCCTGGGCAAGTCACTTAAACCTTGTTTGCCTCAGTTTCCTTTCTAAAATGAACTGGAGAAGGAAATGGCAAACACTTCAGTATCTTTGCCAAGAAAACCTCAAAGAGTGTCACAGAGTCAAACATGACTGAATCAAATGAACAACAAGCAAAAATTAATAGGAAGCTACCAAATGACTCGAATTGGGGGAGGGGTGAAGTTTTCATATCAGTGGCCTGGAGTCTTTGCCCCCTCACCATTTGTTTATGTCTGTCTTATCTCACATCAAGCTCTGGGTGCCTTACATTCTTGCTTGCTTCAGGCACGGTTTGTGTTGTTTGGCCTAGGTATAAGAATTCCTAGTTAGGGCTAGAGGAAAAGGAATAGACAAGCAGGAAGAAAGCCAGAATATGGTGATTTCACAGAGACTAATAAGCATTTATTAAGAACCCACGTGTACTCACTGGAGCAACAAGATGGAGGACTAGACATGTTCTTTAATCCTCATGACCTCTCAAACCCCTCCAAAACAGAAATTTTGCACCAAAGATAAAGCAGCTTCAGTTTAAAAACCAAAACAAAAAAACACAAATTGATGCTCACAGACCTGAGCTCACTCAGTTCCCCTTTCCTACCTCCCATACTCCTGGCAGCAAGGCTACATTAGCAGAATCAAAGATCTGACACACTCCAGGACCCACTTCCTTCTTCCCAGGCTGCAGAACTTTGTTCTGTGACAGCCAGTGTCCACCACAAGAGCCCTTCAGGACAAAAACCCACAAGGGCTACAACAGCCGGTGCTTCAACAGACTAGCAGGAGGCACCAGTGGCAGCTCTGATCTGCTGGTGCCGGCTTGATAGGATACTGGCAGGGGGCTGGGGGGGGGGGAAGGTGAAAGGAGCAGGATCGGGGATTATGCTGTTCAGCCCTCCACTGACCCTCACCAACCAGCTGGGGCCAATTCAGTCCAGCAATGTTACTTGTGGCAGAAACTTAGGCTGCTGAACTATGAATTGCCCAGTGTGGGAAGAGACTGAGACATTTTGAGACCCACTGCTCAAAGAATTTCCTATCAGAGGGGAAGAAGAAAGCTATGGGTAATAAAAAATAAGGGGGCTAAAACTGAAATAAACTAAGATTTCAGGAAGAAAAAAAGCTCAAAAGCCCTTGAACATACACAGATAAATCAACAGAGGAAAGGCTAACAACAAAAGGAAATATAGCCTCTAGATCAAATTCAGGCATCTCTGAATTAATATTGCAAAAAAGCAAAGGACCCCATGGAATTTGAGGAGAATATGGAACCACAACATATTATACCTGAATGGTTCAGAAGAGATAAGAGAATTATGAGAGCAGAATTTTTGGCCTGCACAACAAAAATAATGAGCAGAATAGAAAAATGAATTTGCAATGGCAAGTCTCACAAACAAAAGAACAATAGATTAGGAATGCAAATATACAGAAGGAAAGGACAATCTAGAAGAAGAGAACTGAAAAACTAACATTAAAACAAAATATGCTCACTATGCAAGCAAAAGATACTGATCTTGAAGACAGGATGATTGGAACAACCTAAGGAACCGACAAAATGAAAAACCATAGTGCAAGAAATAATACAAGAAAACTACCCAGAAATTCTGAATGCAAAAAATTAAATACTAATTAAAAGAATTCATAGGTGCTGTGAACTCCAGGACACATAGTGATTAAATATAATAATTTATTTAGAAAACAAGTTATTTAGGCTATCAGGAAAAAGACTTTGAAATATAAAGGAAAGGAAATTGGAATAGCATGACTATTCTTCACCCACCAGAAAACACAAAAGGGAATGGAGCAATGTGTTCCAAAGAGTACTGGGGCTCAAGATATGGCGGGTGCAAATCTGATCTTCACCATGAATGAGAAAAGATGGACATTCAATAATAAGTATTTGAAACATTTTTAAGAAAGCCAGAACTGAAGAGATTATTTGTTTTCTTGAACACCTCAGACAGCAGAAGTGTAGGGTGAGTGAATAAATGCAGCAGCCAAGAACAGCAACAGCAACAGAGTGATAGCAGAGATCAGTAAAAGACTTCTGTGGACATTTTAAAGACTTAAAATATATATAAAAACAGCAGCAGAGATCACAATGAAGAGGTGGTACTGGCATATTGGACACCCTGCTTGCAGGTAAATCAGCATTTTCTGTGGGATTACAATATAAAAGGGGAGGGAGTACATGAAAAGGGAGAAGGGGAGCAGGGGCATAGAGAAGAATGTATGATGTGCCCAGGTTAAAACAAGGGCTAGCAACAAGGGAACCCACTGTGGTCTTAATGAAAGTAGAGCCTTCAGTGGGGTACATGGTCCTCCTTTGAGATGGGGGAGTTGAAACTCCTGGAGGGAACTGGCACTTGTAGTGAAAGGGCATAGACCCATTAATGAGATTTTGAAGTAAATGGGTAAAGAGGGAAAAGGGTAACCAGGAGAGAGTATTATTAGTGGTGGGCTGCATAATTGGGATGTGAGGAGGTGAGGAGCTACCATGATACCTGCAATAATTTGCGTTATTCTGAAAGTCAAGAAAATGGAAAAGGTGAATTCACAGGGTGAACTCTACAAGGCAGTGGCAGAAACTGTCTAGAAGGGAGAGCCTAGAATGGATACCTAAGAAGTTTTAATTGCATGAGGAATGCAGAGGAGAGAAAGACTAGATAATTATAGGGATCATGAATATGGAGAATAAGGACCTAGAGAAGACAGAAAAAAATAGATAATGAAGAGAATGAGAGAAATTTTTTCTGGAAAGGGGTGCCTGAAAAAATGAAATTTTAAAGACTAATTAATAGGACCAGTTCAAAGGGATGAGGGGAAGGAAGAATATACTTGCCTAAGGGGGGGGGGGAAGAATTTTAAAATAATTGGAAACAGATGAAGGAAAATAAAGGTGGATGGATTAAATCATCCAGTAAAATGAAAAAGTGACAGATTGGATAAGAAAATAAAAACAAGAAACATATAAATAACACACACACACACACACACACACACAACTAGGGAGATGGAAAAAATTTACTATGCATCAAGTGAATCCAAAAAAAAGGAGTTGCAATTAGGGTATACAACAAAGGAAAAACAAACATTAAAAAAATAAAGTGGGATAAATGAGAGGACTATATTATAGTGGAAAGAACCATAGATAACAAATCATTATCAGTAAAAAAATATATATGCTCCAAATGCCTTAGCATTCAGATTCATAAAAGAAACAACTAAGCTGCAAGAAGACATAAACAGTAACACATAGTGACAAGAAACTTCATATCCTTCTCTCAGTATTAGATAAGTCTAACAGAAAGATAAACAAAAGGGAAACTATGGAAATGAACAAGTTACTAGAAACTAGTGACTAGACCTATGGCATCTTTTAAATAGGATGGCAAAATAGAACATATATTTCTCAGCAGCATATGAAACTTTTACAAAAATTGACCATGCTAAGGCAAAGAGATATAGCAAACAAATGTAAAAATGTAAAAAGGCAGAAATATGTAACACACCCTTTACAGACCATAATACAAAAAAAAAATCGGTTCTGAGGGCACATTTTTAAAAAAGACCCAAATGGAGACTTAACGATCAAGTCTCAAATAGTGAGTAGATCAAAGGACAAATTATAGAAGCAATATGCAAAAGACAATTATAATAATGAAACAATATGCCAAAGTTTCTGGGAGGACACTAAAGCAATCCTCGTGGAAATAATTATATCCCCACAAATGTACATTAATAAAATAGAAAAAAGAGAGGATTAATGAACTATATTTTTAAAAATTAAGGGGCAGCTAGATGGCACAGTGGATAGAGCACCAGCCCTGGAGTCAGGAGTACCTGAGTTCAAATCCGGCCTCAGACACTTGACACTTACTAGCTGTGTGACCCTGGGCAAATCACTTAACCCTCATTGCCCAGCAAAAATTAAAATTAAAATTAAAAACCAACAAATAAGCAAACCTAAAATAAGCGCAAAAAATGGAGATTAAAATTAGAGGGGAAATACATAAATTGGAAACAAAAAACCCCTATAAAAATAATAAATAAAACTAGAAGCTGATTAATAAAATAGTAAATAAGCAAGGTGAAATTATAACAAAACCAGAATAAAAGTGATTAAATGTCCCTACTCTTCACACAATAGTGTCTAGTACTAGGTTTATACCTTATGGAAGCCATTGGTTAGAAGAAAGTTCTCAAATACAGAAAATATTTATAGTAGCGCTTTTTGTGATAGCAAAGAATTGGAAACAAAGTAGATGCCTATCAGTTGGGAAATGACTAAAGAAATTGTGATACATTAATGTAATGGAATATTACTCTGTTCTAAGAAATGATTTGTGTGATGAACACAGTGAAGCATAGAAAGATCTACATGAACAGACGCAGAGCCCAGAAAACAATATACACAGTAACTACAACAATGGAAATGGAAATAACAACCACATGCCAAAAAATTAAGAGTGAATGTAATAACGAATAGCAAAGGAGCTGAAATTGCAACCAAGAACAACCTACCCAACTAAGCTGAATGTAATCCTGTAAGGGGAAAAAAATGAATATTTAATGAACTAAAAAACTTTCAGGTATTCTTGAGAAAAAGATCAGAACTGAACTGAAAATTTGACTTATAGGAATCAGGAGAAAAACAAGAAGGTAAACATGAAAGACTAATTATAAGGGATTAAATAAGATTAAACTACTTCTTATATGGGAAAATTATATTTGTAACTCTTAACTAGGGCAGTTAGAAATAGTATACATAGATAGAAGGTTGGGGGTTGAGTTGATTATAATAAGATGATCCTAAAAAAAACTGAGTAGGGAAAGGTAAAATGGAGCAAATTATCTTATGCAAAATAGGTGAAGAACCGTTACAATGGAGGGGAGGATAGGATGAGGGCAGATAATACAAAGACTTTCTTCTCATCAGAACTGGGTTAAAGGAGAAATAACCTGCATCTAATAGGGCACAGAATTCTTCTTAACTTAGAGAAATAGGAGTGCAAGGAGATAGGATAAGGGAGGGATTCTTAAAAGGGTACAGATTAGGAATGCAATCGTCAGAAGTAAATTAGACTTCTGAGGAGGGATAAGGTAAAAAGAAAGAGAAAGAAGGATAAATAGTGAGGAAAAATAAGATGGAGGGAAATACACAACTAGTAATTATAACTTTGAATGTGAATGGAATGAACTCATTCATAAATGGAAACATCAGAATGAATCAAAACCCAGAACCTAACAATATGTTGTTTACAAGAAACACATTTAAAAATGAGAAACAAAAAGTAAAAATAAAGAGCTGGAGTAGAATTTATTATGAGTCTGCTGATAAAAAAAAAAAAGCAAACAGGAGTAGAAACCATAGCTCAATTCAGTTTAGTAATTTTTTCACTTGTGTCTGACTCTTTGTGATCTCATTTTGGATTTTCTTGACAAAGATACTGGAGTGGTTTGTCACTTCCTTCTCCAACTCATTTTACAGATTAGGAAACTGAGGCAAACATGGTTAAGTGACTTGCTCAGGATTACACAGTTCATAAGTGTCTGAGGCCAGATTTGAATGCAAGAAGGTAAGTTTTCCTGAGTCTAGGCCCAGAACTCTATCTACCTTACCACCTAGATAAAGTTAAAGCTAAAATAGATTTAATTAACAGAGATAAACAGGGAACCTATGTTATGTTAAAAGGTACCATAGATATTGAAGTAATATCAATACCAAACCTATATGTACAAAATGCTATAGCATCCATATTTTTTTAGACTTTTAAGTTATTATTAAAGAGCATAAGAATTTAATGATCAGAGACAAAGGTAAAAATCTAACTATTTCTAAGAGACCCCAGAATCCGATCTGTCATAGCGAGATCAGGAACCAAAAGGGCCAACGCTTCCTTCCGCCTCCCAGAAGCCTCCTGTAGCATCCATATTTTTAAAGGAAAAGGTTAATGCATTACAGGTGGAAATAGATAGTATAGGATTTCAACCTTCTCCTCTCAGAACTAGAAACAAAGCATCAAGACCAGATGGATTTACAAGTGAATTCTACCAAACAGTTAAAGATCAACTAATTCCAATATTGAATAAATTATTTGGAATAGGAGGCAAAGAAAGAGTCCCACCAAACTCTGTTTATGAAACAAATATAGTGCAGATGCCTAAACCAGGATGAGCAAAAACAAAGAAAAGAATTATAAACCAATTTCACTAGTGAATATTGATGCAAAAATCCTAAATAAAATATTAGGTAAAAGACTACAACAATATATTACAAAGACTATACATAATGACCAAATGGCATTTATTCCAGGAATGCAGAATTGGTTCACTATAAGGAAAGCTAGTAACAATTGATCATAACAATAACAAAGAGTAACAAAAATAAAAACTCCTAACAAAATACAATATTTATTATTATTTAAAAAACACTTGAAAGCATGGGTATAAATGGATAAAAGGGCGTGGAATTAAGGGTGCATGTAGATTCGTTTGCCTTGGCAAGGAGGAGGGCCATCTCTTTGGGTGGAATAGGTGAAAGAGGAGAGATAGCAAGGCAAGATGTCTGAGTGATGTGAATAAAGGGGCAAGGAAGAAGAAGGAGCTTTCAGCAAATGGCTTCAATGGTTTAAAAAATGAAATATGAAGTGAGGTCCTTAGCTGAGAGGTTTAGGAGAGAGAATGCCGTAGGGGTTTTGAGGAGTGATAAAAAGATTTGGAATAGCCACTTTGGTATTAGATAGCAAATCATTTAGGGAAGTGTAAAAAGATTCCTTCATTTCAATGAAGCCTCAGCTGAGATTAGGTAACATAAATTTGTAGTGGTCCCAGGCAGAACACTTTCATAAATTTATCTCTGACTCTGATGAGTAATACATGAATAAGAGTGAAAAGGGATGGTGGGAGTAATTCAAGGTTTTCACTTGGCAAAGTATCAAAGACTGGCAAGTTGGCAAGGGATTTTAATGTAAAGGACAGTGTAGAGTGAAAGTGGTTTACAAAAAGGTTAAGATAAAGAAGGTAGGGGAGTATAGTCAGTGTTAGGGTGAAAGCCTGGGAAAGAATTGAGGGGTGTCTGGAAAGGGAGGATGAAGTATATAATTAGAGGTCACAAGGCATATGAAATGGATAGAATAATAAAAAAATTATCATATAAAGCAGGCACCACTAAATCATATATAAGGATCTCTGTGGGCTGCATAGTAACTTAGAAAACCACTTATTAACATCATCTATATTTTGTAGCTCTAAAGGGCAATAAGGTAGTACAGTGGATATATAGACTGCTGGGCCTGGAGTCAGAAGACTCATCTTCATGAATTCAAATCTAGCCTCAGACATTTACTAGTTGTGTGGCCCTGGGCAAGTCACTTAACTTTATTTGCCTCAGTTTCCTCGTCTGTAAAATGAACTGGAGAAAGAAACAGCAAATGCTCCAATATCTTTGCCAAGAAAACCACAAATGGGGACATGGGATTTGGACATGACTAAAACAACTGAACAACATGTTCTATAATATTTTTATTTATCTTTTTAAATATTTCACAATTGCATTTTAATCTGGTTTTGGTCCCATTCTAAGGTTTGCAGGCTAGAAATGCCATGTTTGAAAACCTGTGCTACAAAGAAATTAAAGACATAAAGGAATGTTGCTCTTTCTCAGGCTAATCATCTTCATCTACAGTTCTTCATGTGGCATGGACTCTATTCTCTTCATTATTTTTTAGTTACTCTCTTTTGCACATAATTCTTTTTTCTGGTGTATTTTCTAGAATGTAGCACCTAGAATTAGACATAATACTCCAGATGTGGTTTGACCAGGATCTTTCTTCACATTGTACATTATACTTCTCAATTGTTATAGTTCCATCGTATTCATCTCTTCATGGTCCCATTTCAGGTTTTCTTGGCAAAGATGCTAGAATGGTTTGCCATTTCCTTCCATGGCACTCTATCCACTACACCACCTAGCTGCCCAATACTTTTTTTTTTTTTTTTAGTTAGGCAATTGGGGTTAAGTGGCTTGCCCAGGGTCACACAGCTAGTAAGTGTTAAGTGTCTGAGGCCGGATTTGAACTCAGGTACTCCTGATTCCAGGGCCGGTGCTCTATCCACTGCACCACCTAGCTGCCCCTTGCCCAATACTTTTTAATGCAGCATATGATCACAGTACACTTTGTACCTCATACTGAGCTGATTTCTCTTTACATGGATTCTTAGCTATATCCCTTCCTCCATCTAATAATTAAGATCTTTTTACATCTAGACTCTCATCTAACACATGAACTTTCCTTTCACATGAGGAAATAATCTTAGCAGGAAGAACTTCCATGGTTGTAAAGGTTTGGGGAAAAACAAAGACAAACAAAAATCAGATTCAGATGAGAAGTAAAGGCTCCCCAGGAAGCAGTGAGATCTGACCTTAAACGTTTCGCCCCCATGACTGTTTAGGGTTGCAGTCTCTAAATTCAGTCTGCTTCAGGTTTTAGTTTACAGTGAGGGAAATAAGCATTGGAAATAATCTTATAAATCATCGACACACCCTCTCCTGAAGGCTTATTATTTAGTCTTATCACCAGGGCCTCATCATGGCCTGCAGGGAACTCTGGACTCTTAAAGGTCATGCCAGCAGAAAACAGTCCAGCAGCTCCTGCCAAGTCAGAAAGAAAAGCTTCTAAGGTATCAGGACTCACTGTCAAAAGGCCAACCGCCTGGTGGCAAGAAGCTCCGTCTCTAGAGCATTTTTACTAGCTATTTCCCATGCTTGGAGGGCTCACTTTCCTAGTCTGTACTTCATGGCTTCCCAATCTTCCTTCAAGTCCCAGCTAAAATCCTATCTTCTATAGGAAGCCTTTCCAAACCCCTCTTATTTTGAAAGCTTTTGCTTTGACTGTTTCCTACTTATCCTGTCTATACATAGCTTTAGCACAGTTGTTTATGTGTTGTCTCCCCTGTGAGTTTTGTGGGAACAGGGACTGTCTTTTGCCTTTCTTTGTAGCCTCAGTACTTAGCACAGTACATGGCACATAGTAGGTGCTTCATAAATGTTTTTTTAAGCATCTTTAGTTAAAGTTTTGGGTTCCAAATTCCATCTATCCTTTCCTCCCTCCCCTCCCTCTTTCCTGAGGCAATAAGCAATCAGATATAGGTTATACATGTGCAATTATGTACTTATTAGGCATTTTGCACAAGAAAACTTGAATAAAAGAAAAAAATGAATGAAAGTGAAAAAGAACATGATTTAGTTTGTGTTCAATTGATATAGTTCTTTCTCTGGAGGTAAGTTTCTTCAATAGTCCTTTGGGATTGCCTTGGATCATTGCATTGGATCATGTATTGCTGAGAATAGTTAAGTCATTCACAGTCTTCATCAAACAATATTGCTGTTGCAGTACACAACATTCTCCTCGTTCTGTTCACTTCACTATACATCAGTTCATATAAGTCTTTCCAGGCTTTTCTGAAATCATCATTTTACCTATTAAACAGAGTAACAAAGAGGTTAAGTGATTTACCCAGGGTCACACAGCTAGTAAGCATCCGAGGCCAGATTTCTTATTCCAGTCCCAGCACTCTATTCACAGAGCTACCTCATTTCCTTATTTGTTTATTCTTCTCAGGCACCCAGGTTATGAGAAGTAGCAAATTTTACTCCCTTCTTCCTCCTTTCTACAGTAAATATATTCTTTATATACTACTTTCTATTTCTCCTTTTTAAGTCCTCTGAACAGAATCTATTTACTCCCTCTTTCAGGATTTTCTTTTTAACTCCTTCATTACCCTTTGTCAACATCAAGATTCTAAATGAACCCATTTCCCCCTCTCTGTATTAGAATGTTAGCACAACATCATCCTATAGCTCCTTCTAGTTACTCAAATAAATTTATCTTCCTAGGTTTCTCTGTACTCCTGTGTTTGTATTTCAGAATACCTACTCAGCAATAATCTTTTCTTCAGAAATGCTTAAGTCTTCTGTTACACTAAAGATCTATTTTCCTCTGTTATGATAGAAATCCTGAGAGCAAAGTTCTAAGCACAATCCATTTATTACTAAGGATAGTGATTGTCAATGAATAGGGTCAGTGGCCTCTCTCAATGATCAAAGATCCCAGGTTAGGATCTTTTGTAGTTATTAACAAGATGACAGAGCAAACTCTCCAGCAACATAGCTGTGTCTTCAACGAAGTGGGAAAAGTGTCATCTAAGTTTTTTCCCTACTACATCACTGGGAGATGAGATCAGTTCTCAGGTGATTAGTCTGCAAGTGATGGGAGTTGCTGTTCCTCAATCATTTTTTCAGTCATGTCCTATTCTTTATGGCCCCATTTGGGGGGTTTCTTTTCTTCTACAGTTTATTTTACATATGAGGAGACTGAGACAAATGGTGAAATGACTTGCTCAGCTAGTAAATGTTGGAGGCCAGATTTGAACTTAAGAAGATGTCTTCCTGACTCCTGGCCTGGAATTCTATCTACTATCTACTGAACCACCTACCTGTCCTCGTGCAAGTTGCTACAACAGTTTTAATTGGACAAGATTGACTTTTAGTACAATGGTTTAAATTAAGTTGATTGACCTTTAGGTTAATCAAGCTTCTCTGGAAAGATGGTGACGGCAATACAATGATCCAAGACAATCCCAAAGGACTAATGATGAAGCATACTATCCACCTGCAGAGAAAGAACTGATATTGATTGAACACAGACTTTCATTTTTTTTTCTTTTATTCAAGTCTTCTTATACAAAATGACTAATATGGAAATGTTTTACGTGACTGCACGTGTATAACCTATGTCTGATGGCTTACTGCCTAGAGAGGAGGAAGGGGAGAAAGAGAGGGAGGGATAGAATTTGGAACTCAAAACTTTAAATAAAAATGTTTATTAGAAAAAAAAAAGAAAGTGAATGATGGGTGAAGTTACAAGTATGAAGGTATAAACCACAACATAAGCATGTAGTTACAAGTTACAAGAGTAGAATTGTGAACCAAGTGACTTGAGGTTGCCTCAGTAAACTTTCAAGGGTAAAAGAACATGAAGGGAGACTATTAAATCTAGCTTGATAAGTCTTGACAAAATGGAATTAAAAATCAGTTTTTAGTTTCACTCCTTTGTAGGATTATGCAAAACTTTTCTGCGGGTAAATTATGTATTTTATCTTTTGGAATATTGCATTCTAAGATTATTTCTTATTTTAGTCAAAGCTGTCAGGTCTTGTGCAATTTGTTAGTACTTTAATTCCTTTTTTTTATCATGCTTGTAATATTTTTCTTTGATGTGGGAGCTTCATATTTTGACTGACATTCCTGGAATCCTTTTGGAAATCCTCTCAGGAAGTCATGGATGGGTTCTTCCCATCTTTACTTTACCTTGTGGTTCTAAACATCTGGAGAGTTTCACTTGTTATGTCTTGAAATATAGTGTCCACACTCAGCCCTCACCCCATTCCAAATGCATGGTTTTCTGGTAGTCCAATGCTTTCAAATGATCACTCCTTGACCCGCTTTCTAGGTCAGTTGTTTTTTATATCAGATATCTTGCCTTCTATTTTTTCCCCTCACTCTTTTGATTTTGTTTTAATATTTCTTGCTGTCTCTTGTAGTCACTGATTTTTACTTGGGTTATTCTAGTTTTTAGGGAGTCAGTTTCTTCAGTAAGGTTTTCCACTTTCTCTTCTAAGATCTTTATTCTCTGTTCAATTCTTTCATTGAGAGATTTATTTCATTTTTTTGTCTCTTTATTTCTTCTAAAGTAATCCTTGTGGAAAATCCATTTTTCCTTTGAGACTTTCTGCTGACAGTTGTTATTTAAATTCAAGCAAATGGGATTGAATAATTTATTTGTGTGGATTAAAATAGGAATAGGAATCTCCTTGAAACAAGGAATTCTGGAATGAGGAGAATTGCCTAGAGAGCAAAAAAGAGATTGTGACTGGCCTAACCTGCCAGTATGAGTCAGAGGCTGGACTTGAACCCTGGTTTGCTCATTTTAGAGGTCATTCTCTTATCCATTACACCTCTAGTTGATTTTTTTAATGTAAAAAAAAAAAAGAGGATAAGATTCTAAACCCATTCATTTTATTTGCACTTCTGGTATGAAATAAACATAATGGAAGAGGCTGAAACTTTGGTCCAATTCACTTTATTTTACTACCTGGGGATTTAGTGTATGCATGATCCTGATGCTCCCATCAAAAAGTTGGAGGTGCCCCTAAGTAAGTAAGGGGAAAGGTTAATTCCTCCATGAATGGGATTGTTGGCAGCTGGGGCCCAGCTCAAGTGACCACAAGGGCTTAGACCTCCTCAGCCAGGACACAGCAAAAATCCCAACCCTTCCCAATTATTATTCAGTCATCAAGCAAATATCAAATCCATCAACAAAGGAAACCCTCCCACAATCTAGAAAGAAGTTTAGGGAACAAAAGCCCGCGCCCGGATCGCGAGGCCGTGACCGTGACCGTGACCTTGACCGTGGCTGGCCCCGGCCCGGAAGGCGAAGGAGCTGTGCTCCCCGGGCGATCCGCGCGGGAGCCTCGGGGCTGCTATGTCCTCCAGGGGCCGCTCTCCCTCTCCGCTCCACGCCGGGAAGCCCCCGCCCGGGCCCAGGCCGCGCCTCCTTCCCGGGCTCCTCCTCTTCCCGTCCTACTCCCATCCCCGCCAGCCTCTGTAGCTAACCCAAACACTCCCGGTTCCTGCCGTAGGCGCCCAGGTCAGCCCTAGCCTGCGTCCCGGGTCGTCTTTCCTACCCTCCCCTCCCCCGCCACCCCGTGGCCCCCCGCTCCCGCCCCCGCCCCGCTCCGGCGTCCCCTCCCGCGGCTGCTGGCCCCCCTGAGCCCGCGGCTGCTGCCAGAGCTATGCTGCTGCTGGCGGCCGCCTTCATCGTAGCGTTCGTGCTGCTGCTCTACATGGTCTCTCCGCTCATCAGTCCTAAGCCCCTCGCCCTGCCCGGGGCCCATGTAGTGGTGAGTGGACCGAGACCCGCCCGGGGACGGGACGGGGCTGGGGGAGAGGGGAATGTCCTGCCCCGCCGGGGCATCCACGCCGACCAAAGCCCTGCCTCCTGTTGCTGCTTCCTCTCCTCCCCTACCTGGCCGCTTCTCGCTAATCTCCCGCGCCTTCGCCCGCTGCTGCCGTGCCCTGCAGCTGTCTATCTTCCTGGGCAGCAATTCTTCCTTTGCTCTTTAGTAATCCCCTGGCCTTCTTTTTCTTCTCCTTCCCCCTGCTGCTGCTGCCTTTCGCCCTTCTTGAGGGGTTTCTCACCCCCTTTCCAATTATCCAGCGTTCTTTAGGTGCCCGAGGTAGCCTCCCCCCCCCCCCCCCCATCTGTTGCATCCCCAAATATCAGGAAGACCTTTTGTGACCGCATCAGAAAAGCCTTGCAAGAGAGAAGGGAGAGGGACGCAGTGGCGCCAGCTCCCGTTTGGGGGATATCATCCTCATCCTTCCGGGTGCGCCAGTGTCTGCTGTCAGGCCCTGGCTGGGATGCAAAGGAGGGCCATTTGGAAGGTCACCTGACGCAATCAGCCCTGTTGGGTACTGTGAGGCTGATAAAGGACCGGGAGATTTGGTTTGCACCCTCCCTCACCTGAAAAGAGACCAGAGCTTGACACACTATCCAATAGGTTCCCTACTTGTATCTGTACCCTACACATACAACACGTCTATTCAATTAACTCTTGGCAGGAGGAACAGCCGGCCGGGGTTTGGTAGTAGACACCCAAGCAGGATGTCCAGGGAAAATAATGCCATGATACCTTGTCCTTTCTAGAGTGCTTTTACCTCTAAGTGCTTTGGAGACACACAGTCATCCTTGAAGCAACCAGGGGAAACAGATATTTTTATCCTCAGTTTTACTGATGAGTCAGCTGAGGCACAGAAAGATGTGGAACAATTTCACCGAAGACATGCAGTGGACATCTGGGCCTGTAACTCATCTTTTCCGACATTTGGGCCAAGGCCTTGTCCTTTACACTCCTCCAGGCCTGCTTTGTTGAATTGAGAAGACTCTCGAAGCCTGACCACAGAAGGCAGGATGGAATGAGGTAGCTGGGATCCGAGGACCTTCTCTTGTAACAGAAGCAGTAGGAACCTAGGAAGTGACTCACCAAGGTTTTTATCTGGGGAAGAATCTTTCCCAAGCCCCCAGTGAGGTGACTGTGCTGGCTGTTAATGCTTCTTTTCCATCTCCCTCTTCCACACTATATAGTCCCTTAGGTCCTTCTCACCCTTGTTCTCCCTTTGCTGTACCTACCAATATCATCTTCATGTCTGAAATATGATTATGATTTTGGCATGCTCCGAAAGGTTGAATGCCATCCTAATAGCCCATTAGAAATGAAGGGGGGGGCGCAGCTGGGTGGCGCAGTTTATAGAGCAGGGGCCCTGGAGTCAGGAGTACCTGAGTTCAAATCCAGCCTCAGACACTTAACACTTATTAGCTGTGTGACCCTGGGCAAGTCACTTAACCCCAATTGCCTCACCAAAAAAAAAAAAAAAAAAGAAAGAAATGAAGGGGAAGGGGGCAGCTAGGTGGCACAGTGGATAAAGCACCAGCCCTGAATTCAGGACGACCTGATTTCAAATGTTACCTCAGACACTTGATACTCACTAGCTGTGTGACCCTGAGCAAGTCACTTAACCCCCACAACCTGCAAAAAAACCAAGAACAGAAATGAAGGGGAGGTGTTTTGTTTGTTTGTTTTTTAACATTTATTTTGTAGACTTAACATTCCCATCTTTATTAAGATGACTGATGATACTACCTCACATCCATATGGCATTTTATAGGACCTTGACATGTTTTCCCATCTAACTTGCACAACAGCTCTGACAATTTGAAAGAGTGGGAATAAAGAGAGGAGAACCCTGGTTATGAATAGTGTGATTGAGGAGAATTTAGGAGGAAGATTAGAAGTAGTAATATCCTCAAACTATACAGATGAGGATTGTAGTGACTTCCCTCGGCCCTTTGAAACTCGAGTCCCCTATACTGAAAGATTATTATAAAATACCTCTTCTACTTTTGTCTATATTTGTAATTAGGGCAAGAGCTGGTGAGAGGCAAAATTCATTTCATTATATTTCTTCATAAAATTCCTAGTTTATTTTCAACCACTGCTGTGGTTAGAAAGAGAAGTAAAAGGAAGGATACAGGTTAAAAAATATTTTAAAAATTCAAAAATAATTCTTAAAAATTCAAAACAATTCAAAATTCTGACCACTCAACTTTTTAAGAAGACTAATGCCTCAGAGACAAATTTTTACAAGTTGTATTTTCTTAATGCCTGTCTTCCCACTTTTAATCATACTTTGATAGATCCATCAGCTCATTGGTGATATTTCCACCAGATTGTAATCTATCCTTGCTTTTTCAATTTTATGAGTTTTTATCTGATTCCTTCCACAAATCCTTCCTGGAGGATCTGTTGTAAGGCAAAGAGCACTGGACTTGGGCATCAGAAGAGACCTAAGTTAAAATCCTACCTCTCGGGGCAGCTAGGTGGCGCAGTGGATAGAGTACTGGCCCTGGAGTCAGGAGTACCTGAGTTCAAATCCAGCCTCAGACACTTAACACTTACTAGCTGTGTGACCCTGGGCAAGTCACTTAACCCCAATTGCCTCACTAAAAAAAAAAAAAAAAATTAAAAAAAAAATCCTACCTCTCATACTCACCCTTAACCTCTCTGGGCCCCAGTCAGTTTTCTAAGGCTCTCATTTATAGAGAGGATTACTGATCTTCTGAGGAAGTCTTAAGCATAGGCTTAGAAATCACTCAGGGGCCCAGGGGCAGGTAGGTGGTGCAGTGGATAGAGCACTGGCCCTGAAGTCAGGAAGACCTGAATTCAAATCGAGCCTCAGACACTTACTAGTTGTGTGACCTTGGGCAAGCCACTTAACCCTGTTTGCCTGCCCTAAAAATAATATGTTAAATAAAGTCAAAGAAATCACCAGCCCAAACCTCCTGTTCCTCCTCTTCTCCCCAAGAAAAGGGCTTACCTTATAGAGTTGTTATATCAAATGAAATATAATGTGCATAAAGTATTTTGCAAACCATAAAACGCTGGGTAAATGTCAGCTATTTTTATTGTTTATCATAGTTTAGTATTTCACAGACTTTTCACTCCACTGCTGTGAGTACTCCTTGCCCAGACACGTCCATGTATCTATAGATGGTCATTGGAGAGTTCCTGTGACCAACCAACTCTTCATAAATTCAGCTAGGCTTGTCCTCAGAAAATATAGATGTATGTCATTAGTCCTGTTCTGGAAGCTTTTCCTACTTGGTAGGGCTTCTAGGGGCAGCTAGGTGGAGCAGTGGATAGAATGCTAGGCCTGGAGTCAGGAGGACCTGAATTGAGTTTGAAGGGCCTGAGTTCAAATTCAACCTCAGACACTATCTGTGTTACTCTGGGCAAGTCACTTAACCCAGTTTGCCTCAGTTTCCTTACCTGTAAAATGAGACATAGGGGTCAGCTAGGTGGTGCAGTGGATAAAGCACTGGCACTAGATTCAGGAGTACCTGAGTTCAAATCCGGCCTCAGACACTTGACACTTACTAGCTGTGTGACCCTGGGCAAGTCACTTAATCCTCATTGCCCCACAAAAATTTTAAAAAGAAAAAAAAATGAGGCATAGAAGAAAATGGCAATCCACTCCAATATCTTTGCCAAGAAAACCCCAAATGGGGTCATGAAGAGTTGGATACAACTCAAATAACTCAACAAGGGCTTTCTAGAGTCTATACTTTGCTGACATAGCCTTCAGAAATCCAGGATTCACTCCATACCTGCATGAACTAGAGGACATCAGTGGAGCAGTTTATCCTAAGTGTAGGAAAGTCAACACTTGGCTTTTTGCTTTAAGTGATTCAAGAGACTTCAGCTATAAATTTAACTATTTTCCTTAAAATTGTCTGTACTGTAGCCCACACGTTAGGCAATATATTCTCTCAATATTTGCTGTGAAAGAAATGGAGAAATGTCTTTTTTTTTTTTAATTTTTTTTGGGGGGGCAGGGCAATGAGGGTTAAGTGACTTGCCCAGGGTCACACAGCTAGTGTCAAGTGTCTGAGGCCGGATTTGAACTCAGGTCCTCCTGAATCCAGGGCCGGTGCTTTATCCACTGCTCCACCTAGCTGCTCCTGAAATGTCTTATTTTCAACCATTCCTTATTAACAAATCTGTAGGGTTGGAGAGTGCCCTGAAAAGAATACAAGAATGTCAGAAACAATGACACTCCACTAATCATAGTCTGCAAACGTTAGGAAACCTTTACTGCTGGCTCATGGGAAAGAATTAGAAAATTTTTTTTACGTTTTACAGAATCCATTTGGCCAACCAGTCTTTCTAATTGCCCTTAATAAAAAGCAGAAGCTGTGCATAAGGGAATCAGTAACCTTTAAAAATTCTTACTGTTGAGAATAATGGTAAAGGAGAGATTTAAAAAAAAAAAGTAGGTTAAAGTGTTGCCTTTAACTGTCTGTCACCTGTGCTCCGTGCAGCTAAAGCTGACATCATCTTTTTTCTTTCAACTCAAGCAATAAATAGTGTAATTGCTATTTTTTAATCCAATATGAAAAGTTCCCTTTTTAACCCATAAATGTAAAACAACATAGTCAAGAATATGATTTTTGCAATGGGGTTTTTAGATGTCTTTTGTTTGTATGTAACCTTGACTTCTGAATGTACCCTTCTCCATTTCCTTTCCTGTAAGCCCTAAATTTATAGGAACGTCATATGAATTGTCACATGCGTTATTACTATTATTACTCTTTTTTACATTCTTGAATCATTTTCAAAGGGAAAAGGCAGTTCAGGGATACTAACCAACACATCAACCAAATATAACAGCAATTTTGTGTAGCCATAGTCCCCCCACCTCTGCTGAGGAGGGAGGTGCTTTTTCTCATTTCTTTTCAAGGACCATCTGGGTTACAATAATTACATAGCATTTAGATTCCCTTTTTTGGTTCTTCTTTTTTACTTTGTTGTGCTAGGTGGTACAGTGGATAGAGTTCCAGGCCTTGAGTCAGGAAGACTCATCTTCCCAAGTCCAAATCTGGCCTCAGACATTTACTAGCTGTGTGACCCTGGGTAAGTCACTTAACTGTTTGCCTCAGTTTCCTCCTCTGTAGAATGAGTTCGAAAAGGAAATGGCAAACCACTCTAGTATTTTTGCCAAGAAAATCCCAAATGAATTTCATTGATCCTAAATGGAGTCACTCTTAATGCAATAGCAACATTGTATATATTGCTTTTCTGCTTCCCTCTTCATCTGTGAGACTGACTCTTCAGTCTCTATCTTGAATTAGAGAGTTATACGTGGATGCTGACAAGATTAACTTGAAATTGTAAGCTTAGAGAAAGCTGAAGCCTTATTTTGTTGCCAAAGAAGGAGGTTTCACCTTAGCTATCAGTTTTGAACCCGCCCACTCTTGTGATGCAATTCCACCCTGCCTAATGGAGAACATAATAAATGCTGGAAAACAAAATTTTACATTAGCATGGTGCTTTACAGTTTGCAAAGTTCTTTCCCACAACCACCAGAACATTGTGAGGCCTTAACTGGAGCTGCTATCCTATTTGGGTAGAAAGAAGGTAGCTTGTAGCTTTTTCTGGGTTTGCATCCTAGCCCCGCTTGTTACCTGTTTAATGATGGGCAATTCTTTTTACCCTTTTTGACTCCTTTTTCCTTATATATAAAATGACATGGTTGGAGTAGATTATGATAAGAGCTTAAATTAATATAGTACTATATCATATGCAAAGTGTTTTGCATTTTTTTGATTCTCCACAACAACCCTGTGAGGGAGGTGCTATTTTTATCTCCCTTTTCACAAATGAGGAAATTGAGGCTGAAGTGATTTGTCTAAGGCAGGATTTGAACTCAGATCCTCAGGTTCGACATTCTTCTGTACCTGTTTGTTTAGGTGTCTTCTAGCTTTGGTACTATGATCACTTTTAATAGATGAAGAATCTGAGCCCCAGAAAGTAACTTTAGTCCCTTGTCTGCGGTCACAAGGCTGGCGATTGCTAGGGCAGGGATGAGGACTCAAATCTTTTGGCTCTTAGTCCAATGAAATGCTATGGTTGATTGTAGCTATTCTCAAACCTTAGGGTCTCAGGACCACTTTACATTTGTAAAAATGGAGGGTCCTCCAAAGAACTTTTGTTTCTATGAGTTATATCTATCCCTATTTACCCTATTAGAAGTGAAGACATCTTAGGACTGTTTTTGAAACTGGTCCCCCAGACCCCACTTTGAAAACGGCTGATTTATTGTATCTTGACAGTACTTGTTATGGAGTCAGGAGCCCTGGATTCCATTGACTTCATCTTCACTAATCAGCTGTATGAGTTTCAGTTAGGTAAATTGCTTCTTGGAGTAGCTAGGTGGATAGAGGTTTGGCCTGAAATCGGAAAGACTGATCTTCCTGAGTTCAAATCTGGCCTGAGACACTTAGTAGCTGTGTGACCCTGGGCAAGTCATTTAACCTTGTTTGTCTCAGTTTTCTTTCTTTCTTCCTTCCTTCCTTCCTTCCTTCCTTCCTTTCTTTCTTTCTTTCTTTCTTTCTTTCTTTCTTTCTTTCTTTCTTTCTTTCTTTCTTTCTTTCTTTCTTTCTTTCTTTCCTTCTTTTTGTGGGGCAATGAGGGTTAAGTGACTTGCCCAGGGTCACACAGCTAGTTAAGTATCATTGTTTGAGGCCAGATTTGAACTCAGGTTCTCCTGAATCCAGGGCTGGTGCTCTATCCACTGTGCCACCTAGCTGCCCCTTAGTATTCTTATCTGGAAAATGAGCTAGAGAAGGAAATGGCGAACTGCTCTACTCTCTTTGCCAAGAAAACCTCAAATGGGGTCATGAAGAGTCAGACATTACTGAATAACAGAGATATTGCTTCTTCAAATCTCAGTATCTTCAACGGTAAAATGGAGTTAGATAAAGTGTCTCTCAGGTCTCTTTTAGCACTGGTATCTCATGAGTCAAAGAAGGGGAAAATTGTATTGAAAGGTTTTGCTGTTATTGTGTCTTTCAGAAATGACTTTACCCAATTTTTAAAGATTCCAACGTGTCATCTAATGGAAAAGATCATATGAGGTATTCAGGAAAATGGACCTCAGTCCAATGAACACATAGTCTTCACAGCTAAGGGTGCTTTTATCCTTCCAAAAAGCATTTACTGCTATAAGTTGGGTATAAGTTGGAAAATGTTTCTGAAAGGGGTGCAGTAGTTCTGTAGCCTTTCACTTTAGTGGTGCTGAATTACCATTTGTCCACCATACCCTCTGACCTAGGTTCTACTTGGTGTCTTTCCCAATCCTTCCAAAGGTCTCTTCCTCTCTCTGTTCTCATTGAACTGTAGACACTTATCTGTCCTATTCCCTTCTCAGTCCTTTCATCTTTCCACACGTCTGAAGCGTAAACTGTGTATAGGGAGTGCTCAGGGAGATAACAATAATAAAAGAGTGATATAAGTGTGACTGGTCATTCAGATTTACAAAGCTCTTTTCCTGCATCAGCCCTTTGAGATACTAGGAGTACAGGCATTATTGTGGTCATTTCATAGATGAAGAAACTGAAAGAGAGATTGAGTAACTTGTTCAGGGTCATTGGCCAATAGTGCAGGATTTGAACCAAATCTCCAAAGTCACTCCAAGTCCAGTGCTTTTCCTACTGCATTATAATGCCTTTTGGCACAGTAGATAAAGCACTGGCCTGCCATTTGAGAGGACCTGAGTTCAAATCCAGCCTTAGACACTCGACACTTACTAGCTGTGTGACCTTGGGCAAGTCACTTAACCCCCATTGCCCTGCAAAATAATAATAATAATTAATAATAATAATGCCTTTCGAAGAGTTAAAAAGGGCAGGTAATTCACAATCTTTGCCTATATGGAATTTTATATAGACAATCATAACTTAATGCACATTATAGGAGAAGTACATTAAAGACCTACCAAGCTAGGTGCTGTATGGGAGAGGTAGGGTTGTTACCCACTGGGAATCAGAGAAGACTGCATAGAGATGGCATTTGACTTTGGTTTAAAGGATTAATAGGAGATTTAGGACAGGTAAAGATGGAGTAGGAGAGCATTCCTGGTATAGGGAATAACATGAGCCAAGGTACAGTGATAAGAAAACCCATACTTCTTTTAGATAGACCAGTTTGATTGGAATAGAAAAGTTCATGGACCAATCAACAAACATTTTTTTAAACATTCACTTTTTTTTTTTGTGAGGCAATTGGGGTTAAGTGACTTGCCTAGGGTCACACAGCTAGTAAGTGTTAAGTGTCTGAGGCCAGATTTGAACTTAGGTCCTCCTGAATCCAGGGCCAGTGTTCTATCCACTGTGCCACCTAGCTGCCCCCTAAACATTCACTTTTTTTGTTTGTTTGTTTTTTTAGTGAGGCAATTAGGGTTAAGTGACTTGCCCAGGGTCACACAGCTAGTAAGTGTTAAGTGTCTGAGGCCAGATTTGAACTTAGGTCCTCCTGAATCTAGGGCCAGTGCTCTATCCACTGTGCCACCTAGCTGCCCCCTAAACATTCACTTTTTTTTTGTTTGTTTTTTTAGTGAGGCAATTAGGGTTAAGTGACTTGCCCAGGGTCACACAGCTAGTAAGTGTTAAGTGTCTGAGGCCAGTTTTGAACTCAGGTACTCCTGACTCCAGGGCCGGTGCTCTATCCACTGCACCATCTAGCTGCCCCAACATTCACTTTAAAAAAAATTTTTGAGTTCCAAATTTTCTCTCTTCCTTCTCCCTCCCTGAGACATAAGCAATTTGTTGTAGGTTATACCTGTTCAGTCATTCAAAATACATTATCATATTATTCATGCTATAAAAGAAGACACAGACTCAAAGGAAAAAAAAAACATGAAAAAATACAGAAAGTGAAAAGTAGTATGCTTCAATCTGCATTCAGACTGCATCAATTTTTTCTCGGAGGTGGATAGCATTTTTCATCATGAGTCCTTTTGAATTGTCTTGGATCATATTATTGCTAAGTATGCCTAAGTAATTCACAGTTGATGATTGTCCAGTATGCATAATGTTCTCCTGGTTCTGCTCACTTTATTTTGCATCTGTTCATATAAGTCCTTTAAGGTTTTTCTGAAATACACCTGCTCATCATTTCTTACAACACTGTAGTATTTCATTTTAATCACATACTTGTTCAACCATTCTCCAATTGATTGATAACTCCTCAATTTTTCAATGCTTTGCCACCATAAAAAAGCTTCTATGAATATATTGTTTTCTATGAATATTTTTGTACAAATAAGTCCTTCCCCCCTGCCCCTTTTTACAAATCTCTTTGGGATGCAGACTGAGTAGTGGTATAGCTAGGGCAAAGGGTATGCCCAGTTTTATAGCCCTGTGAGCATTGTTCCAAATTGCTCTCCAGAATGATTGGATTAGTTCATAGTTCCACAAACAGTGTCCCATTTTTTCCACATTGCCTCCAACATTTATTATTTCTCCTTTTCTGTCATATTAGCCAATCTGATAGGTGTGAGGTGGGACCTCAAGAGTTTCAACAAGCATTTATTAAGTACTCCCTATATATCAGGTACTGTGCTGAGGACTGGGGATACAAAGAAAAAGCAAAAGTAACCCCTGCTCTCAAGGGGACAACAGTGTGTGTGTGTGTGTGTGTGTATGCACACACATAAATATGTATGTCTTTATATAAAAGATATATACAAAGTAGATTCAAGGTAACCTTAGGCATTAAGAGCTGTTGTTCATTCTTGAAGAGGGCCAATGACATTACAAGGGTGATGTCTTGACTTGTACATGAATTTGCTGTAAGTGGGGCACAGCTGTGCAAAATCTTCAGCCTCAATCTTCCCTCCAGAGTCATTGAAGTCCAGTGGCAAAACAAGATAATTAGGGATGGCCCAGGATGGAGTGGATAATGTTGGCTCAGAGGCTGATAGAGTGGAGCTTCAAGCGTGAGGGACAGCAGGTTGGCCAATGTGGTTGGACCATAGAGTAGGTGAAGAATAGGAAAATATAAGAAGCATGAAGAGGACTGGTTGTGAAGAGCTTTAAAGGCACAAGAGATTACTTCAGGAGAGGTAATAGGGAACTAGTAAAGTTTATTGAGGAGTAGGGGTGGGGGTGGGGTGGGGATGGGTGACAGACCTGCTCTTCAGGAAAGTCTTTTTGGCTGCTGGGTGGAGGATGGTTTGGAGTAGGGAAGGACTTGAATGAGGGAGATCAAACAGGAGACTATTTCAATAATGCAGGTGAAAGGTGAGGAGGGGCCTGAATTTATGTGGTGGCAATTTAAGTAAGTAGTAAGTGAAAAAAACTAGGTCTAGGTACAATGAGGAAGCACTGGTTATGGAATCAAGACCTGAGTTCAAATGTAGCCTCAGACCTTTCTAGCTGTGTGACCCTGACCTCAGTTCCCTCAACTGGCAAATGGGGATAATAATGGCACCTACTTCCCACCAACTAATGGGTTGCTGTGAGGATCGAATGAAATAAATTTGTGAAGTGCTTAGCTTGGTGATTCAGTGAACAATGCTAGGCCTAGTGTCAAGAACATCATCTTCCTGAGTTCAAATCCAGCATTGGACATTTACTAGCTGTGTGATCCTTGGGTAAGTCACTTAACTCTGTTTGCCTCAGTTTCCTCATCTGTAAAATGATCTGAAAAAGCCAATAGCAAATCACTCCAGTATCTTTGCCAAGAAAACCTCAAATGGGGTCATGGAGAGTCAGTAACAACTGAAAAATAAATGATAATCAGTAGTATTTTATAAATGCTTGTTCCCTTCCCCTTCCTTTAGGCAAATCATTTCATCCCTCTGCAACTCAGTTCCTTATCTGTAGAATGAGAGATTAAATTACATGGTATCCAAGATCTCTTCCGCCTCCAAATGAATTATCCTATGATTCTACTCCTTCACATACTCTATACTCTTGACAAATTGACCTGTTAACTATTTCCTTAAATCAATGTTATCTCCCATCTCCATGCTTTTTTCTTTCTTTTTTTTTTTGGTGAGGCAATTGGGGTTAAGTGACTTGCCCAGGGTCACACAGCTAGTAAGTGTAAAGTGTCTGAGGTCGAATTTGAACTCAGGTCCTCCTGAATCCCGGGCCGGTGCTCTATCCACTGCGCCACCTACCTGCCCCTCCATCCCTTTTTCAAGGGCCAAATCGCCTATGTGGGATGTACTTCCCTTTCACTTCCAAGCCGCTTAATCTAGAGAAGCTCAGGGGCTCTGTCCAGAAGCCTTTTCTGGTCCCCTCTTTCCATCCTGGAATGACCTTGTACTTATCCGTGTGTTGTGTTGTACACCCCTAGGAGAAGGCGGCACACTCCTTGAGAGCAGGGACTGTTTGCTTTTCGTCTTTGTATCTTCAGCACTCGGGACAGGGGCTGGCACATAGTAAACACAATACATATTCACCTGACCTCCAGATCAGCATCTCCCACTGAACATCCAATTTGCCAAGATGAACTTGTCCCAGATTGATCTTATTTCCCGCCTGGATCTTCTCCCTTCACTGTTTGTCAGTGGTATTATCATTTCCCCAGACAAATGTCTGGGTGTTATCATTTCCAGACTCAGTTTCATTTACCTAGCCATTTACTTAGACATATGTTTGAAACATTTGTTGTATAACAGGAGACTCCATAAGAGCTTTGATTTTTTTTTCTTCTTCCCTCACCTCATATTTTTTTAAATTATTGAGTCCTGTCAATTGTATACAATACCTTTAACATTTATCCTTTTTGTTCCATTCATGCTCCTCCTCCTCCTCCCCCTGAAGTGCCCTTTGTTGTTGCTGTTTGTCTGTCCCTAAAGAGGACCATGACATTGGATGTTGTCATGACTTGCACTGAATTGGATTTAGGTGAGGGAGGGCTGTACAAGGTCACCAACCTCACTCTTTCCTCCAGAGCCATCTGGGTCCAGTAGCAAGATATACATCAGGATGACTGGAGATGGCCCTGGATGTTTAAGGCAATTGGGGTTAAGTGACTTGCCCAGGATCCTTGCCCAGGGTCACATGGCTAGGAAGTGTCTGAGGTGAGATTTGAACTCAGGTCCCCCCAACTTCAGGGCCAGTACTCTATCCACTATGCCACCTAGCTGCCCCAGTGCCCTTCATTAGTATCTGCCTGATCTATCACAATAGCTTTATAACATCTCTACTCTTACCTCTCTTCCCCAGTCATTACTACTTTCAGATGTGTTTCTTTTGCATTGATCCAGTCGCATTGCTCTCTGCTCAAAAGCCCTCTACTGACTACCAAGAAAAGTTCATACTCCTTTCCTATTGGTGAGTTCCTCTTGGAACTTGCCTTTCTAAGAAAGTATCCAGGCCAGCAGTGTTGGCTCCTTCATTCTTCTCTGGGCTCCACTTCTTTTTTTTCCCCCTACTTCCTTTGTTGTTGTTGTTGGGCAATGGGGGTTAAGTGACTTGCCCAGGGTCACACAGTTAGTAAGTGTCAAGTGTCTGAGGCCGGATTTGAACTCAGATACTCCTGAATCCAGGGCCGGTGTGCCACCTAGCTGCCCCCTGGGCTCCAGTTCTGACCCTGTGGTCTTCTTTCTCCATCATGTCCTGCCTTCTCTACAATAATTCAGCAGCCTTCTGAGCCTGAGAGATGGCTCTATCCCTGTAGCCCTTCATCTGATTGGTCAGTTCCTTCCCAAACCTCCATTTTAAGGAACATGCTCAGACCAGCCATGTCCATGCCTTCGTTCCTCTCTGGGCTTTGCTTCTGACTCTGTGGACTTTTTTCTTCTCCATGTCCCAATGAAAGCAGCCCCTGTAGAGCAGAATTGTAGAATACCTTCCTCTTCACCACTTTTCACCTTCCTTTTGTATATTTTCTTCTCTCATTAGAATGTAAGCTCTTCAAGGGTAGAGATTGTCTTTCTATTTGCTTATATTTGTATTCCTAGTATTAAGCACAATGCATGGAACATAGGAGGAGCTTTACAAATGCTTGTCCACTTGACTCCCTTTGACTTTTCCTGGTATTCAAGGCAATCAGTCAATCGATGAACATTTATTAAGTGTCTACTGTTTGCCAGGCACTGTGCTAGAGTCTGAGGACACAAAGCCAAAAGCAAGTAGTCTCTGCCTTCAAGGAGCTTAACAGGGAGAGACAATGTGTCAATATTTTGATACCTCCAAAATAGATACAAAGTAACAATCTAGGACCACTTAGGGTCCTTTCAGCCTTATCTCAAACTATTCAGTCAAACCAGCCTACTTGTCTGGCCCAACACCCCTGGATTGGTGCCTTGGTTCATACTGTTTCCTATGACCTAAAGATGCTTCTCTCTCTGCTCTCTGTTTTTAAAAAGAAAAAAAAAAGTTTTATCCTTTCTTTAAAGTTCAACTTAAATGCCACCTTCTTCAGGAAGACTTACCTGGTTTTCTACAAGTTAGTAATGGCTTTTTCCCTTTTAGATCTCACAGTATGCCATGTTTTGACTTCTCCAATATACTTTTTTTTTTTTTCAGTGAGGCAATTGGGGTTAAGTGACTTGCCCAGGGTCACACAGCCAGTAGGTGTTAAGTATCTGAGGCTGGATTTAAACTCAGGTACTCCTGACTCCAGGGCCGGTGCTCTATTCACTGCGCCACCTAGCTGCCCCCCAATATACTTTTCACATATAAGTTTATGTTTCTCCTATTCTCCTACTAGACTGTAAGCTCTCCCAGAATGGAGAAGTTGCCTTATATAAACTTTGTATCTCCCTAGTGCCTTAGTACAGTGCTCTGGACACTGATACTTGGCATTGTTAATTGAACTGAATTGGAATAATTCTGAATTCTAACACGGACCTTTTGGTTAAAGTGCCTGACCTTCATACCTCTAATTGTAGGAAGTTTAGGTGAGATAAAAGGGAAGGCAAATGCTCTACAGGATACTGTGCCATTCAGGGGTAGTTGGTTGAACAATAATAATGATGATATCTAATATTTATAATATTACAGTAATAGCTTGCATTTGTATAGCTCTTTAAAGCTTGCAAAGTGCTTTATAAATATGTCATCTGATCTTCATGACACCCTTGTGAGATAGGTGCTATTATAACCCCCATTTTGTAGATGAAGAGACTGAAGCAAACAGAGGTTAAGTGACTTGTCCAAGGTCACACTGCCAGTGAGCCAAGATACAACTCACTATCCACTGTGCCACCCAGCTGTTGAAAAAAGGGGATGCGTTTAGCCAGGAGAAGACTTGCTGTAATAGAACAGGTGTCTTCAAGTACTTGAAAGGCTATCCCGTGAAAAAGGGATTCTTCTGCCTGGCCCCAGAGGGCAGACTAAGAACACTGGGTTACATGAAAAGTATACTGGAGGGGGCAGCTAGGTGGCGCAGTGGATAGAGAACTGGCCCTGGATTCAGGAGGTCCTGAGTTCAAATCCGGCCTCAGACACTTGACACTTACTAGCTGTGTGACCCTGGGCAAGTCACTTTGAATTTGACTCCTTATAAAGAAGTCCTTCTGGATAGAACTGTCCAAAAAGGGGCAGGGGCTGCCTTGGGAAGTAGCAGAGGTCTCCAAGTAGAATCAGGCAGGAAGATTGTCTAGGGAATTCCTGTTCAGCAGTAAGTTGGATTGGACAGCCTTGGATCTGACCCTTCCAGTCTTGAGATTTTGTGACTTCAGCATGGCAGGGCTGGGGCAGAGCCACATTTAGAGTGGGCCTGGAGGCAGATTGAATTACCATTTGCTTGTTTGCCAGATTTACAAAGCATCTCCCCCGGAAAGGATACATAGTTGTAGGTGTCTAATTTATAATTTGAGACTGCTGTGGACCGAAAAGATCCTTCTGGTAGTGTATTTCCCCAAAACATATTTTTATTTAGCATCAAATGCATTTTTACTTTTGGAATTTCTAGAATCTACAAGAATAGCTCAATGTTTATTCCTTAAAATGTTGCTTCCTTACATCTGTTTAGGTTAATACAGTCTTTAAACCACTTTCACATACATTTGATGAGAAGTAGACAGGGATTATTATGCACATTTTTATGGACCCAGTACTACCAATTCCTGATCCAGTGTGTTTTCTGTTGTGTCTTTGGTTTTTATGTTTTGATAAATATCTGTCTTAAGTAATCTTTCCCTCAAAGGTAATGAAAAATGTTGTGATTTTAGCATATTTATTTGTGTTTTTTTGTTTTTGTTTTTAGGTTACTGGAGGATCCAGCGGTATTGGAAAATGCATTGCGATTGAATGTTATAAGCAAGGGGCATTCATAACCCTGGTTGCAAGAAATGAGGTAAAATTCTTCAATTATTATTTTAAACTTGGTAATTTACTCACAACTTTTACAGGGTGAACCTTGATATACTTCTGCTAAAAATGACTTTTCTGTCCACGAGTGTGGTCTGCTCTCAGACCACCAGCCCTCTGAGAGGGCCCTTACCATGGTTGGTGGACTTGCTTATACTTCGAATGTTTATAGGATGAGAGCCAAAACATTTTGTTATGACATGAATTAATAATTTTAATAGGGTCCCATGGTTTTTAATTGGCAGAGTCATGACTGGAATAGCTCCAGTCTATCTTTTGCTTGCTGTTTTTTGGATCCCACCAGCCCATACATGCTACTTGTTTATCCATGTAAAATATGAGAGGCATAGAATGTATCGAGCTTCTGTCTGACATCCTCAAATCAGTTGTGTGTAGTCAGATCATTGACCAGTCAGAGCTAGGATCAGAATTAGTTAAAACAAGAATAAAGCATAACAGTGAGAAAAAGATAACAGTGCATACTTTAAACAATTTAACCTTGAACTATTTAAACAAGTGATTGACAATCAAATGGGAACTGTATAGTGGAATTGACATTGACACTGACTATAATGCTTTTATTCAGAAATTTAATCAATATAAATTAATTGCCACAATTAGGAGACCAAAATTACCTAGGAAACATCTTAGCAAACAGCTGAGTTACTTCTCAATCAGAGAGGGATCACTGCTAAATGCAACATTCATTTGTTAACTCATTTACAAACTCATTTGCAAAATCTCATGAAGAAGGATAATAGACAGTTATGAACAGTATCCCAAAGCAGAGAGAAACAATAGAGAGTAAAGCAAGTTAAAAACAACACTACCACCACCCCCTTGGCAAGATATCCAACCAAGCAAGTCATCCAAAGTGTTTTTTTGTTTTGTTTTGTTTTGCGGGGCAATGGGGGTTAAGTGACTTGCCCAGGGTCACACAGCTAGTAAGTGTCAAGTGTCTGAGGCCGGATTTGAACTCAGGTACTCCTGAATCCAGGGCTGGTGCTTTATCCACTGTTCTACCTAGCTGCCCCATCCAAAGTGTTTTTGAGGATGAAAATGAAGGGAACAAAAAGAAGAAAAATTAAGAAGATTTGTAAAAATCATAACAGAGTTTCTCAGTTAAGGATAGTGGATCTTCTACACTAGGACCCTAACATCACAATCCTACTGTACATATGCAGGAGGTAGAAATGGTACTAAAAATAACAAAGATGGGGAAAACAGCAAGATTGAACCAAGTATATACAAGAGGAGATCCATGCTGGAGATCATACAGTTTTGCGCATGTTGAAGGACCGATACAAGGTATCCGTACAAGGGAAAGTACAAAAGGCGTGGGAGGGAAATCTTGTACCTTGTTAATACTAGAAAAGAAGACTGAGAGAACATCAATAAACTTTCTGCCTATATGTGCACTCACTCATCAACAGGAAATCCTTGAGTCACATATGTAGAAACTGAGGGCATCTTTGAGAAGGGTGTCAGTGTGGCATGAGCTGGCTTCTGCAAATGCCATTCAACGGTGGACCACATCTTTGCTCATGTCACAGTTAACCAAAAGATCTAGAGCCGATAAGATCCCAGTTTGCTTACTATTTGTTGACTATGAAAACTATCCATAGTGTTACCTAATTGTGGGGATATCCCAAAGCTATGTCCTGCATCTTCCTCTTTTCTGTCTATACTTTCTCTCTTCCTAATTAACTTCTTCAGCTATCATGGGCTTAACTATTATCTCTAAGGATATAACTCTCTTCTCTTTCTCTCTCACATCCCACAAAATATAGAATGTATATGGTATAAATATATAACATTTTATAAATATGTATATATACCTCATGAGTATGTACATATATGTAAATATATGAATATGTTTATGTGTATACATACAAATATAAAACAATATATGTATGTGTATATGTATATTGTGTTATATTTGTATATATATAAATATATACATATATTTGTGTATATATATAACATATATATTATATATTTAAGGGAAGGAAATAAGTATATAATGCCTACTGTGTGCCAGGCAGTGTACTAAGCACTTTACCAATGTTATCTCATTTGATCCTCACAACAATCCTGTGAGGTAGGTACTATTATTATTCCCATTTTACAGTTGAGGAAACTAAGGTAGAGGTCACAGACTTGCCCAGGGTCACATAACTAGTAAGTGTCAGAAGCCAGATTTGAACTCAGGTCCTCCTTAATCCAGGGCCTGTGCTTTACCAATGTGCCACCTATCTGCCTCAGTCTTTCCTCAAAGCTTCAGTCCCACATCCCCAATTGCCTTTTGGATGTTTCAAATTGCATCTTCTAAAGAAATATAAAACTCAACTTGTGGGAAATTGAACTTGTTATCATTCTCCCAACTTTGCCCCATGATTTGGCTGCCTTCTCCCTTCACCCTTGTTAGACCCCCTTTTTCCCCTTGGTGAGTTCTTCCTGCGACCTCCACTTTGAGGAAGGGACTAGACTATTCATCCTTCATTGTCTGACTTTGCCCCATGATTTAGGTGCCTAGTCCCTACCCCCTGCAGCCCTCTTCGTCCATTGGTGAGTTCTTTCCAGAACCTCCATTTTGAGGAAGGGTTCTGCATTCTCTAGACTTTGCTGTTATTCCCTCTATACAGATACATCTCTTCCCTCCCACTTCCTTTTATGTTGTCTTTCTCCATTAACGGGAGGCTGTCTTTATTTATATTCCTATTCCCAACACTAAGTGCCTGGCAATAGAAAGGGTTTAACACATACTTGACTGCACTTTTCCCACAAACTCTTCCCTTTTCTGAACTTCCCTATCATCAAAGGCACCACCATGTTTTTGATCTCACAGATTCACCCCCTCGATGTAGTCCTGAATTCCTCACTCTGCCTCACCCCCCATATCTAATCAGTGGCCTAATCTTGCTTTTACAATGTCTTTCACAGCTGACCTCTTCTTTCCACTCACACAGCTATCACCTTAGGTCAGGCCCTCATCACCTCTCCCCAAGATTATTACATCAGCTTCCTAATTAGAAGCAAATCTTCTTGCATAACCTTTCCCCACCCAAGTGCATCTTACACACTGTTGCCAAAATAATTTTCTTTAAGTACATTCTGACCACGTGATTTGTCTATTGGACAAACTTCAGTGGCTTCTTGTTACATCTAGGATAAGATATAAACTACTCTATTTAGTTTTTAAAACTTTGCACAACTGGGGGGCAGCTAGGTGGTGCATTGGTGAAGCACCAGCCCTGGATTCAGGAGGACCTGAGTTCAAATTCAGCCTCAGACATAACACTTACTAGCTGTGTGACCCTGGGCAAGTCATTTAACCCTCATTGCCCAGCAAAGCAAGCAAACAAACAAACAACAACAACAACAACAAATCCTCACAAAACCTGGCCCCTACCCATTTGTCCAGCCTCCTTGGAAACTGGCCTGCTCTCTCTTCCTCACACAGGATGATAAACTTCCCATCTCTACAACTTTTTACTTGCTGTCACACATACCCAGAAGGCAATCCTTCTTTATCTCTGTCTTTCTTTAAGGCATTGTCCAAATGCCATCTTCTTCACAAAGCCTTTTCTAGTTGTTAATGCCCTCTGTGACACCTAGCAGCTAAGAGGCATAAAGTGCCAGCTGGGCCTGGGTTCAAGAAGACCCGAGTTCATATTTAACTGGCTGTGTGACCCTGGCAAGTCACTTGACCTCTGTATGACTCAGTTTCCTTTACTGTAAAGTGAGTATGATAATAGCACCTACCTTGCAGGGTTGTTGTGAGAATTAAATAAGATGATATTTTTAAAGTATTTAGCACATAGGGCAGCTAGGTGGCACAGTGGATAAAGCACCAGCACTGGATTCAGGAGGACCTGAGTTCAGATTGTTAAGGCTAAAATTCTAGCTAGTCTAAAATTTCTAATGAGTGGTCGCCAATAAATTATAAGCTTTAGCAAGAGTTAGGCTTTTAAGCATTTATTAAGGAGAATAAGAATTTGGTAAAGAGAGAGAGAAGGGCCTACATTCATCTATCTATTAAAGAGAGAGCTCATTTCTAGCTCCCCTCTCCACCAGAGTCCACAGGAAAGAGCGTGAGTCAGAGCGCCAGGCTCCCCCTTCTTCCTCCCACAAGCAAACATCACTTCCTGATGCCAAAGAAAAGATGCATGGTCTTGCCCTCAAAGATGCAGCTTTTCTACAGTAAGTCTCCAGCAGGTGGCGTCATTCCAATCGTTACAAAATCCGGCCTCAGACACATGAAACTTACTAGCTGTGTGACCCTGGGCAAGTCACTTAACCCTCATTGTCCCACCAAAAAAAAAGAAAGAAAGAAAAGAAGAAAATATTTAATAGCACAGTGCCGGCACATAGTAGGCACTTAATAAATGCGTATTTCCCAAAGTATATGTCCATCATTTGGGGAATGGCAAAGCAAATTCTGGTACATGAGTGTAATGTAATATTACTGTGTCATAAGAAAAGATGTGTGTAATGAGTACAAAGAAGCATAGAGAGATCGACATGAAATGATTTTTGATGTGAAATGATACAGAGTGGTGAGCAGAGCCAAGAAAACAACATACGTGATAATTACAACAATGTCAATGGAAAGAACAACTATACATCAAAAAAAAAGTGAATGTAAGAGCAAGCAGGGCTCAGATGAAGAGATATGAGAGGACACATCTCCAACCTAGCCCTTCATAAAGTGGGAGGTCCATAGGTGTTACACGTGGCACATGTTTTCAGTATATGAATCAGTTGTGCTGTTTTTCCCCCTCTCTAAAAATATTATTTGTTACATGGGATGACTTTCTGGGAGGGAATGGGGGAGAGACACTTCGGATAACTATAATGATGTGAGAAACAGAAAATATTAATTAAAAATTAATTAAAAATTTCATTTTAAAATGCTTATTTCCTTCTTTCCCTTCCTTTCTCCTTCCTTTTTTTCCTTCCTTCTTTCTAAGCCATCTCATTTTTAATTAATTTATATGTAATATATTTCTATTTCTTCACTTTATATTGATGCTGCACATATTTATAAATGCTCTTATTTCCCTTTAGGATGTGAATGAGGATTGTTTCATCCTTTGTCACTGTAGCCCCTGGGCCTAGCACAGCATCTGGCAAACAAAATACATTTAATAAACACTTGTTGATCGATTGATTAAAAAAGAATGCCACTTTACTGGCTCTTTTACAACAAAATATCTCCCATTCATCCATCAGAATCATTCAAGATCTCTGGAGAGATGGAAAAGAAATAATCCCTCGATAATAAACACCAGGCAAGGCATAGAGCAGGGATGTGTATGCTCAACAGTGATGCTCATCACTGTCATAGAAGAAATCCAATTGAGTGTCCAAGCAGAAGAGAGAGGTTTTCTATGAATGTGGCCAATCCTTCCAAGCTCCCGTTTTCAGGTGTTGATGCTCACCTGTCATTCTTGAAGAGGAACAGTGACATCAGTAGGGTCTTGACTTGCAACTCAGTTGGATTTAAGTGAGGCAGGACTGTGCCTCCAGAGGCACTGGAGTCCAATCAGAAGACATAGGTCAGGACAACTGGTTATGACCCACCTGTTTTCAGGGATTTTTTACTGATTGCATCAAGTCCTAGAATATTGCAGAGAGTTTGACCTGCCCATCCTTACAGGAAAGACTAACTGGGGGGCAGCTAGGTAGCGCAGTGGATAAAGCACTGGCCCTGGATTCAGGAGGACCTGAGTTCAAATCTGCCCTCAGACACTTGACACTTACTAGCTGTGTGACCCTGGGCAAGTCACTTAACCCTCATTGCCCCACAAAAAAAAAAAAAATAGTGAGAAAGACTAACTGGGTGGAAAATGTCTATTTCCCAGACTACAACATACATTTAAATGGATACCCTATAGGGCATGCGCGCGCGCGCATGTGTGTGTGTGTATGAAGGAACAGTAGAATTGGACAACAGGGAGGAGAAGAATGGTTTGGATTACCTTTCAGGAAATTGCAAAGCTTTTTTATTGACCCCAAAACTTCCCATGAAAGCAAAGGTCCATCCTTCTCCATACTGTGTTGCTAAATGGAAATTAGGTATTGAATATAACAATCTATGAAGAATTAAAAATTAATCTCACACAGGGGGCAATGGAGAGGACCATGGTGGGTATAAGCAGGTGCCATCTAACTAATATGAAGCCCTGAAGAACAGAAGTAAAAGATGTCATCAAGGAATCATATGGCAAAAGATAGGTTGGTCATGTGAGAGGTCAAGGGTTGATAAATGGACAGAATGCTGCCCTGTTACCCTATGTTAGGAGACAGTAAGGAAAGCCTCCAGCACTTTGAGTTGGTTTATGCCCTGGGGTATGAACATTTGGGAGGACATAGGCAAGGGTTACACAAGATTGCCAGGCATGTATAGGTTGTGATCTGAGCCATAGAAGGGAATTTCTGAATCAGTTAAATCCCACATCCATTTGAATTTAAGAGTGTTCTCATGATGTAGCCATGGCTACAGTTGACCTGTAGCCATATATAAAACAATAATTTTCAAAGCTAATTTGAGAAGAGATATAAGTGAATTTCACAGTATTTGCCTTTATGGTGCATAAGGTTAAAATATGTGTTTCTTTGTATTGTAGACATATAAGAGTACACTTCTCTTATTTGATAGAAAATTATAAGATTGATCCAACCATTCTGGAAAGCAGTTTCAAATTATGTTAAGAAAATGACTTAAATATCCATACCATTTGGTCTAGAGATTTTTCTTCAGGATATATACTCTGAGGAGGTTAAAAAGATACAAAGTAAAGTCCTGGATATGGAATTATAAGTTCACATCCATAGTAATTTGAGCAATGCTAAGTCACAATCTGCTTGTTTTTGTGTCTTTGCATAATAGTACTGATTTAAATATTCATATGTAACATGTTCAGTCATTCATTAGTATTATAATTCAAGCTTTGAACAATTTTTTTTCCTTATTTCTACTCTCTTACAGGAGTAGGTTTAATAATTTGGTACCTTTAAACAAAAGAAATGACTCTTCCTATAGGTATAACCTGCAGAATATCATTAATTGGTTCCATGAAAATATAACCAAAAAAAAATTGGGTGTGTGTGTGTGGAAATGACAGTTTTAGAGGAACAGTCATAAATGGGGGAAGAGGTTAAATGCCACTCTATTGAGATTTAAGAACATTATAAAGAAGCTTGGTTATAATGTGCTAGTTATGTTATCGTAAAGAGTTTTGGTGAGGGCCATATTGTACTTTTCTAAGTTTTTTTTTTGCCTTGTGTTTCATAAATGTGTTTGTTACAACTTCCCCTCTCCCTAAGAAACAAAAGAAATCACCCAAACTAATTGCTTTCCATTGGTTTCAGAACAAGTTGCTCCAGGCAAAGAAAGAAATTGAAAAACATTCTATTAATGATAAACAGGTAAATCACTTCCCTTTACCCATTTTATATACTAATCACCTTGTGGCCCAGGTAAAAGTATGGCTTCAACCACTAACACTTGCTTGAAAGCTTATAGAATTTTCCTGATTAAAGTGCCTGTTAGACTGTTTTAAAGTGACTGAAATTCTTTTTAGTTGTTTTGGAACTGAAATCATTAACAGAAAACACATATAGACAGAAACATAGATGTCCAGATAGCAGAATTTCAGACAGGAGAGACATTTTCCCAGGCAAGGCCTGAGATCAGAGATTTGTTGAATGAATGACCACACAAACTCCCGTGGGGCAGGTGGCAAGAAATGCCTTCTTTTACTATATACCTTGGTCATAGTATCTTTGCTTGTGTAGGAGGAAATTTAGAATTCAGGGTATCTGTCTAGGTAGGCTAGACCCTTGGAAGCTGACTTCCAAAAACTGTTTGAAGATACAATTTTTTTTTTTCTCCCAAGGTGGGATTAAACTTTCAGTGCTCTTAGTGCATTGTGAATTCTCAATAATTAGCATCTTTTTCTTGGGGAGTATTTTTTTTAATGATGTGACATTTTTTTTTTTTTTTTTTTTTTTTGTCTCTTTTTTTTTTTTATTTTTTATTTTTTTATCTATGAGATAATTTATTTTTTCCGTTACATGTAAAGATAGTTCTCAACTTTTGTTTATACATGCTTTACAATTTCAGATTTTTCTCCCTCCCTCCCTCCCCTCCCTCCCCCCTCCCCTAGACAGCAGGTAATCTGATATAGGTTATATCTATATATATCTATACATATACATATAGATATATATATACACACACATATATATACACATAATAACATTAATCCTATTTCTGCATTAATCCTGTTACAAGAGAAAGAATCAGAGCAGTGATGCAAAACCTCAAAATAGAAAAAAAAAACAACAGCACCCAAAACAAAAGAAATAATATGGTTCAATCAGCATCTATACTCCACAGTTCTTTCTTTCTTTTTTTTTTCTTGGATTTGGAGATCCTCTTCTATCATGAGTTCCCTGGAACTCTTCTGTACCATTGCATTGGTGAGAAGAATATAGTCCATCACAGTAGGTCAACACTCAATGTTGATGATACTGTGTACAATGTTCTTCTGGTTCTGCTCATCTCACTCATCATCAGCTCACGTAAGACCCTCCAGGTTTCTCTGAACTCTTCCTGCTCATCATTTCTTACAGCACAATAGTATTCCATTGTATTCATATACCACAACTTGTCCAGCCATTCCCCAATTGATGGGCACCCCCTCAACTTCCAATTCCTTGCTACCACGTAAAGAGCAGCTATAAATATTTTTGTACATGTGGGTCCCTTTCCCCCTTCCATGATTTCTTTGGGCAAAAGACCTAAAAGTGGGATTTCTGGGTCAAAGGGTATGCACAGCTTTATCGCCCTTTGGGCATAATTCCAAATTGCTCTCCAGAATGGTTGGATCAGCTCACAGCTCCACCAACAATGCATTAGTGTTCCAATTTTCCCACAGCCTCTCCAACATTTATTATCTTCCTTTTTTGTCATTTTAGCCAATCTGATAGGTGTCAGGTGGTACCTCAGAGTTGTTTTAATTTGCATCTCTCTAATCATTAGAGATTTAGAGCATTTTTTCATATGGGAATAGATAGCTTTGGTTTCTTCATCAGAAAACTGCCTGTTCATATCCTTTGACCATTTCTCAATTGGGGAATGACTTGGATTCTTATAAATTTGATTTAATTCCCTATATATTTTAGAGATGAGGCCTTTATCAGAAGCACTGGCCTCAAAAATTGTTTCCCAGCTTTCTGCCTCCCTTCTAATTTTGGATGCATTGCTTCTGTTTGTACAAAAATTTTTTAATTTAATATAATCAAAATCATCCACTTTACATTTTATAATATACTCTATCTCATGTTTGGTCAAAAACTGTTCTCCTTTCCAAAGATCTGATAGGTACACTATTCCTTTCTCTCCTAATTTACCTATGGTATCACCTCTTATGTCTAAATCATGTATCCATTTTGACCTTATTTTAGTATAAGGTGTAAGATGTTGGTCTAAGCCTAATTTCTGCCATACTATCTTCCAGTTTTCCCAGCAGTTTTTGTCAAATACTGAGTTCCTATCCCAGAAGCTGGAGTCTTTGGGTTTATCAAACACTACATTACTAGTGTCATTTACTACTGCATTTCCTGAGCCTAGCCTATTCCATTGATCTACCACTCTATTTTTTAGCCAGTACCAGATAGTTTTGATGACTGCCGCTTTATAGTAAAGCTCCAGGTTTGGTACCGCTAACCCACCTTCCTGTGAATTTTTTTTCATTATTTCCCTGGATATTCTTGATTTTTTGTTTTTCCAGATGAATTTTGTTATTATTTTTTCTAGCTGTATAAAATAATTTTTAGGTAGCCTGATTGGTATGGCACTGAATAAGTAAATTAATTTAGGCAGTATTGTCATTTTTACTATATTAGCTCTGCCTATCCATGAGCAATTGATATCTTTCCAATTATTTAGATCTGATTTGATTTGTGTGAAGAGTGTTTGGTAGTTGTGTTCATAGAGTTCCTGGGTTTTTCTTGGCAAGTAGACTCCCAAGTATTTTATATTACCTACCGTTACTTTAAATGGAATTTCTCTTTCTATCTCTTGCTGCTGGACTTTGTTGGTCATGTATAGAAATGCTGATGATTTATGTGGATTTATTTTATATCCTGCTACTTTGCTAAAGTTGTTAATTGTTTCAAGTAATTTTTGACTTGATTCTTGAGGATTCCTTAAGTATACCATCATATCATCTGCAAAGAGTGATAGTTTTGTTTCCTCCTTGCCTATTCTAATTCCTTTAATTCCTTTCTCTTCTCTGATTGCTAAAGCTAACATTTCTAGGACAATATTAAATAATAGGGGTGATAATGGACATCCCTGTTTCACCCCTGATCTTATTGGGAAGGCCTCTAATTTATCTCCATTGCATATAATACTTGCTGATGGCTTTAGGTAGATACTGTTTATTATTCTAAGGAAAGCTCCCCCTATTCCTAAACTCTCTAGTGTTTTTATTAGGAATGGGTGCTGTACTTTGTCAAAAGCTTTCTCTGCATCTATTGAGATAATCATATGATTTTGGTTGGTTTTCTTATTGATGTGGTTGATTATGTTAATAGTTTTCCTAATGTTGAACCAGCCCTGCATTCCAGGTATAAATCCCACCTGGTCATAGTGTATTATCCTGGTGATCACTTGCTGTAATCTCCTTGCTAATATCTTATTTAAGATTTTAGCATCAATATTCATTAGGGAGATTGGTCTATAATTTTCTTTCTCTGTTTTTGCTTTGCCTGGTTTTGGTATCACCACCATATTTGTGTCATAAAACGAATTTGGTAGAACTCCTTCTTCACCTATTTTTCCAAATAATTTGTATAATATTGGAATTAATTGTTCTTTAAATGTTTGGTAAAATTCACCCGTAAACCCATCTGGCCCTGGGGATTTTTTCTTAGGGAGTTCATTAATAGCTTGTTCAATTTCTTTTTCTAATATGGGTTTATTTAAGGATTTTATTTCCTCTTCAGTTAACCTGGGCAGTTTGTATTTTTGTAAATATTCATCCATTTCATTTAGATTGTCAAATTTATTGGCATACAGTTGGGCAAAATATTTCCTAATTATTGCTTTAATTTCCACTTCATTGGTGGTAACATCACCCTTTTCATTTTTGATACTGGTAATTTGGTTTTCTTCTTTCTTTTTTTTAATCAAATTAACCAGTATTTTATCTATTTTATTGGTTTTTTCATAAAACCAGCTCTTAGTTTTATTGATTAGTTCTATAGTTTTTTTGCTTTCAATCTTATTGATTTCTCCTTTAATTTTCAGGATCTCTAATTTAGTGTCTAATTGGGGATTTCTAATTTGTTCTTTTTCTAGCTTTTTAAGTTGCATGCCCAATTCATTAATCTCCTCTTTCTCTTTTTTATTCATGTAAGCATTTAGAGCTATAAATTTTCCCCTAAGCACTGCTTTGGCTGCATCCCATAGATTTTGGTATGTTGTCTCATTATTGTCATTCTCTTGGATAAAGTTATTGATTGTTTCTATGATTTCTTGTTTGGCCCATTCATTCTTTAGAATGAAATTATTTAGTTTCCAATTGATTTTCATTCTACTTTTCCCTGGCTCTTTCTTACATGTAATTTTTATTGCATCATGATCTGAGAAGGATGCATTTACTATTTCTGCCTTTCTACATTTGACTATGATGTTTTTGTGCCCTAATACATGGTCAATTTTTGAAAATGTGCCATGTACTGCTGAGAAAAAGGTATATTCCTTTCTATCCCCATTCAATTTTCTCCAGACATCTATCATGTCTAACTTTTCTAGTAATCTATTCACCTCTTTCACTTCTTTCTTATTTATTTTTTGGCTAGATTTATCTAATTCTGAGAGGGGGAGATTCAGATCCCCCACTAGTATAGTATTACTATCTAATTCCTCTTGTAACTCATTTAACTTCTCCTCTAAGAACTTGGATGCTATACCACTTGGCGCATACATATTCAATATTGATATTACTTCATTATCTATAGTACCTTTAAGTAAGATGTAATTTCCTTCCTTATCTCTTTTAATGAGATCTATTTTTGCCTGCACTTTGTCTGAGATAAGGATTGCTACCCCTGCCTTTTTTACTTTAGCTGAGGCATAATATATTCTGCTCCAGCCTTTTACCTTTACTCTGTGTGTATCTCTCTGCTTCAAATGTGTTTCTTGTAAACAGCATATTGTAGGGTTCTGGTTTTTAATCCACTCTGCAATTCGCTTCCGTTTTATAGCAGAGTTCATCCCATTCACATTCACAGTTATTATTACTGACTGTCTATTCCCCTCCATTCTATTTACCCCCTTTGTACTTTTCCCCCCTTCTTTCACCCTATTCCTCCTCACCGACGTTTTACTTCTTACCCCTGCCTCCCCCAATCTGCCCTCCCTTTTTATCACCCCCCTCTCTTTTCTTTACCCTTTTCTCCCTTGCTTTTGTCCTCCCTTCTCAGTCCCCCCCTTTCCCTTCCCCTTTTGTTTCCCTAAAGAGTGAGTTAAGTTTCTTTATCCCAATGAACGTATATGTTATTCCCTCTTTGAGTCAAATCTAATGAGAATAGGGTTGAAACCATGTTCCCCCCTCCTTTCTTTCCCTCTATTATAATAGGTTTTTTTCCACCTCTTCATATGATATAATTCATCCCATTCCACCTCCCCTTTCCTCTCCTCCCCATAGACTCCCTTTTTATCCCCTTAATTCTTTTGTATCATCACATCAAAGACAATTTATATTTATACCCTCTATATAAAGTCCTTCTCTCTGCCCAAATACATTTACAGTTCTTAAGAGTTATGAGTATTATCTTCCTGTGTAGGGATATAAACAGTTTAACCTAATAGGGTAACTTTTTTTTCCCCCCTCTGTTTACCTTTTTAAACTTCTCTTGAGTCTTGTATGTTGAGATCAAATTTTCTATTCAGTTCTGGTCTTTTCACCAGGAAAGATTGAAAGTCCCCAATGTCATTAAATGTCCATCTTTTCCCCTGAAAGAAAATGCACATTTTTGCTGGGTAATAGATTCTCGGCTGCAATCCAATCTCCTTTGCCTTCCGGAATATCATATTCCAAGCCTTGCGGTCCTTTAATGTTGAAGCTGCCAGGTCCTGAGCAATCCTGACTGTGGCTCCATGATATTTAAATTGCTTCTTTCTGGCTGCTTGGAGTATTTTCTCCTTCACCTGATAATTCTGGAATTTGGCTACAATATTCCTTGGAGTTTTCCTTTTGGGGTCTCTTTCAGGAGGTGATCGATGGATTCTTTCAATGATGATTTTATCCTCTGATTCTATGATATCAGGGCAGTTCTCCTTAATAATTTCCTGGAATATGGTATCTAGATTCTTTTTCTGGTCATGGCTTTCAGGCAGTCCAATGATTCTCAAATTGTCTCTCCTCGATCTGTTTTCCAGATCAGTTGTCTTTCCAATGAGGTATTTCACATTTTCTTCTATTTTTTCATTTTTTTTATTCTGCTTGACCGATTCTTGGTGTCTCATGGATTCCTTTTCTTCCAACTGTCCCACTTTAATTTTTAAGGCATTGTTTTCTTCAGTGAGATTATGCACCTTTTTTTCCATTTGGCTAAGTGAATTTTTTAAGGTATTGTTTTCTTCAGTGAGATTATGTACCTTTTTTTCCGTTTGGCTAAGTGAATTTTTTAAGGCTTTGTTTTCTTCAGCTTCCTTTTCTAAGCTGCTGATTCTTTTTTCATAGTTTTTTTGTGTTGCTTTCATTTCTCTCCCCATTTTTTCTTCTACCTCTTGCAATTGATTTTTAAAATCCTTTTTGAGCTCTTCCAGGAAGGCTTTTTGTTCTTGAGACCAATTCACCTTCCCTTGTGAGGCTTCAGATGTAGACAATTTGAGGCTATTGTCCTCATCTGAGTTTGTGTTGGCTTCTTCCCTATTGATACAGAAGCTCTCAATGGAGAGGGCTCTTTTTTGCTTCTTACTCATTATTGCAGCTTATTTATTTATTCTTTAAGTTGAGGTCTGCTCTGGGGGCACCAAGGTCCCTGTTTTGGGCTTCTTGTGCAGGTGTATAGGTGCTGTGTGACCGGGCTTTTACTCTGAGGCCTTTATGGTGTGTGGAGATCCCCTGTCCTGCACTTCCTGTCTGATTGTGCTCGGCCAGCCAGGCGCCAGACCCCGGCGTCTGATCCCGCCGTTCGCGGCCCTCTCGGCCGGTGCAGGTAGGTTTTTCCACTGTCCTTCTTGGCCACCAGATTTTTGAACCAGGTTCTGGGAGCCTCAGTTGTTCGGCTGTGGCCCGCAGCTCCTGCTGATTTGCCCCGACCCCCTCGGCGCTGGGTTGCTGCCCTGCGCTGGGCCTCCCTTTTGCCCGAGTCAGACCGACCTTTTCCTGAAGTCTTCTAAATTATCTCTGGTTGGAGGACTGTGTCTCTCTGTCTCTTTGCAGGTTCTGTAGTTTCAGAATCCGTCCAGAGGCTTGATTTAATGTTCGTTTTGAGGGAACAGAAGGAGAGCTCAGGCAGCTTGCTGCTTCCTCTCCGCCATCTTGGCCTAATCAATGATGTGACATTTTGATTTGGGAGTTTTGTTTTTTAGCGTTGGGGGTTAGTAGAAACTCAAAAGAAAAAAAAATATCTAAAATCATTTTATGATGTACAATGGCTGAAAAAAATAAACATACCTTAAGATGGACGTTTTTTGGTGCTTAGTGAATTCCTTCTCTAGAGACCATCCTACATATGGCTGCCTTGCCCCACCCAGGGATCTTCCCTTCTTCCTTTTTTCCCCCATCTTTCCTTCCTTAAACTTCATCACCCTGCTCATGCTATGCCTGGAGCTCTGTGTCTGCCTCCACTGAGGTCCTGAGTACAATGCAGTGAAGTATCTGAGGTGGATGCTCTTCCTCATAGATCACCAGCTGGTTTTCTTATGGCTTTGATGTGAAAGTGCTTGGAAAGTTGTGAGCTTTGGGCAGAACATGTCTCTTTTGGCATGCAAGTAGCCAGAAGCCTTCCTGCCCTCCCAACACCTTCTCCCCTTCCCCCTGCCCTCCCCCAATACCCCACCATATCATTTGGCATTTACGACCGAGATGGGGGTAGTTTGGGTTAGAAGTTGTTTTGGAGAGGATGTATGCCAGAAACTTTAAGCAAACTCCTGCTCCAACAGGTCTTCCCCATCTATCCCTAGGAGCTACCAAGCACCTTTACCCTGCCCCACCCCCCAATCAGTTGAAAGGCTTCAAATACAAATACAAGAGTATCTATACAAGAGTATCTCTTCATTAATGAGTATAAGCTCATTGAGGGCAGCACCTGGCACAGTGCCTGGCAGATGGGTGCTTAATAAATGCTTATTGATTACCACAAAAAGATTACCCTCCTCTGCTCAAGACTAATGGTGAACTCAGATTGGGTACCTGAGAGGGTACAGGATTGAGACAACAGTACCTAGCCCAATTGCTGGCTCTGAAAACCTATTTATTAGGCTTTATACTTAATAACTTCTTTGCTACTTGTAGATGAGCAAATTTAAGCCACAGGATTTCCTTCGTGGTAAATGGCTTAGAGCCCATCTAAAACAACCTACAACAAAAATAATGATTTTTAAAAACTGATCCTATGATTTCCAGATCACTTTTCCTTTTGATATTTTATATTTTTTTTCTGGGTGATTAAAAAAAAAAGAGAGAGAAAGTGAGAACAGATCTGTGTATGTTGAGCTGAGATTCATCCGTGAAGTTAGGAGTGCCCCTGTTTTTTTTTACGGAAATGAGTTATTTCTGTCTTGATTTCTTAGAAACTGAAAACAATTTATTGTAGTTGATTCATCTAGGGAAAGCATCCTAGCTGACATATACTCAGTGATAGTATTTTCTTTTTATTTGTTCCCCTACCTGAAAACTTTTCGTCAGTTACACCATAGGATGTTAAGGCTGAAACAGATCTTAGAAGTTATCAGTCAGGTCCAACCATTCTGGAGAATGATTTGGAATTCTGCCTAAAGGATGATGAAACTGTTTGTACCCTTTGACCCAGCAATACCACTACTATGTCTATATCCCAAAGAGATAAAAGGAAAAGGAGCTATTTGTACAAAAATATTCATAGGAGTTCTTTATGCAGTGGCAAAGAATTGGAAATTGAGGAGATGCCCATCAGTTGGGGAATGGCTTAAATAAGTTGTATACAATTGTAAATGGAACACTATTGTGCTATAAGAAATAATGAGTAGGATGGTTTGAAAAAAGCCTGGGAAGACTTATATGAACTGATACAGAGTGAGGTGAGCAGAACCAAGAGAACACTGTACACAGTAACAACAATTATACAATGATCAACTGTGTGGGACTTGTTTATTCTGATCAATATAATGATCCAAGACAATTCCAGAGGAGTTATGAAAAATGCTATCCACCTCCAGAGAGATAACTGATGGATTCTGAGTGCAGATTGAAGCATGCATGATTTTTTTTACGTCTTTATTTTTCTTGCCTTTTTTTTTTTTGGCAACATGGCTAATATGGAAATAAGTCTTGCATTATTTTACATGTATAATTGATATCACATTTCTTACCTTCTCAATGGGTGGGGAAGGGGCTAGAAGAAGGAAGAAAATTCAGAACTCAAATTTTTAGAAAAAGGAATGCTAAAAATAAATAAATATTTTTATTATAAAGAAAATAAGTTATCAGTCAGTAAAGAAACATTTATTTTGAGTACGTACCACACACTATGCTAAGATATCTTACAAAGGCCAATCCCTTAATTCTCCAAATAAGAAAATTGAGGTCCAAAGAAATTAAGTGACTTTCCCAAGGTCTCATAACTAGTTTGATGGCCAGGACAGACTAGAAGCCAGGTCCCCTGTCTCCCAGTTCAGTGTTCTTTCCCTCTAGCTAAATTGCCTATACCCCTAACCCACCTATTACTGAAAAAACAATTTAGAGTCCCCTCCTTCATCTCCTTCCATCTGTGGCAGCAGATTTTAATGGCTAATAACAGTAGTTGACATATATACGCCTCAATTTCATATACATATATATACATACATAAACACACATATATGTATTGACACATACACAGTACATATATTATACTGTACCATTAGCAAAATGCTTTCCTTTGTTTGTGTTCCAATGTTTCTTTGTGAAGTAATGTAAATATTGAGTATTGGCCTTTCCATCCTCCCACAAAGGGCCAAATTGAATTGACTGGTGAGACGAAATAGGATGTGTTTCTTTGCATTGCACTGTTGCACTAAACAGCAAATATTTCTCAATTACAGGTAAAAGACAATTTGATGTTCATTTTTTTTTTTTTTTTGCGGGGCAATGGGGGTTAAGTGACTTGCTCAGGGTCACATAGCTAGTAAGTGTCAAGTGTCTGAGGCCAGATTTGAACTCAGGTACTCCTGAATCCAGGGCCAGTGCTTTATCCACTGTGCCACCTAGCTGCCCCCTGATGTTCATTTTTTTTTTTTTAGTGAGGCAATTGGGGTTAAGTGACTTGCCCAGGGTCACACAGCTAGTAAGTGTTAACTGTCTGAGGCCTGATTTGAACTCAGGTACTCCTGACTCCAGGGCCGGTGCTCTATCCACTGTGCCACCTAGCTGCCCCGATGTTCATTTTTTAAAAAAAATTTTGAGTTCCAAATTCTCTTCTTCCCTCTCTCCCATCTCTGAAGGCAAGCAATTTGGTATTGATAATACATCTAAAGTCATGCAAAACACTTCTGTATTAGCTATGTTGCGAAAGAAAACAGACCAAAAAAAGAAGAAGAAGAAGAAGAAAGTAAAAATAGCATGCTTTGATCTGCTTTCAGACTCCAGTAGTTCTTTCTCTGGAGGTGGAGAGCATTTTTCCTCATACGTCTTTCAGAATTTTCCTTGGATCGTTGTATTGATCAGAATAGCTAAATCACAGAATGAGAACTTGATTTGATTTTAGGATTCAAAAATGACCTGGAACTCTTGTACAGGACCTTGAAACTCTTTCAAAGTGAAGCTCCAGGGACTTGACCCTTGACCAGGGTCCCTTCTTTCCTAACTCAAACTAGTTTGGAAATAAGCTGCCTGGGAGGTGGGGTCAAGTCAGATGCTATTTGCCTAGTGCTTGGTTCCTCTGAGTTTAATGTCCAGCCTTTGATTTGGAACCGTAGCTGTTTGATCACAGATAGAGAAGTCATTGATAGACACAACATTGCTAAAGTTTTAATATTTTTAACATGTTATTTTCTGATTGATTTTCCTGGAAGCTAAATAAATGCTTTGTTAGCTCATTTCAAATACCATGACAATCCTTTTATTTGGAAATCTTGTTGGACTTGATTGTTGAAAAAAAGACTTTCCTCTTTAAAATGTAAAGATGTTAGGGGCAGCTAGGTGGCACAGTGGATAAAGCACTGGCGCTGGATTCAGGAGGACCTGAGTTCAAATACGGCCTCAGACACTTGACACTTACTAGCTGCGTGACCCTGGGCAAGTCACTTAACCCCAATTGCCCCACAAAAAAAAAAGGAAAGATGTTTAGAAGTAGATTGGCAAGTGCTTAAACGTGTTTTATGACTTTTTTTTTAATCAGGTTGTGCTTTGTATATCGGTGGATGTATCTCAAGACTATGGACAAGTAGAGAACGTCATTAAGCAAGTAAGAGCTTTGGCTGACTGGGCCTAGGTCATCCTCATTGTTTTTACATTTATTATTTCATTACCTGGGCTAAGTGAAAGAATTTGTTAGCATTTGTAATTATTTTCTTGCATTTTGGAGAGTTTCACATCTTTCATTAATCAAGACACCTGCAACAATAACCTTTTTTTTCTAGGCACAAGAGAAGCTGGGCCCTGTTGACATGCTTGTAAACTGTGCTGGGACATCGGTTTCAGGAAAATTTGAAGATCTTGAAATAAATTATTTTGAAGTGAGTAAAAATGCTTTACCTTTAAAACTTAAATATGTGAAATGCATTCTGATGCAGCCTAAGAGGGAATAAGGCTAGTTGAAAACAGTAGGCTTTGAATCCTTTAAAATTAGGAGAAATGGACCTGTTAATGGTAAATGCCTGCTCTTAGAACCATTTCTGCTTTTATTTAATTTTTTTTTTTTAAGCAATCAGGGTTAAGTGACTTGCCCAGGGTGAAACAGTAAGTGAGGCTAGACTTGAACTCAGGTCCTCCTGACTTCAGGGCTAATACTCTCTCAACTGTGCTACCTGGCTGTCCTTATCTAAACTTTTACCTATCACCATGGTAGCACTTTTAGAGTTTCCCTTTTGCCCCCAAAGAAAATGCCATGAATTTTATATTCTCTAAAGTCCAATTTTTAACCTGCTACATTTTTTTTTCTTAATGTATTATCCATCACAGTCTGAGCATTGACTCCTTTCCTCTTTGAGATATGTTCGTTACATTCTCTTGTTTCAGCTAAGAAAACTGAGAGACCTAGAGTCTAGTTCTCTTGATCTGAGATCAGTGGTGAAGTCTTCTAGTCCCTCATCCACCGACTTTCCTGCTTAGTCAAATCATCAAAATAATTTAAAGTAATTTAAACTAAATTTAAATGAATAATTAATCAATCATAACAACAAATAAGTTAATTATTAATAATTAATAAAACCACCAATCATTGTATAAATAAGATAGTTTTAAAAACTAATAAAATTAATGATTATTATAAATTGTATAAATTAAATTGAAAATAATAATAGTATAATTTAAAGTACTTTATCAGTTATAGTTAGAAAGGGTACTTGGCAAGGTCCATCTTTCTTTTAACCTATGAAAAACAATTGATGAAATTATTTTTTTTCCAGTAGTTGTGTAGTTAGAATGGTTTGGGAGTAAATATCTAGAATACTATAATAGTCCAAGCATGAAGTGATAAAGCAAGGGAGGTGAGTTGACTGTGGAAATAGCTAATTTAAGAAGGAGTACAGAGGAAATTGGCCAGGCTCTTGTACTTGTTGGGACAAAGGAAAAAAATAGAATTTAAAAAATTATTCCATTACTATGATTCTGTATTCCTGGGGGAAACATGTTCTTTATAGGTTAAGAAGAAGATGGGCCTGGACAAGTAGTATCCTGGTTTCCAAGTCCAGTTAGAAAGTCCACTTGGGGCTGAGCCTGATTCCTTCTTCTCTTGAGTCTTTCCACATACATCCCTTTTCTCAAAGATCATGCCCATAATGCTGAAAAGAGGCTGATATCTAAGGCCTCTGTTTCCTGCTTAGTTTGTACCTTTTCCTCTTACCTCCCAGTATTCCCTGGAGGGGAATATCCCATCCTCTGGATTTATTCTGAATGTGGAAAGTAAAATTTCCTGTTAGAGTTATTCTCTGAATTAAGTGGTTTGTTTCTATTTTAGTCTAAGGAATTGTATTTCAACTGTTTTTGCATAGTAAATTGCATGTGTGGGGCAATATTCTTTGACTGATATTCAAATTCAAGCTAAAGATTATTTCTTAAGTTTTCTCAGGTTTATGGGGTTTATCTAAAAGTAAACTATATTCTCAATTTACATGCAAACTCTTAGCTATGTTATTCTTTAGGCAAGACCTAGTGTTGTTGGGATTTTCGATGAATATATTTTTCTTGTCAAAATACCTCTCTTTTTAAAAAGAGAATCACCACCTACTTTTGTTTGCAACACACCTGACTTCATCAGAAGAAAGCTTGTTTGGCCAGTTTTTACCAAGGGCATAAATAACTTCTGTTGCTAGGGTATAACTCTAGGCCAATGTAATAGATTGCAATATTATATTAGAGAGTAGAATACTGATATGATGTTTAATTTCCAGTGTGCTTTTTTTCCACAGTTGAGTTTCTTATTGAAAAGTAGCTAATGTTTATACTTGCAGTAGTCTTCTGATTATTTTCTCTTCAAGTTTTTCCCCTTTCCAACCCAGTCGTCCTCATAATGGCTAAATTGATTTTCCTAAAGCACAGGTCTGACTATGCCTTTCTCCTGTTCAAGAAACTTCAGTGGCTCACACTTCTAGAAGTGCATACTTCTTCTTTGGCTTTCAAAACCTACTGCAATCTGCTTTAATCTATCTTTTCTAGACAGATTTCATATTACTTCCTCTCAAGTACTCTAAACTCCTGGCAAATTGGCCTTGAACCCAGCATCTCTGTCTTTCATCACCATGCCTTTCCCCCAATGGTGGAATATTCTCCCTCTTTACCTCTGCTCCTCTTAAGCTTACTTTAAATCTCGGAGTCAGGAAGATCTGAGTTCAAATCTGGCCTCTGGCATTTACTAGCTCTGTGACCCTGGGCAAGTTACTTAACTTCTGAGTAGCAGATTTCTCATCTCTAAAGTTAAAGCCATTGTCCTGAAGCTGCTTTGTATTTACCTGTCTGCATGTTGTATCTTCTATTAGACTATAACTTCTTTGAGGGCAGGGATTCCTTCATTTTTGTTGTTGTTGTTGTTGTTGTTTTGCAGGGCAATGAGGGTTAAGTGACTTGCCCAGGGTCACACAGCTAGTAAGTGTCAAGTGTCTGAGGCCAGATTTGAACTCAGGTACTCCTGAATCCAGGGCTGGTGCTTTATCCACTGAGCCACCTAGCTGCCCCCGATTCCTTCACTTTTACCATTGGATCCTCAGCACCTAATGCAGTACCTTGCATGTGGTAGGTGCTTCATGAATAGTAATTGAATTGAATGTGTTAAGCACCCCAAGGGTCGAAAATCTTCAAGTAATACTTGTGATCTTTTTTTCTCCATAGAGATTAATGAATATAAATTATTTGGGCAGCGTATATCCCAGTCGAGCAGTGATAACCACCATGAAAGAAAGAAGGATGGGCAGGATTGTCTTTGTGTCCTCCCAGGCAGGACAATTGGGGTTATTTGGTTTTACTGCATACTCATCGTCCAAGTTTGCTCTTAGAGGATTGGCTGAAGCTCTGCAGATGGAGGTAAAATTTTTTTTAACTTTACTTTTTTTAAACTTTACTCGGAACTTCATCTATACTCACATATACATAATATACATACATATGTGTGTATGCATGTATGCATGCATGTGTATATGATTTTTCTCCCCAATTACAAGTTAAAACATTTTTTTTAACATTTGGATTATTTTTTAAAATTTTGAGTTCCAAATTCTCTCTCTCCTTCCCTCATCTCACTCCTTCCTGAGGTGGTAAGCAATCAGATATAGGTTATACATGTGCAATCATGTAAAACATTTCCACATCAGTAATTTTGTACAAGAAGACTCAAATAAAAGAAAAAGAATGAAAGAAAGTAAGTGAAAAATAGCATGCTTCAGTCTGTATTCAAACAATATCAATTCTTTCTCTGGAAGCAAACAGTATGCTTCAACATTAGTCCTTTCGGATTATCCTGAACAGTACAACAGCTTATGTGACTTTTAAGGCTGGTAGTAGGAGCTGAGAGGCATCGTAGTAGAGTGGCTGTGCTGTCAAGAAAGTCTGGGTTCAAGCCTTGCTTTTTTTTTTTGAATAGAATTTTATTTTCCAAAATATATGTAAAAACAAAATTTTAACATCAATTTTTAAAAAAAACTTTGTGTTCCAACTTCTCTTTCAAGCCTTGCTTTCAACACTTACTGGCCACAACTCTAAGTCACTGGAGAGTTGCACTAGTATCACTGATCTGCATAGGAGGGTATTTGCACACAATCACTGTTTGCCATACATTGTTCTATGTGCTGGGGACCAGAGGCAGTAGTGAAAGAAGTCCTATCCACAAAGTGCTTCCATTCTAGCAAGAGGTAGCAACAGGCTCACCCGTCTATAGATCTGTACAAGAGACATACAGGATGACTTTGGGGGGAGCCATTAGCACCTGGGAGGGACCAGAACAAGTCTCCTATCAGAGGTAGCTCTAGAGCTTTATCTTGAAGAGTACTAGGGATTCCAAGAGGTGGAGGTGAGGAGGGAGAGACTAGGTGATTTCTAAGTGCTCTGCCAACTCTAAAGTCCTTATGTTATACTTCTTTCTAGCGGGTGTGAGGCTAAATTAGGAGGAAGGTGAGGGAATAATCAGAGGAAGGCAGTGTCCCAGAGGCCAAGGGAGGAGAGAACCTACAGGTTGGAGGTGGGGGGAGTGTTAGGTAATGGAGGCAAAAGAGAAGACAAAGAAATGATGGCTGTGGTTACCTTTCAGAAAGGTGTTTCAGTAGAGTAGCAAAGTCAGAAGAATGGGGTTGAAAAATGAGTGGGTGGGTAGCTAGATGGCACAGTGGATAAAGCACCAGCCCTGGATTCAGGAGGACCTGAGTTCAAATCCGGCCTCAGACACTTGACACTAGCTGTGTGACCCTGGGAAAGTCACTTAACTCTCATTGCCCTGCAAAAAAAAAAAAAAAAATGAGTGGGTATCCCTGATTCCAGAGGGCCTATGATGATTGATGCATGAATCATCAGTCATGAGTCACAGAGAGATAATGGACTCAAGATGTTTGGGCTCCTATGGGCCAAAGAATATATTAATAAGTGAAGGAGGAAAAAAGAACATGCAAAAACCTTATTAGAGCCTCTCTGACAGACATATAATTTTGGAAATTGCCAATTCATAAATTTGTTTGCTTATGAATATTTGTTATAAGGGTTTTTTTTCAATTGGGGTGGAGGGAATAGGTGGGCAATAAAGAAAAGAAATAATCGTTAAATGAAAAAACTTTTGAAAAATAGAAACAAGAAGAAACACTCATAAACACACAGAAAAGAAATGAATGGGTGTTGAGGCAGTGGATGCAGAGTTGCTAGGAGTTTGGCTATGCTATGAAGGGATAGGATGATAGCATGAGAAGAGGGAGGTTTGAGTGAAGGATTTTTTAAGAATTATATTGATTCATTTTGAACTTAAATGTAAAAAGACCCAAAAAAGAAAATTTCCATGTACATAGCACAACATAAAAAGAGGATTCAATATAAAACCATGAATTGTAATTTCATAGTGTTTACTTTAGTTTTTTTCCTTTGGTTGGGCAATGAGGGTTAAGTGACTTGCCCAAGGTCACACAGCTAGTAAGTGTCAAGTGTCTGAGGCCAGATTTGAACTCAGGTTATCCTGACTCCAGGACTGGTGCTCTATCCACTGCACCACCTAGCTGCCCCTTTTTTTAGTTGTTTTTTTTTCCCCCCAAAGTGTTTACTTTAAAAAAAAAAGTATATGATATGGGATCAGGAGGTGGCATAGTAGGTAGAATACCAACCTTGGAGTCAGGAGGACCTGAGTTCAAATCCGACCTCAGACATTTACTAGCTGTGTGATCCTGGGCAAGTCACTTAACCCCAATTGCCTCAGGGGAAAAAAAAGAATGAAAGAGAGAGAAAGAAAGAAAGAAAAACATATGATAAAGGTAGACATCGTTTTTTTAAAGCTGTACTCCTTTTCTGTGCTTCCTTCTAAGTTTTCTTTTGTTCTCTGCTGTGCACTTTTTTCCTTCCTCCTTCTCCACCCCACCCTAGAGAAGGCTATCATTAGACACTAATATGTGTGTATATGTGTGTGTGTATGTGTGTGTGTATGTGTAAAACCATTCGATATATACTTCTATTAATCAGTTCTTTCGATGCAGATAGCATCTTCCTTCATAGATCCTTTGTAGATGATTTGAGTATTTATAATATTCAGTATAACTTAATCGTTTCTCTTATTGCTATTGCTAGCATTTTGGGGGGGGGGCAATGAGGGTTAAGTGACTTGCCCAGGGTCATATAGCTAGTAAGTGTCAAGTGTCTGAGACTGGATTTGAACTCAAGTCCTCCTGAATCCAGGGTCAGTACTTTATTCACTGCACCACCTAGATGCCCCCATTGCTAGCATTTCTAATACAATGGGTATCGTTGTTTCACTCCTGATCTTATTGGGAAGGCTTCTATCTTATCCCCATGGCAAATAATGCTTGCTGGGGTAGATGTATCATTTTAAGGAAAAATCCCCTTCTACCTATGTTTTCAAGTGTTTTCTTTCTTTTTTTTTTTTTGCTGGGCAATGGGGGTTAAGTGACTTGCCCAGGGTCACACAGCTAGTGTCAAGTGTCTGAGGCTGGATTTGAACTCAGGTCCTCCTGAATCCAAGGCCAGTGCTTTATCCACTGCGCCACCTAGCTGCCCCCAAGTGTTTTTAATAGGATAAAAATTGTATTTTATCAATAAGGAATGAGTATTGTATCTTTCTGCATCTATTGATATAATCATATGCTTTTTGTTACTTTTGTTATTGCTGTAATCAATTGTGTTAAAAGTTTTCCTTATGTTAAACCATGCCTGGATTTTTTAAAGGTAAAGAGAGCAAGACATGTTTGTAGTCATCAGAAAGGGAACTCAAAAGAAATTGAACAGTGGATAGAGCACCGGCCCTGGAGTCAGGAGTACCTGAGTTCAAATCCGGCCTCAGACACTTAACACTTACTAGCTGTGTGACCCTGGGCAAGTCACTTAACCCCAACTGCCTCACTTAAAAAAAAAAAAAAGAAAGAAAAAAAAAGAAATTTATGATAACAGAAAATGATGGCTGGGACAAGGCTCACAGGCACCTGGACAGGGCATAGTCTTACCAAGGGTAAGGCTAACTTCTCCTCAGAGCCTGGAGCATAGGAGGCAGGTGGGGATACAGAGAGCTCTGGGGTGTAGAAAGAGGGGACCTGACAGACCTCATGATGGATGAATGACTGACCTTGATTTTTTTTTTGTCCTTATGAAAGTAGGAAGGGTAGTCACCTGCTCAGAGGGAGTGGGGGAGGCTAATATGGGGAACTTGAGATAAAAGAAGTTTTTGAAATAGTAGTGGAAAGAATAGAAGGATTAGCATGTATGAGTGAGGATTTACTTGAGATTAGATAATTTGAGTCCAGTGGACCCATTTCATCCCTATTGTGTGACTTTCCCCCCCATCATTATTCAGCAGCTAGGGAATATAAACAGGGAAGGAGGATGTTGGAGGTGAGCCAAGAAGACTGTAAACCAAGTATTAAGCTTCTTAAGAAAGAGGGAAGAGGGGACAGCTAAGTGGCTCAGTGGATAGAGCACTGGCCCTGGATTCAGGAGGACCCGAGTTCAAATTTGGCCTCAGATACTTGACACTTACTAGCTGTGTGACCCTGTAGGGGCCAGTAGATTATAGCAAGAAAGATCTGGGTGAGAGATGGAGAGGGAGAAGAGAAGAAGAGGCAGCCAAATGATTAAGAGAAGGAAGATCTGGAAGTGTGAGGCTTAGGGGCATGGGAAAAGGAGAATTCCATACTGTAGAGAAGTGGCCAGGGTTGGCTCTCTAAGAGGACCAGGTTTCCCGGATCACTAGAAGACAGAAGGAGGCAGCAATATGGGGCAGTGGATAGTTATGATAATGACGATTGTAGACAGAATATGAGATGAAGAGACCTAGGATGAAAGAGTTTAAGATAAAAAGGGGTCAGAGGATACAGTACAAAAGGAGAACAGGAAAAGACCAGGGACTAGGAAGAGGTAGGACTTACCTGAGTTAGGCAGGAGCTGTCACAAGGTTAGGGATGCATTTGGGTGTAAAGAATTGTTATTTGAGGTTTTTGTGCCTAGGCGTGCACTGGCCTGGGGCACCACGAACCACATGGTGCTCCACCCACTGGTTGTAGCCATTGCCAGGGCGCTGTCACCTTACTTCATTACCACTTGCCGATGCCTACATGGGCCTGGCAAAATTATAATGATTGGAAGCCTAGTGAGGGCAGTCATGTGACTGTCAGAATGGCCATCCCATTGGCTGGGGCTGTGTGGGGTTTTTCTGGGATTGGGGGAGGAGAATTCTAGCTGTATGCTGGAACGACAGGAGTTCTACTGCGTATTCTCAGCTGATTTCTGGGCCGGTGGTATCTTTTCAGGTTGTATAATTTCCCTTTCCCCATTTTATTTCCTTTCCCTCGATCCTACTGATCCTGTTTGTGGGTTTTTTTTTTTTTAAGTTCGTTCTTGTTAAAATAAATCCTGTTCTGTTTTGAGGGACACAGCTCCTTGCTTACCTCAATATTGCGGGGAGCCGCTTAGCTAGCACTCCCCAATTAAAAATTGGTCCCCACATGGGGTAACTGAAAGAAGGAAAATTATGTACTCTGATAGCTTCATTTTAGTTCATGTGAACCCCCAAAATATGTTATTTATAAGCAAAGGGGAAAAAAAAAGCACGAAATGCTATCAAAAACCTTGCCACAGCCTCTCTGTAACGGAGGCCTCACTAGTCATTTAACTGAAGGAGGCCCAGAGGGCATCCTGGATTCATTCAGTCCAGGCTTGGATTCCATTCCAAACTTTAAACAATCAGTTCTTGCAAAGTGAACTGAGCAGACCCAGGAGAACATTATACACAGTGACAGCAATGTTGTATGATGGTGTCAGATAATTTTCTAAGCCCTGATGTTAGACAAAGAAAAAACCAAAGTCTCCAAGCCAAAGAAAATTAGGTTTATTGAGAGAAGGAACCTATCTCACAATAAAGCTGGTCTTGGTTCTAGGACCCAAAGACATCAAGCCTTAGGATTCAGGGATATTTATACTCATATAGTCCCCAAGATTAACATATTACAAATGCAGTTAGATATTCCTGCAATAAGCAAATATATAGCTGTGTCTTCTCATCTATTGGTCCCCAATATCATCACTGTCAAGTAACATGGCTCAAAACATACAGAATTGCGGAAGTAGAAAACCCATCTATAGATTTAGAAGTGGCCATCTGTGGCAAGCCATCCCACATTTGTGACACTTTTAGGGCATTTGATGGATTTTAGATGTCTTAATCAGGTCAATCTTGTTGCTTTATATATTATTTTAACAGTTCCAATTGGTCTGTAGCAACTCCAGAGTAGTTATTTTGGCTATCTGACCTTTATCCTGATTGGTCCATCTTAACCACAAACTTGTATAGGAGGATGCTTTAATGTATGAGAGGACATGTTGATCCAAGCATTTACAACTTGTCTTAATTCGTTATCATCTACTGAAGCTTGAATCACATATATAGATAAGGAATGACTTAAATCACTAGAAAAGTAAGGAATGGGGAAAATCTCACTCACAATGATCAATTGTGAATTATTTAGCTCTTCTCAGCAATACAATGATCCAAGACAATTCCAAAGGACTCATAATTAAAAATGCTCTCCACCTCCAGGGAAAGAACTGATGGAGTCTGAATGCAGGTTGGAGCATACTGTTTTTCACTCTGTGTGTATGTGTGTTTTTCCTTTTGGTCTGTTTCTTCCACAAACATGACCAATATGGAGATATGTTTTACATGATTGTGCATATAGAGTCCATATCAAATTGCTTACTATCTTAGGGAAGGGGGAGGTAAGAGAAATAGGAAGAGAATTTGGAACTCAAAAATTTTTTTAAATGAATGTTAACTTACACCCAGAAAAAAAAAAGAATGTTAAAAATTGTCTTTACATTTAATTGGGAAAAATAAAATATTTTTTAAAAGTTGAGGTATATATAAAAAATTATTTCTTCAAGTATTCCACCCTTAAGTACTAATAAAAATAAAAACAAAACCCTGTGAATACAATTTAAATACTTTTTCCAGTATTAGTTAATTCAGAGTAGCAAGTGATTCCAAACCATTGCTGTTTCCCAGTTTACTTGATGTTTATTTTATTTTACTTTTTTGTGGGGCAATGAGGGTTAAGTGACTTGCCCAGGGTCACACAGCTAGTAAGTGTCAAGTGTATGAGGCCAGATTTGAACTCAGGTCCTCCTGACTCCAGGGCTGGTGCTTTATCCACTATGCCACCTCACTGCTCCTGCCAGCTAATTTGAAATGTCAGATTATTTTAAAACACAGATTGAATTATTTGGATTATCTGTTTTGTCTATAGTTCTATTTCAAATAATTGAAGTCTGACAGTATTTCCTGAACTTCTGATACTTCTGATAGTCTAACCTATTGAGAACTCCACAATGACCTCCACCATGAGAAATGTTGCTTATGGTGACAATCTAAAGCTTGGTTGTATTTCATTTTTTCTAATTTCCCTGGTATGAGGGCATAGTTATGACATGGTTCAGCTTTAGATCTTATGACACTTTGTCCAAGGTCATGGCTTGGAAAGAAGAACTAAGTGTAAAAGGACCAAAATGGTATATGTCCTAGGAATCTATTCCAGGATGGAGGTGCCTTTCAGTTGGACTTGTCTTGGTCATTTTCTCTAGGGCAGGTGTAGAGGAAAAAGGTCAATAAGCAGAACTGTCATAGGTCATCACCGTGGGAAGAAGTAGAAATGAACAGAGTACTTTTTCAGCACTCTCGGTACTTGGCCCAAATCCAGTACTATTTTTTTGTTGTTGTTTGCTTTTTGTGGAGGAATGGGGGTTAAGTGACTTGCCCAAGGTCACACAGCTAGTAAGTGTCAAGTGTCTGAGGTCAGATTTGAACTCAGGTCCTCCTGAATCCAGGGCCAGTGTTTTATCCACTGTGCCACCTAGCCCCACCCCCCCTCCCGCCGCCGCCAAATCCAGTACTATTTAAGAATGTAAACTAGGCCTTAAAACTGCAGGTCCTATTGGTGTTGAGGGCATGAACTCCACCTGTCAAGGGAAAAGTTATGGGTGTTTTTTGTTTGTTTGTTTGTTTTTGGCTTAAGATTCCAACCTAGTATTGTGGTTTTTTCCCTGATGATTAATATTATATTGGCCCTGCCTGGGTGAGAACCAAACTGAAGAGATTGTTCTTTCTTATCTCCCTCCTCCCCTGGGCAGCTAGCTGTTACAGGATTCAAACTTGCTATACAGGACATTCTACCCACAGGCGACTCCTGCATTTTCTTCCAGAGGCTTCTAGCATGTCATCTTTGGGAGGAAGGAGTCCTGGTTAATAAGAGCAAGCCCTGGGATATTCTCTGAGGCTATTGAGTGTAAATTTTGATTTTTAGTTTGAGGTTTTTAACCTCCTATGACATAAAGGGTATCATTCCATTGGGAGGCAGCTCAACTACTTCCTGACCTTTTAGGTGTTTGAATATAAACCTGCCAATTCCTGCAAATTAAAACTCTGGCAGACTGACTTAGGTGAAACTCATCATGGCCCATTTAAAGTGAGTTCAGGATCAGGGAGATAGTGAGGGCATTCAGGAGTTAAACTGAGTTCTAGTATCTAACTAAATCTCCCACTTATCTTGCATATATTTGTATGAGTACATTCTGTCTCTCTTGATAGAATATAAGTTACTTTAGGATAGGAACTGTTTCATTTTTGTCTCTGTATCTCCAGTGGCTGACCCATAGCAGGCGCTTAAATAAATGCTCCTTGATTTATTGCTATCTTATGAAGGGTGTACCTTGTTTTCCTACTGTCTTTTTTTTTTTTTTGCAGAGCAGTGGGGGTTAAGAGATTTGTCCAGGGTCACCCAGTGTCAAGTATCTGAGGTTGAATTTGAACTCAGGTCTTCCTGAATCCAGGGCTGGTGCTCTATCCACTGCGCCACTTAGCTGCCCCCACTACTGTCTTTTAATACATTAGAGTAGAATGCTGAGAAGTTCCCTGGAATGGGTGATATGAAGGTAGAGGTTGAGGGTAGCAAGAGTGAGGCTTTGGCTTCCAAGGTAGGAAATGGTATCCAGATATCGGAGGCTCAGTACTAGGAAGAAGGGTTTTCAGGAAAAGAAGGGAGGGAGGGAGCCACTGTGGAAGATGTATGCCCTATTTTTGTTCATATTTGGGAGTCCATTCAGGGAGATGTCTTGGGTTAGGAATGACTATCTGCAAGGACTCTACATGCTTTAAGATAGAGTTGAGGGAGAATGACTTTAGAATAAGAGCTATATGCAAAGTGGAAGAGATTCTTGGAGTAGTATTTGTTCTGAGGAAAAGGAAAAAAAAAGGACTGGCAGAGAGGAGTTGAATGTATATGGTGGCTTAGACTAATTATTTGCAAAGTATTACAGAAGAAAATGGTGGAAGATGCTAAATGTTATCATTATACAAAACACTGAAAAGTAACTGAAGAAGAGGCAAGGCTACAGAAAGAGTGGCATGAACCTCAGCTAAGGCAGAACATCTTCAGATGAAACTTTAGGGAGAACAACAAACTGATGTGAAAGAGAACAGGTCTGCCAGGATTTCTGTTGTAATCTATTCTAATTGGTGATGAGAATAGAACTACCACAGTCCCCAACGTATTGTGTGAGCAAATGACAACGAGTCAGGGTGACTGCCTAGACTTGACTTAATAATACATACTGGAAGTGACACACTTTTAAAGGAACTTGGAAATTAATTTAATATATCTCAGAAACTCCAAGAGCATAAAAAACATGAAGATGCTTTTACTAAATAAAAGATCATTGAAAATGTACCAACAACTTCCAACTCGTATGCCTGCTTCCTTATTTTTATAACATGGTTGAGAAAGAACTATGCATAATTTGAGGCTATATTTGATGAGGACATTAGAAGGGAACAAGCAGACTTTTGCAGATGATTTAAAAAAAAACAACAGACTACATCTTTACAGTAATAAAACTTACCAAATGGTCTGTGAAATATACAACCCTGCTTTATTTCTTTATTATGACTTAATTCCATAGAAGAAAATACTGCTTTTAAATTATCTCCTTCACACAAAGCTTGATGCAATTAGCAAAATATCATGTGAATAAAAGCAAAGGAGGGGATCCTTCTGTTTAGATTATAGACAAGATATGGATCCATCCATGACATGGATAAACACCGTGGGGGATATATGTTTTCCTGTTTTCTTGCTTCAACTAATGAGCATACTCAGTGGATCATTAAATAAAGTCACATCCATTGTCATAAGTCATAGAATCTTGCTTTATTTTAAAGAAATTCTGGTCCTTTTGAACTTCATTCTTCTTTCCAAAGTACATGACTTTGGACAATGTGTCATAAGATCTAAAGCTGAATCATGCCATAATTGTGATGTCATACCAGGAAAATTAGAAAATGAAATACAATCAAGGTTTAGATTGTCACCAGAAGCAACATTTTTCAAAATGGATATCATTGTAGGGTTCCCAATGGGCTGGACTATCAGAAATATAAGAAGTTCAAGAAATACTGTCAGGCTTCATTTATTTGAAACAGAACTCCAGACAATTCAAATAATTCAATTAGTATTTTGAGATAATCTGATATTTCAAGATACCTGGGAAATAGCAATTGTTTGGAATCACTTGCTACTCTGAATTAACTAATATTGGAACCAGTATTTAAATTATATTTATAGGGGATTTTGTTTATTTATTTATTTTTTAACCTAAGTCAAAAACCAGAGTTTTAATTTGCTGGAATTGGCAGTCTGGTTTATGTTCAAACATTCAAGTCAAGAAGCAGTTGAGTTGGGGCAGCTAGATGGCGAAATGGATAGAGCACCGGCCCTGGAGTCAGGAGTACCTGAGTTCAAATCCAGCCTCAGACACTTAACACTTACTAGCTGTGTGACCCTGGGCAAGTCACTTAACCCCAATTGCCTCACTAAAAAAAAAAAAAAGAAGCAGTTGAGTTGCCTCCCAATGGGGTGATAGCTTATGAGAGACTAAAACCCCAAAGCTAAAAATTAAAATTTGCTGGCCCACATTCAATAGCCTCAGAGAATATCCCAGGGTTTTCTCTTATCATCCAGGCCTCTTTCCTCCCACAAATTACATGCTAAAAGCATCTGGAAGAAAATGAAGAATCACCTGCGGATAGAAGGTCCTGTATAGCAATTTTGTGATTATTTGAAAAAGATTGATTTAACTATCCACAAGGGGAAGACAAAGTGGATGATAAATGCATATTGTTCAGATTATGAGATGCAACTGGACAGACAATGGAATTAGTTGAATTCATCAGTATGCGTCTTTTAGATGGGAATGGCAGCTAGACTATGTGTTGGGTCCAGAGTTGAGTAGGAAGAGATGATCAGGCCAATCAACATCTACATTACTACCCTGCTTCAAAAGCCCATCCCTTTAACACCAATATTCCTACCTCCCCTAAAGTGCACTTTTGCTGCTTTCATTTTCATGTGGAGCTAACCCTAAATTTTTGAATGATAGAACAATGAATTGCAAACTCTGGGGTGTCCTACCAATTTAAAGGAACTTTACATGTGGGCCCAGTGTCAGACCCTAAATCTTGTCATCCAAGGCCCAGTTTGGCTACAAGGCATGACCATATTGACCATAGCAACTCTTTAAAGACCATTCACTGAAGGTATTAATTTGTGCTGGTAGAAGGAGGGCTCACATAGATGAAGTCATGGACTCTAGAAGTACTGAAGCCCTGCACTGACGTGCCATGATGAGTCTGTGAATCATGGAGCAGCATTCTCTCAAAGGAATAAAATAGTCAGGTGACCCAGAAGAGAATGGAAAGATGCATTATGGGTATAAATAGGCTAAGACTTTGCCAGTGATGACAACTTGTCAAGTATGTTGTCAATGAGGGATTTTTGTTTTGTTTTTTTTTTTGCAGGGCCATGGGGGTTAAGTGACTTGCCCAGGGTCACACAGCTAGTAAGTGTCAAGTGTATGAGGCCAGATTTGAACTCAGGTCCTCCTGAATCCAGGGCCGGTGATTTATTCTCTGCGCCACCTAGCTGCCCCTGAGGGGTTTTTTTTTTAGGTACAGCTTGGACTAGATGGCTTCTGGGGTCCCTTCCCCCTTTGAGCTTTTATGTTTCTGTTACATTGCCATAAGAAATAGTGTAGAAGACGTCATTGAGTAAATATAGGATGGTAAGGGAAATGGATTGGTCACATAATGAGGATGAGAGGCACTGGAAGGGCTATATTTGGTAACTTTGAGATATTAAAAGAACCAGAGGAAGGTCTCTAGTATGTTGGGTAGTTCTTCTGTATTGGCTTTATGGAAGGCCATGGGCAAGAATTCCACAGAATGAAAAAGCAGTGAGGGATTTTGATCTGACTTGGTGAAGGACAGTGCTCACACTGATGAGATCATGGTGTGGTAGCCTAAAATATTGTGGCCTGAGTGAACAAGTCACTGCTAGGGCAAAGATAGCAGGTGTATAAGGTTCTGAAGGAGATGCTCAAGTAAGGGATTGTCTCTGAGAAGCAGGAGGAACTTGAGAATTTTAGAGCTGGAGAGAATTTTATATATTTTCAAACTTTGTTCCTCTCTATGAACTACCACCATCTTTTAATTTTTTTTCTATTTTTAAAAATGTAATAAACATTTATTAGGCACCTACTATACACCAGGCAATGTGCTAGGTGTTGTGGATAAAGAGATGGGAATGAGGCATTTCCTACTCTTAAGGAGATTGCAATCAATCTAACCACCATCTTTTTAACAGACAAATTAACCCAGGCCCCGAGTAAGCAAGGGGTGTCTTTGTAACTTGACTTCTTATTGATCCTTTATCTTTTCTTTTTTGGAGTCTTCAACCCTGCCCTCTTAATTTTTAGCTCATTTCTTAGGAAATATATAACATTTTCTTTCACTTTCTGACTTAAGCTCAGTTCTTTTAAAAATAGATTTTGTCTTTACATCATCTAGATTTCCCCTTGTACTTCTTCCCTTTCCCTCTACTAGAGAGCCATCTCTTGTAAGATTTTTTTTTTAAAGAAGAGAACAGATTCAGCAAAATTAATCAATAAAAGTTTTTAAAACCCACTTCTTTGGGGTCAAGCTTATTCTCTAAAATTTCTCATTAGGTTGAGGTTCAACAAACAAAGAAAAAAACAAGCTAAAGGACGAAAGTACTTTTTTCTGTTTCTGGCCATTTTCTATCCTTCAAGCTGGACCATTGGAAAGCCTGCCTAAGAGGAACTCAGCCACCCAGTTCTGTACTCCTTAGGATCATGCCTTCTCATCTTCAGCCTGGCCATTTTCATGTCCTACCCTCTTTCCTTGGAAATACCCCTCCCCTTCTTTCTTTGACATTAGTCACATTTATACATTGCCGTCTCCTATTAGAATGTAAGCTTCTTAAAGACAGGGAACTTCTCAATTTTGTCATCCCTTAGAACGGTTCTTGGCATAGTTTAAGCCCTTGATAGATGATTTTTCATGTATCCATTCAGATATGTAAAATGTGGAAAGACAGTGTATAGTGAAAATTCCCCCAAAAGGAGGTATCTAATTGAATTGAGATATTTTAAGTAATATATTGACTTAGTAATACATCGACTGAGTAAAAGAATTTTCTGGGTAGGTATTCTGTAGAAGGGTACTCTAGTGTCATATCCAGAGAATATACAGGGCATGAAGTTTTTCGTGCATGAAAGAATAATGGCTCCTGGCTTGATAGGATTCAGAAAAACAAGGAGAACAACTGGGAGGCCTCATGTTCAGGAAATAGTTTGGAAAAGGTGACAATGTTTTCTGTTCTGTAGGGTCGCCTCAGGAATGTGGGGAAGAGGGTAACTTTGAGGTCTAGGTTTTTACTCTGAGGAAGAGGTATTGGAGAATGAGTGTATGATTTGTTCAGGTAGGGAAGTGTACCAGTGAGTGTCTATATATCAACAAGGAGCATGGGGGAATTGTGCATCTGGCCTGTAAAGATAACAAGAATAAAAACATCAACAGTAACAATACTTGGCAATTATATATAGTACTTTAAGATTTGCAAAACAGCTTTAGCTGTGTTATTTTATTTGATTCTAAGTACAACTCTGTGAAGTAGTTGCTATTAGTATACCCATTTTAGAGATGAGAAAAATGATGTTTCAGAGAGACTGTGATTTGTCCATGAAGTGCATTCAAGCTACGTTTCCATAATCCTATACTTCTGTGATTGATTTTTCAAAAAATCTTCATGCAGCTAGTGTCAGAAATGGGATTCAAATCGAGGTTTTTGCTGACTCCACATTTAGTGCTTTTGATTATAACTTGTTACCTCTTCCTTTGATCAGTAGTATGCTGATCAAGAGAAGCTGTATCAGATTCTTTTTTCTTTCTTTTAATTTTTTTGAAGGAGAGAGGGAGAATTGGTTTTCCCTGCTTTGCTTAGGCTGGAAGCACAGTAGACACAAAATCACATTGCTGACTGTTCAGTTATGACCTGGGCCAGTTTGCCCTCCCTAAGGAGCCTGGTGGCCCTCTGATTCTGGGGGCTCCCTATATTGCTGCTGGGTTTGGTTTGGACAACTAATGAATTTAAGCCACTGCAGCTCAGAGCTCCTTAGCTTGAGCAATTCACTAGTTCAAGGCTTCCCTAGTAGTAGAAATTACAGATGTGTACCACCCAGCTTAGATTTTGTTTTTCTATCGGTGCTGTTTTCTGGGCAATGAAGGCTGGAACATAATTACTTCATCCCCCAGCTTTTTATACAGGCAAAATTAGGTTAAAATGATCATTAGTAGCAGCTTTGGAGGGAAAAACTAGTAGCAGAAACCAGTACATTGCCTGAGGAAGGGAAGAATGAGGATGTGGTATTATTATTTGGTGTCAGGGAAGGGAGAGGTGAGGTTGGAAAGGATATGGTTTTATAAAGTATATATGTGAGCCTCCTATTTTGTGCATGTGTTTTCTTTTTCTTTTTTGTTTTTTGCAGGGAAATGAGTGTTAAGTGACTTGCCCAGGGTCACACAGCTAGTAAGTATCAAGTATATGAGGCTGGATTTGAACTCAGGTCCTTCTGAATCCAGGGCCAGTGATTTATCCACTGTACCACCTAGCTGCCCCCATGTGTTTTCTTTTAAAGCCCCTGATGATTAAACTACCATCTCCATCTTTAGATTGCTCCTTGAGTGGGGATGGGACCCATGGGCTTCAGGGAGATTTTAGCAAAAGGTGATTTTTCTGTACTTTGAAGCTGTTGTTTTTTACAAAAAAGGTAGAGTGAGGGTACCAAATGATGACCATCTCTATGGTCCTGACCAGAGAGTGATCCTCACAGAGAAGATGGTACTTTGGTTCAGCATTGCCAAGTTCTTAAATTGCAAACATTGAATATCATTTGAGAATCATCATATGTATTTATTATATTTATGTATGATGTATAAAAATTAGCATGTAACTTGGAAAACTATATTCTGTTTACTTATGAATGTTGTCCTTTAAAATGCAGGTGAAGCCATATAACATCTATATAACAATTGCCTATCCACCAGATACAGACACCCCAGGTTTTGCAGAAGAAAAGAAAACAAAGGTAATATTTATTGGTATTTACTTTTGTGTGTGCCTTTTTATGTTGTCTTATAATTCTGTAGACTCCTTGTTTTTCTGACAGGTAGGTGACACAGTGGATAGAGTGCTGAGCCTAGAGTCAGGAAGACCTCAGTTCAAATTCAGCCTCAGATACTTCCTAGCTGTGTGACCCTGGGCTAGTCACATGAACTGCTTTTGATCTGTCTTTCCATAATTCTATACTTACATGGTTGATTTAAACAACAACAACAACAAAAACAATTTAGTGCATTAGATTTCAACTTGTTTTAATTGATAGTAATAGAGATGCAAAAAAAAATCATGTACCAATTCATTTTTTAAAAATCAGTAACATTGGGGCAGCTAGGTGGCACAGTGGATAGAGCACCGGCCCTGGAGTCAGGAGTACCTGAGTTCAAATCCAGCCTCAGACACTTAACACTTACTAGCTGTGTGACCCTGGGCAAGTCACTTAACCCCAATTGCTTCACTTAAAAAAAAAAATCAGTAACATTAAAAACAGACAACAGACAACAACAAAAAATTCAAGAATGGACACAAAACACCTTTTTGTAACTTGTCAATTTTAATATATATTTAGTTTAAGATATATTTTTTCCTTAAAAATACCAAACTGTAATAGAAGTTCATAATTTCATATATATGTGTGTGTGTATATATATGTATATATATGTACACACATACAAATATATTTCTCTTTTTTTGTTCTTTATATATTGAAATGTTTGTGTTGGAAAACCTGCCCTTTCTCCAAAGATTCATGTTTCTGATGAGGGCACTACAATTCTCATAATTACCCAAGATCTTAACCTCTGAGTTATCTTTGGCCCCTCCTACTTACCCCCTCACCAAAATCCAATCAGTTGCCACATCTTGTCAATTCTACTTCTATAATATCCTCCCCACTTCCAGTTTTCCCCCTCTTCCACATGTCATCCACACAGTTGCTAAAACATTCTTCCAAAGGTTCAGGCATGACTGTGTCATTCTTACACTCAGAAGTTTTTAGGCTAAATGACAAACTCCTCAGGCTGACACTTCTGGCCCTCCACATTTTTCTAGGTTGTTTTACACTGTTCCCCTTCATGCACTCTCCTTTCCTGTCAAACAGGATCACTAGTCACCCCTGAAGTTGACATTCTATCTCTCCTGCTTCTGTGCATGTGTGAGAGCAGTCCTAGGTTCTATTTCCCTGAAAGATAGCCCCTCCTCCTCTGGGCCTCTTGGGATCCTTGTCTTCCAGGTCCAACTCAGGTGTTGCCTCCTCCCTTACTACTTCCCCAATGTCCTCCAATGTTAATACTTTTTTCCTTCTTGAATTATCTTGTATTTAGTTATTTGTGTCCATGTTACATCCCTCTTATAACATACGATCCATGGGCAGCTAGGTACTGCAGTGCATTGAGTACCAGCCCTGGATTCAGGAGGACCTAAGTTCAAATCCGGCCACAGACACTTGACACTTACTAGCTGTGTGACCCTGGGCAAGTCACTTAACCCCCATTGTTTCACCAACAAAACAAAACAAAAAACCAAAAAAAAATATGGTCCGTGAGGGCAAGGACTGTTTTGTTTTGGTCTTGTAAGGGCTAAATTTAGTATGGGGAGAGTTAATCGGGCGACTCGCCTTAATATTGGGGTAAGAAAGGAGATTAACAGCATCTTTCAAAAAAACAAAGCTGGGTTTATTAATGGGAACAAATTTAAAACACAAGTAAGATTAATAGAACTAGGGACAAAGGTAAAGGGAAAAGGGGAAGGAAAAAATATATAACCCGCAAACTCACCACCACCCAGAATCAGCAGTTTCAAAGAGAACCCGCTGTGCAGTGTCCCTCTCTCTCTCTCACGCACACCAAAGTGAAACCTCTCCTCCCCAGCTTTCTCCCAAGAACCCCCTCTCCCACAGGAAAAAGGGCCATCCACATACACACAACCCCAAGCTAATTGGCTGGCAGCCCTGATTGACAGAACTAACAAGTGGCTCTACAGAGACAAGTTCCGGACGCCAAAGACAACATGACTTATCCTCACCAGGCTTCTCGTCATGGTGGGGCTTCCCTCATTATAATTTGGCCAAGCCCATGTAGGCATGTGGGTGTCAGACGTGAGGTCAGCATGCACAGGTGCACACCGGGGTTTCTAATTTTAGCCAAAGATGGGGTCATAGAAACCCCAAATCATAATTAATTCCTTACAGTTTCACATTTCCAGCCCCCAGCAAAGGGCCTTGCACAGATAGAGTGATAAGTGCTTGTGGAATCAAGCCAAATATTTGTTTGCTCAGAACCTTCACAAGAGACAATCTATCTCTTTCTACTTTTGACACTCTGCAAACTTAGCTGGTGCTTGAAATTTGCCTTGGCTTAAATGATGTTGAATCCTCAAGGTTTTCTTCTCTTATTTGGGTTGCTCTTTCACTGTCTCCTCAAATAGTTCCTCTTCCCACTCTCCAAATGTTTATGTTTATTCTCAAGATTTCAGATCCAAAGGGAGAGAGCAATAAGGACTGGGGGGATCAGAAAGGGCTTACGTCAGACTGGAAATCTGAACTATGTCTAAAAGGAGGCTAAGGTTCCTAAGGGACAGAGGTGAGAGCTGAGTTGCTTTCCAGGATGGGGACCATGTGAACAAGGGAATTGAGACAGGAAATGTAATAATGTCATGCATGAGAGAAAGCTAGCTAGCCATCTGCATCTCTGGTAACTTTTTTATCTAATATAAACTTAATGTGTCATTAGAAAAGATCAGGACTGACTGTAAGAGGTTTCATATATCACTTTAAAGTTAACTAATATGCCTGGCCCTGTTGGATAGATTCTTTCCCTTCAGTTTACAGATTGTCTAGAACCCTTTAGTTTTCTTGGAACTTCTATTAGAAATTCCAGATGGTCGATTTTTCTTCAAATGCCACAATTCTTTTGTGAATAGGATAAAAAAATCCTGTTCTTTTATGAATTCTCTTATTCTTTTGTGAATAGGCTATTATTTAAGGTTCTAAATTGTCCCCCATTCCCAACCTCTGTGTTATAGTGAAAGAAAAAAGCAACCAACACTTGAATCAAAAGATCTAGGCTTCAGTCCATACTCTAACATTTCCTAATTAGATGACTAAACTACTTAGCCTTCCTGAGCCTCAGGGGAAAAAAAAAGACAATAATACATGTAATATCCTCCTAATCTGGCGGTTGTATGAAAGTATATTGTTAAGTGCTGTAAAAATCCAATCTGTTTGTGTCTGATGAGGTTAGAAAGATGCAGTGTTATTTGTTAAGAAAAGAAAATTTAAGTGTTTAATATAATAATTTGGATTTATTTTGTGTTTTGTAGTTTTAAAAAGTGAAAACTGTGAGAAAGGTCCTCACAGCATCCTCTTGAAGTTGGCAGTGAAAGTATTATTATTCCAATTTCATAGATGAGGAAACTAGGATTCAGAGAGTTAAATCTGATTGTAATCAAATGCTAGTAGGTATCAGAGCCAAAAGTCCAACCAACTATTAATTTTTAAAAAAATTTTGTGATTATACCATGTTACTTCTGGAGTAATTGGTCCTCAGCACCTTAAATTATGAAATTTATGATAGTTTCCTTACTATTTTTAAGAATACTTGAGAAGGGGGCAGCTAGGTGGCGCAGTGGATAAAGCACCGGCCCTGGATTCAGGAGTACCTGAGTTCAAATCCGGCCTCAGACACTTGACACTTACTAGCTGTGTGACCTTGGGCAAGTCACTTAACCCCCATTGCCCTGCAAAAAAAAAAAAAAAAAAGAATACTTGAGAAGTCTTAAGGTTTTGTCAGAAGAAAATTGGTACTTTATATGCCATGGCATTTGTAAGATATATGTATAGTTTAGAAGCTTTTTTTCTTTGTGTTTCTCTCTTTTTCTGTCTCTCTCTCTTTCTCTTTATGTCTCTATCTCTAGTATCTTTGTCCCTGTCTCTCTCTCTCTCTCTCATTTCATCCACCATTTAAATTTAAGCCAGATGTCTTGTCTTAGGGTAGAACAGATTAATCTGTTTTTAGAGAAGCTCTGCTAAGCAGATTTATAACATTGGGTAAATAGACTTTTGTTCCTGGAGTGGGGATAACAATGGATATTGGTTTCATTTTTACTCCACTGCTAAGCTAAATCTTTAAATGGGGTTTCTTTTCCCCAGCAAAATGTTAGACATGCTACTATGAGTAAGGAAAACTCTCTTTTGGTCCTTTGGATCCTTGGGAAGGTATGGCCACTAGTGTGTGCTAGAGAACCAGTTAACTAGCTCTATAGCCACTAGTTTTGCTAGAGAACTAGTTAACTAACACCATAGTTCCAGTGAACTAGAAGAACTGGTATACCTTCCAAAGAGCCCACATTTGAATCTTGATCTGATTCCCATAGCTCAGGAATTGTTACTTAAGTCCTATGACTTGGCTTTTCTCTCTCAAAACCTTTCAGAAAGTACATTGTTGTTCAAATGATGCAATTATCTTCAGTTATAAAGTACAGCTGCTTTGGGGAATTTGGCACAGCCTGATTTCATGTTATGTGTGCCATAAGTCTTGTGTTGGGCATTTCTGATCCAAATGTCCTTATTTTTACATATATTCTCATCCGATTGATTCCGATGCCAGAAATAATGCCATCATACCAAGCATACATCATCCTAGGATTGTTTTTGTTTTTTGTCTCATACAAACATCAGTAAATGACCTGGGTCACAATTTTGTGCCACTTTTCAAGGTGACCTGTTCAGGTATGGGTTAGACCAGATAATCTCTGAGGTCTCTTTTAATCTTGATGATCTAATAGTCCTTGGAAAAAGAATAGTTGAATTTGGGAGCCCTGAGGCATGAGTGAACTTTAGGGTTTGCAGAGTTTTTTACCTATGCTATCACATATGATCCTCACAACAATTCTGTAAAGTGGGTGTTGTTATTATCCTCATTTCACATTTGTAAAGTATTTTAAGGTTTGCAAAGAACTTATGGACTCAACTGATCCTCACAACTTTGAGACAGGTGTTATTATCATTCCCATATTATAGATTGGGAAACTGAGGCACAGAACAGCTAAGTGACTTGTCCAGAATCCTACAAAGTCTTTGGGACTCTAGGTCCAAACAGCTACACCGCCTAGTGACTTGCCCAGGGTCACACACTAATGTCTGAGGCTGGATTTGAACTCATTTTTCCTCATCCAAGTCCAGCTCTTTACTCACTTGTGCCACCTAGTGAATGTATTAAATTATTAAACGTACTAGAAAGCAAGCTGCTTGTCTGGAACGGGGCCCTTATAGATAACTAGTGTTTACACTGAATCTTAAGTTTGGCAAAGTGCTTTACATATGTCATGTCATTGTAGACAGACCCAAAAGCTGAAATTTTATTAGTTTGTTTGTTCATCAGTTTGCCATAGGAATAGGGATAAATAATAGTTTCCTGTGGGCTGATTAGAGCTTTGACCCCTCTCCTATTTCCTAAGACTGCACTAGCATTCCTTGGACTGATGATGAACTGATTCTTTGCTGAAGTCTTCAGATAATAGTTAGGGCCCAACAGTCTGTAATCCCAGTGTATTCAAATGTATGATCAGAACCTTAGTGGTAATCTTCAGACAAAATTTACCTAAGCCACAAAGTCCAGTACTCCTCTGTCCAAGGTACTACCTGTCCACTGGCTGCCAGGAGGGCAGGATTCAGAGAAGGATGGCTTCTTTATATGCATAAATGTGTTTCCCCTCCAACTGGGGTGAGAAAACAAGTGCCCTATAGAAAGCTGGACATTATTTTATACTGCTCCCTGGACTGAATTTTACTATCACTGTGAAGGAGCATGCACTCATAAATTTAAGACTTTTTCCTGAATATCAAAACGAAAACATTAAAATACCTAGAAAATTATTTCCCTAGAATAAGTAATCTCAGCTTTTAATTTAATTAACTTTGTAATGATAATGACATGTATACTTTCTTCTTCCTAAGCCTTTAGAAACTCAACTTATTTCAGAGACCTCATCACTTTGCAAACCAGAACAGGTGGCAAAACAAATTGTCAAAGATGCCACGGTAAGTAAAATTTCTGTATTTTGTTTGGGTTGGCAGCACCACATGCTTAGAAAGATATATGCCCCAAGCTTATTTCAAAACATAAATAATACTTGTATGTAGTTTTTAATGGAACCAATTTAATTTATCGAGTGAATAGAATTCATAATATTTAATTTCAGATGCCTTTCTTTCTTTCTTGAAAACTCTAATAACAATTCTGAACACGATGTTTCTTAACATCAAAAGCAAGTTTACCAGTATAGTATGTTAGAGAATCCAAGTTCATTAAAAGGACTGTTATATAATCTCAAACAGGAAGAATTTATGAGATGTTAAAAATCATACACACTGTAGATGCCATGTATTTTGTATCTGCTTCTTCCTTTTTAGAGCAATTTAAAAAAAGTTTTTCAGAGGTTTACTATCCTATTTAACTCACCAGGAGCCTACTTTCTCTATTGTCCATTACTATTTTCCAGAATGTTAACTAGTAATTATAAAATATCATGGATTTTCCAAAGCAATAGTATTAGTTCACTATAAGAGAGGACTTATGGTAATATAGCTATCAAATTAACTTGGATTTGAGTTAAACAAGAATCAAAACAGTGAAATTGATCAGAAAGTATTTATGAGTTATTGAGCCTTTTAGAATCACAGGATCATAGATTTGAGGCTGAAAGAATCTTTTTTTCTATTTTATTTTTATTTTTTATTTTTCTCAATTGCATGTAAATATATTTTTTGAGTTCCAGATTTTTCTCCCACCCTCTTCCCTTCCCCCTCCCAAGGCCAGCAAACAATTTGATATAGGTTATACATTACAATCATGTTAAACATATTTCCATATTAATCAGAACTGAAAAAATCTTAGAGATCAAGTCATCCAACCCCATCTTACAGGAGAGGAAACAGAAGCTTAAAGAGGCTAAGTGATTTGTTCAAAGGGCAAAGCCAGTTGGGACTTCAACCCAAGTCCCTTAACTACAAATCCAGAATTCTTTGAAATGTGTTATTCAGTAAAACATTTTTTAAGTATGTATTCCATGCCAGGCAGTATAGTAGGTGATAGACATAATCAAAAATGAAATAATCCCTGCCATTAAGGAGCTTACTTGGGAAAGAAACTCAAATACAAATAAATAAAAATTTTTAAAATTCAAAGTAATTTCAGGGGAGCACCAACCACTGAAATAGTCAGAAAAAGCCTTTTGCAGGAGGTGGCCCTTGAGATAAACCTTGAAGGGACCTAGGAATCCAAAGAGATAGAGGGGAGGATGGAGAGAATTTCAGAGTGAATAGAATTCATAATATTTAATTTCAGATGCCTGTGCAAAGATGTGGTGGTGGGAAATGGAATTCTTTGAATAGAGAACAACAAATAGGCTGGTTTACCTAGAATATAGACATGGGGAAGTAATAAAAATCACTCTGAAAAGGTGGATTAGAACCAGCTTATCAGGGGCAGAAAATACCAAACAAAAGAGTTTTTATTTTATCCTAAAGGCAATAGAGAACCACTGAATTTTTTTTTCCTCTTTTTTTTTTTTTTTTTTGGTGAGGCAATTGGGGTCAAGTGACTTGCCCAGGGTTACACAGCTAGTAAGTGTCAAGTGTCTGAGGCCAGATTTGAACTCAGGTCTTCCTGAATCCAGGGCTGGTGCTCTATCCACTGTGCCACCTACCTGCCCCATACTGAAGTTTTTTGAGTAGGGAAGTGGTGAGGACTGACATGAGCTCTAGTAATAGCAAATTGACAGTTGTGTGGAAAATAGATTAGAGAGGGGAGATACATGAGGCAGAGAGAAGAACTAGGAACCTATTGCAATAATTGATGTAAGAGGTGGATAAGGGCTTCAACTATGGCAAAGGCCATGTGGCTGGATGTAAAAGATGTTGGAAAGGTAGAATTAACAAAATTTTGTGGATTGGAAATGGTGGGTGGTGTGTGTGTGTGTGTGTGTGTGTGTGTGTGTGTTTGTGTGAAAGTGAAGAGTTGAAGAAGATGCTGAAGCAAACTTAGGTGTCTACTGGGGTAGGGATGCCCTTGGCTGAATAGGAAAGTCAGTAGGATGGAAGGGTTTAAATGAGTTCTGTTATGTTTTGAACATGGCAAGTTCAAAATGCCTATGGGCATCCATCAAAGTCTATATCCAGCAGGCACTTGATGAAGTAGAACTGGAGCATAGGACAGACTCATGAAGTCACTGAGAGTATAGTTATAGGAGAGCCTTGGGATATACCCACACAGGGAAGGCAGGCCATAGATGATGAATCCTATAAAGGGAGAATTGGTCAGAAGGCAGAGAACCAGAGAGAGCAGTGTCATGAGACCTAAAGAAGAGGATATTTGGCAGGAGGAGGGATTTGCCAACACTGCAAAGAGGTCAAGAAGGGCGATCACTGCTAAAACATAGAAGGAGAAATAGAACCATTTCTTACCTGGGAAAGGGGTGGTTTATCTTCCTTTAAAGTGACCCTGAATGGCTTTGGACAGTATCCACAGAGCCATCCAAAGACTTATCTTCACAAAGGCATATGTTTTGTCCCTACCTTAGCTTGGCTAACCAAGTAGAAGTCAACAAACGTGAATTCAGAGGTTTTTGCTCTTTAGCCAAGGTCAGCATGAATGTGAGCAGGGAATATCTTCCTGCTATTGACATTAACCATTCCTTATTTTCCAGCAAGGAAATTTTAATAGTTCCATTGGTTCGGATGGATACATGCTGTCATCACTGACCTGTGGAATGTCCCCAGTAACTTCTATTACTGAAGGTCTCCAGCAGGTAAGTTCTGTACGGGTCAGTATGTGAAGAAAATATTTATTTGTTTGTTTGTTTGTTTATTCATCCATTTATTCATCTATTCATCCATCCATTCATTCATTCATTTATTTCTTTATTTATGGTGGGGCAATGAGGGTTAAGTGACTTGCCCAGGGTCACACAGCTAGTAAGTGTCAAGTGTCTGAGGCTGGATTTGAATTCAGTTCCTCATAAATCCAGGGCCAGTGCTTTATCTACTGCACCATCTAGCTGCCCCTTGAAAATATCTTATTTTTAAGCCTAGCAGAGAGATGGTTGAGGAAAGCAAGAGCTTTTCAATAGATGAATTAGAATAGATGAATTCTTTTTTTTTTTTTTTTTGCAGGGCAGTGAGGGTTAAGTGACTTGCCCAGGGTCACATAGCTAGTAAGTGTCAAGTATCTGAGGCTGGATTTTAAACTCAGGTCCTCCTGAATCCAGGGCCAGTTCTTTTATCCACTGAGCCACCTACCTGCCCCCATAGATGAATTCTTACTGGTGTGATTAGCTCATTACTGTTTCCACCAGAGATGTGAAGAGAAAAAAGGTTTAAATTATAGTGTCAGGACATTAGACAGAGAAAATTCACTGATAATAAACATTATGACGCTAGAATGGGTTATCTGGGGGTGGCCATGGAATCCCTTCTCTGAAGGTCTTTTAAAAAGGGAAGGGGAGTTTCCATCCATTTGGAATGACTAAAGTGTGGTCCTGTCCAAAAGGTAGTGTACTGTGGGACTGGGAGGGTGAAGAATGGATAGCCTAGACGATTTTAGGTTATTCATTATTTGTATGGAATGCAGCAGCTAGATGACTCAGTGGATAAGAGCATTAGACCCAGGCATCAGGAAAAACCTGGGTTCAAATTCAGCATCAGACACTTACTGTGTGACCCTGGTAAGTCACTTATCTTCTCTGTGCCTCAGTCTCTATCTGTAAAACAAGGTTTATAATATAATAGCACCTCCCTCCTACAGTTATTGTAAGGATCAAATGAGATAACATAAGTATAGTGCTTTTTAAATTCTAAACTACATGTAAATGCTAGCTATTGTTGTTATCCTTGTTGTTAAAATCATGTGAAGGAGATGAGACTTGATCCTCACAAGTAACAGCAAACTACCGTAGGTTCTTATAAATTGTGCATTTATGGGGAATGTAGTATTTTTAGGAGTGTTGATTTGGCAGCAGTGTGAAGGATGCACTATTGTGGACAGTGACCAGAGACAGGAAAACCAGTTAGAAGAACTAAGCCACAGTGGTATCACTAAAGATGGAGAGGAAGGAAGGAAGGAAGGAAGGACTTATTAAACACCTATTATGTGTTGGGCACTGTGCTAAGCCCTTTACAAATTTCAGGTAGTTGCTATTTTGACAGTAGTAACAGTAGTTACACAACTAATCTGAGGCCAGATTTGAACACAGGTCTTCTTGATTCCATGCCCAGTGCTCTATCCATTGTGCCACCTAGCTGACCTCCAGAATCTAAGAGCTATTTTGTAAGAACTTTATGGAAAGTTGCGCATAGCAATAAAGGAATGAGCTTTTAATACCCCAATTCTTCATTCAATCTATCTACCATTCAGCAAGCATTAATTTTTATTTATTTATTTATTTATTTTTTGCGGGCCAATGTGGGTTAAATGACTTGCCCAAGGTAGTAAATGTCAAGTATCTGAGGCCGGATTTAAACTCAAGTCCTCCTGAATCCAGGGTCAGTGCTTTATCCACTGTGCCACCCAGCTGCCCCCTGGCAAACATTAATTCAGCACTTACCAAGTGCCAGGCTCCAGGGATGCAGAGCATAAATGAAATATTTCCTACCTTGAAGGAATATATATTCCATTATCAATATGTACATATATAATAAATATATAGAAAATAAATGCAAGGTGATTTTGGAACAAAAGTACTCACAGCTTGAGGGGGATCAGGGGAGGCCTCATGTAGAAGGTGGTCCTTGAACTGAGTTTTTAAGGAAAGAAAGCATTCTAATAGATGGAGATAAGGAGGGAGTTGTTATTGGTGTTTGACCTGCGGGGGGGGGGGGTTTGTTTGTTTGTTTTTTGGCAGGGCAGTGGGGGTTAAGTGACTTGCCCAGGGTCACACAGCTAGTAAGTGTCAAGTGTCTGAGGCCGAATTTGAACTCAGGTACTCCTGAGTCCAGTGCTGGTGCTTTACCACTGCGCCACCTAGCTGCCCTTGACCTGCGTTTTTGAAGAGGACCATGACATTAGGAGGTGATGTCATGACTTGCGGTGAATTGGGTTTAAGTTGGGGATGGCTGTGCAAGATCACCCAACCTCACCCTATCCTCCAGAGCTATCTGGGTCCAGTGGCAAGATATAGATCAGGATGAGTGGAGTGGCCCTGGATGTTTAAGGCAATTGGGGTTAAGTGATCTGCCCAGGCTCACACAGCTAGTAAGTGTCTGAGGTGAGGTTTGAACTCAGGTCCTCCTAACTTCAGGGCCAGTGCTCTATCCACTGTGCCACCTACCTGCCTCAAGGAAGGAGTACAATTCGGGCATGAAGAACTTCCATCTAGCACAAAAGCCTAGAGATTATAAATGGTGTAGAATGTGTAAGGAGCAGCAAGCAGGTCTGCCTGTTGGGTAGAAGAGTACAGCTTGGAAAGGTAGATAGCTAGACAGAGCATTTTTAAAACTCTCACCAGGTGTCAGGCACTGTGCTAAGTGCCAGTGGCCCTACTATAATGAAGCAAGAAAGTCCCTGCCCTCATATAGCCTATATTCTAATGGGACAGAGAGAAGGGAGATGCTGCAAAGCAGAGAGTGAAGAGATTGCCCACACCCCTTATAATTTTTGTTTATTTGTTTGTTTTTTTGTTTTTTACAAGGCAATTAGGGTTAAGTGACTTGCCAAAGGTCACACAGCTAGTAAGTGTTAAGTGTCTGAGGCTGGATTTGAACTCAGGTCCTCCTGAATCCTGGGCCAGTGTTCTATCCACTGTGCTACCTAGCTGCCCCTAATTTTTTTTTTTTTTGGAGGCAATAAGGGCTAAGTGACTTATCCAGAGTCACCCTGAGGTCAGATTTGAATTCAGGTCCTTCTGAATCCAGGGCTGGCGCTCTAATCAATATCCTGGTCCCTTGTAAATTAAGACAAAAGATCATGATCGGGGGCAGCTAGATGGTGCAGTGGATAGAGCACCGGCCCTGGAATCAGGAGTATCTGAGTTCAAATCCGGCCTCAGATACTTAACACTTAACTAGCTGTGTGACCCTGGGCAAGTCACTTAACCCCAATTGCCTCACTAAAAAAAAAAAAAAGATCATGATCAAAGATTGGGAGTCCACAGGTGGAGTCTATGGTCTGGGGGGTAGTAGAGGAGAAATGAGGTTGATGGCTGAAGAGCAGGCATTATAGTGAGGGTATTGCCGTAGTCTAGGCATGAGATGAGAAAGACCTGAAATAGAGTATTGACTATGGGAGTAGAGAAAAAAGAAAGATGAGAGAGATGTAATAGGAGAAATCACACTATTAGAAAACTAGATATATTGGGGTATGGGAGAAGGAATAGCACATTTCTGAGGTAGTGCACCCAGGAGATGATAACGATGGCGGTGCCTTCAGCAGAAATAGGAAAGTTCAGAAGGGGGGTGTATTTTGGGGAAAGACAATGAATTCTTATTTGGCCATGATGAGTTGGAGATGCCTACTAGAAATCCAGTTGGAAATGTATAACAGGCAGAAGGAGACTGAAGTTCAAGAGAGAGAGATTAGATCTAGATGCCATCTACATTGAGCTGATGAGGTCACCCACTGACAGTATAGAGACAGAAGAGAAGATGATCCAGGACAGTCTTGGAGTTTACCCAAAGTTAGGGGGCATGGTATATAGATGGAGAGCCGGCAAAGGAGACTGGAAAGAAACAGTCACGTAGGAAGGAGGACCAAGAGATGTCGTGAAAACTCAGAGAATACAGTGTCCAGGAAAAGAGGGTCATCAGTAGTGTCAGATGTTACAGAGAGTTTGAGAGGGATGAGGAGGTAGTAACGGTCATCAGATTTGGCAATAACGAGTAACTCTGGAGAGAATTTTAGGTGAGTGATGAGGTTGGAAGCTACATTGCAAAGGATTAAGAGGAAAGGAAGTAGAGAAAGGATAGAAAATTATGGGATCATAGTAGGGTCTAGTGAGGGATATTTGTAAGCAGCAGGAGAGAAACCAGTGTATATACAGAGACTGAAGATCAGAAATAGGAGGTAATGGGGGATGCAGTCTGCTGGAGAAGATGGAAAAGATGGAATTAAGGGTATATGTAGGGGCAGCTAGATGGTGCAGTGGATAGAGCACCAGCCATGGAGTCAGGAGTACCTGAGTTCAAATCCGGCCTCAGACACTTAACACTTACTGGCTGTGTGACCCTGGGCAAGTCACTTAACCCCAGTTGCCTCACCAAAAAAAAGGGCATATGTAGAGGGCTTGGTCTTGCTAAGGAGAAGGGACATCTCTTTTTTTTTTTTTTGTGAGACAATTGGGGTTAAGTGACTTGCCCAGGGTCACACAGCTAGTAAGTGTCAAGTGTCTGAGGTCGGATTTGAACTCAGGTTCTCCTGACTCCAGGGCCAGTGCTCTATCTACTGCGCTACCTAGCTGCCCCTCATCTCTTCTTAAAGATGGAAGTAAAAAGGGGCAGCTAGGTGGCGCAGTGGATAGAGCACTGGCCCTGGAGTCAGGAGAACCTGAGTTCAAATCCGACCTCAGACACTTGACACTTACTAGCTGTGTGACCCTGGGCAAGTCACTTATTCCTCATTGCCTTGCAAAAAAAAAAAAAAAAGGAAGTAAAGGAGAGACTCAGGAATGGTAACCAAGGGTTTAGGGATGTAGAGAAAGGGAGAAAAAAGAGTTCATTCTGAATAGTCTTTAGTTTCTCAGCTGAAAAAGTGAGCCTGGAGGTGGTGGGCAGGAGATAATATGGGAAGTCTGAGGAGAAGATTAGAAAGCCCCTGTGGGAAATAGAATAGGGAATAAATTAGGTAAGATCAAAAGGATTTCTTTGCTGCATTGACAAACCAGTTCAGATTAAATAATAGAAATTTGTAGTATACTTAGTTCGACTGCGTGATTTCCTCCAAAGCTGTTCAGTAGTCCATGAATAGGATGGAAAAGAAAAATGGTTAGAGTGATCCAGGGTTGGGGTTTGTCGAGATATTAACATCCATGGAACGAGGGGGCACAGCATTCAAGAACAGGGGAGAGTGTGGTGTTGAACTAATTGCCACTAGGGTCAAAAATGGAAAGGGGAGAAAGTCAGGTTAGAATAGGGATGATGAGAGTACTGAGGGATGGAAGGGTAGTTTTAGGAGTTAAACAGTAAAGAGAAAAATGAGATGCTAGGAGATTATGATCTGAAAAAAGGCATTTTGGAACTTGTTGTATTATCATCATCATCATAGCTATATTAATAGCACTTTAAGGTTTGCAGTCATTTAATCCTCACAAAAACCCTGTTAAGTAGATACTGTTGTTGTTCCTATTTTCCATATAAGGAAACTAAGGCTTGAGAGGTTAAATGACTGGCCCAGGACCATACAGCTAGTATTTGAGATAGGATTTGAACTCAGGTCATCCTGACTTCAGGTTCAGTGTCCTGCCCACTGAGCTACCTCGCTACTTCAGACAAATGGAACCCTAGTGAGTGATGGCAAAGTTGAAGGCTGTGACTATCCCTATGTGGAGCTAAGGTGGAGTGCAAGGGGGGTGGGGGCCAAAGGAGTTGAGGAGGTGGGGAATTGGGGAGAGTATGAGTGGATATCCACATGTTGGTATCCCCTCGTTTAAAAAAAAGGCAGGATTTACATTAGAGAGGGAGACATTGGGGTACTGAATTCCTTGAGAAAGGAGATAGAATGACCTGTGGGCTCATGGCTCACTGCCTCTAGGATCTGGATCGGGTGATAAATCTCCATAGGAGAGGAGAGGTCACAAATTATATTTCTTTTTTTTAGTTTATGTGAATATTGTTTTTATAATTGAAGTTCTCAGTAGAACTTTCTTTGATTTAGAGCAGACTAGAACATGTCTGAGAAAATCACCCAATGCCATGTAAGGATGCCCTTAAAAACACTTTTGAAATGAGATGTTGAATGAGATGAAGACTCCCGGTCACTTTCCTGAATCTCATCTCCTCCACCCCCCCAATCTTCTCTTTCAGATCGTTACCATGGGTCTTTTTCGCACCATTGCTTTATTCTACCTTGGAAGTTTCGATAGCATTGTCCGACGATGTATGATCCAGAGGGCAAAGTCTGAAACTGTGGACAAAACAGCTTGATCATCATCCCGAAAAGCGGAGAATGGTTATTCAACAATTTGGACAGCTTGCTGCTAACTGGAATCTGACCTATAGACTGTGGTGCAAGTGGGTTTGGACAGCTTTTTCTTCTTCAGGAACCTGGAGGAAAGCAAGAAGATAAAAATACAATTCCAGGAAATATTACTACTATGCAAATATGAGGATGAAGACTTTTTGATTCTCTGGGTTCTGAGGTAGAGAGATGATGGTATGGGAAATTATGGAATGTAAGAAGTGGGAGAAAATAGGACATCGGACTGGGTTACTCGCTGGTAATTCAGAATAATGATTTGCATTTCTTTTCTCTTATTATTTCCCCATTCCCCTACTCCTGGTGGTAATAAGAGACCAAAAATGAATTTTGTGGCACATAAAGTCATGAAGATTTTTTTTCTAATTGTTTAGGTCTCAACCAATTTCTACGGTGGCTTTCAAAACAGCTTACTTGATTCATGACAATTTTTCCCCATCGTCAGTAGGTTTACACACCTATCTTTGTCACTGATACCCTTTTACAGTATAGCCGTCATGGTTCTATCTGCTCCTGGTGGGGAAATATTAGATGGCCACACTAACTCTCGACGATTCCAAATGGAAGTAAATTTTGCTGTTTGATCACTGCTATGAACTGGGTAGTAAGGGGAGGTCGGAAGAGAGAGGGGGAGCAGGGTAGTGCCACAGGGTATAATTTAAGAGACAGAGAGTTTTTAAAAATCCCTCTTCAGGTTAAAATGCTTGGGGAATTTCCTTCTACTAACCTATGGTGGAAAAGGCAGTCTTCTAAAATGATTTTTCAAAGAAAAAAATAAAATTTTAGAAACTTCATTGTTTACAATATCTTAAATAGCCATAACCTGAAATTCATATGTTCCATTTTATCCTACTCATTTACTTTCCTCTTCACTTTTACCTAAGATACTACTGTAATATTTACATAAAAAATCAGATTAAATTTAATAAGAGAATTTGTGTCAATTAAAAGACAAGTTGTGAGATTCTTCCAGTGGCATATACTTAGCTTTCATGAAGGCTGAAGATTGGATAGATTTTATTCCCTAGGGCACCATTCATTGATTGAGATGATAAAGGCCCATGATTTGCGATACATCTGTTCAAACCAGACAAAACAGAAGACCAATGCCATGCTTTTCTAAAAATTTATTTGGGCAACCCACACTTGGCTATGAGAGAGCCTTACCTTTGCACCATATGTTAATGATGCCTACATAACCTACCCTAGCAATGCTTTTGTAAGCTGTTTTCTCTAAGAACCCACCTTGCTCCCAGGAATGCTCTTTCCAATGAGCAGGACCATTGTTCATTTGATGGACTTCCATAGTAAGTGCCTATGATGAGCTTTAGCAAATGCTGCTTGTTTCATACTGGCCATTATTAGCTCTTCTCAGTTGGAGGGCTCTTGTCTACATTTCCATTCTAAAGTCCTCTCCTAGGTGCATTTGTATAGTGAGGCCATTTGGATTCACTTTTATGGAAAAAGGCCTCTTCCGGTGGTCATAGAAATGATTTTGTTTTTTAAAAATCATATATATGTATGTGTATATATACATATATACATATAGATATAGATATATACTTGTAGCAAAACTGGGGAGGGGAGTAAATATATTGCTCTTGATCTTTGGAGCTTCTTGGTTTAATTTTAAAATAAAATGGTGTTGAATGCCTTTAATCCATGATAGCTTGATGTAGGTTGCTTGCAGTGACTTCATAACATTAGACAAGGTGAGAATAATACTTTCTTAATTGTGGCATCCAGGGTAGTCTAAAGATATGACTTTTAGACCTAGAAAAGTTACACATGACAGCAGATCTGCTGAAGGGATATTTTAAGAGAAATATCGGGCTTCTTTTTTACATATATATTCCTTGTAATATACAGCTATACCATTAAAAGGATCTGACTTCAACCAAAGCACGGGAATGTTTTAAAGGATATAGCTCTAGTTTTTTTCCTAACTGGCTCGGGTCAGCACAAGACTCTCATAACATTGATTAGCTTTTTTCTTCCAAAAGTTTCTGGAGCCAGATTATTTTGGTAGCATCCCTCTGGTTAGGGCCCTCTTCCTTCAGAGATCTCATTTTATTCCTGCAAATAGGATAAATTGTGCCCTTGGTAAAAGATATTCAGTTATAGTTATGCTGAAAAGCTGGTCTTTCTTTTGTAAGGTAATCTGCAACAGTTTTCTCTAAGGTGATCTGCAACAAGAATTTCAGTTCTGGAGTCCTTGGCTCTGAGTGTTTTAAGTCGCATTGTTTTATTATAATATATGTATATTTATTTTTAAAACTTTTAATTGCATTTAGTCTTAAAAGTTCTATATGAGGTTTAGAGAAGCATTCATTTTGGAGAGAAATATAAAACAACCCTCCTAATTTTTAAAGGAAAAGTCCCTATTGACCTTTTTTTTTGGTCAGTTTAACAATTTGCACAAGAAGAAAAGCTAAACTATTCGATTGTCGCAGGCATGGCAGGTTGACATCCTAATGACACTAATTTTTATATATTTACTGCATATTCCCTTTTTGGTTATGTTCAGTATGTCACTGAAAGTTTCTGCATTAGCTTTCCAAGATGATTTTTCATTAGGTTAGATGGCCAAAAAAAATTAATTAATTAAAATTTTCATTAGATTTTGGTGAAGATACAAACAAGGAAAAAGTAGATTGTGTGTATCTACTAGGCAAAATGGATACTAAAATAACTTTCCCTCGGCACCCCCCCCCCCCGCTCCCCGCGACATTATATATAAACCACAGATTTAGTCAGTTTGTTGCATCATGTTCTCAATAAAACATGGATGTCCATTTGTGACCAACTTTCAAAATTTGTACTTTTTTTGATAGTCTGATGCATTCATTGTATCTTTCTCACTCCTCTGTCATTCCCAGGAGGAATTACATTTAATGTATACACTAATCATGATGTAACTCCAACCATCCTAAATCTCCTTGCTCATAACTATGGTATGGGACAGTAACAATAGATTTGATATTTTATTAAGTCTAAAAAGAAGGGAATAGCTAGTTCTATTTTTCTTGCTGTGAAAATTCTACACACTTTTAAATTGATAAGGGTGTATGTACGTGGCTATTTTGATATATACCAGAGCTTGGGCTTGTTGCTTCATGAGCATTTGTGCCAGAACTGTAAACTAATTTTCATATCTTGTATTTCGCAGAAACAAAAAATAAATGGGGAATGAGGTTTACAGATTTGAAGGTTTATTTTTATGCTGATAGTGCTTTCTTTAGACACTTGAACACAATAAACATACTTGATTGTGTTGTCTAACCTTTGCATTCCAAGCACTTGAAGAGTATGGCAATTTTTTAAAACATATAATGTGGTTGCAGTAAATATTTCATACATTTATCTCCCCCACCCCCGCCCCCGCCCCAGCCCCCTCTGGCCCAGGAAACAGAATGTGAGACTAAAAGTTAGAAGATATGAGCGCAAGTCTGTTAGCTACATGACCTTGGGCAAATCACAATCACTCAGAAAATGTTTCCTCTTGCAAAATGGGGATAATAATATAACCTCGTATTTCTAAAATAAATTAGAGTTTATGATGTGATTTCCTTAGAGCAACCCTTTGAGGAAGATAGGGTAAGGATGTTTATGTCCATTTTACAAAGGGGGATGTTGAGAATCAGAGATCAAGTGATTTGCCCAGGGTCATACAGCTGGTCAGTAGAAGAGAACCAGGCCTTGAACCCAAGTCATCATCTACTACACCAGCTTAACTACATCTCAGCATTGTTCTGAGGATCAAATGATATACAAGAAACTGCAAAGCATGAGTCAGGTCATTGTAGTATTTTCTGACCTGTGTTTGTTTGTACATCTCTTTCATTGGTAGTTCAAGTGAGAAAGAGAAAAGAAAATTTTCTTTTCTTTCTTTCTTTTTTTGAAAAGAAAATTTTCAATTTCAGTTCACAATCCAGTGATTTGGAGTTTAAATGCAAAGAAATGTCCTGCCAGAGCATAAACAGTACTCAATCACCAGCTGCCAAGTTATTATATCTTTATTTGACTACAAATGGCAACAGGTTATAAATACACAGTAACTCTTTAAAGAACAACTAATTTTGTTCTTCAATCTTTAGCTCAGAATTAATTCCCCCCCCCCCAGTGATTTAGAAATGATTAAGAGCATTTTTCTGCTTGGGTCATGTTAATGTCAAGATGGCAGACTAGATATTTTCTCTGATCCCCATGACCTATAAAACATCTCTATAAAACAGAAATTTTGCACCAAAGATAAAGCCACTTCAGCTGTCTCCAAGGACTAAGACATCCAGAATCCTAAAGAAAGCTTAACCCCCACCCCCACCCCCCAAAAAAAATCACCCAGGAACATCCCATTCACAGATTCTATTTATTCAGCTCCCCTACCTCCCATGCCACTAGCATTGAGGCTACACTAGCAGACTCAAGGTCATGACACTGCTTACATCAAAACCCATCCCTATACCTTGTGCCCCCTTCCCTTTTTCCAAGGCTGGAGAGACTCCAGTTCCAGGTTGCAGAAGTTTGCTTGGGGCTTGACAGCCAGCTTGGGCTACAGCCTTTCAGGAGCAAAATCCTCTAGAGACCCACAACTCAGAACCAGTAGCACTGCAAAGCTCTGGACAGGCCTGAGGGAAGAATCCAACATCCAGCTAGGGCCCAACCAGCCAGAAGTTATTTGGAGCTGGTGAATTCAAGCCCCCTGTGAAACCACAGTTAGAGGGAAGGGCATCAGGAAGTGATTGATAAGGAAAATAAGCAGGAAAAAAAGGACTGAAGCTACCAAAGATTTCAGGAAGAAGAAATCTCAAATCCTTGAACATAAGCAAATAAATCAACAGGAAAAACAGTAACAACAGAAGGAAATATAGCCTCCAGATCTAATAAATACGTTTGGGCATCAGTGAATAAATACTGCAAAACAAAGGAAAATGATACAACACTTGAAGAGATGACACAGGACCCTGTTAAATGTGAGGAGAACATGGTACCACAATAGGCTGTTCTTGACTGGTTTAAAAAAGAGAATTACGAGAGTAGGATTTATGTCCCACTCAGTAAAAACAAGGGGCAGAATAGAAGGATGAATCTACAAAGACAAGCAAAGAAACAAAAGAAAGAACAATAGATGTTGAATGCAAATACACAGAAGTGAAGGATCCTAGGAGGAGAGGAGCAAAAAACAATATTAAAAGAGAATGTGCTCCCTATCTATACAAGCAAAACATTCTGCTCTCAAAGACACGATGTACAGAATCACCCCAAGGATCATGGGTCTCCTGCATGACAGGCAAAAAAAAAAAACCCCTTAACATCATAATGAAGGAAATAATAGAACTGCCCAGAACTTCTGAACATAGAAAATGAAATTCCAATTGAAAGAATTCACAGGTCACCTCTAAGGGGGGCGGGGTGGGGGGGGAACTTAAGGCTGAAAACTCCAAAACACAGAGTAGTTAAATTTAGCAGTTTATTTTAGAAACAACAAATTCTGCAAGCCATCAGGAAAAAGACCTCCAAATTAAAAAAGGAGAGGACATTTGAATTCTGTACCCACTAGGAAAAGGAAGAGGGAATGGAATAATGTATTCTGAAGAATAATGGAGCTTAGGGGTAGTCCAGAGTGACCCATCCTGCACATTTGAGCTTAACCATACAGGACAGAAGATAGATGTTCAATAATATAATGTTAAAAAAAAGATTTTGAAGCATTTAAAAAAATGAAAAGCAGAAGTGAAGAAATTATTTGCTTCTCAAACGCCCCAAATAACAAAAATGCAAGAGGAGTGAATATACTGTCCTTGCAGAGGCAAGGATAGTAACAGCAAGAGAGTGACACAGAGACAAATAAGAGGCTTCTCTGTAGATGTACACAAGGAAATTCCGAAAGCAGAAATCTGGTAGAGGTAACAGTGAAAAAGCAGACAGGGGCGGGGCAGACAATAGTGGACAGACAATGGCAACACCCTGCCTACAGGTGAATGCTTCTTTTGTGGAACTACATTACAACATGGGATGGTATATAAAAAAACAGGGAGAGGAGCAGGGGGATAGAGAGGAATGTGTGATGGACTTGGGTCTAATCAAGGGCTAGCAATGAGGAGAATATGAACTCTAGTTTCAGAAAGACAAGAGCCTACAAGGGAGTAGATGAGGAACAGAGTAGAAAGATTGAAAAGGGGAAAGAAAGGAAGTCTGACTTTGGGGGTGGGAAGGGGTTCCACTACTGAATATTTCCATGAAGATAGTTGGCGAGGGAGTTAAGGATCTTACACTGGATGATGCCTGGGGGATTTGGTGCTTAAAAGTTTACTTGTCCTGGCTGGGAGGAAGTTGGAACCCTTGGGGGCAACTGGCACCTGGAAGAGTGGAAAAGTATGGACACAGGGAGGAGGTTTCCAGGCAAATTTATAAGAAAACAAAAGGTCAATAAGAGAGGTATATATTGGTAGTGGGGAAGGGACCTTGCCATGGGGCAGTGTCCTCTGAGACCCACAATACTTGGCATTGTTCTGGGAGTAAAGCACAGTAGAAAAGGGGAGTCCATGGAGAAAGCCCTACAGGGCAATGGGAAGAAAGCACCTAGGAGTGAGGGAGTTGAGGCTTTGGGACAGCCAAATGGTGGGAATTGAGTCAATCACACATTCCATCTTGTTATTCAGTTCTGGAGCTAGCTCAGTTCCCTTTCTATTCAAGTATGGGTCTAGTCCAATTTTTGTCTTGTGAGAGAAAACCTTATTGTGTGGTTTGAACCCTAGCCCTGTGTGGCTGGGAAACTGGACTCACTTCTACCTATTGTGAGAGACCCTTAAATAAGGACCTGGGTAGGTTATGCTGACCAGAAACTCAGATTCAAAGATTGATTAGCAACCCATATGTCTTAGCTGAAAACTGGCTCCATACTGATCAACCGGTTGTTCCTTTGAGTTTTCTTTTGTTTTTGTTTGTTTATGTGTTTGTTTTTCCTTTGATTGTTTACAGACACTTAGAGGGAGTAGGATACCGGTTTTTCTAAATGCAGGGAATCCACTCTCCCCCTCCCAACTTGGAAAGTCCCTAATCTTTCTTCCCATTAGAAATCAGATTACCTAATGTTTTAGTGGTTCCTTTTAATTAATTAGTCTTATTTGATTAATTGTTTTTAATGTATAAAAGTCTTTCTCCCTCTGTATTCAGGGTCCAGCCCAAGCCTGGTCTGGTCCTGGTTTGTTGAGCAATAGGCATGCATTGCTTTTTTTTTTTTTTTCCTGATAAAAGTATTTTTTTTCCAGTTACATGTAAAGATAGTTCTCAACATTTGTTTATACCAGTTTTCTAATTTCAGATTTTTCTCCCTCCCTCCCCTATATCAGGTAATCTGATATAGGTTATATATATATATATATATATATATAATAACATTAAACATATTTCTGCATTAGTCATGTTATAAGAGAAGAATCAGAGCAATGAGGAAAAACCTCAAAATAGAGAAACAACAGCACCAAAAACAAAAGAAATAGTATGGTTCAATCTACATCTATACTTCACAGTTTTTTTTTTTCTGGATTTGGAGATCTCCTTCCATCATGAGTCCCCTGGAACTCTCCTGTACTGTTGCATTGGTGAGAAGAATCTAGTCCATCACAGTTGATCAACATGCAATGTTGATGATACTGTGTACAGTGTTCTTCTGGTTCTGCTCATCTCACTCATCATCAGTTCATGCAAGTCCTTCCAGGTTTCTCTGAACTCCTCCTGCTCATTGTTTCTTACAGCACAATAGAATTCCATTACATTCATATACCACAACTTGTTCAGCCATTCCCCAATTGATGGGCAACCCCTCAATTTCCAATTCCTTGCCACCAAAAAAAGAGCAGCTATAAATATTTTTGTACATGTGGGTCCTTTTCCCTTTTTTATGATCTCTTTGGGGAAAAGACCCAAAAGTGGTATTGCTGGGTCTAGGCATGCATTGCTTAATAAATTGAAATGCTCAGAAGTTTGAACCTTTGTGCCCAGTCACTTCATCTTTCACCCGTCACAGAGGGGAGAACCTAAAATGGATATGTCAGGAGCCTTGATTACATGAAGAATACAGACAAAAGAGAGAGAGCAGATAATTATAGGGGTTATAAATCAGAGAATGAGAGGCCAAGGTAAACAAAAAGAAGGTGGATAATGAAGAGAATGAGAGAAATCCTTTTTGGAAAGTGGCACAAAAAATGAAATTTTAAAAACTAATGAAGAGGACTTGCTGAAGGGGAGGAGAATAAGAGGGCACATATTTGACTAACAGAGAGGAAAAAAGAGGGGGAAGAAATATATAATCAAATTAAAGCAGGAGAGGAAAAAGAGCAAGTAATGAAATCCTAAAGGGAAAGGGTAACAAACGTAAAAAGGGGACCAAGGGTAAGGGGAAAAGACCCAGAAGAAACAGGGCCACCTTAAAAAAAAAGATTATCATAAAGAAATTGAAGGAATATAATACTATGTTTATAGCAGAAAGGGAAAAAAATTTAACTTGAAAAAATACCAATTTTAGAGACAGATGGAGAAAAATGTAAACCTAACTTTTATAACTTTAAGTGTAAATGAATTAAATAATCCAACAAAGTGAAAAAGAGTAACAGATTGTATAAGAAAACAAAATTCTACAATCTGTTGTTTACAAGAAACATTTAAAAAACAAAAGACACACAGAAAATGAAACTGAGGGGTGGGAAAAATTTACTATGAATCAAGTAGAGCTAAAAAAAAAAGAAGTAAGAGTTGTCACCATGCTGTCAAAGCAAAAACATTAAACAACCAAAAAGACATGAAGAAGGAAATTATATTATGCTGAAAGGAAATATAAACCATAGACCAATATGAGAAATAAACTTATATGCTCAAAATACCTTAGCATCCAAATTATTATTATTATTTTTTTTTTGGTGAGGCAATTGGGGTTAAGTGATTTGCCCAGGGTCACACAGCTAGTAAGTGTCAAGTACCTGAAGCCGGATTTGAACTCAGGTCCTCCTGACTCCAGGGCTGGTGCTCTATCCACTGCGCCACCTAGCTGCCCCAGCATCCAAATTCTTTGGGGTTTTTTTTGTTTTTTTGTTTGTTTGTTTTTTAAGTGAGGCAATTGGGGTTGTGACTTGCCCAGGGTCACACAGCTAGTAAGTGTTAAGTGTCTGAGGCCGGAATTGAACTCAGGTACTCCTGACTCCAGGGCCGGTGCTCTATGCACTGCGCCACCCAGCCGCCCCGAGCATCCAAATTCTTAAAGGAAACATCTGACCTTCAAGAAGATATGGACAGGAACACAATAGTAATAGGAGACTTCTATTTTTCTATCAGTTTTGGATAAACCTAACAGAAAGAGAAACAGTAGAGAAAATGTGGAACTGAACAAATAAAGACATGTGGCATCTTCTAAATGTGACAGCAAAAGAATACACATACTTATCTGCAGTGTATGGAGCTTTTACAAAATTTGACTATATACATATTGGGCACAGAGATATTACAAACAAATGAAAAGAGGAAGAAATAATTAATATATCTTTTATAGACCATAATGCAATAAGAATAGAAATTGGTTCAGGGACTACAAACAAAAGATACAGACAGATGGAGACAGCAATAAAATCCTAAAATAACAAGTGGATCAAAGAACAAATCATAGAAACAATAACTATGGAAAAGAAAATTATTTCTGTGATGCAGCTAAAGCACTCTTCAAGGAGAAAACAATTTCCTTACAATCATACATTTAACAAAATAGAAAAAAGAGGACTAATGAAGCAAATATGCACTTAAAAATTAGAAAACCAACAAATAAATCTAAAAATAAGTACAGAAGAGGAGAAAACACTAAATAACACTAAAAGTTGGTTCTTTGAAAAGACTAATAAAATTAATAAATCTTTAGCTAATTTGATTAAAAAGAGAGCAGAAAATCAGTAAAATAGCAAATGAGCAAGGTGAAATCACAGAAAAACCAGAAGTAAAATAATCAAAACATATGCACAATTATGTGCTAAAGAAACTGAGAAAACAAAATAGAGCAATATCTTCAAAAATATAAGACACCCAAACAGCATTTTTCTTCATAAGCACTGTTGCCTTTCCTTCTCATTTTAATAATTATTTCTCTTTAACAGCTTTGTCAATAGCTTTTTTGTTTGTTTCTGGTAAGAAATGTTGAAGAGAAAATAAAGAGTTTTTTTATACAATGGAGCATATTCTGAAATCCAAGTAATTATGAAACAATATTGATGTTATTCACCCAATGTGTATTTAAGTCACAGATGAAATCTTAAAATCAAGTGAGTCAAGTACTGTATATGGTTCAACTAAAGTACTGTAAGTAAAGTACTATACATTTTTTTTTGGTGAGGCAATTGGGGTTAAGTGACTTGCCTAGGGTCACACAGCTAGTAAGTGTTAAGTGTCTGAGGCCAAATTTGAACTCAGGTCCTCCTCAATCCAGGGCCTGTGCTCTATCCACTGCCACCACCTAGCTGCCCCCAGTACTATACATTTAATGTTATGAAGTGTAAGGCATCTAAATTTGGAAATTAGGCTAATATTAGATTGCTGGTCCAGATTGGTAGGAGAAAGGGAGGGGAAAGCAATTATATACCACCTACTATGTGTCAGGTATTGTTTTAAGTTTTTTGTTTTGTTTTGTTTTGTTTTTTACAAATATTATCTCATTTGATGCTCACAACAACCCAATGAGATAGGTGCTGCTATTATCCTCATTTTAGTTGAGGAAATTGAGACAAACAGAGGGCAAGTGACTTGTCCAGGGTCATACAGCTAGTAAATGTCTCAGGCTGTATTTGAACTCAACTCTTTGCCTCTGGGGAGCAGAAAATGACTCTCCAAACCTGCTTATTCCTTATGCGCTTCAAGGTTAATTGACCACATCTGGATAACTGGAGTGCTCCATGGCTCTTAGAATAATTTTGTTACAACAACTCAGCCTACTCATCTACCCAACAACACATTCTTTTATACAATTAATGGTTTCTACCTTCAATTTTCCCCATATGCATCCCCCCAACACACTTCAGTTCCTGAAGTCAATTATAACATGACGGAGTTAGAGGCTGCCTAATTGCCAATATGGCTTGTCAATAGGGAGATGATTGCCACTATATCCTTAGGGAACCTTTAAGCATGAAGGACCACCTTCAACCATACTCCCATGATTAGGAGACTTTCCTAGAAAAGGTAGCAATTCCCTTCCCTGACTCACTCTATCTGTTCATTCAACAAATAGTAAGTGCCTATTATGTGCTAAGTGCTGGGAATTAAATGACAACAATGAAATAGTGCCTGACACTAAGATGTTGACATTCTATTGAGCATTAAGAACATGTTCATAGAAAAATATAAAATGTATACAAAATAATTTTGGGTGGGTGGGTGGAAAAGTTATTAGCAGCTGGGGAATCCAAATAGACTTCCTGTCGAGGTGATGTTTCATGTCAGGTGATGTCATGTGTCCAGACAGGTGATATTACCCCCTTTTCACTCTATATCTGCCCAGTCTTATTGAACTTGGTTACACCTCAACCTTAAGCTGTCACAACACACTCTGAATCTTTACCTACCTCTTACTGAATATGGGCAGGAAGACTGCATCTGTCAGAGAAGCATGATATTGATGTCCATAAGTATTGGCTGCCTCCAATGCCTAGGGGATTGGCAAGGATAGAGGCCAAGAAAAGACCAGATATAGGATGTAAGGCATATATTATGCCCTAGAATTGTTCAATTCCATCTACCAAACTATGATGTTCAAATCTGCGATGGTGTTTTGGTAAGAAGAATGACATCGGAGCCTCACCATCATACTGAGTCAGCAATGGGGTGATTCAGCCCATGAGCAATGCAAACAAAATAGGGTTGAGAAATAAGCATTGCCACCACAAAAGCTGAAACTTTGGGCAAGCAGATTATATTAGACAATGCCCTGAGCACCTTACTGGACATTGCCTCTACTGACTTCCCAAGTTTGTAATCTTTATGCCTGTGCCTTTCCCACTCTTTCAATACCATGGATTTTAGTGGTATGGAGAAATACAGATTTGAAACCTGACCTGGCCTTTGGCTTATGCTTGATTTGATCATGATTGGACCTTGTCCCTCTTTCCCCCAAACTGGGGATGACCTATTACATTGAGCCCAAGCAATAGCTCTCATTGCCAGCTTTTATCAGTCATCAAACATCAAATATGTCATAGCATTATATATATGCATACACAGATACATTATATATAATAAATATATGTATACATGTACGTATATGTTATACATGCAAACACATACATAATACATATGGTTGTCATGTGGGAAACATTAGATGTCATGTATATTAATATAATTATGTGTTTTATCATGTTACTAGCCACAAGGTGTCCCAAAAGTCTTAGTGAAATTTAAAATTGTAGTAGTTTAAAAAGGGCACTAAAACTTTTGGAACATCACACCATAAGCACACACATATCTACACACAGATCGTGTTATAGATAGCATGATGGCTGTCCCCATACATATACACAAACATACACACATAATACACACACACCCCCCTGGTTCATCTCCTACCTGTCTGACCCCTTCTTTTTGGTCACCTTTCTATGCTAACTGTAAGTATACCCCAAAGCTCTGTCCTGGGCTTTCCTCTCCCTCTCTACTGTTTCACTTGGTAACCTTATCAGCTCCCACTGATAGATGGTTATCTTTGTGAGAGATAAGAGGTTTATTTGTCTAGCCCTAACCTCCAGTCTTGCATCTCTTACTGCATATGTGACATCTCGAACTATATGTCTCATAGACATCTTAAACTTAACATGTTCAAAACTAAACTCAAATATTTTTCCCCCAAACCCTTCCCTTTTCCTAATTTTCCTGTTAGTGTCAAGGGCACCAAGCCTAGTTATACCCCATGCCTCCCAAATATCTTACCTACCATATCCAATCAGTTGTCAAGTCTTCTTGTTTCTACCTTTGTAAAAGCTCCCATGGGGCAGCCAGGTGGCATAGTGGGTAGAACATTGGCCCTGGGGTCAGGAGGACCTGAGTTCAAATCTGGCCTCAGACACTTACTAGCTGTGTAATGCTGAGTAAGCCGCTTAATTCTGATTGCCTTAGAGGGGAAAAACAGCTTTCATATAAACTCCTTTCTCTCTTCTGATACTGACACCTCCTCAGTGCTGGTCATCATCATCTCATACCTGCACTATTGTAATAATCTTCCAGTTGGTCTTTCTGCCATAAGTCTCTCCGCACTCCATCTGCTCAGTTGTCAAACAGCTCTTCCTAAAGCACAGGTCTGACCATGTCACATGCCCCCCCCTCACTAAACAATAGTGGCTCCCTATTACTTCCAAGATCAAATATAAAATCCTCTATTTAGCTCTTATACCTCTTTATAACTTGGCTTCCTCCTCCATTTCCAGTCTTCTTGTACCTTACTCCCCTCCACACACTTTTTGATTCAGTAACACTGACCTTCTTGCTATTCTCACAAAACACTCCACCTTGAGACTCCAGGCTGTCCCTTGTACCTAGAACTAATTTTCTTCTCATCTGTGGTGCACAACTTCCCTGGCTTCCTTCAAATCTCAACTGAAGTCCAACCTTCTGCAAGAAGCCTTTCCTAGTACTACTTAATCTTAGTTACTTCCCTCTAGGATTATCTCCAATTTGCCCTGTATATATTCTGTTTGTACATAATCGCTTGCTTCCCCCTTTTCACTATGAGCATTTCAAGGACAGGGACTGTTTTTTGCTTTTCTTTGTATCCCTATTGCTTAGCATAATGCCTGACATGTGGTAGTTGTTAGAAGCTTTTTGCCACATGTACATGTACACACATCTGTATCTACATGTACATACATAGATACATATATGTATAGATAGGTAAGTAGATAAATGGATAGTTAGATAGTTCCTATTCTCCAGGCTAAATTTCTTCATTACTCATATTGTCCAGTTTCTAGAAGCTCCAGCATTCTGATTGTCCTCTCCTGGAGACACTTGTTTCTTAATCAGTCATACAACAATGATTGTCTTCTACTGTGTGCCAAGAACTGTGCTAGGTACTGAGACTACAAGTACAAAGAATGAAACAATCCCTATTCAAAATGATTGAGACACTAATTATACATAAAAATGATACAACATATCAATATCAATAAATACAAAATAAGGTAGTTTGGGAGGAAGGGCACTGGAAGTTCAGGGCATTGGGAAAGGCTTCCCACAAAAGGTAGTCCTTGACTGGTTTTGTTTTTTTCATGTTTGTTTTTGGTGGGTCAATGAGGGTTAAGTGACTTTCTCAGGGTCACACATAGCTGTGTCAAGCATCTGAGGCTTAATTTGAACTCAGGTTCTCCTGAATCCAGGGCTGGTGCTTTATCCACTATGCCACCTAGCTGCCCCCTTTGACCTAAGTTTCAAAGGAAGAGACAGACTGTATGAGACAGAGGCAAGGAGGGAGGGTCTTACAGGAATGTAGATTGGCCAGTGCAAAGGCATAGAGGTGGGAGATAGTGTTGTGTTTGAGGAATAGAGAAAAAGTCATTCTGGCTAGATCAAAGAGTACAAGACAGTGAGTAATACCCAATGAGGCTGGAAACATAGATTGGGCCAGGTGTAGCTTTAAATGCTACACATAGTTTACATTTTATCCTAGAAGCAATAGGAATACACTGAAGTTAAGTAGGGGAGTCACATGGTCAGAGCTGTGTTTAAGGAAAATGACTTTGGCAAAAATGGGTAGCATGTTCTGAATTGAGGAGAGATTTGAGGCAGAGAAACCAAAAAATGAAGACCAGAACTGCAGCTTAGAGTCCACATGTATTCTGACCAATTTAAAGTACAGCCAAATTCTCATACTCATATATGTTAATAAAGCCTATGATTACCTTAGGATTTGAGGAGTGTAGCCATGTCAGTGTTGACTCATTAAATTTATAGCCAACTATAATCCTGAGTCATCTTCACTTATCTTCTGTTTATTCCATCCTGAATTTGTGTTATTCCTTTATTGAATCTAATAGTACAAATTCAAAATGTAATAGGGTTGGGGCAGCTAGGTGGCGCAGTTGATAGAGCATCGGCCCTGGATTCAGGAGGACCTGAGTTCAAATCCGACCTCGGACACTTAACACTTACTAGCTGTGTGACCCTGGGCAAGTCACTTAACCCCAATTGCTTCACCAAAAACAAAACAAAACCAAAACCAAAATGTAATAGGGTTAAAGACAGAGAGACCACGTGGGATAGTGAATAGGGAGCTGGCCTCAGAAACATATTGTTCTGCATTCTAGCTCTACCTCTAACATACTGACTATATAATCCTAGGCAAGTCACTTAACCTTTGGGCCTCAGGCAACAACCAAAATGTCAGAATAGTTACTAAGGTGCATTGTTAAAGGAGGCTTCCTAAACTGGGGTTCTCTTTGCCAATTAAACCATAGATATGCGCCAACTCCTCCTGTCTCCCCCACCCTCCAAAAAGAAAGAGAAAAAAAACAAAGCTTTTAGTTCTTCTGTTTCATCATTCTAGCCCGCCAAGTTCCTTTTAAATCCTATTTGGATATCTTTGGATAATAAGCATGACTTTTGTACCTTCAAATGGAGTAAATTCAGGAGCCTCGTTCTTCATCTATGGAACAGGGATGAGCCTGAGGAGTAGGGGTGAACTTTGGTAGTACAGGGGAAAGGGCATGCAAAAGCCTTAAGCTGTAGCTACAACATAACTTTAATTTCATGTGTGACTCTGGACAAGTCACTTCAATGTCTCCTGACCTCAGTATCTTTTATATGTAAAATGAAGATGGTGGATTAGAGTTATCTTTCAATTCAAATATTCTATGATTCTTTTTTTTTCAATTTCTTCTTTTATAGTAGCTACTCTACCACTCCCTCTTTTTCTTTTTTTTTTTGCCAGGCAATGGGCCCAGGTCACACAGCTAGTAAGTATCAAGTGTCCGAGGCCGTATTTGAACTCAGGTTCTCCTGAATCCAGGGCCAGTGCTTTGTCCACTGTGCCACCTAGCTGCCCCTACTCCCTCTTTTTCTAAAATATACGTTAAATCATTGCAATAATTTAAATGTAACTAATTAAATATTAATCACACAAGCTCTAGAAAGATCAGAATTATGCTTTTGTTTGTTGAATGAGACTGACATTCTAAACCCAAAAAACTCTGATGTTTAATGTGAAGGGGAAGAACATTTTTCACCAAACTAAATTATGATGTTGAAAACCACCAGTGGTCATTCCTCACTTGATAAATGGTCAAAGGGTATGAACAGGAAGTTTTCAGAAGAAGAAATTAAAGCTATCAGTAGTCACATAAAAAAATGCTCTGAAATGCTAGGAATTAGAGAAATGCAAATTAAAACAACTCTGAGACATCATCTCACATTCATCAGATTGTCTAATATGACAGAAAAGGAAAATGACAAAATGTTTGAGGAGATGTACAAAAAGTGAGGCATTAATGCACTGTTGGTGGAGTTGTGAACTAGTCTAGCCATTCTGGAAAGCAATTTAGAACTATGCCCAAAGTACTGTAGAAGTGTGCATACCCTTTAACCCAGTAATGCCACTACTATGTCTATATCCCAAAGAGATAAAAAAAAGGAAAAAATACCTATATGAACAAAAACATTTCTATCAGCTCTTTTTTGTGGTGGCAAAGAATTGGAAATGGAGGGAATGCCCATCGATTGGGGAATGGCTGAAGAAGTTGTGATGGAATACTACTGTACTATAAGAAATAACCAATAGGATGGTTTCAGAAAAACCTGGGAAAACTTATATGAAGTTATGCAAAGTGAAGTGAGTAAAATCAAAAGAACATTATACACAGTAACAGCAATACTGGAAAGAAGATCAGGTATGAAAGACTTAGCTACTCTGATCAAGACAATGATCCAAGACAATTCCAAAGGAATCATAATGAAAAAATTCTGTCCATTTCCAGAGAGAGGGGAGGAGGGAGGGAGGGGAAGAAAGAGAGAGAGAGAGAGAGAGAGAGAGAGAGAGAGAGAACTGATAAACTCTGAGTTCAGATTGAAGCATACTTTTTTACTTTCTATATTTTCTCTCCTTTTTTGTTTGTGTTTTCTTTTGCAGCACGAATAATATGGAAATATGTTTTGCAGGACTTCACATGTATAATCAATAACACATTGCTTGCCTTTTCTGGATGGGGGAGAAGACTGGAGGAAGACAATTTAGAACTCAACATTTTAAAAACTGAATATTAAAATTTTTTACTTGTAATTTAATAAAATAAAGACATCAAAAAAGGAAAAAGAAAACCACCAGTAGGTGGCGAAACGTGGCAAGTTAAAGTTTCAACATTTTAGTGAACTGAAGTGGATAATAAAGGGAGAATTATTAATCTTTCAGTTAAGGAAAAATTTGATTAAATAACAACCACTTAAGGGTAACAAAGAATAAACACTAATTAGAGTTAAGATATTCCTTTGAGTTGGCTCTTAAAGTATGGAAACATGTTTAAGAAACATTTATAGGAAGGAAGGAAGGTTGGAAAGAAGGGGAAAAAGGAAAATGATTAAGAAATATGTATAGCAAGAAGAAAGAATATACTAAGGCTTTACTATGTATCAGCCACTGTACTAAGTACTTAACAAATATTTTCCTATTTGATCATCACAACAGTGCTGAGGATAAATATTATTACCCCCATTTTACAGTTCAAAAAATTGAGGTAGACAGGCTAAATGACTTGCCCAGGGTCATACAGCTAGTAACGATCTGAGGCTGAATTTGGGTCTTCCTGACTCCAGACCTAATGTTCTATTCACTGTAGCATTTATATTTTTTTAAAAAATAAAAATATAGTTTTTATGAGGGTACTAGTTATATGAAAAATATTTGTTAAAGTCTCAGCACTCTCTTATGCTGCTGTTAGAGTTTAATAATTACTTAATAATGCTTGTTAATTAAATACAAATACCTTTACTTCAAAGCCAAAGATGAGAGTTTTTATGTTTATTGTTTTCATGTAAAAGACATTCTTGCTTTCTTTCTTTCTGTTTGTTTGTTTTGGTGAGGCAATTGGGGTTAAGAGACTTGCCCAGGGTCACACAACTAATAAGTGTCAAGGGTCTGAGGGTGGATTTGAACTCAGGTCCTCCTGAATCCAGGGCTGGTGCTCTATCCACTGCACCACCTAGCTGCCACCATTCTTGTTTTCTTTCTTCCTTTCTTTCTTTTTGGTGAGGCAATTGGGGTTAAGTGACTTGCCTAGGGTCACACAGCCAGTAAGTGTTAAGTGTCTGAGGCTGGATCTGAACTCAGGTCCTCCTGAATCCAGGGCTGGTGCTCTATCCACTGCACCACCTAGCTGCCCCCATTCTTTCCTTCTTTTTCTTTCTTTCTTTCTTTCTTTCTTTCTTTCTTTCTTTCTTTCTTTCTTTCTTTCTTTCTTTCTTTCTTTCTTTCTTTTTGGTGAGGCAATTGGGGTTAAGTGACTTGCCCAGGGTCACACAGCTAGTAAGTGTTAAGTGTCTGAGGCTGGATCTGAACTCAGGTCCTCCGGCTCCAGGGCCAGTGCTCTATCCACTGCACCATCTAGCTGCCCCCATTCTTGCTTTCTTAATGGAGCAGGTTTCTTCCTGAACACTGAACCACTCCTTCAATTACTCTTTTTAAACAAAAGGGCAACATTGACATTAAATACAGAAGTTAGAATGGACTAAATGACTTGCATAAGATCATGGAGTTAGTAAATACCAGAGATGGGATTTGAACTTGTCTTGAAGACATTAAGCACATGATTCCAATATCCCATTATATTAAATACTTGGGATTTCAGAGGCATAGTCAAGTTAGATATTCAGAAGCTTACCATAGCTCATATCCACTATCACTCATTACCTAACATAACAGTCCAGTGACTGACTATAAGAAAACAGATGCATTTTACAATTTTAGCTTATGGCCTCCTCCTATGCCATTAATATGATTATTAGTACTTATATTCTTCTCCCCTACTGTGAGTCTTTTTGCCTCCTATATTCTTGAGGCAGTAACAAAAGTACTTAGGAGACCTCAACTCCTTCAGTAAAGATTTATAGGGCCAGTCTTATAAAATTCCTTACAGCACTGTTTGGGTGTAAGACTACATCTTATTTGTTTTAGTGCCCACCTACCTAATGTTAGTGTTTTGATTGTCATACATAAAATATTATATTGATAAAGTATTCATAGTATCTTGTTAATTTTTAGGTTTTAATACTTTTGAAGTTCTTCTTACTCTTTGCCCTCATTTTTTCCCCCCTTGTTGAAATTCTTTTGGAATTTCCTTATCTTTGTGGTCTAGCTGTGAATCAGTTCTGTGGGTCAATAGGATAGATGTCAAAATGTTTCACTATCACTTTTAAACTCCTGTCAAATCTATTAGAAATTGCCATGTTAAGATTTATGAATGAGGAAACTTGCATGTAAAGAGATTAGAGATTATATGATTGCTTTAAAAACAGACCAAGTTAGTAAGAGTAAGGATTATAGCTCTGTTATTTTTTCTTTTCAATACCTTTAGCAACTGGGTTATCATTACAAAAGGTCTCTTTAGGTCACTTGAATTTTGTCTGAATTTAGGGGAGTCCTGAAGATTTGATAAACAAAAAGATGTTTCAATTACATTTATGTGTTCAAATGAAGGTTAAAATGCCTTTGGTAGATGGAAGGACATGTTCTAGTTTGGTGAAAAGAAGACATTGGATCAAGAATATGACAAAAAATATAAAGAGCATGATGAAAATCATGGTGAAAGATTTTTTTTTAGCCTAAAAAAACTGGTGGCAAGAGTTTGGGAATGAAAATTACCATGATTTCATCTTTGTTGTATGTTTTCAGGAATGCACAACATCAGGTAGTAGTAAACATAATATGAGTAACTTGGTCCTTCTTTCAAATAACCTTGTTTTAAAAAAAATCTTTAAAAATATTTGAACCTATAAGCTAACAAAAAATGCAATGAACTTTCACCTTCCTTTTTCTCTTGGGCTGATCTATTGAGACTTGAGAATGGAATTAATTATACTTAAATCATATCCTTTCTCTTGTCTTTTGATCATGATGGTGAAAAGGATTCTGGAAATTGCTTAGAATATCCTGGTTTTGAGGTGAGAGTACCCATCCCCATAAGAGATTTCTAATGTCAAATGTAGCAACAGTGCAAACTTTGTGAATTCATATTCTGTACCACTACCATGACAGGACACAAAGTTGAATACGTTTCAAGGGAACCTCAGACCTACTTAATCAACGAGTATCTTCTAAAGAACCCCTTATGAGAGAATACTGAGGACAGTCATATCCCTAGTCTAAATGGTACCTGTTACTTCTCAGTGGTTATTGAAACTATCAACTCTGAATTCTAAAGAATTAATGAATAGCCTGTTGATTCAAAAGTAAATTTTAAGCCCCCCTCCCTCCAAAACACTTAACACTTAATAGTTTGAATGGGTCATTTACTCATCCAAGTCAGCCATGGAGAAGAGAGTCAATTTAAGCATCAAGCTGAGAAACAATGTGTTTCTGAAGTATGTATTGTAATAACATAATGGAAATAGTATTGGCCTGAAAGTCATAAGATCTGGGTTTGAATCCTGTTCCAATACTTAACTGCTTTACCTTGGACTAACTTCTTCAGAGCCTCAGTTTCCTCATCTATAAAATGGGGAGAATAATATTGCACTAACAACCTCATAGTTTTTGTAAGGAAAGTTCATTGTAAGCCTTAAATTTCTACATAAATGTGATTTATAAGTCAAATGAGATCATATTTGTAAAGTGCTTAGCACTTAGCACATAGTAGGTGCTACATAAATGTTTAGTCTCTTTCTCTAAAACTGTTTGGAACTCAGAACATATTCTCCTTACCCCCCCGCCCCCCGTTTTATGTTATGAATGTTATAAATAGGGAAGTTTAATTTTCCAGGTTGATCCAAAGAATATTATTTAACTCATAAGACTGCTGAATCGTAGTACCGAAGTTTTCCATTGTTTCTATTCGAAAATGCATCCAGAGGTCAAAATGGGAACTTGGAAGGCCAGGAACTTATCTCCTCCCTTCCCTATTCCCTCCCCTTCCTTCCCGACACATACCTTAAGAGAGGATTCATATTTTTCCTTATTCTGAGGAGCAATTGGTAGGGAGTAGGAATTTGGGGTTTGTGGGTGGAGGTTCCCTGGGCATTGAGGAAGAGTGGAAACGAGGGGATTCCCACTATTGTCACCAGCTTACATGTTTTATTGTTCATATTTGCAAGGCTATCTATATTAAGAAAAAGTTAATTAATTTGGTCACAGGTAGACATTATTCTTTAATTCAGCATGTATTCTCATATTATCTCATCTTGTGTATGTACATCTGTCCTATGCTTCTAGTTTTACCTTATTTATCGTGCAGTTTGCTTTTATAAGATACTATTTAGCAAATTACTGTGATTTTGGTTCATTTGAGGGTTTTTTTGGGGTATAGTCTATCAGACTATCAAAAATAAAAATGTCCAAACATAAGTGATTGATGAGGTTGATAATAAGCCATTAACTCTTTGTCCCCTCCTCCTGAAAGCTGCTCTTAGATCATTGACTGGCAGTTCCTGGCATGTGGGCCACAGGCCAAGGAATTACTGCAAATGATCTAAAGATCCATATGGACATAATGCATTGTCATTTTGTTCTTCCTTTAGTTCCAACAAAATTTGTATCATACTAAATATTTTTTGCATAGATTCATTACTATTTTTCCAAATACATATATATACATATATATATAATTTAGGGGTGAATAAAATATAAATGAATCTAAATGTGTTATTGCATTCATAGTAACTTTCTGTCGTTTATCAAGCAACACATTAGAATAGTCTAACTGCTTTCATGGGGTCCTGAAGAATTTGATGTTTTTTTTTTTTAAAGACCTTTATACTTGAAAAAGTTGAGAACTGCTCTCATAAGTCACAATATTAGGGACATGTAATCAATCCAAACTATTCATTTTACAGATGAGGAAACTGATGCTCAAAGAGGTTGTAACTTGTCTAAATTTACACAGCTAATTAGCAACAGAGTTCGAATTAGAATATCAGATTTCTCATCTCCAAGTCGGTCCCCTGCTCTCAATCTTCTCATCTTTATATATAATAGAACCTGGGTTTCTAAAGTCCACCCAGTCCAGCCAACCTTTTATTAATTTATTTATTTTTGCGGGGCAATGAGGGTTAAGTGGCTTGCCCAGGGTCACACAGCTAGTAAGTGTCAAGTGTCTGAGGTCGGATTTGTGTGTTGTTGTCGTCGTCGTTGTTGTTTTAAATGAGGAAACTGAAACCCTGGGTGGTTAAAGTGAGAAATGGAATTTGAATCCAGGTTCCCTAACTCCTGAGTCACTTCTCACTGAACCATGCTGCCTCTCTTTATATTGATAAATAATTTTTTTTTTATCATAGATTCTCAGGGACACAACTCCTTTTATCAACACAATTTAACAATTTATAGTTTTTAGGATGTTCTGGGAAACTAAACTTGTCCAGGCTCACATAGCTAGTTCTTATTTAAGACAACTGCAAACATGCTGGCTGTGTGGCAGGATGGTCCTCGAGAGTCTAGAGGAGCAAGGGCAGCTCGATTCGCATCTTCTGGGGGTGGGGGTGGCAATGACACCTTCCTGCCTCCGCCGGGTCTCTAGGTCTCTAAGTTTCACAAGTCTCTAAGCCTCCTGTAGAAAATGGAGATAATTAACACCTCCAGTTAAGATTCAAATGAGATAATGTATGTAAATTGCTATATTACAAGACAACTATTGTTAGTAGCTGGCCTAGGGAAAGGGGCGAGCTTTCTACAATTTACTATCTTCTATGCGAATACACTTTTTTCGGGGGGGGGGGGGGAGGCAGGTGCCCTAAGGTTCCGGGACTAAATGCTCCAGGGCCACCAGCCTCCTGGACCCTCCAGAGCTAATTCCCTGTCAAATTTCTGAGAAAGAGGAAGGGGTGGGAGGGATATTTTACTTTAAACAGCAACAACAACAACAACAACAAAATCATCATAAGCCCCCCCCCATTCCTTTCTCACCACACCCCCTACCCCAAGTACACATAGACACACAGAGACACAACCACGTTCAGCCTCCTATGAGAAATAGTTTCGAGGTGAAGGCTCTGAGTGGCTCATGGAAGCAATTGCAAGGTAAACACGCCTGTTGAGAGGCCTAATACCCAGTCCTGAGTCAAAGTCCCTTCGGCACAGGGCGAGCGCCAGCAGAACGAGGCGCAGTCCGGCCCAGCCCTCGGCCTGAGCCAGGGTCCCCTTTCCAGGCGCCGGCCGCGAAATCCAGATCGGCTGGCGGATTGAAGACGACTTTTTTTTTAAAAACAGAATCGATTTTTTCCCAGAGCTCCAGCTGTCTTATTTTTTTCCTTCCCTTTTATGCTTATTTTGTTCACAGTGTACCAACCCAGCCAGCCGCTCTCAGTTTTCTGGTAGTTGTTTGCCTCGGGTTTTTCTCCGGTGAAGTTTTGTTTTTGTCATTTTCCTGACGCCCCCGCCTCCCCGAGCTTCGCCCCACCCCGCCCCTTCCAGCCTGGCATCTCGGACTGGAGCTCAGCCCTCCCGGCTCTCCCTGGCCAGGGCGCGGAGAGAGCCGGGTCCTCGCGGCGCGGCGAGGCCATTATGTAAATGAGGGGAGGCGGGCAGCTCCTGCCTGGCAGAAGAGGCTCCCGTGGCCGTGGCCGTCCCCGCGGTCGCCTCTCCCCTGTCCCCGGTGTGCGGATCGGGCTCCGGGGCCAGGCCCCGCGCGCGCCAGCAAAGGGAGGGAACCGAGAGAGAACCGGAGCCGGGCTGGGGCAGGGGGGGCGGGGGGATGGGGATGCACTCAGCTCCGAGGGGGTGGCAACCTCACCCCCCCCCCCACCCCCGACCGTGCCACCCACCAGCAAGCCCTGGGCGGGCGTGCTCCCCGCCCACCCCAGGCCCCCTCCCCCTCGGACTCAGCCCCCTTCCTAGCCCTACCCGCCTCGCCTGGTGGGGGGCGGGAGGAGAGAATGGGACGGAGATGGCCCCGGGGGTGGTGGGTGGGTGGGGATGACACGGCCACACCTTCCCCGCCGCCCCGCCCGGTGCACACGCGGCTGGCACCCCCACCCCACCCTCTCCCAAGGACGCTGGGCTCTCGGATCCCAGCTTCGTCGCTGTCCCTTTAATTGGGGAAGGGGAAGCTGGAGGAGTGGGGGGGAGGGGGGTCGGAGGAGGAGGAGGGTTCTTTCTTCTTTTTTTTGAATGAACAGTGACGTAGCCCCCACAGGAAACCAGTTGGTTAGTGAGGAGAATGAAGTAAGAGGCCAGAATATACCCCCCGCCCCCTTTCCCCAGTTCTCTTCTTCTTCTTCCACCCCCGCCCTCCCCGCCCCCCCGCCCTCCCTCCCCATCCCTCTCTGTCTGCCCCGCTGCAGCTGCACTGAACTCTCCCTGTGGCGCTGCTGCTGCTGCTGCCGCCGCCGCTGCCGCTGCCGCCGCCGCCGCCGCCGTTGCCGCCGCTGCTGCTACAAGTGAATGTGCATTAGCCGCCAGGACCTCCCCGTCGGCGGCGCACAGAGCCGACTCAGTCACCCCAGCCCTGACTTCGCTGCACAGGGGTGGAGGTGGTGGAGGAGGCGAGGAGGAGGAGAGGAGGGGGGAGGTGCCGGTGCTGGTGGTGGAGGTGGAGGTGGTGGAAGAGGAGAAAGGGAGTGCGGCAGCGGAGGGTGCCCCGGTGGGGTGCAGCGGAAGAAGGGGTTTAGAGGGGGAGAACTTCGTAGCAGTCATCCTTTTTAGGAAAGGAGGGAAAAATAAAACCCTCCCCTCACGGCTTTACCCCCACCCCTTCACCAGCACCACCACACACAGCGAGCTCGCCTCTCGTGGAGCACACGGTGGTGTGCTGTACGCTTTCTGCCTTCATTTACCAAGCAGCTTTTTGGAAAATGTCTTTTCTGTCCGGAGTTTAATCAGAAGGGGAATTTTTTTCTTTTTTGCTCTTCCATCTTTTTTCCTTTCTCTTTTAAATGGAGACGTGAAGCAGTCATTGGAATAGAGATCAATGCCTGTACGCGCGCGCGTGTGTGCGTGTGTAAATTGCACAGGGAAAACCACAGGACTTCTGCAAAATACTGGATTGAAAATTGTAATTCATCTGCTGCCGCCGCCGCCACTGCCTTTTTCTTTCTTTCTTTTTCCCCCCTCCTTTTTACTCCTGGATTCTCCGATTGGAGTTTCTAGGGTTTGACACTTCTTCTGGAGGTGTCTGAAACAGAAGTCTGGGAATTAATTTGGAAATTCTTCTAATTTTTTCCAACTCCTGATTCATTTGGAAGTTTCAGAGCAAATATAACTTGAAAATCCTGAAGATTTGTGGGATTTCCCCCCCCTTATGAGCTTGTTCTGTTTTCACAAAAAGGAAACTTGACAGAGGAGCACACAGTACTTAAAAGACAAGTAAGTTCCTTGCACAGGAAAAATTACTTTCTGTAACTTTTAATAGAGCTTTGAGGTTTTACCTAAAAGTGCATTAGAATATGTTTGATTCCAAAACTAGTAAATTCTTATAAGTTGTAAAATGTGTAGCAGTCGTGGTAGTTACGAACCACATTCACCTAGAGTATCTAGAAGAAAGTGCACCTGATTTTGACTCAGTATGAGCTTTTTTTTTTACCTTTCAGCATCACCGAGGAAATAGAATAAAATAATCTAAATAATAACAATAGCGTGCCTGATGAAATAAAAAAGATACAAACGGAATTTAAAACATAAAAATACTGTGCATCTCATACCAAGGGGGAAACACCAAGAAGAATAAAATATTCCAGAGAGACAAGACTCCCCCAGGGTCAAGAAATGAAAAGCACATCCAATAAAATAACCGGATTATAATTATTATTCTGTATTTTGGGGGGGTGTGGGGTGGGAAAGGGAATAAGAGGTGGGTGTTGTCACCATTTGGCTGCTCTCCTTGGTATTGACTGCTCCCTCCTTTGGGAATCATGGCTCACCCTGAAAGAAGAGGGTATGATAACCGGGAAATAGTGATGAAATACATTCATTATAAGCTGTCACAGAGAGGGTACGAGTGGGATGCCGGAGATCTGATGGCACCAGCCTCTCCAAGTCTTCCTCCTGTTGTTGCTTCTGCCCCTGCTGTTGGGATCTTCTCTACCCAGCCAAGACATACACCTCTGCCTGCTGAACCCCAGGATTTGGCCACTTCTGCTGCTGCTGCTAGAAACTCACCTTTGCCTCCTCCTCCTGCTGTTGCTGCTGCTGCTACTGCTGCTGCTGGACCTGCTGTCAGTCCAGTGCCACCTGTGGTCCACCTGACCCTCCGTCAAGCTGGAGATGATTTTTCTCGAAGGTACCGGAGAGACTTTGATGAAATGTCAGGTCAGCTGCACCTGACCCCTGTTACTGCTAGGGGACGCTTTGCCACAGTGGTGGAGGAGCTGTTCAGGGATGGGGTGAACTGGGGGCGGATCGTGGCCTTCTTTGAATTTGGTGGTGTTATGTGTGTGGAGAGCGTCAACCGGGAGATGTCGCCCCTGGTGGACAGCATTGCCCTGTGGATGACTGAGTACCTGAACCGGCATCTGCACAACTGGATCCAGGATAACGGAGGATGGGTAGGTGTCTGGGCTGCATGTCTTGTTCAGTGTGAGTGTGAGAGTCGGTATCGCGGGCTTGTCCATGGATGCTGTCCCTGCAGTGTGTGGTCAGTCCTCTGCCACAGATGATGGCAGCTAAACTATTCCAGGTGGGATCAAAAGTTTTCTCCACGTTTTTCTTTACTTTTCATCCACCCTGACCTTTCACACCCACTGGATGACCCCTTTCCATCAACATGGTTTCAAAGTATTGCTCCAAGTGGATCATTTGCCAATTTGTGGTGTCTTCTGTTAAGTTAATCTTGATGAAGGTTATGGGGCTCAGCCTATCATTTTGTGGGGATTAAAATTCACCGGAGAACCAGGGAATGCCTCTTTCAATTTCTATACCCTATACTGATTCACTGGTAAAGGTAAAACCTGAGGAGAGAAAATGTGAGCTGCCTTTTCCCCTGGAAAAAAACTCCAGGGTACATTTTAAAGCAGGAAGCTCACATTCCAGAAGTTCCATTGGCTCAAACCTGTAACCAACAGGACTGTGGGATATGTGTAATTTGTTACATGATTATGGGACTTGTCCATATCCAGGGAGATTGACATGTACAACAGTGTATTTAGGAAAGAACTTGAGGATATTAATGACTCACTTCTTGTGGTGAAATATTTTGCATTTTATTTGTATAACTGGTTAACCTAAGACTTTTTTTTAGAATTTTAGATTCTGTTCAGCATATAGCACCTGTACCTTTTGGTAAGCTATTCTGCTGGGCTTTTAAATTGACCATTACTCTGTAAAAGAAGGAATGTTATTGCTTAGTTATGAACCCTCATAGTCACTGATTGGCAGATGTAAAGCACCTGTGAAATGCTCTTCCTGGTAGGTTAAATAAATGCTTTGTCCATTTTTTCCAAATTGGCAGTCTAATCCAGGACTTGACCATTTCATTGAAACTTGAATAAGATTTAGAACTAAATTCCAACCTGGAATCTCAGGGCACACCTGAAGTGCAGAACTTTGTGTCCAGATTTCAGTTATGGTAGACAAAAGTTTCTTGTTCTAACTAAAGAATCTCATTCCATGTTTCTGGGAATGTAAAAGATTACCTTAGAAGATACCCTTTTTTTTTGTCCTTGGGAGAACTATTAATATTGCTCTATGAGACCTGATTACAGAAAAAGGCCTAGGGAGGACTGAAAGTGAAATGTTTTGCACATATCCACCCACAATGCACAGATGTATGAACATGCACATATAATTTATGCAAAGTATTTAATATTGTATTGTAAACTATGTGAATCATTTGTGTAAGGGGAGAGAAGGACCATAAAATGAAAATGGGACACATATGAATATAGACCTCTATATTTAAAAATGAAATTAACTAGATTTTCATAATTCAGCCCCACATAATAAAGCCATATGGGGCAAATTTATTCTTAGGCTAACTCCCATGTAGTTAGATCTGTGGTTTTTGGGAAGAATCATACAACATAGTTTGTATGTGTGTGTGTGCTTTTAAAAAAAGATATAAATTATGAAAACAAAAAGGTTATCATTGAAAGAATAGTTTCTTTGAACCATATTTTAATTAAACAGGTTATATCAAGAAGCTAGGTTTATTTTTTTCACAGCCAATGCAAAGAGTATTTATTGTTAGGACTTGTGGTCTCCAAAAGCATCATCTTATGACTAAAACCAAACTACTAATCATTGAGAATATACTGTCAAATGCTCCCTTCAAGTGGAAGAAAGCCCAGATGGCAACTGGCATCCATCAAATAATTTATTAATAAAATAAGTAAAAAGAACATATATTTAGGGATGGTTGCTAAATCATAACATTTATCTTTGCAGTTGAGCTATAGCATAGTCTATTTCCCCTCTCTGTGACCTTGAGCAAGTCTTTACCTCTTGGAACCTCAATTCCCTTTGCCGTAAAATGAGAACTTTGGCTCTAAGGTTCCTACCAGTTTCTGAATCCTATGAGAGTCAAATCATATGCTTGTGAATTTGTGTTTTTAATAAGGGCTCTTTTTCACTGGGGAGGAGGGGTGGGGAAGAAAGAGTGATCAGATTTTCACATATTTTCATGGTCCACAAGTGCTTAAGATTGACAGTGACTACACTTATGGTATCAAAACATACATACAGTGAAAAGCCCCAACATGGTGAAGGCAAGTTGTGACCAAACTTTGTTACCTAAAATAAAATCACAAATGGCTTAAAGCAGAAGGTTTGCTAGCTTTCAGAAGGAAATAGATTGGTGACTTCAAGGAAAACTAAAGGTTTTGCTGAAAAAAAAAATCACAATACATGGAAATGATAAGTTGTGGAAGTTGCTGAATAAAGATTGTGACATGGGATCCTTGTTTAAGAAATTAAAGTATTTCAAATATTAAGCAAGAATGGCCAATTGCAAAGTACAAACTCTCTCAACATCTCATTCTCTCTCCCTTCTCTCCCAGTAACATAACCCCTTATAGAAAATCTACTCAATAACCTTCTATTTTAGAAAACTTCCTCATTTACTGCTAGTCCAATATAGTCGAACCTTGCTTTGTCTTTCTGAAGATGTCATATAATATCTTATTCAGATTTAAGAACAAGCCACATAGCAGGCTACAACACAGTTTATTGTTTATTATTTCCAATTTGTTTGCATTATCACTTTGTATTTCTAGTTTAGTACTCTAATGGCACCTAAGAAGTAATTATTTGTCATTTGCTTGTCAGTTGCGTCACCTTGGACAAGTCACTTAACCTCCCTAGACCTCAGTTTTCCCATCTTTAAAATAAGGGACTTGGGATTATATACCCTCTGGGGGCTCTTCCATAAACCTATGAACTATAGATCATGGTAATATACAGTGTTAGAGTGATACTAACCTCTTTAAAAGCAGAACATAAGATTTTTCTAATCTGTAGTTTTCCCAGGATTTAATAAACCAGTTTCTAAACTGCTGTATCAGTAAGTTAGCTTAAACCAGTGGGATCTTGTTGCTTTAGACACAATGTAACTTTTTGACACCAAACAAACTTACTAAAGTAGTCTGAGCCTTGAGCACTTAACTAAAGAGAGAAATATATTACCTCTTTGGGAAATCATGGATTTGTCACAGAATGCCACATCTGCACTCCAAATCAAAGCTAAGGTAAAGACTCAGCTGAAGCCTGATATGTGCCTTATTCTTTAACCTGAATAAGGTGTTGTGTGACATCCTGAGAAAGGCAGAGCAAGGTTAGACTATGTTGGGTTAGCACTGAGTGAGGAAGTCTTCTAAAATAGGTTATTGGGAAGCTTTTCTATGAGGGGTTATGTTACTGGGCAAGAAGAGGGAGGGAATGAGATGTTGGGAGAGGTTGCACTTTGGAATTGGCCATTCTTGCTCTCTTGACAACCATCCCAAAACTTCAGGTGTCTGGATAAATTCCTGAATGCCCACTGGGGTAGCCTAATGCTGGGAAGAAGTAAATTAGAAGTAGAGAGAAAAAAAGAAGCCATTCTTAAGGTAGTTAGGCCTATCTAACCATCTGTGTTTCCCAGGGTACTAAGGCAATTTCCATGGGCATCAGCGGTCCATTTCAGGCAAGTTAACATTTCAGTTTTAAGTGTTAAAATTTCAAAGGAGTTGCCCCAGTGGTGGTCAGGTGGTTCGGCTCTTTTAATGACCCTGTTAACCATTATTTTATCATACTGCTAGAGTCTGATATTCTAAATGGCTACAGGGACTCTGGGACTCTACTTAGTGACAAAGGAGTTCTTACAAGTTAAGTGTTACTGATCTGGGCATCTGATGGTCAGTGCAAACTATTACATCTCTGCTACTGGGAAGAGAAGTAATGTTCAACCCAGTGCCTTGTGATAGTGTATGAGAGGATGGAGATCTTGCTATAAGGTTCTTATTGTTTCCATTCCATTTGCTTGCTGAGGTGGCAGTGTCTTTCTTTTTCAGAATCTCAAATTATCCTTGAAGAAAGCTTTTGCTAGGCCATGCTTTTGAGAGTGAGAATTTGGTTATCTGCAGCCCTTGCTAGTTCCAGTCAGATTTTTCACTTAGCAAGCAGTACTATAGCCAAGCTGAATGCAGCTCACAGCCACTGAGGCATCTGATTAACTGGATAGCCAAAGCATTCTCAAGCCAGTGTGCCAGATGATATGTGAAGGAACATCAATTTTCCAGCAGCTAAACATCAGCTGCTTAGAAGCAATTTTGGCATCAAAATGTTAGGATTAAAAATAGCCTGAAAAATATCTAGCTTTAAATAAAATAATGATGAACTTTCCTTGGGAAAGTACATTCTTTTAGCTGGCTAGGAATCACATGACACTCTTTAATAATTCATTGTGTAGATAAAAAATATTGCAGCTCCTACAATTTTTTGGATTGATGTATGAGAAAAACTTCTTTAGGCCTGGACCTTCATACAAGTTTATTGATTCTATTGTTAGTGAGTCCAATTACCCTTTAGTTTGGGTGCCTGTTTTGTTTATCATTGAGTTGTATCACTGAAAACATGTTTTCACTCAACCACCAGGTTTCTATTGTGCTTTCTAGAACCTGTTGCACTTTTTAGTAATTTTGGATTGAACTAATGCATTTCAGATTGTTTAAATGTCACTAGGCTACATAGCAACACGCAGGTAATAAAAAGCAATAGTTAAAAAAATACCCCCAAACTCCTACATTGTTTCAGATACCTCTTGAACTGTGAGCCCACTCACCAAGTAGGTGGGTGGGTGCTGCATATCCTTTCTTTTTTTTGCATATATTTTCGGTGGTTTCTCTCCATCACTGTCCTTCTAGGTTCACTTCTAAGTCCACCAATCATATTGTAGCAATAATGTAGCAACTGAAATTTATCAGAAGTGCATTTGTATTTTTTTTAAAAAACAACCCAACAACACTGTCTTTGTTGTGTACAACTAAAGTTTTTTTTTCTTTCTGCCAAAGATGTATTGCATTTGAAGTTCAAAGGTTATACTAAACCTTTTTAAGATAAACCTACTTTATTTACTTTATGTACAGTAGTTGTGACCTCCCAGTTCCTTAATCTTAGAGAAGTCATATTATTGATTTCAGATTTATTAGTTTAGTGACTGCTTTTGTGCTACTCTTCTCTTATACTGACTGAGATGAAGCTTGTGTTTTCATCTAAACAAAACTGATGATGATCATTAGGGGGTACTATTAATAATAGCTAGCGTTTCTACAACACTTTAAGGTTTGCAAAGAGCTTTACAAATATGACCACATTTTTTTTCTTTCAAAAATCCTGGGTGGTGAGTGTTAATTATTATCCCCATTTTACAGATATGGAAACTGAGGTAGACTTGCCCAGGGTCACACAGATTGTAGGTGCCTGAGCCAGAATTTGAACTCCCATCTTCCTGATTCCAGGTTTAGAGTTCCATCCATTACAATACGTACTGAAGACTCCAAGTAAGGAGAGAGCAGATTTTGATTAAGCAGAGATGAATTCTTATTTAATGTCCCTGACTGAACCTCAGAATAATCATTCCTGTGGTATCCACATACAAGGTTATTTTAATGTTTAAATAAGAGAATACTGTAAAACACTTTTGAAAAAGTGCCACATAAATGTCCACTTTACTCTTGGGAGGCAACAGGGTCTAAAGGCAAGAGTGGTGCATTTGGTGTCTGAGACCCTGAGTTCAAAACCACTTTGTACAATTTACCACTTCTATAGTAGTAGGAAAATCACCTCACCTCTGCAGCCTTTAGTTTCTTCATTTGTAAACTAAAAGGGCTGGCCACTAAGGTCTCTTATAATTCTGAGTATATGGGCTTATTATTACCCTAAGGAGAAAGAGAATACCCTTATTTTGAGAATTTTGGTGGTACCACCTGTTTTATTTTTGTATGACCCATACAAGGAATGAAAACTGACATTGCAAAAAATAGTTCTACTTTTCAGGAAAATAATATTCAGTCATACTAGGCCTATGCAAATACTACATGAATGCTCTGTCTCTGTTTTCATTTAACATTACTAGGGACTTTGAATGTCATGGACAATCTGGTTTTATTTGTCAGTTTAAAGAATGAGAAGCTTAAGAATTTTGTAAGCATATCCAAGTCACTAGGGACATATGCTGAATAAATAAAAATCACTTACTATATTCTGGTAGAAAGAACTCAATAATACTTGGACTACTTACCTGCAGGAGTGTTGTGAGAAAAGTACCTCATACACCTTAAAACAACAAACAACAGCTATTGAAACAACGTGTGTGTGTGTGTGTGTGTGTGTGTGTGTTCTCAGTTTAAGCACTTTTATGCCCTGCATATGCAGGGCAAGTGCAGAATTGGGATCATTTTCTACATCAGTGGTGTCAAACAAATAGAAACAGGGTCCTCTAACCAGATATAAGGATCCCTGGGCACATATTGTTTTAGAAAACTATATATTAACATCATCTATGTTCTATTGTACTTTTGTTTATTTTGTTAAATATTTCCCAGTTTACATTTTAATCAAATTCTGGCTGCACTGGGGAGTGTTACAAACCTTCCCCCATCAATTGTATTTGACTCTGTTCTATTTTATTCAAGTCCCTTCCTCAAAAAGAAGAAAGACCATTTTATCTTTTATGTGATGTTTTAGGCAATTTTTTTAATACCCCAAACCACCAGAGAATTTCTTTAAGTTCTCCACTTGCATGTTGAGACATACTTACCTAATATTTCAATGGTTTATAAATTTAGAGCTCGAGGGCAAAGTAGAAGAGTCTTAAATCTAATCCCCTCATTTTACAGATGAGGAAACTGAAGGACAGAAATTAAGTGTCTTGCCCTGGGTTGGGTAGCCAATAAATGCTTGAGGGTAGGATTGGAACCTAGTTCTTCTTCACTCTAGTCCAGTGCCCTATAGCACATGGTTTTCCAACTGGATCAGGGATCTCAATGATGTGTATATATCCTCTAATGATTTATTTTGCAGCTCATGCAGTGCCACATTGGTCAGTGGCCTCCTCTAAGTTAGTCACTCAATGTGCTGGAAAAGGAGGAATCTTCCTTGAGTTAGTCAAAATAAACCTTTAAGGAAGGAATTTTCATGTGGGGCTTCACCATGCTTACAGCACCAGCATCCACCTACCACCTACCTCCTTTTTAAAAGGAGACCAAATTTAATTTTGGGGTAGCTAGGTGGTGTAGTAGATAGAGTGCCAGCTCTGGAGTCAGGAGGAACTAAATTCAAATCCAGCCTCAGACACTTACTAGCTGTATGACCCTGGGCAAGTCACTGAACCTGGTTTGCCTCAGTTCCTCATCCGTAAAATGAGCTGGAGGAGTTAAACCTCCAATATTTCTGCCAAAAAACAAACAGACAAAACCCCACCAAATGCGGTCATGAAAACTCAGACACAACTGAAATGACTGAACAACAAGAGCAACGATTTAATTTTCACACTAAAATATGTTAGTATTTCAAAACACCTGTGATTTCATTAGGATGGAGACTCCTTCCATGAATCCGTATCACAATCCATCCCTTTCTTAGGAGAGAGATTCCTCAACTATTATGGTGGTCAAGATCTATAGCCTAGTAACCTCCCTCCTGGTGATGAATCTCTCACCACTTAGCTAGCCTGGTCCCGGCCCCCCCCCCCTCCCCCCCGCCCCCCCCATGACAATTATTGCCCAGGTCAGAACTTAGGATCCTTTCAGCTTTATGCTACCTGCTAGAGCCTGCCCTTTGCTGGCATGATGTTTGAGGGTCACCTCCCCACCAAGACAAGGCACTTGGAGGAAGTCTTTTATGGAGACTGCTGAGTTTCATTTGTGGAATAAATCATTTGGATTGTGGTTTCAGCTGAACATTCTTTTTGGTTTCCAACCCAGACTGAAAACAATAATGACAACAAAATCCTTGCTGTGGGGCATCCCCAAAGGCGACCTATGCTGAAATTCTGGCCCTGGCGGTATCAATTTTTATGTAACATATTTTGTCTCAAAGTGTCTCAAGAGTTCTCTGCCTCCTTGTCTGGCCAATGGTTCTTCAGAACCTTTCATTTGGGGCAATAGTATTATCTCAGCTTGTTTTGTTTTGTTTTTTTGCGGGGCAATGAGGGTTAAGTGACTTGTCCAGAGTCACACAGCTAATAAGTGTCAAGTGTCTGAGGCCGGATTTGAACTCAGGTTTTCCTGAATCCAAAGCCGATGCTTTATCCACTGCACCACCTAGCTACCCCTCTCTCAGCTGTTTTAAGGGCTATTCTGTTCAGTTTCTCTCTCTCTCTCTCTCTCTCTCTCTCTCTCTCTCTCTCTCTCTCTCTCTCTCTCTCTTTCTGTCTCTGTCTCTGTCTGTCTGTCTCTCTCTGTTTCTCTTTCTCTCTCTCTGTCTCTCTTTCTCTGTCTCTCTTTGTCTCTGTCTCTCTCTGTGTCTCTGTGTCTCTCTCTCTGTGTCTCTCTCTGTCTCTGTCTCTCTCTCTGTATTTTGGTGCCTTCCTACTCTTTGTCATCTGTAGACCAAGTAGACTTTGGAGGTTTTTGAGAATGTGTACCAGTTACTTCCTTCCTAGCTTTTCTCTTTTCTTTTTTCTTCTCCTTAGTCCATGGTTAAAAGGTAGTGCTCTCATACCTTCTCTTTTGCATCTAGGCTTGTTGCCACCAGTCCAACACAAGACATCTTACTTTTAGGTAGCACAATGGCAATATCAGTCTACTCTAAATAGATTTTTTTTCAAGGACATCTTTGCTTCCACATCCCATCTCAGTCCTGCTGCTACCACTGGAAGGGTCTTTTACTTCTTCTATGTCTATGAATGCACAGAATATGAGTATCTTAATACAAGTTGACTTCACTCCAGAACCCTGCCTACTGTATCAAGCTGGTAGTCATTGTGCTTAAAAAATATACTGGAACTTGTTGCAAAATAGGATTTTTCACATAACTTTTGGAATAGATCTCTAATAAACAGTCATGATGATGAAGATGATTTTTATAGCATGTTTCTTATACAGCCAGCATTTTGGTGATCTTTTCCTCTTAAAACAATCCTCACAGTGTAGAACTAGTTTCTGTAGCTGGTAAGACAATTGTATGGTCAAGGATTTTATATGGAAGAAAAAAAGAATTGGGGTTTTTATTGTTACTAATTATGTATATCTAATTTTGCTTAAGCTTAAAGCTATTTTTTAAAAAGGATTTTACTCAGGTGGCTGTTCACTTGTGCATTAGGCTTGAATTGAAAGGAAGAACAATGTAGATATCTTTAAAAATACTGTAACAGTTAATTTAATATGTATAATAAGAGAACTGAAAAGGAAGGGGACTTCCCTTTGTTAAATATTTGCCCAACTAACACTATTTATGTCCAAAAAGACTTAATAAAGTACACCCTCAAGTATCTAGGACATTCTATTAATTTTGTTACTGAAATGCAAACAAAGGTCTGAAGAGAATGATTAGAACAGTATGAAGAATTGTCTGTTTCATATAATAATGTGTTTATACACCAGAAAAATGTTGATGACAGGTTTTGGTCACAACAGGGTTTCTTCTTTTAACAACAAGAACAAAAAAGATGGGGCATTTCTAGGCTATGGTACTGTTATGCTTATCAGAAGCTAGCCTCCTAAAATGTAATTTGTAAGATTCACTGTTTCTTAGATTTTATTGGGTTTTATTCAATAAAAACCCTTTCTTTAACTTTCTTGCACATGTAGTCATCTATTAAATTTTCAAAGGGGAACATTTCTCCTTTTACATTAAAAAAGACTTTATAAATTTAAATATTTTTATGAAACCTTTTGATAATGATCCATCTACCCAACCCAATCCCTTAACTTACATGGTTTCTTTCATTTGCTGTGTACCTGGGCTAACAAAGAGATAAATTTCTTTGTCCTAGAACAGGACTTCTTAAACCTTTCCCCCTCATGACCCCCTTTTGCCCAAGAGTTTTTTACATGATCCCGGGTATATAGATATATAAAATTGGTATACATAACCTTTTACTGTTGCCAAATTTTTCTTGATCTCCACATTCAGTTACTTGATCCCATATGGACCCCACAATTTAAGAAGCTTTGTCCTAGGGTACTAATGGTTGCCCCATTTGAATTGTCACATATACTTTTGGGTCCATTTCTACCTTCAGCCTGTCACTTGGCTTCAATATATGTTCTAGAAGTAGTTCCTATAACCAACCTGTCAATGCCTAATCAATCAATTAACAAATGAGCATTTCATTGTCTAATATATGAAAAGCACCACATTAGACCCTGGATATATAAAGGCAAAAGTGTAGCAGACTCCTTCAGAGAGCTCATATTCTATTGTGCGGTTAGCATTACACATACATCTCTGTACAGTATATAAGTGGAATAAATGAAGAATAGGATTTAGTTGAAGAAGGCAGCAATAGAGAGGCAATGACCTTTGAATTCAGAAGTTCCAGGGTTCAGGTCCTGCCTCTGGCACATTATAGCTCTGTGACTCTGGGCAAATCGACTCTCAGGTTTTGTTTGTTCTTTTCCTTCAGTCAAGTCCGATTGTGACCCCATTTAGGGTTTTCTTGGCAAAGATACTAGAGTGGTTTCCTTCTCCAGCTCATTTTATAGATGAGAAAACTGAGACAAACAGGGTGAAGTGACTTGCCCAGGGTCACATAGCTAGTAAGTGTCTGAGGCTAGATTTGAACTCATGAAGATGAGTCTTTCTGGTATAAAACTCAGTGCTCTGTCCACTTTGCCACTTAGCTGTCCTCTTGGTACTCTAGTCTCGGCAACTCTAAGAGTATAAAGTGCAGTGATAAAGTACCTTCATTGGTAGAGAGACTGTCCTCATGTGGGAGTGGCTGCTGCCAGTGAAGTCACAGGTCTTGTCTCTACTGTAATACAAAATCTTTTTAAGGGTAATGGTCTTTCCTCAGGTAAGCAGATATTGAATTTTAAAATCTGAATACATAAATGTAGCTAAAATAACCTGTTATAAATGCTGATCCTCTTGGAAAAGTGCTCTTGAACCTGTTGGACTGTGATACACACTTGTACACTCGTGTGGAAATGGGAGCAATGTTACAGGTGTTACCTATGTTATTTTCTTGAATGATCTGTTCTTTGTTTCCATGAGGAAGTTACTATGGAATTTGCCTGTATCTCACACATCATCTGGCACTTTGCATTTGCAGCATGTGCCTTAATGGTTGGAGGTGGGGGGGTGGGGATAAGGGGGAAGCGCTTTATTTGGAAAAATCTGTGTTTCCATTTATGTCTCTTCTTCAGCCTCAGAATTCCAGTGATAGAACCATGTTCCATCTCTAGTTAATAATCAGCTCATGAAACTCTCTGGGGCTTTAATGTAATGAGTCAGAAGCTTATGACTGAGCTTTACTCGGCTCTTTATTATGTCTCTTGAAAACAATAAGAAACCACAGTGTCAAGTAGAACTTTAATTTTTCAAGGAAGATTTTTCCATTGAGACCAATTCATCTTTCTTTTTTTATGGAGCCCTAATCACTACATTTCTCTAACTGTATGTTTGTTAAAAAGCTGTGACAGAGATTGAAGAATCCACAAATACTTTATGAGATTAACTGCCTAGAGCAGAAACCAAAAATGTGAGTATTAAAGGTTATCTTTTCTTGTCTTCTTCTGTCTGTGATCTGCTGGCCTAAGATATTTTTCTATTCTGTGTCAGAATAAGAAAAATTATATGTTAATTCCTAATTTAAAATGTGGACAAATATACCATATAACTACTTGTGTACCTACATTAATTCAACATTCAGCAAGCATTTATTCAGTATATATGTATATGTCCACATATACAGATACATCTGTATGTATGCATGTATATATATATATATGTCAATTTTCATATATACACAGAAAAGAAAGTATGAAATGTATGTAAGATAGCTGCAGACTCATTTCTGGATGGGTCTTGAAGGAAGGTAGCTATTCCATGAGGCAGACCATGGCTTCCAGGCATGGACTCTCTTGTGTGTAAAGACATGGAATGCCAATGTGTAGGAAACAGCAAGTGGCTAGAACATAGCATGCAGGAAGAAAAATAATATGCAATATCTGGAAAGGTTGGCTGGAGCCAGTTTGTGAAGGATTTTAAAAGTTAATCAGAGGAGATTATAGTTAATCTTTGAGATGATGGGGAACCACTAGATCTCCTTGAGCAGAAAAATGACCTGGTCAGAACTTTGATTTAGGAATATCAATTTGGCTGCTATGGGGAGAATGGGTCAGACAAGAGAAAGACTTGATGTGGTGAGGCCAATTAGGAGGCCATTGCAATAGTTTAGGGCAAGAGGTGATGAGGACCTGAACAATGGTAGTGGCCACATGTGTGGAGAGGAGGGTATGGGTATGACAGTTATTATGCAGGAAGCAACAAAATTTGGCAACTGTTTGGGTGAAAGAAAAGATAGTTGAAGATGATTATGTTGTAAACTTGGATGACTAGAAGTCTGGTGATGTTCTGAACAGAAAAAGGGACATTAGGAAGAGGGCAGGATTCATGGGAAAAGATAACAAGTCATGTTCAGGATATGGTGAATTTAAGATGACTATAGAATTTGCAGCTAGAGATATCCAGTAGTAGTTGGCGATGTGGAGCTAGAGTTCAGGAAAGGTTATCTAGATCTAAGAGTTATATCCTTTGAAATGATAGTTGGACCAGATAGGAGTTGGTTCTTATCATCAAGAAAAAAAAGTATACAATACTGCTGTATATGCATAATATTACTCCTAAAACCCTTTGGTGGATTTCTCTGAATTATGTCCAAATTATTCATTGTACCTTCAAGATACTATTTATCCCAACAATTTACTATCTGTCTGCCTATTATATTAAATGAGATAAGATGATTTTTTCCCCGTGTCTCCTCTGAGGGCCCTCTCTTTCTGGTTCTTCACTAACCAAAGTGACTCTTGCTTGAAACTTTGTTCTTTATTTGCTCCACCAATTTCTTGCTTATTTTAAATTCAATTGAATTAGACTAAAGTAACTTGAGACTTAAATCTCATAACAACTTACAGAATCCTGCCATAACCTTTATTGTATAGGTGAAGGTTTCAGCTAGTGTTCAGTAAAGATTAATACCCACTAATGGTATTAAAAGTCCACTACTTTTCAGTGGAAATTCAAACAGTCTATAGCATCCACTTGAAATATGATCACTGTTGATTTTAAGATTTTATCTTTTGTATTTGACTTGGCAAATGAAATTGTACACATCTCCAGAGGAAGATTGTCTTATATTTTAATTTACATTAAGTATTGAACTAAGCATTCAGGCTAATCTTGGATATTTTTCCTTTGTTGAGAATTACCAAATATATACATATGTGTATATAAAATATGAAAAACCCTATAATTTATTAAACATATAGTTTATTTAATTAAATTGAATAATCTAGAATAGATACAGCTGTTTTGTTTCTGCTTTATGTCCCAAACCTAATTTAGATTTTAATGTTCTCAAGGGTAAGATTTTCTTTTCCATATATTGTGAATTTTTACTTTTAATCCAAATTGAATGATTAATTCATTTTTTCATTCAATGAATATTTATTGAGTGCCTTCTCATGTGAAAGATACTATATAAGGTAAGGTAGAAAAAACAAGAAAGAAAGTTGAATTGAATTGCAGGCATTGTCTCTGCTCTCACAGTTTGCAATCTAGTAGGATTTATTGATTACAATGATGGTGATTAAGGAATTATATTTAATTCAGTTCCACAAAGAAGTCAAAGGCCTGTCTATAGATTAGTCATTTGCTTCATTTTATATATCATGAATTAATTCTTCAAGGAGAGCATCAGAAGTCACCAGATGTGGAAAGCAACAAGACCCATCACACACAAAAAATGAAATTGACTATATTATGAGACAGGAAACAACTGGTTACGGATATGGAGTAATTTCAGAATCAGCACTCTCTGTAGTCAGATCATCACCTAGTTAGAACAAAGGTCAAAATCAATATCAAATGAGAGAGGGATTCCTCATAGATGCTGAAATTGTCTAGGTATTCTTTTTTGGTAGAGAGCATTGTGCTGATTGTATCAATTGATAATCAATGAGCATTTATTACGTACCTACTATATACCAGGTACTGGAGACACAATGATAAAAATAAAAAAACAGCCCCAGCCTTCATGGAGTTTTAATCATGTGAGGGGAGAAACCCCAGAATGAATACTTAAGAATATTATAGGTATGTTCTCCTCAATTATATCAGATCCATGGCTTCTCAAAAGAGATCTGCTTATCAATCTGTAGGGGAAAAAGCAAATGGATTAAGAATGTATATTACCTGGTTTTCTAGATAGCCCAATGACTTAGTCCATCAGTACATCTTAAACAGGCACTGCAGAATCAAAAAAGCCCCAGAATTGAGTCAGAGAAGGAAAGAAGGATGGATAACATTTGGGAAATTGTGTAGTACTTTCAATGATTGCAAGTTGCTTTATAATGCCAAAGTCCACTTTTTCATTATCAGCATTCTCTCAGAGATGATGTATAGTTGTGAATCATAGAATGACGTGATCTCTGAAGAATAAAAATTATAGGTGACCTGAAGGCATTGGAGATACATTGAGGGTGGCAGTAAATTGCAACATTTTAGCAGTGATGACTTGTGCATAAGAAGTGGCATAAAAGACACTATCCAGGAAATGTATGATTGGGGAAAAAAGAGATGGGACAGTCATGTAGCAAGAGCAAGGGAGAACAGACTGATGTATGGCTATCCTGAGTGTTGCTCTGGTTCCCATTCACTCCCTCCAGTTGTTTGGATGTACCTTTTATAGAGCATGTATGGAACAACACCAATGATATTTGCACAGGACGAGAAAGCATGGATGGGTTGTGATTCACATGGTGGAAGAAGTTCCCAAATCAATGAGATCCTGAATCTATTGTGATTTCAGATTCAGTTGATAATGTGTAAGGAATTATCATGTAAGCAATTATTACGTAAGCAATGTAAGCAATCTTTTTAGTTTTTCCTGATGACCAGTTGTCTTATGGGTACTTGAAGCTCATTGTATCCAAAAGTGAACTAATCATCCCTTCCCTCAAAGCCTTGCTCTTCCTCGTGTCTTTTGGCAGCACCATCATGCAGGTAAGCAACCTTATAGTCAATCTTTTTACTATGACTTTTCCCTTATCCCTTGCATTCAGTAAGCCATCAAATCCTGCCAAGTCTCTTTCTGTAACATCTCTTGCCTCTGTCCCCATCTTAATATTTCCACTGCCACTATCCCAATTCAGTTCTCTTTACCTGCTAACTTGTCTCCTCCTTCCCATCTTTCTAATGCCCAACCCTGATCACATCACCCCGCTGTTTAAAAATATTCGATGAATTCCTAATTTCACCGTGCAAAATCAAAGTACTTACCTTGACTTTCAAGACATTCTGTAATCGTCTCCAACCTACCTTTTCAGCCTTATATCATACTTTGCCTCATCTTACTATGATATTTTCAGCCAAGATAATATATTCATCTGGTACTTTCCTGCCCCTGAACCTATGATCACAATGTTCCCTACATCTGGAATGCTGTCTTCTGCATGGCCCAGTTTGGCCTGTTGAAATTCTATTGGTTTTTCAAGGCTCACTTAACTGCTACCTATTCCAAGAACTCCTCCCTCAAGTTGGAAGTAATCTTTCCCTCCTCTGAACTCTAATAACATATTTTTTACAATTCTATGAACCTAACATTCTGGTTTGTATCATTATTACTTTTATACATATTTTATCTCTCCATAGAGATTCCAAACTCTTTGATGTTTGATATTAGGGATTTTACCTTGTATCTTCCCAGTGTTCAGCATATCTTGAGCATAATGTCTTTAAATAGCTGCTTCCTGAATGTATGAGAGAACGCATAGTATGGCAGGTTAACTTTACTCTAATTACTAAGTATTTTTTCTTTTTTAATATTTTATTTTTATGATGAAAAACAACCACCAACATTTCGATATACAAAGATTAAAAAAGAGAATTATATATGAAACCATAAACTTGTGGGGTTTGCTTTTAAGAAGAGTATACATTAAATTAAATGCATTAGTAACAAAATTTATTTCTTTCCCCTTCTAGATTCCTTTTCCTTTTATTCTTTTGTGTTTTAAAATTTTTTTTGTGGATAATCTAGCCTTTTTTGGGGGGGGTGGGGCAATGTGGGTTAAGTGACTTGCCCAGGCTCACACAGCCAGTAAGTGTCAAGTGTCTGAGCTCACATTTGAACTCAGGTCCTCCTGAATCCAGGGCTGGTGCTTTATCCACTGTGCCACCTAGCCGCCCCTATTCTTTGTGTTTTAAAAATGTTGTATTATTATGCTTTTAGTGATTACTTATTATATTTCATTATTTATTTTAAAATATTTACTCCTTCCCTCTTCTCCCATTTTTCTTTCTCATTCTCTCTTTCTTTTTCTTTCTTCCCTCCTTTCCTTCTTTTTCTTTCTTTCTTCATCCCTGCCTTTTTTCATCCTTCCTTTCTCATTATCTTTCCCCTTAATCTCACCTTTTTATTGTTTCACTACTTCTGTTTTGAATCCTTAGAGTTAACTTCCCTCCCTTTTTTTCTTTATATTCAATTAGGCACCAATTTCTATAGCATCTATCTTTTCCATCCCTCTATTCCTACTGCCACCACCCTCATTACTTTATTAGAGGACCTTAACACCACCCCAACCCTCCTGAATGATCTTCTTGCAAATAGGCTCTTCTTATCTAACCTGTCTTTCAGACAATTGCCAGAATAATCTTCCTTAGGCATTGAACAGGTCATGTCTCTTTTTAGAAATCTTTAGTGGTTCTCTTGACTATTTAACAAAGTTCAAGCTATTCTGCTACACATTTAAGGCCTTGAACAATCTGGTCCCACCCAGCTTTTCCAGTTTTATATTACTCTCTTCCATGAACTCTGTGCTTCATCCTCACTGGATTACTTTTAAAACCCTGAAAATGTCCTATAGTCCCATTGTTCATACCTTTGCACACACTGGTCCTTATGCTTAGAGTGTGGCCTCCCTTCTATTTGCCTGCTGATTTCTTTGGTTGTTGTTCAGTTGTTTCAGTTGTGTCTGACTCTTCATGACTCCATTTGGGGTTTTCTTGGCAAATACACAGGAGTGTTTTGCCATTTCCTTCTCCTGCTCATTTTACAGATGAAGAAACTGAGACAAACAAGGTTAAGTGAGTTGTCCAGGCTCACACAGCTAGTAAGTGTCTGAGGCAAGTTTTGAACTCAGGAAGATTGATCTTCCTTACTCCAAGACAGGCACTATTCACGGTGCCACTTAGCTGCATAACTATTGTTCAGTCCTGCCTGACTCTCCATGACTCTGGACCATAGGCACATTAATGCTGTCCATGGGGTTTTCTTGGCAAAGATATTGGAGTGACTTATTATTTCTTTTTCTAGTAGATTAAAGAAAACCGAAGTTAAGTGACTTGCCCAGGGTCACACAGATAGTAAATGTCTGAGGCCGGATTTGAACTCTGGTCTTCATGATTTCCAGCCTAGAGTGCTATCTACTGTGCTACCTAGCTGCCTCCTACTCATCCTTTAAAGCAGAGCTCAAATGCCACCTCTTCCATGGGACTTTCCCTGATTTCCCCTTGTCAGCCACAATTTTCCCTTTGGGAATTTATTTATTTTATTCCTGTCTAATGCATTTATCATCACCTATACTGTATTATCCTTATTTATGTATGCATGCTAGCTCCCTAATAGACTGTAAACTCCCTGGAAGCATGAGGTCTTATTCAATCTAAATTTCATATCTCTTTTAGTCCCTCAACTAGTGGTCTGTCCACAATATTCTCTCTATAAGTATTTGTCAAATGAATCCTTTTTGTAACCCACATGTAAAGGAAACATAAATCCAAAGTCACAGGGACAAAAATTTCCCTTACCACTACCCTCATAAAGATGAGCAGTTAAATCAAGCATGAACTTTGGAAGTCAGTAGGCACTCATTGCTCAATCAGATCCCAGAAATGAGAGATTAAGCCTGAAAGTTTAAAGAGGAATTTTGTTGGCCACAGAGTATCACAAATTGTGAAAACCAAGAGAGCATTATGGGTGAAATTCATTGTGCTTATAGGTACTTGCCACTGACCTTAAGCTGCTACATAAGTTCAGATCCCCGAAATAGCACTGTTTGAAGAAATGGTGGAAATCTCATTTGAAGAAATTTCATCTACCTGAAAAAAAGCCAAGCTTGTGATTGCTTGTCACTTATCATCTGTCAGGAGATGATTATGTGATTTCTTTGCCAGTAGTGCATCTTGACTGTCTTTCTCCAGGGGCTCTCTTAAAAGGGAGATGTGTAGCTCACAGTTTTCCTTGTGGAGAAAAAATGTGCACATGCAAACACACTTTTTCAGTGGTCATCGAGTGCTTGTCTCTGCGAGTGAATTCAGAAACTTCAGAACTTGAAGATAAGTAGCCCTGCTTTCTTAGTATCTGCTCCCTCTATTGATGCCAGATTCCACTTTAATGAACACATTCAGTGACAGCAGCATCCTTGAGCTTGTCCCTGTGCGTGAGAAAATGAGCTTCTCTGTTTTCTAACAGCTCACCACTCAGAAATAAATGACAGGCAGTGAACAAGTTTTCATTCAAAGTAGTTGTCATTTCTGTGAATGATACTTGGAGGCCATAGTTAAGGGTTATTCGTTTTCCTTTTTGTACTTGGCTTGTGTGTGAAAATGACAGGTTGTCATGACAAAGTGTTAGGTAACCATCAGGCTTCGTCTTGTTAATGTGAGTGTTTGGAGCATTCTTCATTTGGTTCGTTTAAAAATTAACTAATGAAATGATTGAATGTCAACTAACATTTGGAAACGCTTTCTGTCAAGTTCTGGTTGAATAAGCTGGATGCTTTAATACTTTCAAAACTAGGAGAGGAAGGAACATTTGAAAGAAGCATTAAGGTCCTTGGGTGGTACTTCAAACTTGTCCCTGTTCTGCTTTGTATCCTAGTCAAAGTAGGACACTCCTAATTGAATAGCCCACTTGCCCCTGTTCCTTTTCCCATGATGTGTTGCTTTCTGACACCATATCATGACATGGTATGATAGAGGTGTATTAAGAAATGTTGAAGTCTCTTCTAATAGACTGGCTTTTTGTGATGGAGTTTTTGGGTTTTTAGTTTTCAGTAACAAACCTTAAAAGTCTATGGTTTCAGTTTTGATCAGGTAAAAATCTGAGGAATTTATTATTTCATTAAAAGTGCCATCATGAAAGTGTGGGGGGGGTGCCACAACGGAGATAGTGTTAGCACAGGATCTGGCACATAGTAGGTACTTATTAAATGCTTGTTTTCTGGCTGACTTCTTTATGACTTGTTGCCCACTGTACTTTCCCCTACACCATACTGCCTGCCTGGGCATATTTTAGCGACGATGATAATGTTCTTTAACACAATAAAAAGTTACTTCAAAAGTTACTGTGTTTATATATGGGGAATATATTTAATTTTGAAAAGTAGGACACATTAATAACATCCTCTAATATTTCATGTCACGGATCTCTTCAAGATAATTAAAATAGGCCCAGTCTTGTCTTTCATGTTATTTTTCATCCCTAGAATCAGCTTTTATGTTTTGTCATGTTCTTAGCATGAAAGAATTTAACTGCTTGGTGCTTTACACATGCACACACTCACAGACCTCTTGAGGGAGTGTTTGCAAAGTGTTGTTTGGGGCTTGACCATATGATTCTTATTAAAGAAAATGGGAATGATGTGTCTAAAGCCTCTAAAAGGGCTTTGAAAACACAAGCCCCACAAACAAGGGAGTAGAGGGGGCTTAGAAAAACAGGCCATTTTTGTTAGTTTATGATAACTAAAATAGCTCTTCGTTTTGTATTTTATTTTTAATTTTAACTCTCTTTTAAAAAATGTACTGCCTAGGGGCTCTTAATGTTTTCTTATTCGCATATTGTACAAGAAAATGATGATTCCAAGACACCATCGGTATTAATGATTGCAATTGAACAAATGAAGATTTGTTGGTACAACCTTTAGGGCGTGGTTCCTAGAGTCATATGGAAATTTGCAAAAATGGATGTTTAATTTTGATCTTTTCCCATAGTTGAAAAACTCCGCCCCCATCATACTCTGACTTGCTTTACTTCTGACATTATCAACATGTAACATTTTAAAATTGTTTTGATTCAACTCAATTTAGCAAGCGTTCAATAAGCACTTGCTGTGTGTAAGGCACTGAACTAGGTGGTAGGGAGAAAAAGACAAAACTGAACAGGCCTTGCTCTCAAGGAGCTTAGATTCTATTAGGGGTTTGAATGGGACATTTACTCATAAGAAAATACCTGTATAAGGGGCAGCTAGATGGCGCGGTGGATAGAGCACCGGCCCCGGAGTCAGGAGTACCTGAGTTCAAATCCAGCCTCAGACACTTAACACGTACTAGCTGTGTGACCCTGGGCAAGTCACTTAACCGCAATTGCCTCACTAAAAAAAAAAAAAAAAGACAATACCAGTATATATAAAGTCATTTCAAGGGAAAACACCAGTGACATAGTGGAGTGGGGAGTGGAATGTGCAGGGAGATAGGAAAGATCTCATTTATGAGAGGTGCCTCTTGACCTATGTGCATTGAAGGAACCTAGAGATCCTAGGAGGCAGATAGAATGAATTACAGACCTGGGCAACTACCTGTGGAATACAATATATAGTCAGGAAAAGTGAAGGCCAGTTTGACTGGAATGTTGAAAAGGGAAGACTATTAAATAAGATGGGAAAAGCAGATGGCAATCAGATTATACAGCCATTCTAAATGGCAGCCTTCATATTTAATCTGAGGCAATAGGGAGCCACTGAAGATTTTTCAAGGAGAGGGACACCATCAGAACAGTGTTTTAGGAATATCATCGACTCTGCCACTGGGTGGAGGATAGAATGGAAAGGGAGAGCTTAGAGGCAGGAAAAGACAGGGAGCTAATGGAGCAACTAAAGTAAGAGGTAATAAAACAGCAGAACTAGGGTAAGATGAGGCTTTGTGAATAGAGAAAAGGAGGCCAATGTGAAAGATGTGGGGGAGAATCCACAAGACTTGGCGATTGATTACATATGAAGGATTAAGAAAAAGATTCAGGAATGATTCCAAGTTTGCAAAACTGTATACACCTGGAAGCATAGTGGTACCCTCAAAAGAAACAGGGAAATCTGGAGGAGGGAAGATTATTAGGGAAAAAGAATGAGTTCTATTTTAGACCTGAGTAGAATTTGATAGACCTATGATACCTATAGGTGGAGATGTCCAGCTGATAGTTGGGGACGAATGTATAGATTTGAGAGTCATCTGCATAGTTATTTATTGCATCAGACACAATGAAGAATATAGAATTAAAGGTGGGATTTTGATTTTCTTTGCTAAATTATTTGGTCTATTCTCCTCCCCATCCCCTTCTTTTCCAGTTCTCTGAATTTCATTTCTTACAAATAGTGGTAGTTTGTTTCATCAAAGGTCAGTAGTTGATATGGCTTTCATTTACTTGAGTGAAGAATTAATTGGGACAGCTAGATGGTGAAGTGGATAAAGCATTGGCCCTGGATTCAGGAGGACCTGAGTTCAAATGTGGCCTCAGACACTTGACACTTACTAGCTGTGTGACCCTGGGCAAGTCACTTAACCCTCATTTACCCTGCCCCCCCCCAAAGAATCAATTGGTATTTTCTGCAATTAAAAGGAGGAATACATCAAGAAGATACTTTACCAGAGAATTTTAAAACTATAAGCACAGAACTGGTAAAGACAATATTTATTTAATCCATGTGCATTTTCTGTCTCTCCTGTGTTTGTTTAGGAAACAAACTCATTTTTAGGTTTCTTGGTTTTATTAGGAATCTTTCTCAGAACACTGAAGACTGCCTTTAATTTTTTTTAAGTCCTTGGTTATATTTTTTTGATTGTTGTATGCTGCCTTTTTCATCTTTGGCCTCAAGATTTTATGTGACTAAGATCTTTGGAAATATTTATTAGCTTCTAGATTGATGTTATAGCATGTATACTCTGGCTCACTATTCCAGAGTTAGGCTGCTATACCTGTCCCTTGAGGTTCTATTTTTGGGATATCTTTTTTTCTACTGCCATTCACCTAAGCCCCTACCGGCTGCATTATTCACCTTCACCCCTCACTTCTTAGGGACCTATGATTTGCTCCCCAGTTTAATTTAACAACTTAGTATGAGTTAATTTTTACAAAGAGATATTCACTTTAAAACTATACTAAGAACAAATATATAAACATTTTCTCTCAATACCTCAGGGACAAGATCTCTCCTGTACCTCCTTGGTCTTTTTTGGGGGGCGCGCCAGGGAAGGATAGGCTTAATTTAGCTCAGTTCTTACATAGCACTGGTCCCACCAAGTTCATGTCCAGAAGTGGCATGACTGCCAGATGTATACTCATTTAAACTCCTACTGGCCTGGGTCCAGAAGGTCATTCTTGCTCTTCATGGTACCATAAGTCAAGTAAGCTGATGGGGTCAGTGCATTTGCTTTATCCAGATTATACTTATATCTAGAAGAAAAAAACTCCCAAATTTGAAGCTCTCATACAATTAGAAATATTTAAGTCACTTAATAAAATTCACCATTGCATTTCTATGGAAGAAAAAAATGTCCAAGACATTTGAAATTCAGAAAAGATGACTGTCCAAATATTGTGTGTTTAATATTGGCTGTGTTTTGCTTTTGTAGTAAAAATGTGGAAAAGTCTTCAGCTGCACCTTTATTGCTCCTTTCCCCATTCCCCTGGTCTCATTTTAAACTTGATCTTTGTGTTCTTTCTGTAGTCCATAGGTGAAATGACATATCATTCCATTTTACAATATAACAGATCTGTTTTTATATTTAGCTATAAATTTCATAATTCTTGTAAACAAGCCCACCTACAACATCCACTCTGTATCAAGGGACAGAGTTGTTTCCATCTCTCTTGGTTTAATTTGGATGCATTTGGCATAGAACAGCACATTATTTCCACAATAACAGTTGAACAGGATGCCTGCTGTGTTGATATGCAGGACTAAGTGAGTTTTACCATGTGCCAGGAAACTATGTTCTTAAAAAGAAGGCTGAATACTAAATTCTGAACATAATATGAAGTTATCATCCTCCTTCTCCATTCTGTTTTGTTCCTTGTTTGAGTTCATTTGTGTTAACTATAAATTAGCCTGAAACTTTTACTAAAATTGAAGTTTTAAGAGAGAATAAAAGGCAACAGAAATTTGGGGGGGTGTTGAGGGAGGGTCCTTTGGGGTTTGTTTAATAAAGCACCTGCAAAGGAAAAAAAAGTGTTGAGTCTCTAGAGCACAAGCTGGTATGATTTTTTTTAAAGCTAAACTTCATGACATTTTATAAGGAAGCAAAAAAAGGAAGGGAAATTATTATTCAGGGCAGTGGGACAATAGTAACCTTTCATTAAGGGAGAAATAGTTCAACTTCTGAACTCCCCAAACTCTGGGCTCAGTATTAGGTGCATGGAACTAAGCACCAGGTATTTCCTTTTTCATATATATAGTGTGAAAAAAACCCAAAACAAACCTCTGGTAGAATGTAAATTGTAAGCTTTAATTTATATGCTGTAACATTCTAGTGTAATGTTTTAGGGAGTCTTTTTTGTTATTTGTAACTTATTGAAAATGCTGACCAGCTAAAATAATTTAGATCTGTTTTCTTTATTTTTTCCCCCTCCCTTCCCCTCTCATCCTAAAGAGGGCTTCAATTGTATGTACGTATGTATGTATATATGTATATATACACATATGTACTTATATACAGATATCTATAAACACACACATATACACTCATACATATATAAGACAATGTTTATTTGCACTTGTCATCTGTTTCTCTGAAGGTGGGTAGCATCTTCCTTCTTAAGTCCAAGTCTTTCCATGTTTTTCTTTTTTTTTTTTTAACGATTCTTTTTTTTTTTTAGTGAGGCAATTGGGGTTAAGTGACTTGCCCACGGTCACACAGCTAGTAAGTGTTAAGTGTCTGAGGCCGGATTTGAACTCAGGTACTCCTGACTCCAGGGCCGGTGCTCTATCCACTGCACCATCTAACTGCCCCCATGTTTTTCTAAATCAACCAACTCATCATTTCCTATACTACACCAATATTCCAATCTAATATCGTCCTAATCGAGAGATTGTCTATGAAAGTTTCCCCAGTTTTCTGCATTCCTTCTATTCTTGACAACATAGATCTATTTTCTTAACAATTGCATGAGTTCTAAGGTTAGAGTATGATCCCAGGAAAGTAGGTGTGAATTCTGAGCCCAACATCAGACCCACAGATTTTCAGCCTATATGAAGGAAAAGAATTTATTCTTTCTTTTTTCAGAACATAAGAGAATAAAGAATGAACACTATGTTTGCAAATCATTTGGAGAACTTTTTTTTTTGGTGGGGCAATGGGGATTAAGTGACTTGCCCAGGATCACACAGCTAGCAAGTGTCAAGTATCTGAGGCCGGATTTGAACTCAGGTACTCCTGAATCCAGGGCCAGTGCACCACCTAACTGCCCCTGGAAAACTCTTAAATAGAAGTCTTTAGTGTTCAGTAATACATCCAGAGTTTACTTATCTTATAATGTTGATTATTTTAAGCAAAAAAGAGCTTTTGAGCAAATAGAATTGATTTCACAAAGTCAATACTACAAATCTTTAAACACTTTACTCATAGACAGTAAAATGAATTCCTCAGGCTTTTACTCAGATTCTGTTTACTCTGATCTTATTGTAATTCTAACAAACTTAGTTTTGCACAAACAAAACTAATGTAACCAAGATTACAAGGGAAGCAGAAAATTGGGAAAGAATTTTTGAAACAAATATTTCCGATAAAGGCCTTGGTTTTCAATTATATAGAGAACCAAGTCAAATTTATGAAAAGACAAGTAATTACCCAATTGATAAATGGGCAAAGGATATGAACAGGCAGTTTTCAGACAAAGAAATCAAAGCTGTCTATAATATGAAAAAATACTCTAGATCACTATTGGTCAGAGATGCAAATTAAAACAACTCTGAGGTATCAACTCATACTTATCAGAGTGACAAATATAACAAAAATGGAAAATATTGGATGTTGGAGGAGATGTAGGAAAGCTGGGGCACTAATCCACTGTTCGTGGAGTTGCAAAAAAATCCAACCATTCTGGGGAGCAATTTGAAACTATGCCCAATGGGCTATAAAACTGTGCATACCCTTTGATCCAGCAGTACCACTGCTAGGTTTATAACTCAAAGACATCCCCCAAAAGAGAAAAATACCTATTTGTACAAAAACATTTATAGCAACTCTTTTTGTGGTGGCTAAGAATTGGAAATCAAAGGAATGCCCATCAATTGGGGAATGGCTAAACAAGTTGTGGTATATGATGGTGATAGAATGTTATTGTGCTATAAGAAATGACAAGCAAGATAATTTCAGAAAGACCTGGAAAGACTTGTAGAAGTTGGTATATAAGTGAGCAGAACCAAGAGAACATTGTGCACAGAGACACTTGATGAAGAACTGTGAATGACTTAACTATTCTTAGCATTACGATGATCCAAGACAATCCCAAAAAACTATTGATGAAACTTACTATCTACCTCCAAAGAAAGAACTGATATTGATGGAACACAGAATGAAGCATGCTATGTTTCACTTTCAATTTTTTTATTCAAGTTTTCTTGTGCAAAATAACTAATATGGTAATATTTTATATAATTGTACATGTATAACCTATATTTGTTTACCACATCGGGGAGCGGGGAGGGGATGGAGGAAAGGAGGGATAAAAATTGGAAATCAGAACTATAAATAAAAAAAATGTTTATTACTAAAAAAAAATTCTAAGAAACCTAGGCATATGATTCCTTAGCCCACAGAAGATTACAAGTGGCAAACAGGAAGAAGGGGTGTTTGAAGGAAGAATCCTACTAGATGTGAGCATACTGACAAATCTAAGAAATGGTGCTTTGTAGAAATACCATGAAACTAGGCAAAGGAAATTAAAAACACAGCAGTCTGAGGCTTACTTCAGATACTACCTTCTCTGTGAAGTATTTCCTGATATCTTCCCCTTTTGCCCCTACAAAATTTTCCTTATACTATGGTTGTCTGTTTACTTTTGTATTTTCTACTAGAATATAAACTCATTGAGGTTGAGAACTGACTCATTTTTGTATTTGCATTCCCAGAATTTAGCAAAGTGCTTTTGCATATAGGATGTGCATAATATTTATTTTGTTGACATGAATTAGAGTACAAACATTTCAGCACATCCAGTGACTCCTAAGGACATCTCATACAATAATAATTTTAAAAATCACAGTTTAATAAAACTGCAATAATAATTGATATTCACAATGGTAATCTTGAGTCATCAAGTACAGGTTAAATCATGGGATGTTTTATGTACTGTGTATATTACAAATACAGAGATCACATCTTGTAGTATACAAGGATCTAGCCTTGGATTCAGACCTGTGTTCAAGTTCTAAGATACATTGGCTGTGTGATCTTGGGAAAGTCACTTACCCTCTCTATCCCCCAGGCATCTTTCTAAGACTGTAAATTGCAGACTAGGTGCTCACCTGCATTAGTATAGGGATTTTCTTGACCAGGACCTTCTTGATTGGGCATTCCATATACCAATGTTATGCCAAGTTTGGTTTGTCACCCCAACACCCCACTCCCAAGAAAGTGATAAAATTATAAAACTTTCTTTTTAAGAGGCTGAGAAATGTGTGATACATTTTGAAAGATTTTCATCAAAAATGATTAAAATAAAGAAATGAGGTACCCAAAGGGATAAACTTCAGTTATCTGGGAAATTCACTTGTATGCAATGGCTTCTTCCTTAATGATGTTGAATAAACCGAGATGCTATTATACTTCTTTAAAACCATTAACATATGTTAAAGAATAGTACTGTGGTAATAGTTTAGTTTGGCCAGCTATAAGCTGAATTGAAATTGTACCTGAGACTCAGTGATATTTCCTTGCCATGCTTGTTATTGGTCTCATCCTAAATAACTTGATATTTGATGCTTTTAGAGTTGAGAAATAGCTAGAAACTTGCCAGAAGTGTTTTTCAAATATTATTAAATCATGGATCTTTAAAGCAGCTAAAACCATTTTTGTGAGTGTATGTGTTGTTTCCCATCTTACACTGGGTTAAAATGTATTTTTCTTAGGTTTTTCCCCAGTTGGCAATCCAACATTTTGTAAAGGTTTTGAACCAATACATGTAGGTGTGAGTGGGTCTTAACGTAAACACCAGCCTTTTTAAAAAATGAAATAAATGACTAAAAACCTTACTTCAATTCAATGTGCTTGTCTTTTTTAAGGAAAGTTTTTCCAGCCTTCTCTTATTTAGGATGCCTGAATTCTTTTGGCTCAGGCTGTTCTGTGTCATTTCTTCCTTCCTGCTACCCCACATAATTCAGTTGAATGTGGGGGGATGGGGAGTATCGCATAATAGTTCTTGCTATACTTGGGCTCCCCAATTTGAAGGGCTCTTGTGAGGACAGGATTTTGTAGACTGTCGAGTGCTATATAGGAATACGCTATTATCGAATGAACGAAAAAAACAACAAACAATTCCACATTTATTAACCACCTACTATGTACAAAAACACCGAATTACACACGGGGATCAAAAAGAAAAGCAAGACTCCCTGCTTTTAAGGAAGTCACATTCTCATAGAGGGAGATAACACATAGAGGTAGTTTCAAATGGAAGTCAGATGCCTCATGGCCCTGAGGACACAGCAGCAAAGGGGATGGCAATTTGTCTTTTTAAATGTCATTACAATGGATGAAATCATACTGCTGTCTGATGTTGAAGCATTTCACAGCACCACAGACTTTGATGGTGAAAACTTTCTTTTCTCATCTTCAATAGCTGTGTTTGCTTAGGAGAGGGCAGTTGTAGAAGCTGCAGAGGAAATGGTTAGGTCATGTCTCTGCAAGGGTCGTTTCTCAGGATTATAGCTGGGCCAGCCAGGCTGGAAGGCATCTTTTCATCACTGGCCCTTAGTCAGCAGTTGGTGTTTATAATGACAAATATAGCAGGTCCATTCTCCATTGAGGTTGTTCCACTCAATGGCTGCTGGGGCCAAGCTGGAAGTAGAGCCAATGACCTGGGGGTACTGTTATTTTCAGGGTTCTTGGGCCTAGAGTCACTTAAACTCTGTCTGCCTCAGTTTCCTCAACTGCAAAATGGGGATAATAATAAGTACCTTGCAGAAATGTTGTGAGGATCAAATAACATAATATTGGTAAAGCACTTAGCCCAGTGCCTAGTACATGGTAGGCACTATGTAAATGCTTATTCCCTTCCCTTCTTGGATTTAGAGTCAGGAAGACAAGTTTACATCCTGCCTCAGATATTTTCTAGCTGGGTGAACCTGGATAAGTCATTTAACCTGTCTGAGCCTCAATTTCCTCATTATATAAAAGAGAGAAAATACTACTTTTCTTATAGAATTATTGTGAGGATTGAGTCTTTGTGGCCCTATTTGGGGTTTTCTTGGCAAAGATTCTGGAGTGGTTTTCCATTTTCTTCTCCAGCTCATTTTATAGATGAAGAAACTGAGGCAAACAGGGTCAAGTGAGTTGGCCACGGTCACACAGCTAGTAAGTGTCTAAGGTTGGATTTGAACTCATGAAGATGAGTCTTCCTGATTCCAAGCCTAGGGCTGTATCCACTGTGGCACCTAGCTGCCAAAGGAGGTTATAGGCAATAGTTATAACTCTTATAATGCTCTAATTCCAATGCAGTTTATTTGTTGAATTCCCAAGGATATTGGGATGGGGGAGAAGGGAATAGAGTCAGATAAGCATTATATAACACCTACTATGTTCTAAGTCCTATACTAAGTGCTTTATGAATATTATTTCATTTAATCTTCACAACAACCTAGTGAGGTGGATGCTATTATTATCCCCATTTTACAATTGAGAAAACTGAGACAAGCAAAGGTTATATGACTTGCCAAGGGTCACACAGCTAATTAGTAACTGAGACTAAATTTGAACTCAAGTCTTCTTCACTGTAGGCCCCATGTTCTATTCACTGCACCTTCTAGCTGCCTCTGAGGTTTGTGTTTGCAGTTCACGGATTTGTTGACTGTTTATGAAAAATAGCAAGCCCCTGGTATATAACTGTGGCCCTTTGATCATATCTCTTTATGTATTCTGCAGGTGCCAAGTCTTGCCACCTTCAGTGATATATGTTGCAGAATTTCTATTGTTTCCTTGTTAATTTTCATGATTATTATTGTTATCATCATCATTACCATCATCATTAGTGGAGGACTCATCCAAGTCCTTTCAGTTTTTTTTTAATATATTGAAATGCCAGTTGTTAAAAAACACCCCTAAATCCAAATTATTTTAATTAGTTAACATACTCACTCTGGCTGTCCATGTGTTGTCTTTTATTCTTACCACATAACTGCCCTACTTCCTTTTCCAAACATATGTGCCCTCTTATTTCAGGAAATGTTGGTGACATGATACAATGCCACCTTTCATCTTTTATTGCCCCTTGGACTCCTTGGAATTTTGATTCTTCTGAAATCACAGCATTCTATGATTTGTACCTATGGAGCATGATCGAGACAGTATTGGTGTTGAAGAGACTGGCTTTTGTAGCAGCAAGAATTTTCATGAATTTTCCCAAATGTGATGGAGCCATTCTTTTCCTGCTGTTCTTTTCTGGGACCTGCTTCATACATATACTCACACATTGATTAATTTTTTTAACAGACTTCTGATTTCATGGATGTAGGGAACTCCAGTTGAGTTCTGCCCATCTAGATTGCTTGACGACTCTCCTACAATTGATAGTCTGGGGGAGTTCCCTGAGGCATTGAAAGGTTCAGTGTCTCACCTAGAGTCACACACCCAGTATGTAAAGAGAGAATTTGAATCCAGGTTTTCTTTGCTTTAAGGCCAACTCTCTATTCTCCATGCTGTTTTGCTTCATTATATATATATATATATATATATATATACACACATACATACATACACATATATACATATATATACATACACATATATACATATATATATATATATATCTGTGTGTGTGAGTGTGTGTAGAATGATAGGGATTGACTTGTGATTTTACTGGTATAAGGAACTCTCAGATAAGAAAACTCTTTCATCAATGCAGGTTGATATTTTCTGTAACTAATAGTCTTAGAGAGTTGCTTAGAGCACTGAGAGATTAAGTTACCTGTCCAAGGTCATATATCCAGTATGAGTCAGGTGGGCTTTAAACCCAGGTCATCCTGAGTTCAAGATCACTATGTTGTATTGTCTGTCATACATATACATAGGGGTATATTTATGTGCCTGCGTGTATATGTTTATATACATATCTATGTACATATATGCGTATATGTGATCTATGGGTATAGTTTTGTTATTTGAATAAATAAAAGTCAATTTTAAAAATTAGTGCTTGGGGGTGGGGCAGCTAGGTGGTGCAATGGATAAAGCACCGGCCCTGGATTCAGGAGGACCTGAGTTCAAATCTAGCCTCAGACATTTGACACTTACTAGCTGGGTGACCCTGGGCAAGTCACTTAATCCCCATTGCCCCACAAAAAAAGAAAGAAAAATTAGTGCTTGGCACAGGTTTGCCAAATTCAGCAGCAATTCAGTTCAAAAAAACATTTGCAGATCACCTACTGTATAAGAGCATTGTGCTAGGCACTGGAACAGCTATGGATTGTCTACATTCTTGATTTTGTTTTGGCTCTGACAAATATTAGTTTTGTGACCCTGAAAGACTTGAGTTCAAATGTGGCCTCAGACACATGTACTTTTTGATCCAGTGACATTGGCCTCTGTTCATGAACAAGATACTCTGTCTCGAAGCTTCATGCATTTTCTCTCGCTGTCCTTCCTGCTTGGAACACTCTTTCTCCTCTGCTCCTACTACTGACCTTCCTGGTTTCCTTTAAATTCCAACTAAAATCCCACTTTCTACAGGAAGCCTTCCCCTCTTAATTCCAGTACTTTCCTTCTCTTAATTATTTCCTATTTATCTGTATGTAGCTTGCTTTGTATATACTTGTTTGCATATTGTCTTTCTCTTTAGATTGTAAGCTCTTTGAAGACAGGGACTGTCTTTTGCCTCTTTTTGCACACTAAGCACTTAGCACAGTGCCTAGCACATAGTAGATACTTAATAAATGTTGATTGATTAATTATTTAAATGACCTTGGGCAAGTCACCTAATCTCAATTTCCTCGTTTGTAAAAGGGGAATAATAATAATAGCACCTAACTCCCAGAGTTGTTGTGAAAACAAGATGAGATAATATTTGTAAATCACCTTGTAAACTTTAAAACTTCTTATAAATGCTATCATCATCATGATTTAATTTATACACACACCTCACTACCTCAAGATCTATGATTTCATTGGTATGAGTATTTCCACTGTTGATGGAGGTCACAACCTGTCTACACCATCCTAGACTGTCTTCATGGATTATTAAGGCCTTCCAAACCATTGCCTAGTGGCTAACATTCTCATAATGAGTCTCCCCATCACCGGACCAGTACTCCAAGTTTTTCTAGCTTGGTAAGACCTGCTAGAGTTTGCATTCCCTAGCATAATCTTTGATATCAGCATTCTTTCCACATTGCAATGAATCAACAGTCACACTGATCAGCCAATGAATCATCAATCATACTTTTGTGGAGGAATAGTCCAAAGATATACTAAGCAGCAGGAATGATAGTCTTAGTACTACCTCCTTTCCAACACAGAGGGCTGCAACAAAGTACCTCCTTATTATAATAGGATTTAGAATATAGTTCCTTAGGGAGGATCAACTCATGATCTAGGAAGAGCTGTGGCAGGGATAAAAGAAGGGACTATGAAGGACCTAAAAAGGGCTTCTTTATGGGTCCTCCTTTCCCTCCAACCCCCTTCACATTTGGCTTTGCCATTGAATTAACTTTGTCCCTTCCTTTTATTTTATTTTTTTAGAATGGCTCATATTGCACTTGGGACTGTCATCTCTCACAGCTAAGGGGACGATAATCCATATTTGTATCACTTTTCCCTCTCCCCTATGCCTTGGTTATTATTATTCATATATATATATATATATATAATATCACGGTAGGAATACAAGTGTGCATGCATGTACGTGTGCATGTTTTGCTGGGGAATAGATTGTTGTCAGTTCCATTTCCCAAGCTGCATCTGTTCTGGTATCTGAGAACCATGGCGTTCAAGTGTGTATGCTGTCATGGATCATTAGAGTCTGAGCTGAAGCTGTGTTTTCCTGTTACAGGTCAGAGTCACATAAAATAAACTCTTGTCATAACAAATGACACAGCAGCCAGATCACAGCTAGGAGCTCCTTCATTGATCCACAGTTGTTAGGACACTGATTTACATTTCAGGTTAGGAGGAAAAGGCCATCATTTGTTGACCTAGAATGAGGCTCTGGTTTATTCTCCTTTCCATACTTTCCAGTGGTCTGCTGTAAGTAGTTGTTAGAAATAGGGGGATGGGAGTCAGTGAAAGCACTTTTAAGAGCTCTTTGCTCTACTTGTATGCAAATTATTTTACAGAATTCAAAGGATTTAGCAGATATAGAGACCCAGAAAGAGTCCTGCCTCTGATACATATAGAATGGGAAATCTAGGCAAGTCATATAACTTCTCAGTGCTCCATGCAACTCTTGGAGACTATACTTTTCAAAGAAAGCGCCAACCTTCATGGGTAGAGGGGGTTTCCTTATCCAAAAGCTCCCCACACCAATGAAATTGCAGGTCCAGTCTCTGTCCCTATTCACGTACTCAGGAAAGCATTCTTCTACGTCTTCAGCAAACTTTTTTTTTAAAGTGACTTGCCCAGGGTCACACAGCTAGTAAGTGTTAAGTGTCTGAGGCCGGATTTGAACTCAGGTACTCCTGACTCCAGGGCCAGTGCTCTATCCACGGTGCCACCTAGCTGCCCCCTGTCTTCAGTAATCTTAAAACTAAAACAGAAGTGTTCATTTGTAAGGTATTTATAGTGTCTATAATGGTCATGTTCAAAGAGAGCTCAAGAAAGGAATTGCAGACCCCCCAAATGGATTCACTTATACCCCAAACAGATAAATTCTACTCAAAGTTCTCACTTGTAAGCAACCCAGAGATACTGTTTCTGGAATAGAAAGGTTCAAGACAAAATCATTTATTTAAACCCCTTCTTGCTTTGGCCCTGGACTTTTTTTTTTTTTTTGGTGGTGGTTACACATACTTTCATTTATTCAGTTGGTGAATATTTACTGCTCTGTGAATGTCACTAGGTACAACAAATAGTCATTAACAATATAGAAAAAATGGCTTTTAAATTGCTGAATTCAAAGTTCAGAGTGTTAATCATTATTATATCATGGAACCCCCAAGTTTTTAAAGCATTCCTTTTTATCAGGTCTGATATATCTCTTCTCAGCCCAGGGGTGTTATAATCTAGCATCATTTTATGCTTACATATAAATGCATTCAAAACACATATGGAATATTTCCATTTTAATTTTAAGCTAAGTACATACATATGTATGCCGTTATGGTCAGCAATAAGCTAAAGTCCAGTATTAGCCTGAAGGGTTGACTAATGTTTGATATTCAGAAGTATAAATATAAGCTCAGATTATACTTTGACATGTGTAGAATTTAATTTACCAGAACATTAAGACAAGGTAAAATTACAGTTAAAGAAAACATATAGTATCACACAAATACTTCAGCCTAATGTAAACTAGGAAAATGCAAATACCAGTTGATGCTGATTTAAATATCCCAGCCTTCGAGTCTATCAGTTTTCTCAACTACTTGGCCTTCACCTTCATTCCGTCTCAACTACAAACAATCATGCCCTTGATCCAGCTGTTATTCATAATTGCTCTACTTCAATGATGAATCCTGAAATCTCTTTCTTTGACCTTAACCTCCATCCCTCCAACTTTCCAAGTGCTTCACTCATTTTAAACCCATTATTTATTCTCACTGTGACCTCTAGTCTCCTTATCCCTCTTCCTCCCTCAGTGTTCAGAAGACCATTACCCCTACTCTGGCTTTACTTTCCTCCTGTCCCAATCTTGACAAAGGGGTCAAGTTAACCACTTCAACTTTACATGATCTCATGCTCTATGATTCCTTATCCCCTCGTTCTATTGCTGCTCATGCTTTGCTGAACCCCAACTCTGGAATACTTCCATCATCTGCTTTCTTTCTGCCTACTCACATGGTGCTGACTAAAACCACTACAAACTTGATGTTACCTAATCTCAACTGGGCCCTTGCTGACACAAGGCAATCCATTTCCCCTTCAATCCTGACTGATTGTTTCAAATCTTATTTTCTCTTATTACTCACTAAAGAATTTAACACAGTGCCTGGCATGTAATAGAGGTGATATACAGTTATCCCTTCTACATTACAACTTTCCCCACTGAGGTTTTGATATGTCACAGGTCAGCATGAGAAATTAAATGGAAATTTGGGGGAGTTTTGTGGAAGCAGCAGACAATACTTGAAGACCAGTAGATAATACAGAAAAAGTTTAGAAACTCAGAAATGCATAAAATATATGTATTGTATTAAACAATATCAATACATTTTATCTTTTAATACCATAATAATTCAGACTTCTTCTCTGGTATGAAGAGAGGCCAAAAAATTTTACACAGATTTTCCAGATGGAGAGGGGGAGATGCTCTTAACTTCTATGATGTGGGGTAACTGTATATGTATATGTATAGGTTTTTGTGTGTTTATATGTATGCATATATATGCATGTACATATGCATATATGCTTGTGTGTACATATGCATATGTGAGTATGTGTATATGCATATATGTATACATACACATACTTATTCTGTTCCCTCCTCCTTCCCACTTCTTACTTTCTTCCTCATCAGAAGTACTTCTCTCATACCTTACTTTAAAAAATATAAAGGCCATTCAATATGAGTTCTTGTTCTTCACATCAGAATCTTCTGACATCATCCTTTATTCTCCTTTTTCTCCAGACTCTAAAAAGATTATGGCCCTTCTCCTTAACTAGGTTTAATAATCCCACCACTCCCATCCCCTCTGGGAGATTATGTCCAAAGTAATTTTTTTCCTGTTTTTTAATTACTTTCTCTATCCTATATTTTACTATCATCCTATATTTGTTTCCTTTCACAGCCAAACTCCTAGAAAACATTTCTTCATTTGTTACCTAAACTTCACCACCTCATTAATTTCTCAACCCTTTAGAGTCTAGTTTGAAACCTCATTACTCAATTGGAACTCAAAAATACCAATCATCTCATAATTGGACCTTATCCAAGGATTTTTTTTTCTCAATCTCTCTTCCTTGACTTTTCTCGCTGAAACATGACATTGTTGAACATTCCCTCCACTTGGATATACTCTCCTTTCTGTGATTTCATAAAATTTTTCTCATGACTATTTGTCTGGCTAGTTCTTCTCTGTCTCCTTTGCTGTATCATTATCCATGTCCTGCCCCCTAAATATGGGTATATCCCAAGGTTCTATTTCAGTTTTCTTCTTTGTCTATAATCTTTCTTTTGGTGATCTCATCAGTGGATTCAATCATTACTTCTATGCAAATGACTCTTAGATATTTCTCTCTCTCAGAAAGATTGTACACACACACAAACACAACAATAATCATCTCTTTCATAAACTCCAGTTGCATATTGCCAAACACTGATTGGATATTTTGAATTTGATGTCCACTAGGCAGCTCAACTCAACTCAAAATATTTAAAACAGAACTCAGTACCCACTTTTCCTAATTTCTCTACTTCTGTTAGTGATACCATCATCCTCTAGTTATCCAGGTTCACAACCCTAGAATCACCCCCAACTCTTCATTCACCCTCGTCCTATCTCTAATCATTTGCCAAGTCTCATCAGTTCCATTTCCACAATATCTCTCATATATGGACGCTCTCTCCTCTCATGTGTTCGAACCCTTATTGCCACTTACTTGAGGGATTGTAATGGCCTCCTAATTAGTTTTGCTGCCTCGGCTCTATTACATGCTCAATTCATCCTCTACATCACTGCCAAAGTGATTTTCCTAAAGCACAGGTCTGACCACTTCACTCCCATGCTCAAAATGTTCCAGTGGTGCCCTCATGTCTCTAGGTTCAAATGAAAATGCCAAAGCCCTGTACAAGCTGACTCCAGGCTACCTTTCCAAAATGATAACGTCACTGCCTTTACATGGATTGTGTGGTCTTATTAAACTGGCATACTTGTCTTCCTTATGCAAAATATTCCATCTCCTGCCGCCTTACTTTTGCACTGGTTGCCCCCCATGCCTGATAAGCACTCTCTCTTTACCATAATAATCTTTTGGAATCCCTTGTTTCCTTGAAGGCTTAATTCAAGTGGCAATTCAAAGGCCTCCTTGAGGCTTTTCCTGATCCCTCAATTACTAGTGTTTCCCTCCCGTTGCCCCCCCCTTTTTTTACCTTGTATACATTTTGGTTTTGCTTATATATGTGCATCTTCTTTTTCTCTATTGGAAGGTAAGCTTAAGAATGTTTCATTTTTGTTTTTGTCTCTCCATTGCCTAGATCAATAAATACTTCAGAGAGGCCAGCACAGATCAGTCAAGTGGGTCTGGGAAGTGTTCAGAACCTGAGAGGTCAGAGAGGCAGTCAGAGCAGCACAAGAGAGCCGGATTGGTTGCTTTGGGGGTCTGCTCACTTTCTAGCTCTTAATGGCTATGAATGGCCCTGGGCCCAAAGTTATTTATTATATTCAGAAGGAGGCCAGAAGCTTGTAGGTTATTCCTGCCTCTGATGGAAGCCTGCCAGGGATGCTGGGATTACCTCACAGTTTAATTCATTCATATACACATCTGTGTTCAGTATTCTTTGAATCTCTCCCCTTCTTTTTCTCCATCTCTTATCCTCTTCCTTTCCTTTCATCATTTTTTCTTTTTTCCTTCCCTCTTTGAATTAGCCTCAATTCTTTATCTTAAATCTCAAGAGCTGTTCATGTCACACCTCGATCACTGGAAGTGTACCAGGACAGGATGGATGACTGACTTTCCTTTAGAGGTGTTGTAGGATGGCTCTGACCACTTAAAGCTACAGGGGACACCCCCATCTCTGAGATTCTAAGATAATTGTCCATTCCCCCAAAATAAAAATAATTTAAAAAGATAATTGCCCACTCCCATCACGTTTCCTGTCCATAACAGCTCCTCTCCTGCCTCTTGTTTTCTGTCCACGAATAATTACCTCATCCATTCTTTTCCTTGGGATTAAAACAATACTTCTAGGATTCAGGTTAACTTTTCAACAGGGTAACTGCTTTTTATCGCTAAAGTTCATATTCTTTTTGTTTCCTTGCAATGAGGTTTAAAAACAACAACACCCCACACACTTGGGTCTGTCTAATAGTTGTTGTTTTTTCCTTCTGAAAAATCCCATGCCCAGAGAAAATTCCCTAACCAAGGCTAGCAGGGCTCTCCTTTTCTATTCCACAGTATGCTTGGCATTCCAGGGCAGCATGTCGGCATACTGACATTGCTTTGGTTAGACTTGGAAGTGATGAATGATGACCCAGACAGAATCATTCAAGAATCCTATGGCAGAAGGTTTGGTCTACATACTCAGGCAGCTAACGTGCTAATCAGATTCTGTGTGATCACAGAATAAGAGCTGAATTATTCTTTTGCTGTATTGTGTCTTAAGAGTGACAGGGTTGTTTTTTTCTGTGCCAACTTTTTTTTTCTGTTTTCGATGATTCAAAACATACAGAAGGGTGCCAGATTTTATAATTATAGGATGATATTAGAATGAGCTTCTAGAGGCCAGTTAGAGTAGCTACTCTTTCCAGGACGGATGATACATAAAGCATTTTAACAAAGGATATCTATACAGGCATACTTTATTGTGCTTCACAGATAATGTTTTTGTTTTGTTTTGTTTTGTTTTTTGGTGTATAGAAATTGAAGGTTTGTGGCAACCCTATATTGAAAGGGTCTATCAGCACCATTTTTCCAACAGTATGTCACATTGTGTCTCTGTGTCACATTTTGGTAATTCTTGAAATATTTCTGACTTTTTCATTATTATTATTATATATGTTACGTTTATGTGTGATCAGCAATCTTTGATGTTCCTATTGCATTTGTTTTGGGGATCACAAAATGCATTTAATCAATAAATGTTGTATGTGATCTGACTGATCCACTGATCTGCCATTCCCCACTTTTCTCCCTCTCCTTGGCCCTCCCTATTCCCTGAGATAAAACAATATTGAAGTTAGGACAGTTATTAACCCTACAGTGGGCTCTAAATGTTTAAGTGAAAGGAAGAGTCCAATGAATGAGGCAAACTTCATTGTTGTCATATTTTAAGAAATTGCCACAGCCACCCCAGCCTTCAGTAGCCACCACCCTGATCAGTCAATGGCCATCAACATCGAGGCAAGATTCTCCACCAGCAAAAAGATTAGGAATTGCTGAAAGCTCTGATGATGGTTAGCAATTGTAAGCAATAAGGTTTTTTGTTGTTTTTTGTTGTTGTTTTTTTAATGAGGCAATTGGGGTTAAGTGACTTGCCCAGGGTCACACAGCTAGTAAGTGTTAAGTGTCTGAGGTCGAATTTGAATTCAGGTACTCCTGACTCCAGGGCCGGTGCTCTATCCACTGCACCACCTAGCTGCCCCAGCAATAAGGTATTTTTAAAATTATGGTATGCACAATTTTTTACACATAATACTACTGTACACTTAACAGAATATAATATAGTGTAAATATAACTTTTTATGCACTGGGAAACAAAATAATTCATGTGATTTGCATGATGATATTGCTTTATTGTGGTGGTCTGGAACTGAACCTGCAATATCTCTGAGGTATGCCTGCAAAAGATCTTGGTGGAAGGAAAGTATCAATGAGCTTCCTCCATAATTCAGTAGTGCATTTTTAAAAATTATAAAAGTATTTTATTATTTTCCAGTTACACGTAGAGATAGTTTTCTTTTTTTTGTTGTTGTTGGTTTTTTTAGTGAGGCAATTGGGGTTAAGTGACTTGCCCAGGGTCACACAGCTAGTAAGTGTTAAGTGTCTGAGGCTGGATTTGAACTCAGGTACTCCTGACTCCAGGGCCGGTGCTCTATCCACTGTGCCACCTAGCTGCCCCCTAGAGATAGTTTTCAACATTTTTTTTTTAAGATTTCTAGTTTCAAATATTTCTCCCTCCCTCCCCTCCCTTCGCCCCTCCCTAAGACAGCAGGTAATCTGATATAAGTTATATATGTATAATAACATTAAAAATATTTCTGCATTAGTCATATTATAAGAGAAGAATCAGAGCAAAAAGGAAAAACCTCAAAAAAGAAAAAACAACAGCACCAAAAACAACAAAAGAAATAGTATGGTTCAATCTGCATCCATATTCCACAGTTCTTTTTTTTTCTTTTTTCTGGATTTGGAGAGCATTTTCCATCATGAGTCCTTTGGATCTATCTTGGATCATTGTGTTGCTGAGAAGAATCAAGTCTATCACAGTTGATTAACACATAATGTTGATGATACTGTGTACAATGTTCTCCTGGTTCTGTTCGTCTCACTCATCATCAGTTCATGCAAGTCCTTGCAGGTTTCTCTGAAACCTCATCATTTCTTACAGAGTAGTGCATTTTTTAAGATACAATTTTTAAGAAGTAGTTTTTATTAAGTAACCTGAATTCTGGTTAGTGAATTTAAATAGATTTCCTTATTTTTTCCTAATAATAGGAAATGCCCCCTTTTTAATCACTCTTAGAAAACATGAAGATAACTATTAATTCTTCCTCTTTATCTTAAAGTGAAGTGATCAATCCAAATGTTAATTTTGCCTTCTGTAAAAGTGGCAAATAGCATTGAATCCTGTAGGACGAAATCTATTAATTACCTGTTGATTGAGAATGATCTTTTGATAGTCTTGTCATACAATCTCCTACTCAGTTATGTACCCATATAACAAATAATTTGGACTTAATCCTATTTTTCTATATTATTACTGAATATGATATATGCCAGTATCCAAAGACTTGCAAAAATAAAGAGGGTGATATTTATCTTTTCTTAATTTATCGGTATATTCACTGGTTAGTGAAATTATATTAGATTAGTCAGTTAAACAGTAAACACTTATTAAAAATTATTTTTTGCTACCCAAAGGGAAAATTAAAACATTGATAGTTTAGCATAGTGTCTGGAACATGGTAGGCATTGAATAAATAGTAATAGACTTACTGACTGAGAGAGCTTACGTTTTATTAGAGAAGACAACAGTGCACATATCTAGGTACAAAAACATATACTGAAGGTAATTTGTGGGGGGCAGGAGGGAGGTGAACTGAGTCAGTCAGAGAGATCAGGAAAGACTTCATGTAGAAAGTGGAATGTGAGCTGACCTTTAAAGGGAATGAGTGATTCTAAGACTTGGTGGTGAGAAGGGGAATATATTCCAGTCAAGAGAGATACTTGTTTTTAACATGACTGTGTAAAGGTATTGAGCCCAGAAATGGACCACCACGTCTGAGGAACAGCAAAATAGGCCATTAGACTGGACCATAGAGTACATGAAGGGGAGTGATATACAATAAGATGGGAAAAGTCGTTGGGAGCTAGGTTTGTGAAGGGCTTGCTTTCAGTGTTAAACAGAGGAGTTTGTGTTTCATCTTTGAGCCACTGAAATTTATTGAACAGGGGAGTAACATAGCCAGACCTGTGCTTCAGGAGAATCCCTTTGGAAGATGGATTAGAGAGGGAAGAGACTTGAGGTAAGAAGACAAGTTAGGAAGTTATACCAATGTTTTACAGCCTAGCTTTTTTAAACTGTGGGTCACAAGGCCTTATAGGGGCACTTAACTGAAGGTGGGGGTTGCAATTGACAGCAGTAACAGGTTATGTATAACAATTTATATTCCTATACATCTGGGGTTGCATAAAAATTTCTGGGGTGAGTAGGGGTTGCATGTGGAAAAAGTTTAAGAAGCCCTGCCCGAGAGTGATGAGGTTCTGAATGAGTGTGGTGGCATTGTGAGTAGAAAGAAGGGTGCCAATGTGAAAGATGTTATAGAGAGATAATCAACAGGATCTGGCAATTAATCGGTTATGTGGGGTGAAGGACAGTTTGCATCTGCTGCCCTATCTGGTTTCAACTTTCAGGAACAAGTTGCCCCTCACAGGATAAGCTCATCATCTCTAAACTCACCACACCAGTGACAAGCCATGACTGACACCACCTCCCTCAGCCTCCTCTCCTTTCTGATTGGAGGACAGAGTACCAAACTCCTCCCAATGCCTTCATTTACAGAGGGCAGAAACTAGAATCAGCTCACTCCACTTTGTACCTGCTTCAACTCTCTGGAGCAAGATGCCCCCACACCAGGTACCCCCTGGTATCCTGTCTCCCTCCACCCCTTTGCTGACTCTTTTTGTGTGTTATCTCTCCCTTTAGAATATAAACTCCTTGAGCGTAGGGATTAAATTTATTTTTATTAATTATGTCTCCAATGTTTAGCATAATCCCTGGCACATAGCAGGCACTTAATAAATGTTTATTGGATTGGATTGGATTGAGGGAAAGTGAAGAGTCAAGAATCATTCTGAGGTTGTGAACATGGGTGACTGGAAGTGAGCTTGAAAACATTTGCACTTTATGGAGTCAGACGAAATGCATTGTAGTCCTAGTTTTGGCATTTACTAGCTGTGTGATCTTGGGCAATTCTCTTTGCCTGTGCGGGCCTAGTTTCTCCTGAGAAAAAACATCAGAGAATTTAATTAGGTGATTCTTCCAGCCCTAAAATTCTAAGTATCGTGTTCTTTCCACTGTATTTACAATTTGCTTGTCTAATCATTTTATCTATTAGTTCCTAGAGGTACAATAATAGATTTGTCTATTCCCATGTTACCCTCTTAGGACCTTCAGTTTAACTCTTTTCAAATTTCTGGGTAGAGATACCAGTCCTCTTCAAACTTTCAAAGTTACAGCTAATGATTCTTTAATTCTTGACTATCTTGGGATCCAAGTCATCGGGCTTTTAAAAGTCTATTTAAATAGTCTTCTATTAGTTCTTTTATTCCATTCTTATCTTCCTGATGTGTTGCTTGTCCTTTCTATTTCACAGTTCATGTAGAAATTTAGTGTGCTACTGGTTTTAAGAAACCTCTAGTTCTATTGGACTCTAATTGCACTTCCTTCCCATGAGATTCTTTTAATTATTTACTTAAGCCACTTTCTTGAAATTCATTTTGTTTAGGATTCTGAGAAAAGGAAGGTGCAATATAAGCCAACTTCTATCAGTTTCTCACTCTTTTCCTCCAAGGTTGTTTTCTAATGATTATTCTTTTAACTTGAACAATTCAAATTTTAAAAGGTATTAATTCTAGATTTTTTTTCCCTAACACTTGTACAGGGAAGTATACCCTCAAACTCACTAAGAACTTGTTAGATAGTTTGACCAAAACCATACATGACTTGCTTAGCTATTCAACATATTTGTTCTATATTTTGTACAATTTAAAGCGTATCTATATGTTTTCATTTTTTAATAGGGCAATGCTGTCTGGTTTAAATTGTAATCTTAAAAGAGGGTGGGATAGTGTTTGTTTAACTGTCTGTATAGCATCCAGATCAGTTGATGTTTGATAGTTTCCAAAGCAAATCATAACCTATACTGAGTGGCTGGTATAGATGGTGTAGGCCCTTGTAGACAGTGTATGTAATAGATGTCCAACTAATTGAAAGTTTATGTCATTAGGAGTTCTTAAAATTTTGGTAAGAAAGCTGATGACTTATTTTAGTATTGGGTTTTTCTTTTCTTTAACATGTGGTAGTTTCTCCAAAGTCAAATGTGGGCTTTTAAAACATTTTAGAGATTCCTTAACTATAAAATTGGCCAAGTAGTTGAAAATTAAAATTGAGAATTACAGAAGGGAAATAAGCTTACTTGTTAAGTTAAATGAACATTTGGAAGAAAATTAATTCAATCTTACCAAGTGACTCTTGTGGGGAAAAAACCCAACTAGTTGAAGTATTGCATTATCCTTTTCTTTTCTTTCTTTCTTTCTTTCTTTCTTTCTTTCTTTCTTTCTTTCTTTCTTTCTTTTCTTCCTTCCTTCCTTCCTTCCTTCCTTCCTTCCTTCCTTCCTTCCTTCCTTCCTTCCTTCCTTCCTTCCTTCTTTCTTTCTTTCTTTCTTTCTTCTTTCTTTTCTTCCTTCCTTCCTTCCTTCCTTCCTTCCTTCCTTCCTTCCTTCCTTCCTTCCTTCCTTCCTTCCTTCCTTCCTTCCTTCCTTCCTTCCTTCCTTCCTTCCTTCCTTCCTTCCTTCCTTCCTTCCTTCTTTCTTTCTTTCTTTCTTTCTTTCTTTCTTTCTTTCTTTCTTTCTTTCTGTTGCTTTTTTGCATTTTCAACCTGCAGCTAAATTAGGCCACAGGAAAAGGATGGTGCACCTTCAAAGAAACAGTGGGGTTGGCTGTGTTCTTTATATTCGTGGAAAACAGCTGTGGGTACAGAGGGTAGATGTCAAGCATTTGTTCCACGCAAAGATAGGAAGACTTAGTTGTGAGGCACATCGGTCTCTTGTGGAGGAGGATGCAGTTGTGGAGCTGCATTATCAACATCTTAGAGGTTTTAGAAATCTGATGATAATGACCCTAGGAAAAAGATTCAGGTGGGATAGAGGTGGGAGGGGGAAAGAAACAGACATCCTACACAACCCTACTATCTCATATTTTCTTGATTCTGGTAGCTGCAGATTAAATAAATAAGGCGATTCTTTTCCATTGTCTTCTACCCATTAGAAAGTATTGTTTTACATACTTTTTCCCCCTTTTTCTGCTGAGTGAAGCACTAATTCAACCTTCTAGAGGAAATCTATAGAGAGTAGAGGTTTATGTTTCCTTCTTTCCATCATGATGTCTACCTCAAATGAATTTTTAGCTTTAGATTTGTCATTGTTTTGGCAAAACTGATTACTGATAACTATTTTGTTATGAAGAATGTGCTCTTTAATGCACTATAAAAATAAATTTTAGTTTATTATTATAGGATCATAGATTTAGAAATTGAAGCCCAGCCCCCCTTTCTTTGGGAAAATAAAAATTAATTCAATTTTTAAAACTTTTTTTTTTTGAGGCAAATGGGTTTAAGTGACTTGCCCAGGGTCACACAGCTAGTAAGTGTTCAGTGTCTGAGGCTGGATTTGAACTCAGGTCCTCCTGACTCCAGGGCCGGTGTTCTATCCACTGCGCCACCTAGCTGCCCCCTTTTAAACATTTTTTTTTAAATTAAACTATTTTTTTCAATCAACAAAAATGTTTTTCTTTCCCTCCAGCTCCTCCTCCTCAATGTTACAATGCACAGTTAACAAAACACCTTCCCTTATTAGCCATGTCCAAAAAGTATATGTTTCATTCTATACCCTAAATCTGTAACCTCTTTTTCAGGAGATAGGTAGCATATTTCATCACCAGTCCTCTGGAATCATGACTAGACATTGCTTTGATCAGAGTTCTTTGATAATTTTTTAATGTCCTCATAGTATTACATTACATTCATATTCCATAATTTCTTTAGCCATTCCCCAAATGATGGGCATTCCCCTAGTTCCAATTTTTGGTCCTCACAAAAAGAGCTATTATAAATATTTTTGGACATATGGATCCTTTTCCTCTTTCTTTGATCTCTTTGGGGTATAGATCTCTTTGCAGTATATATAGAGGGATAGCTGGGTCAAAGGGCTACACAAAGTTTAGTAACTTTTGGGGGCATGGTTCCAAATTGCTTTCCAGAATGGCTGACCCAATCCTAAGCTCTACCTACATTATATTATTGTGTCTTTCACCACAGCCCCTCCAACATTTCTCATTTTTCTTTTTTTGGTTAACTTTGCCAATATGCTGAATGTGAAGTGGAACCTCAGAGTCACTTTAATTTGCATTTCTCCAATTATTAGTTATCTGGAATTTTTTTGTGTGACTATTAATAGCTTGTATGTCTTCCTCAGAAAAGTGCCTGTTTATATCTTTTGACCTTATGTTAATTGGGAAATGCTATCTCCCTTTTTTTGCAGTTGAGGAAACAGATTCAGAGAAGGGAAGTGACTTGTCCAGAGGCAACAGAGGTAGCAGGTGTTAGAGATAGGATTCAAAACCATGCCTAACTTTGTCTGCTGCCTCATGGTGGCAGAAATTTAATTTTGCTTTGAAGACTTATGAGTGAATGAAGAATTAGACTGAATTATTTATTTTACAGTCCAGTTGATACTCTTAGCATTCTACAAGGCTCTACTCATCTTTAACTTTGTCTGTTTTTCATCATACTTGCCTGGAATATATTACAGCCATTGATGTCTGACTCATCTTCTTGAAGCACAAAGCCCAGAAGTGATTGTGTCTCCTCCCCTCAGAGGCCTTCTGGAGTTTTACATTGTGTATTGATTAAGCCCAAACTCTGTTTTGGCATCAAAGATTTCCAAGACTTTGTCCCAGTCTACCTTTCCAATTCATCTCTTCCTGTCAAAATCCTGTTTAGCCTTCAGAGCCCAGCTTAAACACCCTTGCTTTACAAAACTTCCCAGATCTGTCCATTTAAAAGCAATCTCACCTTAGGACTCCTTTAGCATTTTCTCTCTACCCTTATCATGGCACCAATACATACTGCCTTGTTGGCAAGGGGGTTGATGGGACACATATTTTTTCCAACTGGAGGAAGACACTGAAACATCATGGAAAGTGGAAGTGTAATGTTTAAAAAGTTTGAGAGACATAATTTCTATGTAATTAATCATTCAGTAATATTAGCATTTTATCAATAAAAGAGATCAATGGTACTCTTGAATGTCAAAGACCTCTCATGGCAGTGGGATCACAGTTTATATGTCCTTGGAAGAGTGGATTCCTGAGAGTGGCAATCAACTCTGATTGGTTAAAAATTAATGAGAGAATGAATATTATAATAAGAGGTGGGTTATATTCTATTGAGGGTCTTAAGGTGTGTGACACTGAGTACCCCAAGTATTAGTCAAAGAGATAACAATATACATAGCAAAGAAGAAATCCACTTCTACCTCAGACCTGTCTGACCAAACACAATGAACAGGAATTAACCAATTCTCCTGAGCTTACAATTTCTTTTACTATCTTTGATTATATCTTAGCCTGGCTAAGTCTTTGACCATGATTTCCCACACTGGTTGGTTTCTGGATGAGGAAACAGAAAAGTGAAAAACCTTGGTCGCAATACAATACAATATAATACAATACAATGCAATAGGTTGTTATTAAATATCAGAGATAAATAATCATTTCTCTCAGAAGCTACAGGGAACTGGAATCCCAAGGTTCATCAGGCCAGTCTAACAAACTTCAAGGGAATGACACGACTGTCCTGAACTAAATATAATCATAGGCATTCAGAGCCTTGTCAGACTCATTTGACCTGCATGGATAGAATTTGCTACTCTGCTGAGACCTGGTGATTCTATCCCCTCTCTACTTCTTCCCCTCTCTACCTTGGTAAACTGATGTTACTTGCTCCAGGGAGTTTCCTGCTCTTTAAATCTTGCCTATTTGCTGCCTGTACTTTTATAATGGACTTTGTCTTCTGGTAAAGACAAGCTAGTTTTTACTGCATTCTGAGTAAGTTTTTGTTGTAAATTACTGGACCACACTATGGGAAAAGAGACTCAAGGGAATTCTTGGGCCAAAATACCTAGACTTAACTGTGAGGCTTCATTGAAGTGTTTGCTTACTCTCTGGAGATGGAGAGGGTCTTAATTAATAAAACATGTTATCTCCTCTGCTCTACTGCAAACTTCTTGACGACAGGGAGCTTTCATCATATTTGCTGGCTTCTTAGCACCTAGCCCAGTATCATCACATAGTAGCCTCACAGAAATATTTTTTGAATGAGTATTAGTACTTTTGAATCACCTGTCCTTTAGATCTTGCTAAAGATCTCATTATAATATCCATTCTTCTCATTAATTGTTAACCAATCAGAGTTGATTGCCACCCTCAGGAATACCCACTCTTCCAAGAGCATATAAGCATTCAGTCGGTTCTGTGAAGGAACTTGGGCATTCCAGAGTGTTACTGTTCCCTTTTTATTAATCATCTGCTAGCATAATTAACAAAATGATTAATTGCCCAGAAACAATGTCTCCCAAACTGTTTATAAGTCATTCCTTGAAGTATCAGGAATCAATTCATGTTAATGTTACTTGAATTAAAATCTTCTGTTGCAGCTTTGTCCTGTATTTATCATTGTTTTCTAGGACATTGTGTTTCTTGGATAGCTTAGGTGACAAGAGATGCCTTTGAAGTTCTAGAATTGAAACTTTGGCATGTGCTCTGATATTGCTTTCAAGCTCCTCAGAACTATAGCCCCCTTTTTGGGGTCTCAGTTTAAGTGTAGATGGTAGGTAGAAACTCCCCTCTTGGGAGCAATCGATTTGATCCTGGCAGCCTTCCAACAAGGCAGTAAAAAATGTCAGATTGTCAACTTAAAGTCACCAGTAAAGAACTCAGTGCACAAGACTGTGTTCATAAAACAGGGTTTTAATGTCCCTTCCTAGATCTCTATATTTTGAAAGCTGTTTATTCCATGTAGTTTGGAGATAAGGAGGGTTTGGTATAGCGACATCTATTAAACACATTCTCAAATTTTTACAGAGAAATACCATTTCTTAGTGATTATGGGCAACTGTTCTGTCTACATTGTTGTTATTATAGCTATTATTAATTTGTGGACAATGATTTATTATAGGTTTCAATATGTAGAAATATAACAGTAGAAATAAAGATCATGTAGAAACAGTATAAAGTACAGATCATCTCCATTCTTTTGCCCAGTATTCATGAGGTGCCAAGAATGATGTGATTTGCTGAGCCTTCAAAAGATGAACTTACATCTTAACACTTTTTATTCATTGATAAAAGTAAATTATTTTATTCACCTGTGCAATAACCCAGAGACATTAAATATGAAAGAATAATAACAGCATAGTCACTTTTCCAGGATGATTTCTCCTGAACTCCATTGAAAAAAGACGAAAAAAGACAAAATGAATAGCAACAAAGAATTCCTTACCAGGAGAACTCAGTGCACACACTACTGTTGTTGGGGTTTTTTAAAAATTAAATTAAATTTTTTTTTGGTGGGGCAATGAGTGTTACGTGACTTGCCCAGGGTCACACAGCTAGTAAGTGTCAAGTGTCTGAGGTTGGATTTGAACTCAGATCCTCCTGAATCCAGGGCCAGTGCTTTATCCACTGCGCCACCTAGCTGCCCCCACTGTTGTTTTTTTAAGGAATGCAGTCATTCGGTCAATCAATAAGCATTTAAGTGCCAACTTTACAATGCCAGGCTAAGTGCTACTCATATAAAGAGTGGCAAAAGACAGTCCCTGCTCTCAAGGAGCTCACCCTCTAATGAGTATCCACATATTACTTTTTTAATTTTTCTATTTAAAAAGAACATCTGAACCAAAATCCTGCACCCCCCCCCTCCATCTCATATACACACATATAAACTGCTAAGTCTCCTGGGTGTTGTAGCTTTCGGTGAAAAGGCCTAGGTTAACCTGAAGAACTGAACAGAAGAGGTGGGAAATCTCATGTGTGGGGGCCCAATTATTCTGGATACTCTGTAGTTTGTTTCCAGCAAATGTTTTTTTGATGTCCCTCCTCTCCCCACCCTTCTTTTTTTCCTCTGCAACATAATATCTTCTGTGTCAGAATGCTAGGGAATCAGCCCTCCCTATCATATGGGGTTTGTGTAGCTTGAAGGACAAAAGTCATTTAAAGCTGGATTATATGCTGCTATTTGAAGAAGGGTGAAAACCATCCATTATTTCATGTTCTTTCCCATTGCATTATGACTGAATGTTACCCCCAAACCTGGTCAGTATGTTAGCCCTTTGCCCTCATCCCCGTCTTCGTTTTTGTATAAGTATTCAAATTTCAGGTACAACTCACTGCTATCTCTTCACAGCTCTGTAAATTTTGTGTTTCTGAATGAATTATTTGTCTCATGATTTAAAAAAATATATATATATATATAATATCTGACACATTTTGACCAGGTTGAAATCAACCATTGGGAGACCTACTGAGTATTTCAGAAGAACACTTACTATCGTACGAAGTGGAATTTTCCGTGATATTTGCTTTGTAAAACGATTGCTATAATGTACACTAGCATGAACAAGATCTCAACATTCTCTTTTCCCTTTGGAGTGACAGACTCTTGTCCAGAGATCTTCAGCCAGCGTATTATGAACTGGAGGGGACCTTGAAGCATTGGAGGGCTTTCTTATTAGCACCACTTCTCTCCCTTTATTGAAGGTATATCCCCAAACAAATGCTTCCCTCCCCCACTCCATGTCATCACTCATCAAAGCACCGGAGAGGTTATTATTAGGATGACTTTTGGTTAACCAGCTGTAGCTAGAAAATAGGAAATCTTTTGATTAACTGCCAACTACACAAAGGATTGACTCAAATTTGCTTGAGGCCCAGAAAAGTAAGGATTGCTTCCTATTGCTGCGTTCTCTGAAATACAGGTTTTCCCATTGGAATAGGAAAACAAATGTCCAGTTTATTTTTAATGGGTTCTTGATCTAACTAAGCCTGCGAAGTACCAGGAAATTCCATGGGAGTCGGTCTGGTCCCCTCTTAAAGGATTCTTTGAATCCTCTAAAACAAACTTTTAAAAGTTTATTCTTCAGCTGAAAAGATCTGTGGCTAATTAGGTAAACCATCAAACTTCAAATTCAGGAGCTGTGAATTCTAATTTCTGCTCTGTTGCCCTAGGGGATCTGTTATTAAACTATTTTTTTTGTATCATATAAGTAATTTGAAGATTTGGTTTTAAAACTAGCAGCCTCTCCAAATCCCAGTTTGCCTATTCTCAATTGTAATGTCCTTTAGGTAAGCAGTAAGATAATTCCTGGTACTGTATAGTTAAAGTCACTGTTTATTTTAAAGCTCCAAAAAACTGAGGAGATATAGCACATTTTTATTCTATGAACCACCACAAAAATATTTTGAAGTCAAGAATATAAACAGTAAGATCAGTAGTGCTTTATTAGGCACTTTGGCAACAGACTCTCCCTCTGGTAGGAAGAAATTTGGCCCCCAAACTTCAAAAGGATAAGGCATCCTTTCCTTTCCTTTCCTTTCCTTTCCTTTCCTTTCCTTTCCTTTCCTTTCCTTTCCTTTCCTTTCCTTTCCTTTCCTTTCCTTTCCTTTCCTTTCCTTTCCTTTCCTTTCCTTTCCTTTCCTTTCCTTTCCTTTCCTTTCCTTTCCTTTCCTTTCCTTTCCTTTCCTTTCCTTTCCTTTCCTTTCCTTTCCTTTCCTTTCCTTTCCTTTCCTTTCCTTTCCTTTCCTTTCCTTTCCTTTCCTTTCCCACACCCCCTGCCTTTTTGAAAATGAAAACTCTTGAAAGGTACAGTTCTAATGAAATTAGAACATCATCCATTTGACCTTCAAAAGAATCCTGAGACTTTGAGAGCATGTAAAATTCCTTGATAACTGGGCTTTTCGGAACTCTGAAATGACATTAATTTGGGCATTTGGTGTTCTCCAAGCCATGTTTATGGGCCCTGGGTCCTAGTGGGAGTAGCTTTTGCCCCTCATTACTTAGGAGACAAAACTGAAAAAGTAGTGGGGGTGGGGAGGGGCAGGCTAAGGCGATGTCTTGAAAGTTTCACTAATTGCAAAATGAAGTTAAATGGAGCATTCAATAAAAATACTTCTCAGAATTGATGGAGTACTTCTCAGAAGGGAATCCATTAAGTCTGGTTTCTCTAAAGTAGTGGAAATCCCGGGAACAAAAGCCAAATGCCTCAAAATTAAGTTATTGGAGAATTTTTGCATCGCTGAGGCCCAGTAACTTATAACATGGAACAGAGCAGCTGAATGTTCTAAAGTCTGTACAGTTGAAATAGGATAATATATTCAGGACATGTAAAACTTACACAGATTATAAACACTCCACCCCAACTATAATAAAGATTCAGTGCCTATTCTGGAAGCCTACAGTGGACTGAAGAAGGGTCAAAACAATGAATATATGGCATGTTGAATATTAATAACATCCAATACATTATTTAGAATTGTGTTAGATCAACCTTAAAAGGAAGTTTACCAGTTCCCCCACAGTTCCAGATTCTCCTTACCCTGAGAGGAACAAGAAGAAAAGAATATGTGAACTTAAACTTCTTAACTTCTTTACCTTAACCTATCCTAGGTTCCTACTCAATTACTAGTTTCTTATAAATCACCACTTGTCATGGGTAATTGGGCAGGTGGCTGTTTACAAATTTTTTTAAAATTAGAAATGCAGTTTTTAAAAATTGAGCAAAACCTGTACTGTGTAGGGAACTAGAGATAAAAGGCAAAGATAAAATACTTCTGGCCTTATAAGAGCTTACCTTCTATTTTTCACTAGAGTTGCTATTACCTCTAACTATGTATAGTAAAATACATGGCTTCAAAGGGTTGACTTATAGGAGGTCCTGCTAGTTTTAATGAAGAGATAAGAATGATTCTAATTAAAATATTGGTTATTTATAATACAAATCATTATTCAGTGTCCTTGCAATGAGCTTTTTCTTGTAATTTAAGCAGTTTACCCATATCCTTGTTTACTAACTTAATTTCTACTCTCAGTGACAAGGAAGGTATCAAGGAAGAAGAAATAGTTTTACCTAAGGTGCTGACTGTATCATGGTGGATGTCCTACATAGGGTCTAAATTAAAAAAGGATTTTGTATTTAGTGCAAGGCTTCCAAAATTTTATGACTCACAAAGCACAATGCACAAATTGCATTGAACTGTAGAACAAGACCTCATCAGTGATATTCACAACTCTTTGCAAAAGACTTCTTTTGGCTATTATATGTTGGAAGGTTGGTTGTTGTTTTTTTGAGAATTTGGAAACAATCCTAATGATTTTCTGTAGATACATTTCTAAACTTCTGGCAAATAGGAGGAATTGATTGGAATTGAAGTTTTAATGAAAATGCAGACATCCTTCACCATAGGGTTGTCCTTCAGCCTCTTAATTCTGTTCTTAATTGTATATATGCCAGGAACTTGGGCCAATGCCCATAAGTAGTTAGCTATTAGCAAATTCATGAAATAAGATAATGTTCATGCTTCTATTATCGACAATTTGCCAGTTTGAACTGAGGTCTTTATAGTTTATTATAATCATTAATGCCTGTCATTGAGAGATAGGGGTAGGGGGATAGTGGAGAGGCCATTGTTTTCACCTAATGAGAGATTTCAACAAAGCATAAGACCTTACCAAAGCTGACAAGTTATTATTATCCTTTAGAGTAGAAAGACAAAAGGACTCTCATTATTGACTTTCCTAGTTATTTTTCCCTTTTGTATGGTTATTAACCCTATTTAAGCTGTGTGCAAGGATATGTTGGCATATGTGTAACAACTGTCTCAGCACAGGGGAAGAGATGTGTACATCTTTTACATTTAATATGCATTATTAACATTTTCTCTCTTACCTTCTAAGTCAAGACAATAAGAAAATATAAATCAGGCCTTGATTTGTAACATTTGATCATTCCCAAGGTTTAAATATCTATACAAAAAAATGTTAACATCCAGCTCTCCATATAGCCCTTGCCTCTGAAACGTAGCTTACTGTAAATTTTATTGTATATGCATTGTGGATGAAAAAGTACTATGTGGAACCAATATAGTTTTCCACAGTATGCAAATGAAAAAAAACCACATGGTTTATAACTATGCTTATGCTTAACTTGGTCTGATACTTTCGTTCTTAGAAGATCTTCCTGATAATTTTGGTTCTCCAAAATAAAATTTAGTCCTTGAAAATAAGTAAAAATGACTGTGAAAAAACCTGGAGCAGACTGAATATGTGAGGGTCTAGTGTTGTCTGAGGCAGCTAGGTGGTGTAGTGGATCGAGTACCAGACATAGAGTCAGGAAGATCTGAGTTCAAATGTGGCCTCAGATATTTACTGGCTGTGTTATCCTGGCAAGTCATCTGTAAAATGAGAACATACTGCAGAAGGAAATGGCAAACCACTCCAATATCTTTGCAAAGAAAACCCAGTGGACAAGTCCATGAGGTCATGGAATGCCGGACACAATTGATTGACTAAACAATGACAAAGTGATGTCTCCTTGGTAATTTTTATCTCTACCCATCTCTGGGTAAAGATCATACTGATGAAAGAAAATTCACGGGCAGCTAGGTGGCGCAGTGGATAGAGCACTGGCCCTGGAATCAGGAGTACTTGAGTTCAAATCTGGCCTCAGACACTTAACACTTACTAGCTGTGTGAGTTCAAATCTGGCCTCAGACACTTAACACTTACTAGCTGTGTGACCCTGGGCAAGTCACTTAGCCCCAATTGCCTCACTAAAAAAAAAAGAAAGAAAGAAAGAAAGAAAGAAAGAAAGAAAGAAAGAAAGAAAGAAAATTCAGTCCTATCTGTCCTTTTTGAGTGGCTCTTGTTGACTCAAATGACATCAGAAAATTTGGTAACTTTTCTAGCACATCTGCCTGGAAGAATCAGATGTCTGCCTCTGATACTAAAGAGAACAGTTGCGTGCATTCTTGCAAGAATATGGAGTAAGTGACCCAAAGACCTAAACCATTAAGTCTTACATGGAGATCATGTTTCTTGAGAAGCTCATAGGGATAAAATTAAGGGTGTTCTTCACTTATCCTTATAGCAGCCTCTTTGCCTTTTATTTCTTTTAGACTTGGCAAAAGTTGAAGTGTTGGGAGCTGGGGATAGTAGTGGACAAGATGCCCTTTACCTACAAAGGTCCAGCTGAACCTTCTCCAATCCCAGGTGCTTTAAACCTAATTTGGACGTGCATTGGATAGTGTATAGACTAAAGAGCTCAATCTCTTTGCCTGGAACTCACTATACCCCGTCCCCCCTTTTTTTTTTGTTTTGCCCACCAACCAATGAGATTTAAAGCCTGAGCAATCCAGTCTTTTAACTTTTGTTTCCTCCCAGATGTTTGTTTTCCTGCCAGATCTTCAGGAAGGTACCTGTCACAAAGGCCCCTGCTTCTGTCTCAGTGATTGTGGAATCTGGGTTTTAGAGTACCTGTTAGGTTTTAATAGTAGCATTGGTTTTCCTTAAGATTTTCTATTAGCAATAGAGGTCCTGGCAGTCACCTCAAGCAGATTAAAGAAAAAATCTACATAGTACTATTAGGTTCATTTATTCTACCCTCTCCCCAACCCCAGATGCTCCTTCAATTAAAAGTGAGCTAGTGGTAAAAGTCGTTTTGTAATGAGATCTCACACTGCTTGCTGGTCTGATGAAGTTGTATTTTTAATGGTATATGGTTATTTTGTTAGCAGGCTTCATTTTCCATGTCTTCCCCCCTTCCAGCACCCCTAGGTACAGTCCTATTGGATCAGTTACCATCTGCTCTAGTGTTTGCATTTAGCCTGCAGGGCCTGTGATCTCAGAAACATTTCCTGTAAATGGAATCCCCCATGCCAGGCTTGTCAGACAATAGATATATAATTGGATAAATCCTAAACTGGAAACTACAAATAAAAAAAGAAAACTACACATAATGTACATATACAGTCCTCTCTGCACTCAACTGTTTACATATGAAACTACTTAAGTAAGCCCTTTATTTTTCTAAAACAATGAATCTGGCTTAGCAATGAAACTCATGGGTACTTTAAAAAATATATTTATTTAAGAAAAGGAGCAGAACTCTAATGTTGAGTAAGAGAATCGAAATCAGGAATCCCAGACACTATTCCTTTTTGTGAGTGGTGGTTTGGTTGGGGGGTGGGGAGGAGGAAGAGCAGGAAGACCCAGGTCTGTAAAAGTATAGCACTGCATTCACTATGCAGCACCACAACCACTTAGTGGATGATCCTTAAGAATTGCTATGTATAACTCATATCTGATTGCTTACAGCCTCAGAGAGGGGGGAGGGGAGGGAGGGAAGAAGGGATAAAAATTGGAACTCAAAACTATTAAAAATGTTTATTACTTTAAAAAAAAGAATTGCTATAGTGGAAAAAAATTATTGCCTTATGGCAGACCTGTTGAAAAAGTTCTCAGAATCTAGCTAAATTGTGCCTTGGATGACAGACCTATAACCCATTGCCAGACCCTTACACAAAACCTTTTTGGTTTGCTGGTATGTACCAGAGCTTGTATTCTATGGACAGAGCATCAGAAGAGAAAAATGGAGGAAAATGGCATTAATATTAATCTTATTATTCTGCCATGCTCAGTGATTCTTAGACGAGGACATTAGAGAAGGAAAAGCATTGTTGTGCTTTAATATACAAACAATAATATGTAACTTAATTTGCCTTGGCTTAAGTGGCTGCATGCTCTGGCCATTAGAAACTGCAATTGACTTTCTGCTGCCTTTGAAGAGATGGACATTCTAGCTGGGTTCACATAGTAGCTGCTTAACAGGAGCATGAATCTAGAGATGGCAGGACCAGCTTGTCCAGCCCCCTGATTTTACATATGAAGCTCAGGGTGACTTGCCCAAAGTCATAAAGTAAGCATCAGAGGCAGGATTTGAACCCAAGTCCTCATTAGCCTATTAGGCTAGAAGTAGGTTGAGGGAAAATGCACTTCAAGTGTTTTTACCTGCTGTTCCCCTTACCTGGAATACTCTCCCTTTTTTATCTCTGCCTTCTGGCTTCCCTGGCGCCCCTCAAATTTCAGCTAAAATTCTACCTTCTGCACAAAGCTTTTCCCAATTCCCTCTTCCCCATCCTAGTGCCTTCCCTCTGAGGTAATCTCCAATTTATTCTGTATAAATGTTGTTTAGATATAGTTGTCTCCAGAATTAGACTGTGAGCTTTTTGAGGTCAGAGACCAGGTGTTTGTCTTTGTATCCCTAGCATTTAGCAAAGTGCCTGGAACATAGTAGGCACTTTACTTAGGAAGGTCTGCTGAGATGAACAGACTCAACCCTAGTTTGGGGGGGGGTGGTTCATTTTCATTTTTTTTACTTCAATGATCTGATTAGATTTGTAACGATTGGAATGACGCCACCTGCTGGAGACTTACTGTAGAAGAGTTCCGCCCATGAAGCGAAGGTCTTTGAGGGCAAGACCAGGAGTCTTTTCTTTGGCGTCAGGAAGTGACGCGAGCTAGTGGGAGGAGGAAGGAAGAGACTGGCGCTTGCTCTCACTCTCTTGCCTTTGGACTCTGGTGGAGAGCGGAGCTAGAAATGTGCTCTCCCTTTAATAGATAGGAATCTAGGCCTTTCTCTCTCTTTACCAAATTCTTATTTTCCTTAATAAATGCTTAAAAGTCTAACTCTTGCTAAAGCTTATAATTTATTGGCGACCACTCATTAGATATTTTAGACAGTTTAGCTAGAATTTTAGCCCTTAACAGATTGTTGTGTGTGTATTCCCTGAGCATGCAGATCACAACCCCAACCATGCTCCCTTACAAATATACATTCGTAAACTGTCTTCAAGAGTTGATGTTCTTCTAAAACAAAACATTTCTTGGTAGCTAACTCTTTGGTGAGGACTCCATCTGAATCAAATCAGCTGGTTCTTTGATAACTGACATACTGTCCATCCCAGCCTAGCACTCTCAGTTTGTAGGCTGTAGAATCATAGGCATTCGAGCCAGGAGAGATGCAAATCTGATTTAGTGGGACACCCCCTCTTTTTATAAAGGTAACAGTTGAGACAAAGAAAGAAGTGCTATAAAGTCATACAGACAGCAAGAAGCAGAAATCGGAGTGAAACTTCTGATTCCAAATCCAGAGCGTCTTCCATGATTCCACACTGCCCTGCTGGAACTCTGCTCTTCTAGCTTAGTTTTCAGGAACCCAGGGTTACCTCTTCACTACAATAAAGCATTAAAATAGGATTTTCAGTGGATATCCATTTATAGTGTGCAGTATGTTATGTCAATTTTCTTCCCAATCAATCAACATTTGTAAAGTATCTACCGTGTTAAGTGGTGGGAATACAAAAAGAGGCAAAAAATAATCCTTGCCCTCAAGGAGTTTACAGTCTAATGGAGAAGCTTTCAATCTAATATAATAAGCCCCAAAGGAGTTTCTATTCTACTGGAGGAGATGGGGGTGGTACAGGGAAGAATATACACAAAGCCATGATTTGGAAAAAAGTTATTTGATTTGACATTTAAGTATAGTAATTAATAACCTTTGAGCTAGAATTTTCAGTCAGGATAGGATTAGAAGAAAGATTACAAAGGTGTAAAAAGTGAATAAGTAATAAAAAATAAAGGTCTAGACAGATTATTTGGAGTTTGGCAGTGAATGGAAGGAGAGACATTTGAGGAGATGAAGCAGGGAAAGATTCAGTAGAGTGACAATGAGAGAAAGGAATGGAGAGGGAAGAGGAGAGGGTGGCAGAGGGAGGAAAAAGAAGGGGGGAGAGAGACAGAAAGAGAGAGATCTTTATAAAAAATAAGCATTATCCTTTTGAGACTCACTCAAAGTAGAAAAGGAGAGGTGAAGCAAATGCACATACATTCCATTCCTTTGTGTTGATCAAAACTTTCTAAAAGATTACAAAGATACAAATTCATTTTATCTACTTTTAATAAAAATAGCCATATCCCCCAAAAGAGAAGAAGAACTATTTGTACAAAATTTTCATAGCAGCTCCTTTTGTTGTGGCTAAGAATTGGAATTCAAAGGAATGCCTATCAATTGGGGAATGGCTAAATAAGCTGTGGCATGTGATGGTGATAGAATATTATTGTGCTATAAGAAATGACGAGCAGGATGATTTCAGTTTGCTCATTTTCCCAATCTATTTCTTGACTTTTGACTCCTTAAAGTGGGGCACTGCTTGGGGAGGGGGGGACCGGCCCAAGATTCAGGGGGTCCCAGGTGGTATGATTTAAGGAGAGGCACGTTCACCACTCCCCTGGCCTGTGCTCTGGTCTGCAAGCAACCACAGGCCTGCTTGCCCTCTAACCTGGAAGAAAATCCAGTTCTACTGTGGCTGCATGCTCTGGTGTGCCTTCACCCCTCCCCAACCTGGGCTGCCATCCAAGACTGTGACCCAGATCGGAGCATGGGCAAAAGAATAGAGTCCTGCCTCAGCACTAGGAAAGAGATCCCTGTAATCTCCCCCTGGACAACCTCTCGACCCCCTCACTGTCCATGGGCTGAGTTCCAGAAGCAGCTGCTGCTCCAACTGATTCAGAAACTCCCAAAGCCTGATTCTCTGGGGCTGGGGCTGGGGCTGGGGCTGGGGCTTCACTCCACTCTCACCGTGGTACAACAGACCTTTCCTGCTGACCTTCTAAGCCATCTTTGGCTGGAAAATGATCTCACCCCATCCTTTTGTGGGTTCTGCTGCTCCAGGAATTGTCTTATGGCATTATTTGAAGGTATTTGGAGGGGTCTAGGGGAGAGCTCTGGGAAGTCACTGCCTTTAAGCAGCATGATTTCAGAAAGGCCTGGAAAGACTTGTATAAGCTGATGGATAGTGAAGCGAGCAGAACCAAGAGAACATTGTGCACAGAGAAAGCAATATTGTTTGAAGAACTGTGAATGATAATTGTTTTCAGCAATACAATGATCCCAGACAATCCCAAAGGATTATTGATGAAACATACTATCTACTTCCAAAGAAAGAACTAATATTGATGGAACACAGACTGAAGCATGGTATTTTCACTTTCTTTCATTTTTTCCTTTGTTCAAGTTTTATTCTACAAAATGATTAATATGGTAATGTTTTACATAATTGCACATGTATAATCCATATCTGATTGCTTACTGCCTCAGGGAAGGGAGAGGGGAGGGAGGGAAGGAGGGATAAAAATTGGAACTCAAAACTCAAAATTAAAATGTATATTACACTAAAAAAATGGCCAATTTCTACATATTTTCTATACTTAAGTTCTGAAATAGACCTGTGAATTTATTGATATGGATGTAGGTACTCATCCCAACAATATTACACTTTCTTACATTTACCAAAATCCAATGTAAAAAAACCATACCATATAATTTAATGGATTTTCTGCTCATACTTATGTGGGCTAAAAGCTAGATGTTTGGTTTAAGCACTATTGTCTTTAGTTTTCATTGGTTCTCCAAGTGAGTGTTTGTAATCTGTGATCACAGGCACATTTTGATTCAAGTCATGTGTGAAGATGTTAATTCACAACAGGGCTCTTATATGGTGAGAGACCTTTTTTTTAAAGAGTAGAAGGAAGAATTTTGCTAAGTTTTGTGTGACTGTATTACAACCACTTTGTAGTGGGGGGAAAAGGGTAACAAAATTTTAGGGAAAAAACCCTATTTTATTCAATTTATATTTCTATATTCATTGTGTTAGCAAAATTGTGTGTGATTTTATATTCATTTAGGTGGGTAAAAGAAAGCCAAAAATGAGGGTCCACAAAGGAAGATAAAAGATGAATTAGACATGGTCCCCACCTTCAGGGAGCTTATTACTTTGGTAGGAATATGAATTGTTCTAGGCAGCCAGGATGCTTAGTGGATAGAGTACTGGACCTGGAGTCAGGAAAATCTGAGTTCAAATCCATCCTTAGACACTAGCTGTTTGACCTTGGACAAGTCATAACCTCTATCTGCCTTGTTTTCCTCAACTATAAAATGGAGATAATAGTACCTTCCTCTCAGGGAGGCTTGTTGTGAGGATAAACTAAGAAATTTGTAAAGCCCTTTGCAAGCCTTAAAGTATTATATAACCCTTAGTTGTTATTTTTTTATTCCCACTCTCACCCACTAATGTTGGTCTGAGATTAACAGTAATAATAATAGCTAACATTTATATAGCATTCACGATGTGTCAGGGACTGTGCTAAATGCTTTACAAGTATTATCTCATTTGATCCTCACAACAACCCTGGGAGGGTAGGTGCTATTATTATCCCCATTTTACAGATGAGGAAACTGGCAAACAAAGGTTAAGCTACTTGCCCAGGGTCACATTGGAAGTATCTGAAGCCAAATTTGGACTAAGCAGTCAAAAACAGAAAATGAAATATTGATCAGAAAAATTCCCAGTATAATTATAAGCACAGACGTAACTGGGCAGCAGGGAAGGGGGTAAGGGCATGGAGGGGAGGGAAACTTCGTCCCAGGGGATGACTTGAGAGAGAGAGAGAGAAGATGGGCCACCATGATTTCTCCTCCAACTCCGCCCTCCCGTCACTGTAACTGAGGTTAGAATCTCTCTCAAGGCTCAACTGCCTGCCTCCTTTCCTTTTTGTCTCTAGATTCTCTGGAGAATGGTGCCTGGCACTTCATCCCTCCTTCCCTTTGGGATTGCTAGCTACAGTTCTAATCATGGGTATGACCATTGCTTTTTTACTCATCCTGGTGGTTTCAAGAAAGTCCAAGTTTGGAAATCATTGGTGACTAGTCTGTCAAAAAAGCACTACCAATAATAAAACAACAAAACAGCAGAGAGAGCCAATTTTATTTTTTTTTATTTTTGGTGTAGAAATAGATTTTAGAATAACAGTATATTATTTATAAAGACGCCTTAGTGTTCAGCTGGTCTGACCAATTTATTTTGCAGATAAAGAAATTTGACATTCCAGAGAGGTTCTCTGACTTTTTCAAAGTAACTCACTTGTTTAGTAGCTGAAATGGAACCAGAACCCAGCTTCCCTAACTCTCAAGTTTGGATCTTAGATGAACAATTCCTTGGTTCTTTTCTTCAGGCTGGGAAGGTTTTTATTATATTTCTGAAAATTAGATTTTAAGCTCCTTGATGGCAGTGATTGTCTTTTGCCTCTTTTTTTCCTATCCCCAGTGCTTAGCATAGAGCCTGAGACATAGTAGGCACTTAATAAGTGCTTACTGACTGACAGACTGACTGAAAGGACATTTGCATATCAAAGCTGGAAAGTTGCCTTTAACTATATACTGCTTTTAATCTTCTTCGTTGTCAGTTTACTTTGGGCTGCCTTTGACCTTTACCACTACCCCAGCTGTTAAGTGTAAACTGCAGTTGTTAATGTGCTTTCCTTGACATGTTTGTTGGAGACGATCATTTTTAAGGGGGTGGTAGCGTTTAGAAGAAAGGAGTGTTTGTTTCACATTCCTCCCTTCTTCTGTAGCATTCTACCTGGTGCTGTATTTTTAGTTTACACTAATACTCCTAGTAGGTTGACATGATACAGGCCCTATCCCATGTTCCTAAAGAGTCTGCATTGCACCTATGCTCCTGGTTGTTTTTGTGTTAAAATTTAACATCATCTCTCACCCATCCCAGTTTAAAAAAATCTGACAGTAATATTACCCTCCCTTTTTATGGAATCACTTTGCATTCTCTATTTCTTGTCCATAAAAATTGCTCCTAAGAGGAAATATCATCTATCTTAGAAAAGAGACTCGCTTATTTTATAGCATTATGGAAATTTTGATGCATTACCAAATCCTTCTAAATGGTTGGAAAGTTTATTTTTATTTGATCCCTGTCATTCTTGTGATTCTGGAATAGATTATAAACAAGCTGTAACGTGGAGAGGACTGTTAAAAGATATACAACAGAAGCAGCATCAAAAAAAGAATTGAATTTATATCCAGTGAGATAGGCTAATTAGTTTTTATATTTAAAAATATCCTCCAGCCAGATGGTTTCTCTGTCTCTGAAAGAGAATACAATTGAGTTTGACTCCCAATACCTCAAATAATAAGTCTAGGGTCTGCTTTGTGTGTGTATGTTTATGTGTGTGTATAGTTTATTTTATCTGCCCCACCCCCCAAACAGGCTAATTGTAGTCTCAGCGTAACTTCCAACTGAGGATTATTTGTATAAATTCAAATCCAAATTGATATTCTAAAAATAATTTTCACTTTTAAGTCCTTAGAATCAAAGACTAAACATTGTTGATATGGCTAATCTGACTAGTCTACCACCTGCCTTTTTCTTTATTTGGGCAATGAATACTTGCGTGAAATTTAGAAAAAACAACATAAAATTTGCTACCTATCTCTGAGTGGAAAGAAGGATGTGTTTACTATTTACTGCACATATAACATCATTAATCCACATCAGTTTGATAAAGAAAGTTCTTTTTAAAGAACATACATATGATTAAGAGCATCTAAAATGAATTAGAAAACACTTTTAGGATTTCCTCCAGTCTCCTGAAAATATTGTTTATCGATCTAAACTGTGTTCATTCAGTCCAATTGTAAAAGTATATACTATTGTCATTAGTCAAACAGTACTTCATCATGTAACCTTCAGCAAATCACTCCAACTCTCTGGGACTCAGTTTCCTCATGTGTAAAATGGGTAGTGGAACAATGGACTACATCATATCTTCTTTCCCTTTTCTCTCCAAGATTGTGATTCGGGGGAAATAGTTGGTGCTGTGTGGCATTGGCAGAATCCTGGTTATGTTCCTGGGTGGCATGCTGTACTTTTCTGGGTACCATTATGACTCTTAGGATGGGAGATTGTGAGAAATATACAGTTTATTCATTGTTGCTCAGCAGAGACAAGAATAACTATTTGTTAACTGTGCTGGAGCACACACATGTGAAGTGAGTCATGGTTTCTTTGCTTAGGATTCAGCTCATCAAAATTGCTACTGCTACTAGTGGTATGTGTTGGCCGATGAGGGGAAGGAGATGGAAGGGAAGGGAACAGGACAACGCTGATTCAGCAGAGGAGAGGGAAGAATGGGATGAGCCTAAAAATGAAGTCTTTCCTAATATTTTCCTACTGCTCTCCCCAAGTTCATTGAAAGGCAGCTTTCAGGAATGGTACTGACTGTTTCTCATTATAGATAATAATATATAATAGTTCTTAGCTATAATTGTATGTATCATATATGTTACATATATCATATAATAATTATACAATAACTATTATCTGGTTGTACTATTATTAGGGCAGCTAGGTGGCACAGTGGATAGAGCACTGGGCTTAGAATCAAGAAAACGTGTTCAGGGGCAGTTAGGTGGTGCAGTGGCTAAAGTACCAGCTCTGGATTCAGGAGGACCTGAGTTCAAGTGTGGCCTCAGACACTTGACACTTACTAGCTGTGTGACCCTGGACAAGACACTTAACCCTCATTGCCCTGGAAAAAAAAGAAGACTCATGTTCATGAGTTCAAATCTAGCCTTAGATGTTTACTAGCTGTGTGATTCTGGGAAAGTCACAACCCTGTTTGCCTCAATTTCCTCATCCGTAAAAAGAGCAGGAGAAGGAAATGCCAAGCCACTTCAGTATCTTTGCCAAGAAGATTCCAAAATTGGGTCACGAAGAGTCAAGCACAACTGAAAAATGACTGAATGATAACAACAACTGATTACCCAGGGAGTGTGTCCTTATTCTGGGGCTTAGCTGAAGACTTTGATCCCTGGAGACTGGGCACCCTCATCTCATTTTCAGCAAACATTTTAATAGAACCTCCTTGTGCGGTGCTCTATCCAAAGCCCAGAGAACAGAGATAATGCAAACATATTTTTTTTATATAAATAATCATATATTTACATGTAAAGCATGGACTTTAAATGAGACATGAAGCACTTAAAATTTAGTAGAGATGCTCTTTCCCAGCACCAACCTCAATTTCAAAGTAAAAAGGTAAAACCCCTTTTTCAGTGACCTCTAGGTCAAATCCTGTTTCATCAAACTGCAAGGGAATGTCCAAGTTCTCTTGTTGTAATGGAATGCTGTGTAGGTTATTGTTTGAAATAAGTGAGCCAATCCCCCAGGGGTTGGAAATCAATCCGTTTTATCAAGACTCCTGGGTTATTGCTGAGTCTGTTGTTATTTGTGGAGAAGATTCTTTATGGGTTTAAAAAAACAAACCCCCCCAAAGCTGGATTTAACCTGTAGTTACTAATACCTTTCTAAAGCAGTAGTATTTACTATGCCTGAGAAGCAAAGATGCCTAGGAGAGTCCAGCAGAGCTTTGAGAGCTATTTTTGTTTAGCTACATTTCCCTTTGGTTGAGATTTTCTTTTGGTTTGTTGAGAGTATTCACTGTCAGGTCAGATTTTATTTGTTGCATCCTTTTACACCTCTTTTGCAGACTGTTAATTTCCATTTCAAGTTCTTTTATATAGTAATGCTCTGTATTAATTAAAACATTTATCTCTTCCTCATTCATCCAGAGAAAGGACAGATGATGATTTATGTCTCTTTAATTAGTGTTCCTCTGAACTACTCTCCTTGACTTATAGTTTAATAAGCAAAAGAGGGGTTAGACTATCAGGTCTATTCTCTATAGCTTTAGTAATCCAAACTTTCTCACTGTGGCATGGAGGAATATGGTCATTGAAGTATATACCTTAAGTACTAATGCAGCATGCAGAGCAATACTCACTGATTATTAAGAAACTGTTAAAATATTTATATTAATGCTGTTAGTTGAATAAATAGAGTATGAATTTCCATGACAGAAGTGTATTTAAGCATTTTCCCCATGCCCTCAAGGCTCTAGTAAACTATATATGGTTTCTAGTAAAATAAATGCCTAATTTCTATATTGCTATGTGATTACCAGTAAATCTATGTGATCGACATTGAAAAGTACCCATTCTTCTCCTTTATATGATTGCCAGAAAACAAATTGCTCAAACCAGGTTTCTACTAAAATTATTTCTCAAAATAATTAATTTCATGGTGTTAAATCAGATTTTCATATATATATAATAGTATGAATTTTTTAAAAAGATAAATTAAGGTGAGATAAATTGAGGTTTGTTTGTTTTTTTGCGGGGCAATGGGGGTTAAGTGACTTGCCCAGGGTCACACAGCTAATAAGTGTCTGAGGCCGGATTTGAACTCAGGTACTCCTGAATCCAGGGCCGGTGCTTTATCCACTGCACCACCTAGCCGCCCCTAAATTGAGTTTTAAATAGGGACAGGAACTGGACCTTCAAGTTCCTTTTCTTCATAAATCTTTCCCAAGCAACTTCAATCTAGGAATAGATTTTCCTTCCTCTGAACTCATAGCACTTGTTTTTCTTACTCATAGGATGATAGCTAGAACCATAGAATTATAGCTAGATTTAAAGGAAGGAACCTCAGAGGTCAGATGAGGAAACTAAGGCCTAGATAGATTGAAGGACTTCCCCAGTATCACACAGCTGGCTAGTGTCTGAGATGGGATTTGAACCTACACCTTCCTGACTCTGACTCCAGCACTTTATCCACTGTTTTACACTGCCTCACAAAGCATAGTGAACCTAGAATCCCTAGGTGGTTTCTTCTCCATGTACTGATCTTGCTTAGCTTGTTGACTAAGTTAGCTAACCAAATTGGGCTCATTCAAGGTGGTACAGCCTTGCTCATCTAGAAGTTAATCATATGGTACCTTGAGATACTTCTGTTATTGTCTTGTTATTCCACTTTCTTGATATGCACTTGTTATTCCTCTTCCCAAGTACATTTTAATTTTCCTTCCTTCCTTCCTTGGCAGTGAGGGCTAAGTGACTTGCTCAGAGTCACACAGCTAGTAAGTGTCAAGTGTCTGACTGAGATGGGATTTGAACTCAGGTCCTCCTGAATCCAGGGCCAGTGCTTTATCCATTGCGCCACCTAGCTGCCCCCAATTCTTAAGGGAAGGGTATTTATACTCTCCATTGCATATAGCACAGTGGGTCTTAGCACACATAGGTGCCCAATGAATAATTGATTGATTTTTTTAACTGATTGATTCCAAAACCCCTATGAAAGCAAACCCTTTCTTTTTTTTCCTTCAAAAACAATTCTTTCTCAACTTGGGCTAGGTAAAATCAGACACAAGGATATAGTAGAATATAGTATTTTTCTTCTGCTTGCTTGCAAATGCAGATACAGCTAAGTGTTCAAAGGCGGTTTTTCTCTGTGTTTACTAGATGATTCAATTTAATAATAATTAGATTGAAGTGAAAAAAAAACTCAGAAAACTTAGCAGATTTAAATTGAGTTATTTACCATCATTTGGGGTAGGAAAAATTGAGTCAGATTTCATTAGAGGAAAATTGTGTGATGTTGCCACCATCTTGCTTCCTGTAACTTGGTATTGTCAGACTTCTTTTTCCCCTTTCAATTGGATTAAGCAATCATTTGGAAAATTGGATATTTCAGGTTCAGTGGGGTCCTTTGAGTCAAGAATAGCATCCTAGTGGGGGCATTAATAATAATTATTCTCGGGAACATGGTGTTATTACTGATTTCTGGGAAAACACAAGTTTGGACCTTTATTTTTTACTGGACCACCTTGCCTTGTGGATTTAATTGAAGCATAAGTATTACTTTTTATTCTGTGCTCCAACTTTGTTGTATGATGGTGCCCTGATTTATTAAGTAATTATAATGATAAGATAGACATAGTTTTTACATGATTGAAGATCACTTGAATAGAGCACAGGACAGAGATTCAAGAGACCTGAATTCTAGTTATAGCTCCTTAGTTTCTGCACCTCTTAAGTGGGAGTGAAATAACTCCCTCTTCCCCAGGGGTAGTATGAAATAAGGACCAAAATGCTTTTGTGCATTTGGAGGTAAGAGACTATATAAATAAGTTATATTTTATTACTAGTGCAATATAAATGTCATGAATTGATAGAGCCCAGGACTGGCATTCAGGCTTCTAGGTGCACAACTAACTAATAGAAAGGATGCCTGTGAACAAGATGTCCCTCCAGGTTAAGCTCATCACTTCTAAACTCACCACCATGCTGCTGACTCAGGCCTTGATTAACACCACCTTCCTCAGCTTCCTCTTCCCTCTGGAGGACTGGAGGGTAGAGTGCCTTCCTTTATGGAGGGCAGAAAGTAGACTCTCAGCTCACTCCACTTTGCATTTCTTTCTAACTCAGAGGCATACATGTCCTTGCAAGAGTTTTTGATTATCAGTTAAGGGAAGTCACCAAAGGATCATTTTAATAAAAGAACAACAAACAAGATTAGGAATTAGAATGAATTGTAACACTTACCAATATATAGATAGGAATTTTTCCTCTTAAAAGTCTTACTCTCTGTCATTATTACCTTCTAAATATAAAGCTTGTTAATACTGTTAAATTATTATTTCATTTTTTAAAAAATAAGTTCTATTTTCATAAGGGAAGAAGTTTTCTCATCTTGATCTCAGGTAATCATGCCAACGACAAAGCATTGTTTGTATCTCGTGGTCATGAGGAGGACAGCATCCATGTCTGTCTATTAGCAGATTCCCTGAGCTTTGTTAGCTGAACTGGCTCAGTTCTTTTGAACAGTGAAAACCCCTTAGAAGTTTAGCCTGCATATATAAAGTGACAGTGGGAAGCACCACATTTGCATTTTTAGTTCTCTTTCCACCCTGTTAAGCTGTGGCCTACTAATTTAGTTGGGTGGACTATGGTACTGAGTTTAAGGGAGGTAGATTCAGAGCTAGCTAGCTAATATAACCTTTATATTACTTATATATAATGGGTCATATAGCCTTTCTGTTAATACATAGATAATACAATTTTTAGAGGGCATATAAATACTATTTAGTTGATCTCCACAGAACCAGGTAGAAACTGGTCAATTAAGAGAGAAATTAAATGTTGTCTAAAATCCATGGCATATAGATTTAGACTCTAAACATTAAATTTGATCTTGGATTTAGCAGTAGGGCACGTTATTCTTTTTACATACACAAGTACTTGGTGAGCTGTCTCATAAAGGCATATTGTTGGTGTAAGGGAAATTAAACAAGGAAGTTTAGATGGATCAGCACAAATACATCTTGTTACTAGAAAAAAAATTCAGATGCTAAAGAAGGAAGGAAACTAGCATTTATTAAGTGCCTACTATATGCCAGCAATTTACAAATATTGTCTTATGTGATCCTTACAACAGCTCTAGGTAAGGTAAATGCTATTGTTATCCTTATTTTGCAGTTGTGGAATCTGAGGCAGACAGAGGTTAAATGACTTGCCTAGGATCACCCAGATAGTAAGTGTTTGGGGCTGGATTTGAACTCAGATCTTTCCAACCCCAGGACCAGCACTGTATTCACTGTACCACCTCCCTGCCTCAGGTAAGTACTATTATCAGTAGGATAATAGATTCAGAGCTGAAAGGAACTTTAGGGATCATCCCATCCACCTTCTTTATTTTGTAGCCAAGGAAGCTGAGGCATGGAGATATATATTTTTTTAATTTGCAAAGGGTCATGTAAATAATACTTAGCAGAACAGAGATTTGAACCCAGGTCTTTAGGTTCCAAATCTAGCATTCTTTTCTCTTAATGCATGCTGTCTATGAATGCTTTATTATGATTTTGCCACTATTCTGGGGCTCATTTTGATTATTTCATCATTTATTTTGCCTTTTGAGTGAATTTTAGTGATCTTGAAAGTGAAAGATCAGTAGCTGTGGCCAGAGCCACCTGGGAGTAGAACAGGTGCTTCCCCATTGAATATTGATTTGCAGGGCACCTGTTATGTCAGCCTTGAAAAGAATCTGGCCACCTTGCTGGGCCTTGCACGTTTCTTTCTCCCATCAAGTCTTCTATTAGGCTTCATTTTCTCCACTTTGGACATCCTGCTCTTTGAATAAGTGGATTAAGCTGTTTGTTGTCTAAATGCACTATATTTGTACTTGTTAATATCTGGACCACTTATGTGTTCTCAAATTGTTTAGTATTTGCTTTATCTCATTGGCCATATTATAAAGTCTTCCAGGGTAACTACTCTTTGATTTCTTTTGAATTTCTTACATCCCTCACAGAATTGCAATAAGGAAAACACTTTATTAACTTTAGAATCTCACATAAATGTGAGTTATTTACATTTCAGAGCCTTCATTTTCCTAGCTGTAGAATGGACCTTGATTTCTGATTGTTTCTTGCTAGCTTTTCTTGAATCTCCTTTGCCTGTTTAAGGTATTCCTTTGTAATGGTTGTGTTAAGAATATCCTCTTTTTGTCCCCATGGTAAAATATTATAGCATAGCAAAAAAACACAGTAATAAGCAATCTAATTTTGTGACTACTTGTGCCACTGAGGAAAAAAATATTTGCCAGTACAAGTGTAAAGTTCATCTACTGGAAACGTAAAATGATTAACTATGACTAACTTGAGCCTTTTGAGTTACCTTTTTTTGTGTGTGTGTGGGGCAATGGGAGTTAAGTGACTTTCCCAGGGTCACACAGCTAGTAAATGTCAAGTATCTGAGACTGGATTTGAACTCAGGTACTCCTGAATCTCAGGCTAGTGCTTTATCCACTGCACCACATAGCTGCCCCCTTGAGTTGCCTTTTAGTAAGCATACTTACTGGCTGTTGGTTGGTGGGTTGCTGTTGGTGCAGAAAGGAGACATTTGTCCATATGGACATTTCCCACGTTTCTAAAATTGCAGGGTTCCATTTCAGGTGTCCAGGGAGCCCTTATAATGATGCTGATATAGACTGATCCTATGCATAGGTTCTGGCATAATCCAGATGTGAGACATTTTGCTATTTTAATTATTACTCATTTTATTTCTAAGTTTACAAGGAGGTTTCTCCAACATAGGAAATTAGTTATGAGCTTTGGAACTTTTACCCTCAAACCCTAAAAATAGTTGTTAAATTCTTTCCCCAACTTATACCAGGTAAATGGGAAGAAATGCCAGGTTTATCTATCTTATTTACCAATTACATTTCCATGACAGCAATACACAGGTTAAAAAAAGCTCCACTGGTGGACTGATCATTTATTTGTACTCATAAGACTGCCCTAAGTGTAATGTCTCTAGAGCATTTTTCTTTTCCCATCTTTTAGAACAAATAATATCTGTTATCAGTTTATTAAAAAAGACAAATATTCATATCAATATACAGATCGAAAACATTTAAATGCCCCCCCACTTTTCATCTTGTTCTAGTTTATTCTATTTTTGCATCATTAGAGTTTTCCTGTGAAAAGAAAATGTATGATCAAATATGGGTGAAAAGAAATTCAATCTCCCTTTGTTTCTTTCTGCTTTGGGGTATTTTTGTGCATACAATTATAGAGCATCTAGCTCTGGGACAATATAGTGGGGAAAATCCTATATCTCCTCATTGCTTCCTCCACCCCGCCCCACCCCTGCAAAGATTCTTGGGACTAGACTCACTTACAGCTTTCAAAACAGATTTAAAAAGTAGGTTGTACTTTCCTGGCAATAACCCCAGTAGAATAAAGCAAAATTAGAACAATTTAGAACCACAGGTACCAAGTGAGAAATAAAGAAAAAAATTGGGGTTCTTGGTTTCCTTTGCTATGTTCACGGAATGACTGTAGCCTTGTAAACTCTTTGGCCTTGGAACATTCCTGTTCCTGCACCTATTTGTTGTGTCTCAGTCTCCTGGGAGAGAAGTCATTTGACTTTATCTATACTCTGCCTTGCCTACCCATGCTGCTCTATAAATGCTTGGCTGTCTTGTCCCCTAAGAATGAGGAGGGTTCAGTTCATCCCTTTTGAAGGATTTTAGCAGATCATCTCTTCTGTTTCCAGGGGCAGCTCTACGTAGGCTTGAGGTCTCACTGTATTCTGAAGTGTTTTGGAAACAGAATGTACAGAGAGAGAATTCCTGCTTTGTGACTATTAGATCACGTTGTTCCCTGGCACGACAGACTCTCGTTTGTATTAGACATCTGAGAACAGAAGTCCTAAATAACATGTTTCTATTCCCTGTTCTTTTATTAAACTCATTTGTTGATTAACTGGAATTATTTTAGGATAATAGTTGATTGTTTCTCTATCAGAGGCGATGTGCTTCCTTTATCGTAGAAGATTGCATAGTACAGTGGAAAGAATGTAGGATTGAAGGACAGAAGGCTACCACTTTGTCACTTTTGATCTGTGTAACCGGGGGTTACATTTAATCTCTTTGGCCCTTACTTTCCTCATATGAAAAATGAGGAAGGAAGGAAGCATTTATTAAGTATCTACTGTGAGCCAGGCACTTTGTAAATATATCTCATTTGATACTCACAATAACCATGGGAGATAAGTGCTTATTATTATCCCCATTTTATGGTTAAGGAAACTGAGGCAGACTGAGATTAAGTTTCTTGCATATGGTCACACACCTAATAAATATCTAAAGTCAAATCCAAACTCAGCTTTTCCTGACTCCAGGCCCAGACATCTCTATTCATTGTGCCCCCTGGATGCCTCAATAAATAAAGGGAGTTAGATTATATAACATCTTAGGTCCCTTTCAATGCTAAATCTATCATTTTAAGATGATGCTACTGTTTTATCCTGAGTTATTTTTATTTTTTTACTTTTTAACAATTATTATTTTTATTATTATTTTATTATTTTCCAGTTACATATTACATATAGGGATAGTTTTCAACATTTGTTTTCACTGGATTTTTAGTTCCAAATTTTTCCCCCCTCCCCCTTTCCCTCCCTCCTCCCCAAGACGGAAAGCAGTCTCTCTCTTTCTATATGTGTATATATATGTATATGTATATATATGTATATGTATATATATACACATATATGTATATATATAGGTTGTATATGTACAATCTGAGTTATTTTTAAATACATTTTTATTATCTTTTTCATATAAATGACATTTTCCAATATATGCCCCCTATGTTCTCCTTCCAAAAAGCCATTCCTCATACCAAAGACTAAAGAGGAGGAAAAAAAAGTTGAGTAAAAAATTAACCAACACATCAAAGAAGTCTGACATTATATGCAGTGTCCCACATTCATAGTCTCCCACCTCAGCAAAGAAGTGGGGAAGGGGCAGGGGTAAGAGTGCCTTCTCATGTTTTCTTTGAAGCCAAGCTTGGCCACTATAACTTTTCAGCATTCAGTTTTGTGTTATTGTTACCCTTTCCATTTATGCTGTTGTAGTCACTGTGTAGGGCAGCTAGGTGGTGCAGTAGATAGAATGCCAGACACAGAGTCAGGGAGACTCATCTTCCTTAATTCAGATCTGGCCTTGGACAGTTAATAGCTGTGTGACCCTGGGCAAGTCACTTTGCCTTGTTTTCCTCAGTTTCCTCATCTGTAAAATAAGCTGGAGAAGGAAATGGCCAACCATTCCAGTATCTTTGCCAGGAAAACCCCAAATGGGGTCATGGCATAGCATGAGTGAACAACAATAACAAGTCATCATGTAGATTTTTTTCCTGGTTCTACTTACTTAATTTTGTATCAATTCACACAAGTCTTTCCATACTTCTCGGCAGTCATCATATTCATCATTTCTTACAGTGTAGTAATGTTCCATGGTATTCATGTATCACATTTTTATTAACAACTATTTCCCAGTCCATGAACAGAGAGCCATTGTTTCCAGTTCTTTTCTACTATAAAAAGTGCTACTGTAAATAATTTGGTGTTTATGGAGCCTTTCTGTTTATTATGGACCTTGAAGCATAAATCTGGCAGTGGGACACTAAATTGTTCTTTTAAAAAATGAATTTATACTAATCTTCCCACCTCCCAATAATAACAATAACACACATTAGTGAGATCAAGACTGGCTAGGTTCAAAGGTATAGTCTGTGATTTTGGAACAAAACCAATATAACTGGTCCATTGTGAGCCCACACTAATGGCTGTGGCCTCATCATCACAACTGATGTGGCTATACAGCCACAGAGAGATCAAAATAGCTTCTTACTTATCATATTCCTGGCAGGCGATGACTCTGGTTAAGATGGCTTACAAGAACCCAGTTTATGCAGATGATGCAAAATATAGAGTTGGTTTCATAGTTAAACAATGCCATCAGGTTCAATGCCATCTATTATAAATTGCTAAGTTAGCAAGCTATATTGTTAATAACTAACTGGGGAAGACAAAGATTGCCATTGTCTACACTGCAATTCTTTTGTGTTCAAATGAAAGTTCTTTTGGGTTTTTAGAAATACTGTTTCTCAACCTCTTATTTCTTTCTCTCCAAAGAAATTAAACATGTTGTCTACTTTAAGCCAGTTCAATATATGAAAATCCAAATTGGTAAAAATAAATCTATTTGTATTAACAGGCAGTTTTCTGATGAAGAAATCAAAGTTATATATTGCCATGTGAAAAATGCTCTAAATCAACTCTGAGGTACCACCTGACACCTATAAGATTGGTGTAATATGACAAAAAAGGAAAATAATAAATGTTGGAGAAGTTGTGGAAAAATTGGAACACTAATGCATTGTTGGTGGAGCTGTGAACTGATCCAACCATTCTGGAGAGTAGTTTGGAACTATGCCCAAAGGGCTATAAAGCTGTGCATACCCTTTGACCCAGCAATACCACTATTAGGTCTTTTTCCCAGGGAGATCATGGAAAAGGGGAAAGGATCCCCATGTACAAAAATATTTATAGCTGCTCTTTTTGTGGTGGCAAGGAATTGGAAATCGAGGGGTTGCCCATCAATTGGGGAATGGCTGAACAAGTTGTGGTATATGAATGTAAAGGAATACTATTGTGCTGAAAGAAACAATGAGCAGGCAGATTTCAGAGAAACCTGGAAGGACTTGCATGAACTGATGATGAGTGAGATGAACAGAACCAGGATAACATTGTATACAGTATCAACAGCATTATATGTTGATCAACTGTGATAGACCTGATTCTTCTCAGCAATACAATGGTCCAAGATAGTTCCAAAGGACTCATGATGGAAAATGCTCTCCAAATCCAGAAAAAAAAAGAATTGTGGAATCTAGATACAGATCGAACAATACTATTTCTATTGTTTTTCTTTTTTGAGGTTTTTCCTTTTTGCTCTGATTCTTCTCTCATAACATGACTAAATCAGAAATATGTTTAATGTGATTATATATACATAACCCATATCAGATTACTTGCTGTCTTGGGAAGGGGGGAGGGAGGGGAGGGAGAAAAAATTGAAACTAGAAATCTTAGAAAAACAAATGTTGAAAACTATCTCTAAATGTAACTGGAAAATAATAAAATATTTATATGGAGAAAAAAAATAAATCTATTTGGGAATGGCTATTCATTTTAAGGAAGGAATTACCACAGGATTCTTTAAAAAATTAAACTCCAGGGCAACTAGGTGGCACAGTGGATAGAGCACTGGCCCTGGATTCAGGAGGACCTGAGTTCAAATCCAGCCTCAGACACTTAACACTTACTAGCTGTGTGACTCTGGGCAAGTCACTTAACTCCAATTGCCTTACCAAAAAAACCCCCCAAAACAAACAAACAAACAAATAAAATTCCACTGTTCACAATATGATTTAACTTAGAAAATTTCTCCCCAACTTTTATGCAACACATCTCTATTGTAAAGTAAGATAGCCCTGTAACTCTAGTTCATAGCTATTGAAAAGAAACACTTTGAAATTGGTATTATATTCCATTAATGCAGAAGTGTATTTCTCTCCCAGTCCTTTTTTGCAAATACCTTGGGTTTCTTGATTAGGAATCATTGTTTAGAGTGGTACTTGGTTTTAAACATTTTGATATTTTTTTCATTGGAGAAATGGTCAATGGAGCTTCCTCTCTACTTCTCCCACCCCCACCCTCAATCAAGCAGCTGGTACTTGGGACAGCTGGCACATCTCTTAGAGGGTTTAATGCATCCCCCTATAGGGTCACTTGGCTCTCACAAGCCTCGGGCACTTTTTGCTGAAAATGCTCCAGAAATTGGATTATTTTCTAAGTGGAGGAATATCCTGGTTTTCCCATTTAACCTCTACTTAGTCGAAAGCTAAAGAGAGGGAAATTGTTGTATTATCAGACATGTTAAAATGATGATAGAAAATGCTATATTCTAGGCAGCTTGACAGTACCTGCATTAGTCAACCACTTTTTGGATAAGAACCAACCCCTTGGGGGAGAATGCAGTCCTGCCCCAGACCTTAATTGGTTTTTATGTTCATTCTGTTTCTTCTAATTCTTTATGAAACAGTGATTTGCAGCACAAAGTAGTTTTTATATGTAGTGCACATTTTATTATTCGATGTAGTTCTTATCAAAAGATCATTTCTGCTTGCTTTTCCATTTATTTCTCTGACCTATCTCATGTTTGTTTTTCTTTTTCATTTGATTTCTTCTTGTTTGTGCTATTGCTGCTTATTTCCTTCCCATGCACTGGGATCAGAATATCCATGACTTTCTGTAACAAGAACAATATTGGTGCCAACAACAAATTTCTTTTGCTGTTATTAGCTGACACAAAGATGTTTTTGTTCATTTTTTCTTTCTGATATAAAGAATTCAAGGAGGAGAATCTGCCGATTTAATTTGCCTGTGTTTTTGATCAGTTGGCTAGGTAATGAATACCTTTCCCTTCATCAATTTGTCTATATGATGCAAAGCAACTCACTCATTGTGAACACACTCTAAAAAGATGCTTGGTTCTATTTCCTATGAATGAGGAACTGGGATTAACCAAGTGATTTGACACAGTAGATAAGATACTAGATCTGGAGTTGCAAAGACTTGGGTCCAAATTCAATCTCTGACACTTATTCACTGTGTGATCACGGGCAAGTAATAGCTTTGTTTTCTTTATTGGTAAAATGGAAATGGTAATGTTATAGGATTCAAATGGAGTAGTGTATGGAAAGTGCTTTGAAAACCTTCAAATTTTGAAAGCTTTAGTTATTTTTATCACTAGGTTTACCATTTTAAACCAAGATAAGACCTGCTTTTGAACAGGGAACGTACTTACCTTAAAAAATAAAAAGGTAAGAAGGTTCTATAGAATGGTAGCTATTTCTTATGTCAAATACCTGATATTTAAGAGTTTGGGAACTACTAGTAAGATCTCCCTTCCACCTGTCTACTAGGGTATAATTTACAGTCTTAGAGAGTATCTTGAATCTCAGAGAAGTAGAATGACTTGCTTATAGTCACATAGTAAAGCATGAGAGGCATTTGAACCCCATCTTCCTGACTTTGACTCCAGATGCTATCTACCATGTCCTGCTGACTCTCAGGTTTTTCCTTAAAACATTATAAATGACAGTTCCCTTATTAAAGTGAGATTTTGAAATGCTACTTTCTGTCATGTAGTCTGTTAAATAGCTTATGTAATAAACTGGAAACTCGCAGTCCCAGAATCTGTTTGCATGTTTTTAGTTGTGTTGCTAGGGAACTTAACTTCACAGTGTCTGTCAAATGGAGTATGGCTCCTCGCAAGTATATATTTTAAATGATATGAGAAAGTTATATATTGGTTTTATGTGATGTTTTAAATTTGTGTAGTGAAAAGACCCATCTTGGCTCTGCCATTAGTTGGTTATATGACCTTGGGCCTCTATCTATTCGTCTACAAAATGGGCTAGCTCAGAGGTGCTTCACATTTTTCTTTGTTTCATCAACCCCTTTGACAATATAGTGAAGTCCTCAGGATAATGTTTTTAAATACACAAAATAAAATGGAAAAGAAACCAATTATATTAAAATATAGTTATCCATATCTATCTGTCCTATCTATATCTATCTAAATGTCAACTTTATAGATACCAAATTGGGCTAGATTATTTTTTGTGGTCCTTTCTAGTTCTGAAATTCTATGCTTCTATTCTACTTTTTACACTATAGTAATAATTAAGGATTTATGAGTATTGTTGACACTAAAAAAACTCAATGAGGATGATGGAGATAATAATAACTAGGTGGTTCAGTAGATAGAACAGGGCCTGGAGTCAGGAAGCCCTTAGTTTGTCAGGCCTCAGACTGTAATCAGCTGTGTGACCCTGGGCAAGTCACTTAAACCTCTGTTTTGCTCGGTTTCCTCATTTATAAAGTGGGTATAAAGAAAACACCTACCTCCCCGAGTTGTTGTGAGGATCAAATGAGACATTTGTAAAGTGCTTAGCACAGTGCCTGACACTTAGTATGTGCTATATAAATGTTAGCTCATTATTATTAAACTAAAAATAAGTAATGCACAGGCATCTTCAAAACATAACTGACATATCAGGTTATTTTCCTGGAACATGTGAAGTCTGAGAGTTTGATCTTTATCACCAAATGTTGAGCAATAAGGTTTAGAAAAATTAAGGAGAGAAAGTGAGCTATGGAGAAAGGTAACTTCAACACTAAGAGAACATATGTGTAAGAGTTAGTTCAGTCAGCTGTAAATGGATCCAGACTCTCCTCCATATAAGAGATATGAAGGCAATGCTCCAGTGAAGTTCACATAATGAAAAGTGAAGTGTTCTTTGGGAGGGAGGGAGGGAGAGAGCCAGTCTTGGCTTCATATAGGTAAGATTCCTTTGAATTCAGATCTTGCTTCTCGACAGGATTCACACTCGTTCTGAGAGGGCAACTAACAAAATGATCCCAGTAAATTGCAACCCAGGGTGAAAGAATGTGGCTTTCTTCTTCTGGATCTCTGATAACTAGGCATATCCGAGGGGCATTTGCTTATCAGAGATGTTTGTAGTAGGCAGCTCAAGGAAACTGAGAAATTAACTGAAAATCTAGCAAATGACTTTCCCTTGGGTGGTGACTGTAGGTAGAATTCTGATGGAATACATAGTAAATACTTCCCCCTTGGTCTGATTCCCACACTATCCACAATAGTGAGAGCAGATAGACACTTATTTCAGTTTTTGAACAGCTGGTGATGCTTAAGAGCCAACCAAGGGTCTTTTTCAGTTGCCATGGGGCAGTTACAAATAGACTTTACCCGAGGCCCTCTGACCTGACAACTGTTTTACTGTACATTTTGTTTCCCTTGTCTTCAGAATGTGTGGTAAGCCCACTAATAAGTAATACATGATATTATTAGAAGTCTATCTGTAATGTCTCAATTGTTCCTTTGCATTAGATTCTCATTAGGTCATCATCAACAAACTTGTTCATGAGGGAGATGACAATATTTTGGAGGCAGCACTGCAGCATGTGAAGTATCAATGTGGCCATTATTCCTTTATTGACTGGAGGGCATGGGACTGGTTAAGGATGAGAAAGTCACAAACTGTCCTTCCTATAAAGAAAACCTCATCTAGGCATTAGTTAAGAACTTGGTATTTTCTATCAGTCAAAGGAGACTTGATGAGCAATTCAGATTGTCTTGTGCTCTTATGATTAAGTTCTATTATCATGTTTGCTTTAAAAAATTTTTTTAAAGTCTTTCAGGCATTGTCTTGCATCTTACTTTATAAAAGAAGCTGGTGACACACTCTATGGCTTTTCTTTTTCTGTTTTCACAGTCAGCTTTTTATTAGCCATGCCAATGGAGGCAAACAGACAGCATGGATCATGCAAATCCCATAGATTATTCAGAAATAATTTTTATATGATTTTGTAGTGTACTGAGGATAGGACTTACAGCTAAGAGAGACCTTGAAGATGATCAAGCTCACTCCCTTCTTTTTCCAGATGAGGAAAGTGAGGTCCAGGATGGTGAGTGGTTTGCCAGATGTGAAGTTGCTTGCCTAAGGTCATACACACAGCGAGAGAAGAATCAGACTCATAGAATCAGAGATTTCAACCTGAAAGGAGAGGTTAAATGAGTGGTCTGTGGGCACACAAAAATTAAGAAGAGTCAGGATTGGAAGCCAGGTCCACTGACTTCAAATCCAATTTGCTTTCCACTACATGGCTTCTTCTAACATCAGAGCTAGTTGGGCCCCTATCTTAGCTCCAGGTTCTAACTTTCCCCTATTCCCTTCCCCTGCCCACCTTTCTAGGTGGATTGTTGAATGGATGAGCATCTAAAGAAAGAGGAGGATGAAAGAAGATAATCCTCAAAAGGGATGGGTTTAATCATGAATAAAATTAGCCATTTAGGGACTTCAGTTGTTATCAATAATTTTTCAATCACATCCAACTCTTCATGACCCCATTTGGGGTTTTCTCGGCAAAGAGTGGTTTGCCATTTCCTTCTCCAGTCCATTCTACAAATGAGGGAACTGTGGCAAAGGGAGTTGAGTAACTTGCCCAAGATCACAAAGCTAATAAGTGTCTGAGATGGGATTTGAACTCATAAAGATGAGTCTGCCTGATTCCAAGCCTGGGGTGTTCTATTGGCTCTGCCCTATTGGGGGTCTTATCAGTCAATCAATCAACAAGCATTTCTTCAATAGCTACAATGTGCCAGCTATTGTTCAGGGCTAAAGTTACAAATATGAAGAAAGAAATCACCCCTGTTCTCACGATGTTTACATCCTAAACTTCCCATGGATCTTTTCAGAGTGAGAGCTTACAGATATACTTTCACTTGGATTCAATCAGTTTTGTGAGTCTACATATGCATTTTTGAATCATTCATTAGAGTAGACATATTATTTTAGCTTCAAATTTTGGAGATATTTTGTAACAGTACAGTTTGGATCAACCAGTTATCAGAATCAACTTGATAAATACATATGTGAAAATCTAGCTCTGGTGGGAGCATTTTCTTTTGTTTAAACTTTGAATTTAACAAGCACTAAACAAAATGGCCCATTTGCATAGTATAACAGAAGATGATGGTACACAGAATTGCATCTATTATGTAGAGCTTGCTTTTCTCTTAAAATATAATAAATTCAACATGTAACTTTTAAAGCAGTCCAACTTGTCTGTGATTGTTTCTGGCCCTTCATCATGTTTTCTTCTGTGTACTTAAAGATCCTTCAGTGGCTTTCTTTGTTTTGTTTTTTGTGTTTTTGTTGTTTTTGTTTTCACTTCTCCGTCTCTAACCTACCTTCATACTATATCCTTGTCCTCACTGGGAAAAAAAGAAAAATGAAGCTTATTTGACAAATATGCATAGTTAAGGAAAACAAATTCCCACATTGACTCTATTTGAAGATGTATGCATTAGTCTGTACCATTAGTCCATCACCTCTGTCCCAAGAGGGAGGTGTGATGCTTCATCATCAGTCCTTTAGAATCACGGTTGGTCATTGCATTGATCAGAGTTAAGCCTTTCAAAATTATTTTTCTTTATGTTGTTATAGTATGATTGTTCTCCTGGTACTGCTTACTTCACTGGGCATCAATTCACATCTCCCCCAGTTTGTCTAAAGCTCGTCATTTTAAAATTTCTTCTGGCAAAAGAATATTCCATTACATTATACTGTATGACATTTGTTCAGTAATTTTTCCCATTTGATGGATGAACCTTTAGTTTCCATTTATTTGCTATAATAAAAAGAGCTCCTTTGCACATTTTTGTATGTAGAGCTTCATTTCCTCTTTCTTTGTGTTTTGGGGCTGGGCAAAGGCCAGCATTAGTATCACTTGGTTCAAAGGTCATAGTTGAGTGACTTTTTGGGCATGGCTCCAGATTGCTTCCTAGAATGCCTGGACCAACTGATTCTCAGATCCAGCAACAGAAAAATCTGGAACATTTAATGAATTTGAGTACCACTCCTACACACATGCTAATCTTCTTCTATCTATTGGTTCCATTATAATTTATGTGCTACCAAAGCATTTTAATGCCAGGTCTTGACAGCTGTGATGGGCCTTGTGAAATGACTGCTTGGTGGGGATGGATGCGGAGGTACGTTTTATGAGCTCCATGTAGATGGTAGGCCAGACTGGAGAGTAAATGTGACAAAATCTGCTGATCAAGAAACAGGCTCTAGGGGCAGCTAGGTGGCGCAATGGATAGAGCACTGGCCCTGGAGTCAGGAGTACCTAAGTTCAAATCTGGCCTCAGACACTTAACACTTACTAGCTGTGTGATCCTGGGCAAGTCACGTAACCCCAATTGCCTCGCTAAAAAAAAAAAAAAAGAAACAGGCTCTAGTCTCAAAGAAGTTCTTAAGCTGGGGCCCATAAACTTTTTTTAATTTTGAAAATTATATTTAAATTGGTTTCCTTTCTAATCCTAACTATTTTATTTTATTCATTTAAAAACATCATCAATAGAGGTGCATAGACTTCACCAGATTGACAGAGCAGTCTATGACACCAAAAAGGTTAAGGACCCCTGATCTACTAGATGTGGTGCTGGAATTAGAATCAGGACGACCTAGGTTTATATTCTGCCTGGAACTCTGATTAGCTGTTTGACCATGACAATGCACTTATTCTTGCTGAGCCTCAATTTCCTCAGCATACTAAAACCTGTAGCACTTACTTTTGGGGTTGTGATGCTGAAACGACATGATGTATATTAAAAGTCTTGCAAACCTGAAAGTGCAATATGTAATTCTTGATTATTATTTTTAGTTAGTCTGTGACTGGTTAGATGTGTGGGCTGAGGCCAGGAACATAGGTACCTTCTGCCTAGCTTTGTCTTTTCTGTCCTCTCTCTTCCAATACCCCATCCTAGGAGAATCATCTCACAAACGTGTTCTGTAGGTCACAAGAGCGAATGACAGAGAATGTGGAAAGATGAGTACAAATCCACTCCCACTATCCCTTGCATATCTCAGGTACTTAATATATGTGAGTGCATCCACACTGAGTGAGTGCTTACTCACCCCAATTTCTCTTTCAAATACCTGTGAAATTTTGTTTACTCCTTACTTGTGATGTCATTAATGTAGAGAACTCAAGGGATGGAGACTCTTCACCAGTTCAGACTGGTATAGTTTTTTTGCAACTCAGAGTCTTAGAGAGTTGCCAGGGTTGCTGAGAGTTTAAGGGGTTTAATTAGGGTCTCACAGCCAGGATACATTAAACAGGGAGGGTAACTTGAGGGTCTTTCTGACTCCCACACCTACCAGAACTTTTACACACTGTCCCATGGGTACCTTTCACCAATGTCTAGATACCTATATATGAAATACCCACATGTATTTAAGTGGTGTGTTATCTTGATCATTTTGCGTTCTATAGACATTTATCTATTGTCATTTATGAGCTTGTGATCCTGGGAAAGTTAACTGCTTTTTGCCTCGGTTTTCCTCATTTATAAAATGGAGATAGTAATAGTACCTACTTTCCAGAGTTGTGAGGATCAAATGATATGATATTTGTAGAGTGCTTTGCAAAACCTTAAATCCCAATGTAAATGCTACCTATTTTGACTGTTTATTATCTTTGGCAAAATTTACAGTTTAAGCATTTATTAAGAAAACAAGAACCGGGGCAGCTAGGTGGCGCAGTGGATAGAGCACCGACCCTCGAGTCAGGAGTACCTGAGTTCAAATCCGGCCTCAGACACTTAACACTTACTAGCTGTGTGACCCTGGGCAAGTCACTTAACCCCAATTGCCTCACTAAAAAAAACCAAAAACAAAACCCAACAAGAAAACAAGAGCCACATTTCTACAAGTTCCTAAAATGTTTATATCTATTCTATTTTTTTCAGGGCAATGAGGGTTAAGTGACTTGCCCTGGGTCACACAACTAGTTAAGTGTCAAGTGTCTGAGGCTGGATTTGAACTCAGGTCCTCCTGAATCCAAGGCCAGTGCTTTATCCACTACACCACCCAGCTGCCCCCGTTTATATCTATTCTAAATAAAATATTCCTATTATGAAAGGTATTTCATCAGTTATGCAGATGATTAAGATCTTTTCTTCTTAGGGAATCTGTTTACTAGGGAAAAATTTTTCTTTTTTTCCCCTCTTTTTTCTTTTATGAAAAAGACTAGCAACTCTTTGTTTTATAGACCTAACTGAGTCTGATATTTGGAGGCAGATGCTGCATTTGATTCCTAGCTCTCAAACTTAATCTTTGTGTGACCTTGGGCACATTATTGAACCTCCCTGGGCCTCAGTTTCCTTATCTGTCAAATGAGGGGACTGAACTAGATGACCAAGCATTAGACCTTTGATCCTTATGCTCTAGATATTTGTAGAATAATAAATACAATTGTTTATTGAAATATGGAGTGAAATTTGACAACGAGAATGTTTCTTATATGAATGTACTATGATTCACAATCTTCAAACTATTAACTTAACCAATTCTTTGTTTAAGGATTTTTTTTTTTTGGTTTGATTTTGTTTGGGGCTGGTCTAGAGGGTGGCAAGAAGCATTGACATGCACTTAAAACCAGCCTCAAGTGATCATAGTGAGGATAACATGCAATGCTTTGTTCTTTCTTAGGCCCACAGAGTTTACAAACATTAATTAGCTAATCTTCAGAACACCCCTGAGAGGGAGATAGACATAATTTTCCCACGTTTTCATATGGGGAAATCCAAGGTAAACCAAGGTTAAGCAGTGACGTTTACTCAGCAAGTCTGTGGCATACTGAGAAAAGGAAGTTCAGGTTCTTGATTCCTCCATTCTCTGTCCTGCCCAGTCAATAGTATTTTCTCTGAATCTTCCTTCTTTCTTAGGATGCCACTTTAGGTTATTCCTGTCACTGAGGAATGAAACACTTAGATGAAAATAGTAATTATTCAATTGTGGCTATTTTTCCAGGCAGAAGGAAAGAAGAACATAAAAGAGTGTTTTGATTATGAAAGAAATATATAATATAATAAGTATGCTATATTGGTTTGAATATAGACTATCTTCAAATTTTATACAAAGATATCAATATATATATATGTATAATACATGTATATATATATATGTCTATATCCATATATGTGTGTTTGTAGGCTATATGTAGGTTTTATATAAGCCACATTTAGGGGAAAACGGTAGCCTATATTGAGATAAGTTCTCACTCTTTCAAATGCCATATTCCTTTACTTGACCCTTAAATTGAACATTTAGTATGGTTCGATTCCAATGACTTTTTTTTTTGCAGGGCAATGAGGGTTAAGTGACTTGCCCAGGGTCGCAAAGCTAGTCCAATGACTTTCATAGCAGTGATTTCATACTATCACAATTAGATAGATTCAATCCTGGCTAAATAACGGGACCTAAAGAGTATTTCCTTTATGGCTTCATGTCAGCTTGGAAGGCTCTGCTCTTAGTCCAATATTGTTGATTTTTTTTTAAAATCAGTGACTCGGATAAAAGCATAAAGGGCAAGCTTATTGAATTTATAGATAATCCAAAGCTAGATGCAATAACTAACATGTTGGATGATAGTGTAAAGAATATAGAAGATCTTGACAGGTAGTGGCTAATTAATAAGATGAAATTTTAACTGGGGTAAAGGTAAGGACTTACATTCAGGTTCAGGAAATTGAGCTCATTAGTACAAGATGGCAGAGATATGACTAGACAGCAGTTTGGAAAAGATTTGGCAGTTTTAGCTTATTATGAATCAATATTGTGATCCAGTAGCCCAGAAAACACTAATGCAATCTTAGGTTGCATTAAAACATTAATAAGAGAGATGATAATACTCTTGTTTTCTATTGTAGACACACCACATATAGAGCTTTATGGGAAGAATCTTGATCAGGATAATAATCTAGAAGGGAACAACCAAGATAGTGAAGGACCTTGAGATCTTACCATATGTAGATTAGTTGAAGGACCTGAGGATGTCTATCCCGAAGAGGAAAAGACCTAGGGGCTGGGGTAGTAGGAAGGGGAAGAGAATAAGATTTATATAGAGCCTACTATTGTGCTTGGCACTGTGGTAAGAAATTTACAAATAATATCTCCTACAACCCTGCAAGTTAGGTGCTGTTATTATCTCCATTTTATAATTGAGGAAACTGAGGCAACAGAAGTTGAGTGGCTTGCCCATGGTCCCACAGCTAGGAAGTGTCTGAGGTTGGATTTGAACTTAGGTCTTCCTGATTCCAGGTCCATTGTCAACTAGCTTCCTCATGATAGTAGAACATAGTAGATAAGTATTTTGAAGAGCTATCACGTGGAGAAGGGATTAGATTGATTTGGATTCCATTCAGAAAGGAAAACTAGAAGTAGTGGTAAAATTTGTCAAGAGACAAATTTAATCTTAATATAAAGAAAAACTTCTTAACAATTTGAGCTATTCAGGAGTGGAAGAGTTGCCTTAGGAGGTTGTGGATTTCTCTCCCTCTAGTCTATCAATCAATCAAAATTTATTGTTTAAAAATTCATTATTTATTTAAACATTAATTTCTTTCTTGAGTTCTAGGTTCTCTTCCTCCCTCCCATTGAGAAGGCAAACCATATAATATCAATTATACATGTGAAATCATTTAAAATATGTTTCCATATTAGCCACATCAAAAAAATTTAGAAAATTTAAAAGTGAGATAATTATACTTCAGATTGTACTCAGAGTTCATCAGTTCTCTCTCTGGAGGTGGATAGAATTTATTTATCATGAGTCCTTTGAAATTTTCTTTGATTATTGCATTGATCAGTAGTCAAGTCTTTCACAGTTGATTACCATTACAACATTGCTGTTATTCTGCACAATGATCACCCCCAGTTTTCACTTGACTTTGTATCAGTTCATATAGATCTTGGCTTGCTCCCCCGCTGAAACCACCCTTCTTGCCATTTTTTATAGCACATTAGTATTCCATCACAATCATATGCCACAACTTGTTCAGCCATTCCCCAGTTGATGAACATCCCCATAATTTCCAATTCTCTGCTATCACAAAAAACTACTACAATTATTTTTGTACATATAGGTCCTTTTTCTTTATTCTCTTTGGGATCCAGATGTAGTAGTGATATTGATGTGTCAAAGGTTATGCACAGTTGAATAGCCCTTTGTGCAATTCCAGTTTCAGATTGTTCTCCAGTTCACTATACCACCAGCAGTTCATTAATATACCTATTTTCCTTCATCCCCCCCAGCATTTGTAATTTCTGATAGGTGTGAGATGGTGCCTCACAATTGCTTTAATTTGCCTTTCTCTAATCAATAGTCATTTAGAGCATTTTTATATGACTATAGATAGGTTTGATTTCTTTTTCTTAAATTGCCTGTTTATATCCCTTCCCATATAGAAATGAAAATGGTTTGATTCCATTGAGTCCCTTTTGATTACTCTTTAATGTTTATGTTTTTATGCTTGAGTCTTCTGTTTAAATGTCAAATTTTTTATTCAGATCTGTTCTTTTAATCAGGAATGCTTGAAAGTCCTCTATTTCATTAAATATCTATTTTTCCCCTTGAAGGATTATATGCAGTTTTGCTGGGCAGGTTGTTCTTGGTTGTAATCTCCTCCTTTGCTTTCTGGAATATCCTCTTCTAAGCCCTCTGCTCCTTTAACATGGAAAAGGAAGTATAAAAGCTCAATGAAAAAAATAATTCCTTAAAAATTAGAATTGAGCAAGGGAAAGCTAATAACCTCATAAGACTTCAAGAAATAATAAATAAGTTGTCTTAGGCTGAAAATTCTGATTTGAGGTGTTATTTTGAAGTTGTTTGGAGGAAAATGTCCAATCAATTAAAATTGAATAGGCACTTACTATGTACTTGGCACTGTGCTAAGTGCTAGGAATAAAAAAAGGCAAAAGATATTCCCTTCCCTCAAGGAGATGAGGGGAGACAACACACAAACATAGACATATATATATATATATATATATATATATATATATATATGTATATATATATATATATATATATATGTATATTTATATGTGTGTGTATGTATACACACACACATACACACATATAGTTCCTACGTGATAAGTAGGAAATAACTAAGGGAAGGCACTAGAATTAAAAAGAGCTAGGCTAGGTCTATGAGTAAAGTCTGGATAGTAGCAGCTTCTCAGGTAAACTATAAAGGGGTTTTATATTCAGGTAGGCTTGGCTTAGATGAGTTCTGAGGTCTGTTCCCTCTCTTAGAGTCTGTGATTCAGCGAATTCAATAAAGGAAAAAGAGATGGAAGGTCATTCTAGGTTCCAGGCACAGTATAAGCCAAAGCAGGGAGGGTGTGGAGAATCTCAGGATGTGTTCAGAGGTCATGGTATACTTGAATTAGAGCATAGAATGTGTTGATGGGAAGAATATGAAAAAATAGAGGACAGCTGTCCAATGTAGGAGGGTCTTGAATACCATGTGTAAGAGTCTGAGTTTTATTTGGTGAAAGTATCTCAAAAATAGGAGATTTGGAGACAGAAGAGTCTAAAGAGCAGATTTATGCATGAGGGATATGTTTAGCAGCCATATGAAGAATGGATTGGAATGGAGAGAAAGTGAAGACATAGCTAGGTTATTGTGATCCAGGTAGTTGGTAACAACAGCTTGTACAACTAAGGGTTATGGCAGTGAGACTCGAGAGTGGGAAGCAAACTTGAGAATGCTGGGGCTTTCAACACAAACATGGTTACAGTCTTCCTAGCTTTGTGGAGTCTGTTCAGTCTGTTTCATGACCAAAGGCTGTCACCCATGATTGGGTGCAAGAGAAGAGTTAAAAACAGCTTCAAGGCTATAAACATGGGATTTAGAGTCATATGCAGAACTCCATAGTCCCCACGTTTCCTGCTTTGCATTTGGTGGCTCTGCATCATACCTTTCTTTTTGTTTGACACTCTCCTATCTCTTCACTTCAGTTCTTGACACATGGTACCCATACATTCAAAAGTTTCCTCCAGTGTCTGAACTCAACCTAGAAATGAACAACAGTGAATACATAGTAAAAGTACAACAGTCAAGATTATACCTTAAGGTAATCTGCTCTAACAGATGGTCTCCAGGGATACAGTCAACTAAAATGGCGGCCATCTGCAACCGTTTACATGGTATTTCTGTAGATTTGGCTTACACTGAACATTGGAAAGCCTCTCAGATTTTTGCTGAAAGTCAACTTTAACCTATTTATGACAAATATCTAGCATGTAAAAACCTGGAAATTTCAATTAGCTAGACATGTTAGCAGCAAAATAATTGGTGTTCCATGTATAACATATATCTGATTGCTTACTGCCTCAGGGAGTGGGGAGGGAGGGAAAGAGGAATGGTATTTGGAACTCAAAACTTAAATAAAAATGTTTATTATTATCCAAAAAAATAATTGGTGTTCATTATACAGACCTAGAGTTGCTTCTATATGATCTGAGAATGCTTTATTAATCACTAAGGGAAAAAGACCAGATCTATGATTTCATTAGTATAGGGAAATCCCAGGAAATTCCCTTTACCAAAGCAGGTTAGCACCATCTCAGGAACTTAGTCTAAATGAGTTGACTAGAGCATTGAGAGGTTAAGTGACTTTCCCAGGGTCACACAGTCAATATGTATCAGTGAGGTTTTTTATGACTGAGGCCAGTTCTATATTCACTATACCAACTGCCTCTCTATGAATCATCAAAGAAAGATCAAATTCAACTTCTTTTCTGTGTTAATCATATTTGATCATGTTTTCATTCTTTGTGGTAGTTTCCATTTAAATAGAATATTCATTTACTCAGGGCCTCTATTATTGAAACATTCTACAGAAATGGGACTTTACATAGGAGAGGCCTTTCATTTAGTATCATTCAAACACATGTTTTCCAGACCAATTGTGACACTTCAGAACAGAGACCCAAGAAAGTATCCTTTAAACAGTTTTCTGGGGGTGGAAAATAAACAGTGAATTTCTCTGTAGTTCAGGAAAGAAAAAAAAAACAAATGGAAAATTCATTCTTCCAGCTAAAGAACAATGTCTCAGTAGGGAAAAAATTATAAATGTCTCCTGCAGTTTATTGAGAAGTGAAAGTCCAAATAATTTTCTCTTTTTTGATAGCTATTCACAGCCACAAAATATGTGTATTATTTCCTTCTTGCCCACAACATACTAAGAATGATCTTGGAAATATATCAATGAATTCTGTCCCCCTCACCTCAGTCTCATTATTCTGAACATAGAAAATGTCTTAGTGTACTTACTGAATTAAGTTATTCATACCTACAGTTTGAAAAGAACTAGTATATTTGATAAACTTATTTACATTCCACAACAAATACGTTGTTCTTTTAATAATATGTTAAAAATGGTTCAAGGGAGTCTGGGAAGAGAGGTTGTCAGGGATGATAGTCCACATATACCATCTTTTCATGTAACTTTCAGCCCATAGTTTCAAAGACCACGAAGACAGTCCAGTTTATGTCATTCACAAAATAACATGATTTATTCATGAGGGGCAGTATGACATAGTGGATAGAGGGCCTTGGGGTGAGCATCCATGGGTATAAATTCTACCTCTGGCACAGGTCAGTTAAACTTTCAAGGCCCCCAGACAACTCCCTAAGATTGTGTGTAGTCTCAATAATGTTGAAATAACAGATTTGGACCCCCCGAAAAAATTCCCCTTAAAAATTTTGAAGAAGGTTCTCAAATAAAGAATAATTAAAAACCAGAATGAATATTCTCAGTATGTAAGTAGTTAACAGTAACTAGAGACTTTTAAATGTCAATTGTTCATTTTAATAGAAAGGTTAGAAGAATGGGTTGTCCAGATTAGCAAATTATTCCACAAGT